>NW_026533243.1:1187500-2482500 GCF_028296485.1 Oppia nitens
AACATCAACAACCACTACTACTACTACTACATCAGCGAAGAACCGTTTTCTGGGAGATATGTTGTGTCTATTGGGTGCCGCACTCTATGGTATAAGCAATGTGTTTGAAGAGTATTGTGTCAAATGCTATAGTATTGTAGAGTTTCTCGGAATGATTGGACTATTCGGAGCTATACTTAATGGCATTCAATTGTATGTATAATTAAATTATAAATTGCTTTCCGTTTTCCTATTGCTTTCAATTTTTCCTCCCTTTCCTCTCGATTCTCAGTTTGATAGTCTCTTTTTTTCGTATCTCTATCTAAATGCTTAGTTAATATYGTAAATGAGATTTTCAGTGAATAAAATACTCATTTAATAGATATAATTTTTTTCAATATAAACTTTATTAATGTACACATTTTCTTAGCTAAAGTTTCTTTATACAGTATTATATATGTTAGAAAATATTACACTCAAAAAAACTATATGTTATACTCTACTAAATTTAATATTTTCTCTAAAAATAATTTATCATAAAAAATGGGAATTAATAAATTACATAATATTATTTTGCACACAATTTACTTATGTTTGCTAGTTTTTTTCAGTCAACTATTTTTGACAACATTAATAGCTATACTGTACATAACGTACTGTATACTAAAGGCTTATATTATATATATATTTAATTTCATTATATTTATTAAGTTTTTTATTTTCTGTTTCTTATACTATTCTATACTATACTATATTTATATATATTAAAGTTATATAACATTATATAACATAGTATTAAGTAAAATAATAATAATAATAATAATATCCATCTGTATTTGTTGTGTGTGTACTATTCAGATATGTATTAGAAAGACATGAATTGGTGAATGCAATCAATTTTGAGAAATGGCAGGAAATATCTTTGGTAATCGGCTTTTCAATGTCTCAGCTATTAGTTTATATAACAATGCCATTAGCCATACAACTGAGCGACTCGTCGGCCGTTAATATATCGATACTGTCGTCTGATTTCTATACAYTGATTGTCGGCTTATATTTATTTCGTTACAAATTTCATTGGCTTTATTTTATATCGGGTGCGACAGTTATCGTAGGTTATCTGGTCTACCATATGGAGCCCCAGCAGCAGCAGCAGTCGTCGCATTCAACAAATGATGATAATACCGATCCTCAACAGCACCATCACCAGCAACAGCAACTACATGATAGTCAATCATTTACTGGCAATGATATTGCCTGTAAAGAGTTTACCACTATTGACAACGACATGATCAACGACACCAATTTGGATATATTGATCACTACCAGTGACGGTATTGGTGACGACATCTCCGGCGGTGGTGTTTACATGAGAGCCAGTCCAGCGTATAATGTGATGCTTAACAATGTTCAACAACATCATCAACAACAACATCAACAACAACAACAACGATATCATATTATGAGTGTCAGTGATTTACAAACGATAGTCCATACTTGACATCCATGAGCTCAACATTACTGTAGACAACATTCAGTGTGTTTTCTTTTTTATCGATACTACCAGTGCTCAAGTGTTGGTGTATTTTCTATATATAATAAGAATCACTGATTTATTTTTTTCAGTACTATTTTAAATCGATATTTTTCTCCATACTTTTTGCTGACTTTTTTTCCTTACGATTTCAATCTCTTAACTCAAGCTATTAATGAATGAACTGAATGAATGGATGAAAAAGACTTTTGAAGTTTTGTGATTAAAAGAAATAATACGACAAACAAAACAAATATATATATATATATATATATTGACGTCAAATGCATTCAATTTTTTGGACATAAAATACATAAAAAACATTGAAATCTATAGTTTATATACAGTATATAATATATATATACTGCTTATATACCAATAAGTCATTATGTGTTACCTAACGATAAACTATGTTTGAATGGCACATATTTATTAATATAATTTATGTTATACAATATATTTTATCTCATTTTTCTTTAATTATAAGCCATTGTTTTATATATATATATATATATATATATATATATATATATATAAACTTATATCTAATATTTAATGTGAATAACGAAACACATAAATTGTTAAGTATTGTATAATATACTATAGTATATATATATATTATACAGTATTTGTTATAAAATTTTTTTATATTGTATGATATTTATTTAATACCCTTGTAAAATATTTGAAAAAAWATTATATAAATATTGTTAAACGAGGCATAAATTATTATTTAATAAAATATGTTTTTTGAAATGTAAATATTTGTCTATTTAATTATGATGTTTGTTGTTTATATTAGTACTGTATTTTTGTTGGTTTTACTATTTGTTTAATATTTTAATATAAATATATTTATAAAATTTATGTAATATATTATTTGTTTTTTGAGTTATAAGTTATAGCGTGTAGTATATGTATAATATTATATTTTTGATTGAAATATAAATAGTTTTTTATAGAAAATAGTTTTAGAATACCAAAAATATTTTTCAATAATAAATATTAAAAAGTTTTCCTCAAAATAAATTTTTATATATTTACGATATTTATTTAAATATACAGAATATATAAATAAATAAATTTATTTTTTTCTGAGTAAAATATCAAATTTTAAATCTAATTAACAAAATAGGATAAAAGCATTACTATTACACTAAAGCACTACTAAAGCCCATAGAAATGAATGAATGGCTGAATAAATTAAAATGATGTCAAATATATTTTGCTTGACTTGACATTTATATTGTCAACAAAAAAAATAGTTTATTTAACTTTACAAATAAATATTGCTGTATTTTTTCAATTTTTAGATTATATTTATTATATATTATTATAGCGTTTAATTTAAATCTTGCAATATAATGTTATTAAATATTATTTTTTTAAAATCCATTTAAATCAAAATATAATGAATACTAAAAAATTATTTATTGTTTTTAAAAATAAGTAAAACAATCTTGACAGTTATCATAAAATTAAAATTTACAGTACATTTACATTTTAAATGTTAAAGTATTATTTTATATTTATTTAAACTAGTTATTTTAATATTATTGTTTAATTGTTTACATTTCAAATCAATAAATGTGGTATTATTTAATTATTATTTTTATTATTATTATTACAATATTAAGAGATATTTATTAAGTACTCGTTATATATTAAAAAAAACATAAATTATTTGTTTTGTTTAATAATTAAATCTAATTGCAATTAATTGATAAAAAATTATTATTATTATTAAACAAAAGTTTTAATCACTTAAAATCTCTAATTGACATTTTTTTAGTTAAACACTTAATGAAAATATTTAAATACTATACACTCAAGGCTATAGTATTTAAATATTTTCATTAATTAATTTTCTAAAAGAAATAAAAATTTATATATTGTATAAAACAATTTACCTAACCTTAAATTTTTATATACTTAATATTGAATTTTTTAATTTTAATAATATTATGATTATTATTTTAAAGCACAAGTTTTTTTTGATAAAGTAAATAAAATTACATTTAGACGAATTGTTTTATTATTAGTATTTTTTTATTGTTATTATTTTAACAGCTAAACATCTACTGGAAAATTGTTAATAAATCTTCAAAACTATTTTTATTTTAACAGTTAAAACAAACAACAACAGCAAAAATATTTTATTTTTATGTGTTGTGTGTTTTATGTGTAAATTATTGAGCTTTTTATTAGGCGATAATAATCCTAAACGATAAACATCTAACACGTTGAACATCAATAGTAGTTTTAGGATAAAAATAACAAATGTAGTGTTAAATTTATATATATATAAATCAATTAATTTAATAATAAGGCGTTGTTCACATATTACGTTCGCACTTGAGGGGAGGGGGGGGTCGGCCAAAGCGAACTTTTGCGAACGAGGGGGAGGGGGGGTAAAGTCTATAAGAACGTTCGCATTTAAATAATGAATGAATTTAAGGGATTAATTTTGAGTAAACTTAATCCTTTGATAAACGGTTTAATAACTAATTTTGAATAAATATATGACTTTTGAATAATATTTATTTATTTTATTATTTGATTATTTTAAAAGTGAAAATAATTTTATAAAATATTTATTTAAATGGTGGGGGGGGGTTAAGGACATGCGAACGTAATTTTTAAATATCATTACATGTGAACAATTGCGAACATAGGGGGGGAGGGGGTCTAGATTTTTTAAAAACTGCGAACGTAATATGTGAACAACGCCTAATAATAATAACATATTTGAAAAACTTGTTTTATTTATTATTTGTGTGTTTAGCTAATAAAATCAATTCACTTAACTAAATGTATTGTTTGTATAGATTAAATTGGTTTAATGAAAATATTATTATTTTCTACTAAAAAAAATATTCTTTAAAATTTTCTTTTTTCATATATGTTTTTAGTTTTATTTCTGCATTATTTCTTAAATGTGCTAGCTAAATTTTTATAGAAACAAAACCATAACAATTATTATAAAATATATATTGATAATCAATTTTCATACATTGTAATCAACATTTAACAATAACTGGAAAAAATTATTCAATAAATTATTACTAAATTATTGTAAGCACAGACACACAAACATTAATTGCTTACAAATATGTTTTTCTTTTATCATTAAACTGTTGTACACCGTGTTTGAGACCATCATAACCTCCGGCAAATTATTTGACAATCATTTATTAGTATATTTATTATAATCATTACTATTGTCAAAACCTATTGTTATTATTATTATTATTATTTTGATGATTGAAAGCCCAGTGTTTTTCACTCACCATTAGTAGGGATGTGTGTGTGTGTGTGTGTGTGTGTGTGTGTGTGTGTGTGTGTGTGTGTTTGATTGTGTGTTAAAGATATAACATATTTGATTTAATACATTTATGATATATATTAAAGAGAGATACTTTTTGATATTATCTTTAGTAGTATACTATAGTGTAGTCAAGTATTCATTGGCACAGCATTTAAATGATATAACTTTTCTCGATCATCGATAACCAGTGCTTATATACAGTATATATATATAATATCATACTAGTATATACTGTATCATACTTTATATACGGTATTTCAACAAAAAAAAAGTATATCATATAAGTGTCTTTGCGATGACAATCGTGTGAAATATAAGCCAACAAATTAATAGGATGTCTTCACCGATAAAATCATATGAATTATGTTTTTATATGATTGTAGCGATACTTTTATCGCATTCATTACTGTTTGACAACTATTCTGTCAAATGCCAGGAGACGAGCACTACTACTACTGCTGTCGATGATTATGAAGACAACAACGACAGCGACAATGACAGCGACAACAACACAACTCATGAATCCAGTGATAGATTTGTTGATTTGATTACCGATGAAGTGATTGATTTCGTCGCACAGAAACCGCCAAATGGTATGCAAATAATTTCCTAATGAAATACTTGTATATTATTTTATTGTAATAATTTAGATTTATTTATGCGTTTAAAAAAATACAAAACTATTTAATTATTAAATAATTATTATTTGATAAGTTGAGCATTATTATAATATAATTAATTAATTAATTAAATTATTACAGTATTTATTAACAGTCTAGAAAATAAAATTTTTATTAATCTAATAATTAATTTAGTAATTGTAAAGTAAAAATCAATACAATACTTTTAATTATTTTTATTATATTTATAATAGCCAAATAGGATTAAACTGTAATCTCGAAAAATTATATTTTTAATAATTAATTAAAACACTGACGTCTATAATACTAAAAAAAAATAGTTTAAAGCCCTTATTTATTATTATTAAAATATTACTAATACTGAAACATCACAGAAACCGATGACAATGTCCTACTTGTATGGCATCAACTGATCAATGATTTATCTGACCGTCTCTGGGATAAGATATTGCCATTTGTGGCCAAATCGCAGCACCAAATCACCAATATATCACAAGACTGTACGGGCAGTCTATTTAAAACCATACTGAGCTTCAAAAAACAGGAACTCTGGGCTGTCAAGTGTAAGCAATAGCTTATATAATATATTTTATATTATTGTATATATTAATATTTTGTTGACATTATTTTCATCTAATCGATCACTGAAAACGAAATATTGATTTCATTTTTTTTTTGATTATACAATACTATTTAGTTATGGACTCAATGGGCAAACTTCCGTCCGGTTTTCTCGAGGGCACAGTTACCTCATTTGGTAACGTCGATGAATGTCTTGATATTGATGTTCCCGACGATGGATACGACGAAGCATTTCACGGAAAGTATTGTTGGCTATACCTTAGGCCAGAATTGCCCCGAAAACCCGATATTGTCCGACATAATCAACAAATATTCAATTTGAGTGGCACTCCAGCCGAAGGAACGGTGTTTGAACACATCTCGGAGGTGTTCAGCGGTATCTATAGTGTCGGTGCCATACGACAGGGTATATGCATACCGTCTAACTGTCGACGCGATGATATTACGCCGTTTTTAGTCCAATGTATGAACAAATTAATTAGTTTTTATATTATTTTTTTTAATAAATTGTTTTTTTATTGTTTGACATAAAGTTACCAAACCATACAAACTGCGCCCTCAGCTCAGTATTAAGTGTATGTCTAAACACGAACTAACTGAGCTCAATACACATCAAATTGTATCCATGTATGGTATTATTGAATTTTGACGATAATAGCAATAAGATTAGTCCAAACAAATTATATATATATATATATAGATCTCTATTGACTGTAATGACATTTTTGCTAATTATCGGATCGTTGTCTTACATCTGTCTGAACGATGGTAAACGAAAGTTATATACAAAGTTAGTCCAGTGTTGGTCAGTACAGCAAAACTACAAGCAGTTGACGGCAAGTCCTAGTAAGTCGTCACGACATATGTCGGCCATTCATGGGATCAGAGTATTAACAATCGTGTGGACGACAATCAATCATAACTATACTTTTGGTGGCTTTTATAAGATTCAATGGATTTATAGTAAGTATTCACATATTATTATTAATATTATTTATAATTTATGTAATATAAATATATATAATATCTAATATAATATATATATATATTGACTATTTATTAAATATAACCTTGGATTAAGTATAAAAAATATTGATTTTTATTAATTCAATTGATGATTTGATTTTTGCATTTTATCAATCATTTTACCAAACTCTTACAATAAACCAATTTACTAATGGAAAAAACATTTAATTAGTAATAAATTTTCCTTAAATTTTCCTTATATTGTAAATAACGTGATATAAAACAATTATCATATTAAACAATGATTGTAATAAATAATAATAAGTAACATAAGTTTATTGACTATTAATTTTGTATTTACTTAAAAAAATATTAATAATCAATGCTATTTTTATAATTAGCAAGCAAATATAATTGCTAATTTTTTAAAAATTATTATTATTACTATCAATAAAAAATATAATTTAACATATATTTAATTATCCGATAATCAGATAGCTTAATACAGGTGCGCAAAATACCGGAGTCCCTGTTGTTTCAATTAGTTTTCAATGCCTGGGCACTGGTCGAAACATTTTTCTTTATTAGGTAATAATAATAATAACAATTTTATTTTTATATATTCAACTCAATTATATATTTAATTTATACAATATTTGCTTATCATGCTTATCATATTTAATTTTAGTGGCTTATTGGCCATCTATATTATGCTACCGATGCTCGAAAAACGTCGGGGAAAAGTTAACATTATAGTACTTGTGTTACATCGGCTAATACGGTATGAATAAGTAATGTAATTTATATACAATTTATATATATATATATATATATAGTATGAAAAATACATTACATTATATCTATTATTCAATATTATTATTATAATAATAATAATAGTGGAAAATTGGTGATTATTATTTAATCTTCTTATTCAATATATACTGTATATAAGATATATATATATATTTATCTAATATAATTTATATTTATATATTTATATTTAGAGTTATACCATCAATATGTGGTATTATGGCAATCAATTTTCTATGGCCTATAGTCACTACCGGTAACTGTCATATCTCTTACAATTTTATATATCAAATATATATATATGTGTGTGTGTGTGTGTGTGTCTCTATGTCATATTAATACTAACACTTACCAGATATACTATATATTTATTAATAATATAAAACATTATTAATATTGATTATAACGTATACTGTATATAAATATATACATATAGATATCATTGAATGAATGTCTCATATGTAACATTAGTAAAGCAATTATGTACAGTACAGTACACTAAACATATGATACATACAATACTACTTGAATCATATATACAAAATAAATATTGAGATTACTGTATAGTATTATACATTTACAGAATATGATATATATATATATCAGTATATAGTACTGTACTTCCGTTATATTATAACATTATATAAATATATATTACTAAGAAATAATGCTAATATGAGATTTATATTTCATGTATAATGCATTTATATATTTACTGTATTTCACTATAATATTAGGACCTATACTTATTGATGACTCTACCGATGTATATCTGAGCCAAAGTTGTCGCAACAATTGGTGGCACAATATATTGCTAATTAATAATTGGTTTGCACCGGACGATATTGTAGGCAATCTTTTATTATTATTATTATTTTTATTATTATTATTAAAATTTTTATATTTTATTTGACATTTTTTTCTTCTCTTAAATTTATTTAGTGTCTGATAAACACTTGGTATTTGAGTGCCGACTTTCAACTGTTTTTATGCGCGATACTAATTATATATGCATTTTACTGGTAATGTTACTTAATTTTTATACATATTTTGCATATTTTTTGTTTGCCTTTCACTGTATATGTAATACAGTAATGTTTTAAGGGTTTACACTGGAGTTGTTTTTAATACATTTTAATTATTTATTACTTAAGAATATCTAGAAATATTTTTTTTTAAAAGTAAAAATGCATTTTTTCATAAATTTTATGTATAGTATATAAGGTTTATATATATATATAAATTTACTTATAATTTATGCTATTTTGCAATAAAGTAGTAATGTAAATAACTATATGTAATTACAATTATTATGTAAAACACATCATATGTAGAAAATGATGAGAAAAACAAAATTATTAAATTTTTGTATTTCAATTTTTGCTATTATGTTAAACATTTTAAAGATTTTCGCTTATACAGTACAATGTTATCTAACTTAATGTAAAGCACTTTAAAATCATTATAATTATATAATCTGCATCCTATTTACAAAATGCTAAAATGGTTTTTTATAGTATAAAAATTATACAACATTTTTACATTTATTATCCATATTATGTATGATCATAATGCCGTATCATAATTTAAATATATATATATATATATGCTTTAGCTCAAAAACTTTATACTGTATATACAAATGTGTTGTTAGTATCATTATATAACTAATTTACTCTCATTTTTCATTTTTGATTTTTGCATATGTAAAGTATATTACATAATATATAATATCGCATATTCAACCACATATAATATCTTTATTATAATAGGAACGTTAGATTAGGACTTATATTAAATGGAGTGGTACTGGTCATCTCGATAATGGGATCGGCATTTACCACATATTACTATCATTTGTATCCAACCCTACTTAATGTGCACACCATAAATCTTGAGTACGAAAATATTATATGATTTTATTTTGTACAGTATATATAGTATATATATATATACTGTATATAAAAATTTACATATTAAACAATTTTTAAAAATTCATATTAATTTTAATTACAATATATATATATATTATAATTTTTTATACGAAAATAGTTATGTTGAGCACCATCTGAGATACGGCTATTTTTGGACATTTCATCATTTAGGTCCATATTGTTGTGGCATATTTATCGGCTATTTTTTGCTCAATACACCAAATAATCATCAATTACCAAAGGTTTCAGATTATATATCAATAATAATAATACTATACTTTATATCTAATATAATGACAATAATGACTGATTTTGGATATCAATAGTGTCTCTTTACATTTGATATAATATAGTATTTAAGTATTTATTTTTATTAATATTACACAATAACCATACTATTCATACAACTACAGCAACAACAGTGATGCTGTTTGACGATTATGTCTAGTGTCTAGTGAGTCAATCAATATTTACATAACATTATCGGTTATTATCATCAATATTGATAGCATTATATAATAATAAATATAATAAACATGTTTATACTGTACTGTATAATACAATAACACTTAAATACATGAACAAACAAACAAACCATAGACACACACACACATAAATTTAAATCTATGATAATTTATTTTATAAACTACTGATATTTATTCAAATATTATATACTAACTATAGTAAATTATATATAATATTTAAATTTTTTAAAGCCTTAAAGTTCACAGATATTATTACAAAAAAATTGCCTCCAAATTCATCAATTATATGACTTTTATGTTTTAAAAATATATTTTTACAGTCAACTACACCATACAGTAAACTTAAAATTTTTATTATTTTTCTTTTTTTCCTTTTATATATATATATATATTTATAATAAAACAGTCAAAAATGATAATCCCATGGATTGTTAGTCCATTCATCTGTCTATCCGTAATATTCTGTGCCTACTATTGGAATCAGGGCGTAGAGCCCAGTAGGCTGTCCTCGATATTGTATTCAAGTCTTTCGCGAACCATTTGGTGTATGGGATTGTCATGGATTACATATATTTGTTGTATAGGATCTGGAGGTCTGTATATATATATACCATATTGTTTATTTTAACTTTATTATTATTTATCACATAAAATTTGTCTATTTATTTATCCAAGCATATATAATAGCATACAATTAATTTTATTATTTTATACAAAATATTCTGTATATATAAATAACATTATACTGTATGTGTGTACTGTATATACTGTATATATTTAGGAATCGTCAATAAAATTCTTTCGCATCCATGGTTTATACCATTAAGTCGTCTAAGTTTTGGCGTCTATTTGTCTCATATGGTCGTCATATTCATCATATTTTTCACGAAAAAGTCAACAACAGATTGGACTCACTTTTATTTTGTGCGTATATTTTTATTATTGATAATAATAATAATAATAATAATATAGTCATCCAAATAAAAACTAGTTATCTATTATATTATATTATAGACATATATATCACTTTTACGGCCAATATAACAGTCAAAACTAATTTATAATATAAATAATATATTAATATTATTTGTTGTCATAAACATTACTACTTTATATATATTTAATTTATATTATATCTAATATTTAATATACAGATAACTACCGGAATGATTACAATCATATTAAGTCATATATTGGCGGCGATTCTTTACTTTTTATTTGAGGCCCCATTTGCTAACTTAGAGAAACTCATATTTTATGGACACCATAGCCATAAAAAAGATGCCGATGATAATGATCACCGAGTAGTTAACCAATTGGATATAAATATGTTCAACAATAAAAATCATAACAATAATTTTACTATTGGTTATAATCAAAGAAATTTAGTACCCGTTTTGAAGATAACTAAAATGTAAACAGAAATAACAAATATATATATATATATATAATTATGGAATATAACTTATAAAGTATAATTACCAGCAATTTTTTTTATTTAATTAAATTTTCCAAACAAATACATAAAATGTAATATAATTTTTATTTTTTATATCTATTAGATATTATTGTTATTACTATTAAATATTTTTGTATTAAAAATATTTTATTTACATACATTGTATTTTTACAGTACTAATGAATAAGTATTAAAATAAATTATTTAAGCATTGCATCAAATTTATCGTAATATTTAATTAAATAAAAAAAATACTATAATATGTACTAGAAAATTTTTATTGATTTTATAAATCGATAATAAATTATATTTATTTATTAAATCATTTAATTTTGCAAAATCATTGATATCTAGTATGTAATTGGATTTTTATATGCATCAGGATATACCTAAAATAAATTTATTATCTTTTATCAGTTAATTATAAGTGTCATCATTTAAAATGAATTGTATAAATGAATTGCAAGAAATAAATAAATATAATAAAAAAACAACTTTTATATTTTATTTTCTTATTAAATTTGTATAAAAATTATTAGTTTATATACTAATATAATACAGTTTAGTAATAATTAACAATAATGACAAAATCAGTACTACTGTAGTAGACATTCAAGATTTGTTTATTTTATTTTTTTTAAAAAATATTAATTTTAATGAATCAGTTAGACAGTGAACAACGGGGGTCATCATCAACAAAACCGTTGGTGACACATGTGACACCCGACCATGGTTGGGCGTGGGTCATATCGATAGCATGTGCTGTGATTAATGGCATAACATTTGGTTTGGTCCGTTCCTATGGTGTCCTATTTTTTCAACTCCGATCTACTTATCAATTGAGTCGGGAGTCGGCCATCTGGCCCTTCTGTCTGTGCACTTCATTCACTTATCTATCGGGTATTAATGAATTTTATTATAATTAGTTTTTTWWWAAAAAGAAAAATCAATAAAATCAATAACTCATTCAATAGGACCAGTGGCCGGTATATTACTGAATCGTTATACTATGAGAACCATTGTATTCATCGGTGGTTTTATAGCTGGAGTCGGTATTAGTTTGTGTTATTTTTCGACAACAATTTTAGAGATTACTTTATTAATTGGCATTGTTCAGGGTATGTCCTAAATTAATATATAGTATATAGTATAACATACCAGTTCTATTAAAAGTCAGTTATCAAACAAAAACCCTAAACTAAACTACAATAGGTTTCGGTATTGGTCTATCATTTATGCAGACACCAGTCATATTGGCCCAGTATTTTCAAAAATACAGAGCCACAGCTACTGGTATGAATTGATGATATATTAAATGGTAGCTAATAGACAATATGTATGTCTTAAACAGCCATTTCCTATGCCGGCGGAACTATTGGTTCATTTATATTCCCGCCGGTACTCGACTACTTACTCGATCAATACGGTCTCAACGGTGCCTTCCTATTGATTGGCGGTATTTTACTCAATTCATTACCGTTTGCCCTATTGTTACGGCCGCCCACACCCAACGAAACCAAAGTCAACAAACTGTGGAAAGGAGTACACAAACAACTGTCCACAGCATTAGGTGATCAGCAAAAAGGCAATAAATTGATATCAAATCAACAAGAGATGATTGCACTGAAAACGACACAAAAATCTCTAAATAAATCACTGCTTTCCCGATACACAACTGTCTGCCAAAAGACCATTCATACCACTGATGACATAAACGATGCGCCGATGAAAACAATCGCTGCGACATTGATTAACAACTGCGAGGATTTAGAAGAAGATATCTATACTATAAACCATTTGACAGCTATATTATCTGATCCACAGAATTGTGTTTGCGTTGAGAAAGATATATATTTTTATAACGAATGTATCGACACTCTGGTCACTGAAAAGGGTGTCCAAACCGATAACCAATTGACTGAATGGCAAAAATTTTGGCAAAATTTTGTAGCTGTCATCAGTAATCCATTGTATTTGATACTCACTATAACTCACGTAGCGTTTCAATGGTGGTAATTGAAACATCAGATCTCTTCATCAAATTAAATGATATTTTCTAATCTTATTTTTATTTTGTTTGTATTTTCTTTTGGCAAATCAGTTGGATGACACACCAGATGGTTATCATTGACTTTGCCATTGATCGGGAAATGTCTAGTTTTAAAGCTGTTGTCTTATTGAGTTCCTTCGCCATCGCCGACCTATTCGGACGACTGGCTTCTGGATTAATAGCTGATCGTCGTTTGGTACGCAAACGAAACATAGTGTCCGTCTGTATCCTATTGATCGGTGCACTCATATTCATGACACCGGTTGCCCACAACTTTGCGGTGTTGTTATCAATGACCACTTTTCTCGGGTTTGTATGCGGCAGTATTATCGTACTGTTCAGTGTACTGACTATGGAGTACGTAGGCCTCCAGCACTTGCCTATAGCTCTGGGCATATCATCACTTATAGTAGGCCTGACCACACTGACACGTCCACTGATTGTCGGTTATTTTCGGGACACATATAACTCGTACGATGGCCTGTTTCACTGTGTCGGCACTTTGGCTCTTTTGGCCGCACTTTTGTGGCTATCGGAACCTTTCGCCCGACTATGGGTTGACCGACAGTCCAAATATGGCACTGGATTTAAAATAAGCGTAATTTAAATATATTAATATATTGTATATATATTTTATAACAATACAGCAGCATATATATAACAATCATTAATTGTATAGTAATTTGTACTTTATTTATTTAAAAAGTATAGTCAATTTTGACAAATTGTCGTAGATCCTTTAGCATTGTATACAATTGTATACATTAATAAAATTAATAATTGTCATAATAAATTACTCTAAAATACAATTACTTATATAAATATTCAATGGTTTAAGTATTTGCGACAATTTGTCAAATTAACTATTATATTGTTTGAACTATTTTAAAGCCTATGAATTAATTAAGTATCAAATTTACTATAAATTTACAATTTATTTCTGTTTCTATTATTAACTAATTTATAATATTTATTTTATAAAATTTACTATCTATTAATTTTTAATTTTTTAATAAAATATTAATGAATTATCTGAAATTTGATGAAATTTAAAAAAAAAGATTATAAATTATTAGAATTTTTATTATTATTATTTTTTAAACATTAATAGCAACGTTTAGCATATTAGTAAATTTATACTAGTTTTAAAAAATAGCTAAATAAAAGTTTAATAAATTTACATTATATTTAAGTTATGGAAATATTTGATGCTAACGTAAATAACAACAAAAAAGTTATGGAAATTTTAACAAAAATTTTATTATCAAATAAAAATTTAATATCAATTATTTAGTTAACATAAAATTATCTGATAAAAACAATACTCAATATCATTTCATTTATCAAAAAATATATATATATTTAATAAAAACTAATAATTGCTATTAATTTTTCAAAATATTGAATTTTATTCAACAACAAAAAAAATAAAATTATTATTTTTTGTGTACACATGTGTGACAAACAAGACATCCGATTTAAGTAAAATTATTTTTTTCGTACATTTATTACAATGAAATAATAATAATAACAACAAATAATTTTGATTTCAATTATAATTAATTAATTAAATTAATAATAATAATTATTAAAATATAATACAAATAATTAAAAGTAAGTTATGATTAAAAAATGATTTTACAAAAAATAGTATATTTATTGATTGTAATTATAGTCAATAGGTGTCAGCAATTGAATTGTTATAATCAATGTATAACTATATGAATGCATCCATTGTTTGTAAATTTATGAATCGCTCGACAAATAATGTATTGTCAGTGATGTCTGACTTACCGCTAATTAATAACGAGGACAACGGCCTCCTAGGACTCGGCGACCATCATCTGAATCACGTGTCCATCAACAACAACAACAACATTAACGACAATCATAGTCACGGCGGTCTACACGACGACGGCATCGGTGACGTGTGTCGCGACTTTTTGCGCAATGTTTGCCGTCGGGGAAATGCCTGTCGTTTCCGACATCCGGACCCATCGGAAGCGGAAGAGTTGGGCAAAAAGATTGAATACATCTTCTGTCACGACTACCAGAATCGTGAGTGTCGTCGACAGAACTGTCGTTTCTTGCATTGTACCAAACAAGAGGAAGAGGTTTACCGATCGACTGGCAAATTGCCGCAACACGTGTTGGACAAAATGGCACAAAATAAGGCCTCGGAAATGATGCAACAGTCGAATGTAATGTCGACATCGATGATGGTGACCAATGTTCCCGTTTGTAAGGATTATTTGAAAGGCGAGTGCCGTCGCGGTCCCGGCCGATGTAAGTTTCGACACGTGTCGCAGTCCGAGTACGATATGGAAATGCAAGCGCGCGGCGGCGCTAATAATCACTCGTCGAGTGGTGGCGGCGGCAGCAGCGGTGGCGGACATCACGGGTCGTCCCGTTACGATGGGCCGCACCCGGCGTCGCGCAATCCAATGCATAACTCGTTTAATGCCTCCTTTAACGACAACTTTTCGCCGCCCGAACCGAAACGCCGCGCGTACGACACAAGCGCCGCATACAATACGAACAGCTTTGCTCCGTACGGCGATCGCGGTGGACAGGGCGGCGGAAATGTTGCCGGACTCGGCGGCCTACAGGGCATGAACAACAACAGTGCGCACGACTTTGACTACGGGTCGAGCAGTGGCCGCGCAATGCATGGGCCGAACGCGAGCGCAGGTCTGGCCCAGAATGCTATGTATTCTTCCGCCCGATATCTGGAGGAAGAGAACGCAGCGCTGCGACGACGTATCGACGAGCTTAAGAAACAGGTGGCCGACCTCATGGCCACAAACGAGTTTCTCTTAGAGCAAAACGCACAGTTGCGCGCTATCGGCAAGGCTGGTCAGGTACAATCACAGCCAGCGGCACCCGTGGTCTCAATGGCGCCACCATTGCCGCCGATGTCTACTTCCGATCTGATGGGCCAACAGCGACAGCCCGATTTAGCTGCCGTTAGCACAGCGTTAGTTACCAACGCTTTAGTGCCCGCGGCCTCTCTCGGCATACAGCCAACCGCCATAACCAGTCTACCCATATCGTCAATAGCATCGATGTCATTGCCCACCAGCGTATCGCTAAGCAGTTCCGCGCCGCTCGTCAGTTACCCGATCATTACCACACAATCGATGCGACCCACGATCATGACTCACTCGTTAGGCCACTGACTCGTTCGGCATTATATAATAACTGACGTATCGCAGCACCGGTAGATTTTCCCAAAGAGATACACCGATTAATACATACATAACTGTCGATTCCTTTAATGTATAAAATAATATTACATTTATAACATATAATGTCCCACAAATGTATCCATTCATATTTATAATACCGTATATATCTATATATAATTGATTGTCCATAATTTTACTTTATTTTTCATTATTTAAGTGATAATTTTTTTTACATAACTTTATATAATTTATTTAAATATTGAAATATAATTTCCATAATTAATATTAATAATCCTTTATCCTGTAATGTCTAATCTCTGACTCTAATCCTAATACATTGATGATATGACTATTTAATTAATTATTAATATCGACATATAATAATAATTATTATTATTTTATTATTATTAGCAAAATGTCTTCAAAAGACATTCCAGTAATTACTGTATATTAATTAATAGCAACAAAAAAAATAATTTAATGTAAAACTAGTGTAATAATATTTTGGAGCCCAATTTAGTGATGTATTTATTATTTGATTTAATAATTTAATATTTTTTTTTCTTAAAAAAAGTAAGTTTCGTTGAATACTAAAATTTGTGTATATTTAAATGTGTTTTAGTTTAATTATAAGTTTATTAAATGCAATTATTTTTTGTTGGGATTTAATATTGATAGTACTTTTTTGTTTAATTTAATAATTTTTTTTGTCTTGGTATATATATTATTATTATTATTACTATTATTATTTTTAATAAATATTTTACAAACAATTTGTTGGTGTATATTATTAGTTAATTATTATTAACTTAATATTATTTTAATTAATCACATTTATTATTTGACTAAATATAATACTATAAGAAAAATTTTTATGTAATTAAAAACATGAGAGCGTATATACAATTAAATAGTATTCATATTAAATATTAAACCAGAGTTTTATATTTATATTTGTTTTTTAGTATTAAGTTTCAAATCTCATTCACTCTAATAATAAATAAAAAAAATTAAATAAAGACAAAGTCATGAGTGAGAGAAAAAATAAAAATCTCTCTCTCTCTCTCTCTCTCTCTCTCTCTCTCTCTCTCTCTCTCTCTCTCTCTCTCTCTCTCTCTCTCTCTCTCTCTCTCTCTCTCTCTCTCTCTCTCTCTCTCTCTCTCTCTCTCTCTCTCTCTCTCTCTCTCTCTCTCTCTCTCTCTCTCTCTCTCTCTCTCTCTCTCTCTCTCTCTCTCTCTCTCTCTCTCTCTCTCTCTCTCTCTCTCTCTCTCTCTCTCTCTCTCTCTCTCTCTCTCTCTCTCTCTCTCTCTCTCTCTCTCTCTCTCTCTCTCTCTCTCTCTCTCTCTCTCTCTCTCTCTCTCTCTCTCTCTCTCTCTCTCTCTCTCTCTCTCTCTCTCTCTCTCTCTCTCTCTCTCTCTCTCTCTCTCTCTCTCTCTCTTTGGTTTGTGTTTCTTAAGCGGCACTTATTAGGTAAGGGTATATATATATATAATAAATATATTTATTATTTGGTTATCACTTTTCATCTGTGATTATGACTTCCCGAGTATAGCATCGACGGTAAAACTCTTTGAGAAACTAGTAGTCGTTGTTTTGTTTGCGAAAATTTCTGATTGCTTTGGCTTACCATCCGCTGGCAATACTGTAACCGGAAAACCAGTTATACTATTGTTATAATCATTGTGTAAATGTGCTGCTGATGTATGAAATAATAATGGATTGGTTGTTGTCGCCAATCGTAGATAATTAAGTGCCATAAGTGATGGCATTGAACTCGAGTAAACTATTGGTGATACTGATGATGATGACGATGATGATAGTGATGATGAAATGGTTTGAGTGTCAATCATATGTGATACATAAGTTGTTGATTGATGATCAGTTAACGATAGTAGACTATTGTCTTCGACACCAGTGGTGGTGGCAGTGGCCAGGAATGGCCATAGTTTCGGTTCGGGTATCACTCCAATACCGTAATTCTTGCGTCGTTTAATCATTTTTGCGATATACGGATTCTGGAGATAGAGACTGGCGTTTTGTTTTTCACGTATCATTTCATTGCGGATGGCCTTCTGTACAGTTCTCAGTTGGACCTGATATCGGCGTTTCTGTTCCATCAGTACAGTCTCGATGGCTGTCCTATCCTTACCGGTACTGGATATCTGTTGTCGTCTGAGTGCCACTTGAGTGGCCATCACTTTCTGGCGTTCGACCACAAGAATACAGTTATTGCATTTACATTCTTTCCATTGACAATACTTCTTGTGACCTAACGGTTCCGGTGTGTCCAACATAATCAACATAATCAGCATTTCATACATTTTGTGCCAACCAATTGGCACTTTTAAAAATAAATAAATAGTATATGACTTACCTTTAAGACATGAAACGATTCCGTGATTCCGACATTTGGCGCATTTCGGTGTCCGTAAAACACGTCGACTATTGTTGGCATTCATTGTCACCGAAAACTTATTGTCCAACTTTTGAAGTTTGAATTGATTTTTTTCAACAACAAAAAATATTACAAGTTTTATTTTTTTTAGTTTATATCATAAATGAAATTAAAACCCAATAATTATGACAAAAGCGTTAAAAAAAAGTTAGTCGAGAAGTGATGTTTCACTGATTTGTCGCACAGTTATCTCTCTTTTGCTCATTCATTGAATGTGTAAAAAACTTCAATTTGTCACACAAAACAACACCAGTTTAAAAAACTCCTCTTTAAAAAAAGACAGTTATTAGTAGGAGTTACTACTATTACTACTACAGTACTACTCCTACTACTACTGGTATGTCTTAATCTGTTTTAACTATTTATTTATTTTCACTGATGATTGTCTCTTAACTCTTGGAAGATGATCTACAAATAGTGTGATGCAAACACTGGGAAAAAATCGGAAAACAGGAGGATATGGATACGTCACTGTTTGTATGTATGTATGTATGTGTGTGTGTGTGTTGTGTGTGTGTGTGTGTGTGTGTGTGTGTGTGTGTGTGTGTGTGTGTGTGTGTGTGTGTGTGTGTGTGTGTGTGTGTGTGTGTGTGTGTGTGTGTGTGTGTGTGTGTGTGTGTGTGTGTGTGTGTAACTGTAATAGTTGGGGGTTTGGGTGCTGAGCACATACATACTAACAGAGAGCACAGTTGTGTCCACCTGGATATGGAGTGTAATTATAGCGCACACCGACACACATATCCCCAGTAGTGAGTGAATCGCAACTATTGAGGGATTGAATTACCATTTAAGAGATGAATATTAAGACTTAAGAAGAAGAAGATGACGATAAAGAAGAGTAGCAAATGATAAGTTCAGTCATATCTTTATTTAATTTAAGTACTGTTTTACTCTTATATATATTTAACGTTAGTTTTGCATAAAACAAAGCATTGACTATAGTATATAAACTGTTCAAAAAAAAGTCAAGTCGTCAAAGAGCACCGTTATGTTCGTGCGGTTAATTGTCCGTAAAGTTTGTCTTTCGGACTGATTTCAAGATTTTTTTTTGGAAAAAAAAATTATTTTGGTTTATGTTTGGAGTTTTAGGTATTTTTTTCAAAAAAAGTTTAGTTTAAAGTTATCCATAATTTCACATCAGTTTGTCTATCAGTTTTAAACAACAACAACAACAACAAAAAAGATAACTAAGTGACAGATACACCACTTAAACATAGAGGGATACGTTGATTACAATCTAAATGCAACAACAAAAAAGTCAAATGTTATTTTAAATGATTATACAATATTGTCGTTACAAACAATTAAAATTTTGTTAACTTTGTTTTATTTGTTATTTTTTTAATAATTATTTGTTTTGACAAATTTTTAATTAAATAATGTCTTATTTTTGTTTTTTGTTTAATGAGATATAACTTAATTTGCTTTTCTAAAATTATTTATATATATATACACACAATGTGTTATATGTTTTGTTGTTGAAAGCAATTTAAGTCATAAAAAGTTATGCTTTGCTGTCAAATATGCGAATGAAATTGGATATCAAAATAGACTGTTTATTCTTAATCTTTTTAAACCCCGATTATGTGTGTATATGTATGTGTGTGTGTATGTATGTGTGTGTGTGTGTGTGTGTGTGTGTGTGTGTGTATGTGTGTGTGTGTGTGTGTGTKTGTGTGTGTGTATGTRTGTGTGTGTGTTTGTGTGTGTTGTCTGAAAGCGCCGACAAAAGCGGAACCAACGATTACTATACTATACTCAAAATATTATATTAATATACTTAATATAAAAATATTATACTATTTTATAGTTTGAGTGAGTGAGTGAGTGAGTGAGTGAGWGAGAGAGAGAGAGAGAGAGAGAGAGAGAGAGAGAGAGAGAGAGAGAGAGAAGGGCCGATGCCAATGTTGAAGACGAAAATATCAAGAGATACACAAAGACTTGAATTGAGAGCTGTTTCAGTTGAATATAACGTTTAAATATCAAACAACTGGATCTCTTTGTTCATCAAAAAAATACAGACAAATAATGTGATATTAGCGACAATTCATGAGACAAATTCTTGGTGTTGTTTGTATTCATGCAATTAGTTTGCAAGAGGTTTGCAGTTAAAGAAAGTATTAAAATAACTTTTTTCTTCAATTAGTTGTATATAATAGTAGTATATATAAGTGTATCAAAAAAAAATTATCTTTAAATTTCAGAAGTCATACAAAAAAAATAATTACAATTTCAAAGCCTTACAAACAACAACAAAAAATTATGAATATAATTGATTGCGTGTAATAAGTTTTTAAATGATTATATTTGAACTACAGTTACAATTATTATTGTTATTATTATCATAATTGTATGACATTTCAGCAAAATTTGTGCGTTTTTTATTTCAATACAAGTAATTAAATGTTATATTTTTCGCCAATTTATTTTAACACTCATTAAGAGTAAACATATATATATATATAAATTTTATATATTTATAACTTATAATTATACACACTATAAATTTACTATTAATATACACTATATATTATACAGTATTAATACATACAGTATTATACATATTGTATTTATTTAAGTGTAAGGTTAGAATTATTTGTATCTTTTTTWAAAAAAAATAATTATAAGTAAAAATATTTATCATATTGTGCTAATTGTGGGGAAAATTTAGATTAATTATTTATTTATGTTTAATTATAGTTTTTATAGCTAATAATAAAATATCAAATAAAATACTAGACAAAAATCGTTAACAAAATCATTTTCTTTATTTATTTATTTAAATAAATCACAATTTTTTTTAAATGTCACTTTTATTTTGTGATAATTTTTAAACATTAAATTTGACTCAAAAATAATAATCTTCATAATCAATAATAATATTAATATCAATTATATAATAAACAAAAAAACTAAGTCATTATAATATATAATTATAATATTGTATTCAGTTTTGACAATGGCTTCAATGGTAGACACAAATGTCTTCACACATAATTATAATCACAATTGAATTCATTTAATAGTAATAGTAATAATAATAATAATTAAAGTGTTATTTTTTTGTGTTTGCATTGAGAGAAAAAAAACTAAAGACAAAAAATAATATCTAACAATTCAATCTATCAATTTGTATAGTCGTTGATTAGTTTGACTAATAAATATATATATATATAATATATAAAGATATGGTTTGTAATCAATTATAGTAGATTATAATAATAATAATAATAATAATAATAACATAGTAGGTAGTAGGTGTTTTGTTGTTTGTGTATAAATATAAATTAATATTTTATTTTATATGTATATAGCCATATAGGAACTTAAAAAATAAATTTTGACAAATCTTTTTTTTTTGTTTCATCTAAAATAAAGAGATAAATATTATAATTATAAGAATAGTATACATAAAATATACCGTAAAATAAGTGCACTTTTTTCATTACATATATCAATATCAATATATAAATGTAAATATTAAATATAATACAGTATTTTTTTCGGATTCACATATATATAATATTGCATTTTTATAAAATAATAATCAATATAATAATAATAATAGATAAATAGATAACAATTTGTAAAAATTGATATTTGTTGAGAGCGAGAAAAAAATAAAATGTCTTAAATGTGAAAAAATAAAAACGGGAAATACACACGAAATATATATATATATATATATATATATATATGACTGAATAAAGCTGTAATTACCGTAATTAATAATAATAATAAAAAGAGTCAATTATTTTTAATTAAATATACAATATATTTGTAAAATTTGGGTAAAAATTTATCTAAAAAAAGAATGATTTGATTTATAATTTGTTTCATTTTTTTCTTTATATCTCATTTGACGAGAGAGTTGAGAGAAAGAGATAATAAAAAGAGGAAGAGATAGAGGAAAATGGAGTGAAAATATTTATTTTTAAAGATAATCTTTCGGTAAGTTTTTTAAAATGTATTTTTTCTGAAACAAACTTTTTGTTTTGTTTTGTTAATGCATTTGTTTTTTTGCGGATATCATAATCAAACATATTTCAGTTGATTATTAATGCGGAAATCCTATTATCGTTTGTACCCAGACTTTGATTAGATTTATTAATATTATTATTATTATTGTAAGTATCATTTGGTTGGACCGACTCTGGCTTCTGGTGGTCAACCGATTCCTGCAACTGTTTCTCGTCGTCATTCAAGTCATGCTTATTATTGCTATCATTGGCAAAGAACTCTTCCCACGATTTACATTCTTTTATCTCGTTTTTGTTATTGTTATTATCATTATTCTTCGTCATCACATCATTGCTGCTACTATTGGCGGTGTCATCAGATTTTGGCGATATCTGATTGATCTCCAATAGTAGATCATCGGTGGCCGCGTCTGAATGATTGCCACTATCAGTGATGTCCTCGATTTCAGTTGACGAATCTGTGTCCTCATTTCGTTCATAATTTCCAGTAATTTCATTCATTTGTTTAGCACTTGCCTTAGAAGACTCGGGTTTATCATCTGAACCGTTACTATTGACTGGCGATGATGATGACGGTTCATCAAAATTTGATCCATTGTTGCTTTGAGATGAGTTAGTGTTGTTGTTGGGCTCATCCATAAGCTGTATTGATATGTCTTTTGTAGCACCGGTGGTTGAATCACTCTTATTGATGATATCGTTGAGAAAGCTATTGTTTTTAAGAGCCAACTTCTTGAGCACTTGGTTTTCGTGTTCCAATTTGGCCACAGTTTGATTGAGCTCTTTGTTGGCACTCATCTGCCACTTGACTTCTGAGGCGAGAATGACGTTCTGGTTCTTAAGTTCTTTTAGTTCTTGGACTAAGGGATACATCTTTGTTCCCAAATCGGCAAAATCTTTCGCTTGTTGTTTGATCAGTATGTCCTTGTCGTTTACCTTCTTCATCAAATCATTTATGAGCTTCTGCTGAACCTAAACAACATAAAATAAAATGACAATACAAATGACAATTAGCGGTATTTATCAAAAAGTAATGTTATTTTGTGTTTGTTTACCATTTGAGTAAGTCTTTGCTGAATGGATTGAAATTCTTGTAGTGAATGACCAGAAAAGAGTTGGTGTGCGCACGTGTGGAGACCAGTATTGGTGTCCATGAGTTGAGCTCTGGTTCGCATCCAGACGATAATCGAATCAACGGCTGAGCCGAAGTCCACCCAAAGCGCTTCCAATCGTGTCTTGAGATCATAGGTGAGTGAATCTCTCTTAATGTACAGAACATTGAGTACGAGCAACGCCGTGGTCACCACTATCTCGTTGCTAGCGAACCGAAACGCGTCGGTAACCATAACGAGACCTGTGGTACCATAATAATAGTCGAGCCAACCGTTAATAAACTGAAAGCCGGTTATAGCGTCGTTCTTGTACTTGAAGAACAAGTCGATCACTTGACTCGATTGCCATTTGGTCTGCTTTTCGAAAGCGGAGATCACTCTAATGAGACTTTCGCCGTCGCGCAGCAAACTGATGGCCGTAACCTTTGGCTGACCGCCGCTAATGTAGTTAAGCACTTCCAGTAATAGCAAATCGGCGTTCGGGTCGTAAACTACGTTCAGATTCTCCAGATTCACATCCATTGCTGTCGTATCTTCTTCTTCGTCGTCGTCTTCTTCTTGGGTTATCTTTATAAACGGCTTTCAGTTTCTGTCGTTATCCTTCGTATGCCATCTAAAAATGCTTATCAATCAGTCAATCAATCATCTTATTGGTGGCCACTTTCGGGTGTGTGTGTGTGTGTGTATTGACCACTTTAGTCGGGCGGGAAGTAAAATCAGGACGAGATATTTGACTTAAAAATGTTATTATTATATATTAATAAAAAAAATGTTATGACTATTAACAGTGTTTTTATAAGAAATGGCTATCAATTGTTTTATCACTAATAGTTTTGGTCAATATATCATATATTGATATATAACGACAATAATAATAATAATAATGTATTGCAAACGTTATGTGCAATTAAACTAATATATATTAATTTGATATTATTATTATTATTTAATATTATAATTATTACAAATCTTTTAAATAATATACATATATATCATATATGATATCACTAATAAAATTGTAAAAACATTTATAAATTTAATAGTTTAAAAAAAAAATAATATTCACTATCAAAAACTAATATGATATCAATAATAATAATAATAATAATATAATAGTTATAAATAGATATAATTTCAAATAAATAGTAAAATTTTTAAAAATAATTATTATATCAATATTTAAGTTATTAATTGCAATGATTTTTTTTAAAATAAAATAATTATTAATATAAATGAAACAAACAAAACAAATAAATAATATTATAATATTAATAAATATATTATTTAAGACAAAAAAAATTATTTTAATTTTTTTTTTTTGATTACAAAATAAAATATTTGTACACAAATATAAAATACAATAAACACAACGTTGTTTTGTTATTATTATTATTTATTTTATTAAATCAATTAATTTAAGTTATATTATTTTTAATTAATCACTGGATTAATAATAATAATAATAATAATGTGTTGGTTGTAATCATATTATAATAATAGTAGTAATAATAATAATAACGCAAACATTAATGGCGTAAACGTTGTGTTTTTAAAAGTGCACTAAAAGACAACAACAGTTAATATAATATATGTATTATGTATTACAGTATTACTAATACTACTGTACTATAATAATAATAATAATACAACACTTATAGTACAGTATGTATTGCCATAACATTTAATACATTTATAAATTATAATACAAGTATATAATGTTAGATAGCGTTTACTTATATAAATAATAAGCCAATAGTAATGCAATACTTTTTATTGTACAATACATTACAAGTGTCGATACCTATTGTTTACACATTAAAACATAATAAAGTGTAAACAAAATAATAATATTTCAAATATTTAATAATAATAATAATAATATCAATTCATAATATTTTTTGGTTTAATTTGATTACAACTACAATACAGTTATTATACAGTATATCATAATTAATATATAAGTGTTGTTTGTGAACAATCTGGTGATTACTTATTATCTGAAAGTGATGGCCAACAACACCAACAACAATAAAAACAATGAAATAGTGGTCATCGATGATAGCGATGATGATATTAATGATAATAATAATAATACTAACAGTGATGTCCAAGAAGTGCATGTATTGGACGACGACTCGGATGACTCGGACGGTATCGCAATTGTCGACGAAGTAAAGACTGTCGACGAAGATATTGTGGTCGAAGATATTATTAATATGGCACAGAAGTTAAGGACACAACGACGGCGGCAAAAAATACAGAGAAGACGAGTCAAAGACGAACGCATTGACGAACACAATGACAACGATTTGTCATTTGATCAGCCAATGGACTCGTCGTTTGATTCGTCGGCCGAACTGCGGATCAAACCATCGATTGATACGCCAATTAAGTCGAGTAATAGTTCGCCAATTATGATATCAAACGACTCGTCAATTAGGTCACCAAATGAGTCGCCAAACAGAATATCAAAACCATTGCCAATAAACATATCATACGAGCCGTCAACTGGAGAGTCACTTCTGTTACCAAAACAGTTAACAACAACTACTGGTAATTCATTAATTGAGCCATCAATTAGCAGACCATCTGAATCACCAAATAAACAATCGATTGAACCACTGATTGAATTAATTAAAACACCGACTAAATTGCCGATCACTGAACAAACAGTATCGCCAATTAGACAATCACCGATAAAACCGGCGCCAATTAGATCATCGATAAAACCGATGCCAATTATATCGCCAGTTGAGTCGTCATCAGATGACGAATCGGATGACTTACCGTATAAATGTGTACACAAGACATGTAAACCTAGATTCAGATCGGATACTTTGACTGAACTTATGTATCATAATTCGGAATATCTGAAGATCTATGTCTGTCGCGATGCTAACTGTCTGTTTCGGGCGCCGACTGCCGAAACATTAATCAAACACATGACTAAACACTTGCAAGAGTTGTCAACGAAGAACAATAACAGTAATCACTTTTGTCATTGCGGGGAGATTTCGTGTCGACCGAGATATTGATTCACACATTAGATTTGTTTTTTTTAAATTTAGATTTATAATAATTATAAAATTAATTTATATCATTTAATTTTTTGTGACATTTTTATCAATACTTTATAACATGACATTATATTTTGATATACTGTACTGTAATTTTAATCTTTAAAGTATTAGTTTGTTACATAAGTGATAAATTGTATTAAACTATAAAGTAAATGAATATATAAATAATTTTTTAAAATTATTATCTTTAGTTTTATATATTTATAAAACTTTTGTTGAATGTATTCAATGAATACTATTCTCTTAAATGATATATATATATACAAGTTTTTACTGCATTTACATTATTTATTGATTTTTTAAATAATAAAAGTAATTTAATTAAATTATGAATATTAATATTAAAAGTATTTTTTATTAATAACTTTTAAATTTATATATTTTTAAAAGTTTTTATTAATGCTTTCAATAGTAACGATATATTAATACTGTATAATAACATCAATCACGTGACTCAACATAAACATTGATAGCAAAGTGTGCGGACATTTGAATCGGTCTTTTTTGTCACATTTGGTCCATTAATGGACACCGACGGTCACACCAGCAATAGTGATGACCGAGTGATTAAAGTCGAAGCCTATGACCATCACATTCGCCAATCGGTTTGTATGACACGCAGCCGATACCGGTCGGGTCGGCGCGAAACGGCCGTCAAAGTGATGACAATCAGCGATGAGTCCCGATATTTGCTGATACATCGGGTGCCCGATATTAAGGGTGATGTCAAACAAGAGTTACGCCGTCTGTGTCACCGTTACGGACCAATTGATAGCCTAAATCTTACGGATTACCCGAAGTGTGAAGAGTTTACAAAAGTCTATCTCATTAAATATCGTCGGTTTGTGGACGCCGTGAGGGCCAAGAAATCACTGGACGACCGAAACTTTTTGGGATCTGTTTTGCACGTGTGTTACGCACCAGAGTTAGAAACATTGGATGAAACCAGAGATAAATTGCATCAGAGATTGACTTACGTGTCTCGTATGTCATCCAAGAAGTATAATATTTGACTTTAATTACAAAATTTATTTTCAATTTAATTATTATTTATTTTCTTTTTATATAAGATCTAAGAAACAAACGACCGGCCAATCAATAGTAACAGAAGATATGGATACGACTGACGATAATATTAATGAAAGTGTCAAACAATCAAATGAAGACATGATTGCTAAGAATAGACAGAATTTGAAGCGAAAGTTTGATGTAATTAGAGATAAATTTGTGGCGGATTTGAAACAAACCAATACTACTGCACATCAATCAACATCTGAGGCAAAGAAGATGAAAGAGACGCCACGTATCAGATGGAGAAAGTGATCGACTCTTGAAATCTTAAGTGTGTTTGTTTTGATGGATGTCTTTCTGTTATTTTAGGTAATAATTTCTTTATTAAATATCTTTATTTGTTATCAATGGTAGCACTCAGTGATTCATTTCAGTCAATGAAATCATTTGTTTTTGATTGAATTGTTATCAACTTTTATTTGAGTGCAAAATCATAGACACACGCAATACCAGGACTTACAATGTCTTGAGAGTCATTGATTGTCAAAGCAGTATACGTTGCGTACAAATAAAACTTAACAATTAATTTAAAATAATTAACTAATTATTCTTTGATTTGTTTAAATAGATTTTCAATTAAATATTCTTTAACATTAAGACTTTGACTAAATTATTTGATTTATTTATCGATGGCATCGGTGGTGGCACTGGAGGTGGGGGTGGAGTTGGCATTTGTGGTGACTCTGCTGATAATATGGAAGACATTGGGCGACAACTCATTTGGTTGCAATCAACCGATAAGTTTACTTCACGATAGCCGAGATGTCTGTAAAATTCTTGTTTATCAGTTGTGGTTAACGTGATTGTCAAGAATCCCATCTGTTTGACCAACCGTTCCGTTTCCAACATTATATATTTGCCAAATCCCTGTCCTCTAACACATTCGTCAACAATTAGCGACTCAATGAAAACCGTGTGTCGATTGTTGACCAGTGGTTCTCGTTTGACGCGAATGTGTCCTAAGATTTGATAATCGGTTTTATTATTGTTGATTAAAACCAACGAAAGTGGAAAATCATCGCACGATTTGTTCAATGAATGCAAACGAGATGTCAAACTATAGACATAAAGTTATTTCCGCAAAAAATTATTAGATAAAGACATTTGGTTTGGCATTGCTATCGTATACTGACCTCCGCTGCCATTGTTTGTTAAGTAGTAGAGCGCAGCCATCAATTAGTTCGGGATTGTCGTGAAGTTTGACTAAACAGTAGCCGATTGTCGGTTTCATTAGTGGTCGACGATCGGTGCGGTAAACATCAGGTTTGTGATTACAGTGATTACAATACTTTTAAAAATATATTATTATATCATATGTGATACTTATTTATAATTTATTTTATTATTATATTTACTGATTTTGTTGTTAGATGTCACCAAATAATGTAAATTGTAATCATATATAACTTTAATATAATAGTTTTGTATGTATTCACAATAATAAAACTTTCAATTTTTATTCAAAGGAATTTTAAATTATCTGAAATTTTAAATGATTATTGAGCTCAGGTAGGTTTTAAGTATAGRTAGGTAGGTGCTGTGTAATTACATTTTGGTTAGTATGACATTATTTAGTATAATATTTTTTTATGTGTACAATAAATTTATAATTTTTAATAAAAAATATGTCAAATTACGTCTTTTTGCTATATATTTGTTTTTATATCTATATAGAAAATGTAGAATATATATACCGGTATATATTWGAATAATTTTTTTTATAAAATAATTAATATTAATAATTAATAACAAAATAACAAAATTAATTAATAATATTTCTATATTTTAATAAATTTTTTATTAACTTAAAATGTTTATATGAATTATTAATAATAACATTATATCTATTTGTTGTTTATTCTCTATTGATAATCAAACGGACAAAACTTTTTATGTCATCCGACAACTGTTTTGGTAATTCAAATGCACCGAAATGTCCGCCACTCGGCATTCGGGTGTATTGAGTCAATTGTGGTAACATTGTTTCGCGCAACCATTTTTCGGGCATTCGGGCCAATTCGTGTGGAAAATCGGCCACAGCTGTCGGCACCAAAATTTTACCGCTGATTTCAAACAAACAATTGATAGATAATTGATTAATTTGAAAATTATATATATATATACTGTATATATATATTATAGAAACCTACCTGGGTGTATTGCCGAACGATTCCTTATAGTAACGCAGGGATGAGGTTATATTTCCTGTCAACCAATAGACGCTAATATTAGTCAACAAGTCGTCTAATTTAAATTTTTCTTCGAGACCACCGTTTTGTTTGGTAGTATTGTCTGGATTAGTCCACGTGGAAAACTTTTCCAATATATAAGCGCATAGACCTACTGGACTGTCTGTTAGTGCTGTACCAACTGAATCGGGTTTTGTAGACTGGATGTGCATATATCCCGATTCACGTAACAAAAACGTAAATTTCTCCCAAAACGGATACATCAGTGAATATTCATCGGTTGTCAAAAATAGTGACGGAATGTAAGCACCGATAATATAGCGAATTAGTGCGATATACATGAGTTTTGTGATTACAGTGATTGCAATACTTTTAAACATAAGTTATTATATCATATATTTATTTATAATTTATTTTATTATTAAATTTAATATTTTTGTTGTTAACAGAGGTCGCCAAGTAATGTAAATTTAATAGTATTACAGTATAATAAATCTATACAATTAATAATTTGGAATTGTTTGTTTATTTATATCTTGGTCACACTTTAGAATATAGCAAAATGTAATTACACAACACCTGCTTAGCTATCTATAAAACGTACCTGAGCTCAATAAACATTAAAAATTTCCCATAGAAATAACATTGCATTCAATAAAAATTAAAAATTTTATTATTGTTGAAAAATTTTTTGCATTTGAAAAAATTTTACAAAAATTTAGCACAGGTAGCTAACCTCCAGGTGGCCTAAGATCATAATATTAGCATAATGTTTTACATATCAAGTGCCTAACTGTCCCCAAAACCTACCTGAACTTATTAAACATTTAAAATTTGTCATAGAAATAACATTGCTTTGAATAAAAATATGGTTGTTGGATAAAGGTTTCATACAGGCAGACAGTAAAACTATTATCTTTATTTGTCACACTTTTTGCGCGTTACGATTAAAATTTAAAAATTAACTTAAAATAAAATGTATCAGATTAAAAAGTGATTTTTTAATTTTATTTATTATTACAAGTATAAAACAAAAAATAAATTATATAATTGAATAGAAAATTTAAATATTATTTTAGTATAATTTTTAAATTCAGACAAGAAAGCTAACTAAAATTACGCCTTTTTCCAATATGTGTATTTTGAAAATTAATAAAAATTTTTAGATAATTTTATTGTTGTTTAGTATGACATTATTTAATATTATATTGATTTTAAGGGTGCAATAAATTTTATAAATTTCATTGAAAATTGTCAAAATTACGCCTTTTTCCAATATGTGTATTTTGAAAATTAATAAAAATTATTAGATAATTTTATTGTTGTTTAGTATGACATTATTTAATATTATATTAATTTTAAGTGTGCAATAAATTTATAAATTTTATTGAAAATTGTCAAAATACGCCTTTTTCAAATATGTGTATTTTGAAAATTAATAAAAATTTTTAGATAATTTTATTGTTGTTTAGTATGACATTATTTAATACTATATTGATTTTAAGGGTGCAATAAATTTATAAATTTCATTGAAAATTGTCAAAATTACGCCTTTTTCCAATATGTGTATTTTGAAAATTAATAAAAATTTTTAGATAATTTTATTGTTGTTTAGTTGACATTATTTAATATTATATATATTTTAAGGTTAGGGTGCAATAAATTTATAAATTTCATTGAAAATTGTCAATATTACGCCTTTTTCAAATATGTGTATTTTGAAAATTAATAAAAATTTTTAGATAATTTTATTGTTGTTTAGTATGAAATTATTTAATTATATTTATTTATATAATTATGAAAATTGTCAAATTCCACCTTTTGCCAATATGTGTATTTTGTGTTAATAAAAATTTTTATATTTAAATAGTTGTTTATAAAATTATTTAATRTTATATTGTATTTAGGTGTACAATAAATTTTTAAATTTAAATAAAAATTTGTCAAATTCCACCTTTTGCCAATATKTGTWTTTTGAAAGTTAATAAAAATTTTTAGATAATTAAATTGTTGGTTACTATAAAATTATTTAATATAATATTGTATTTAGGTGTACAATAATTTTTTAATTTTAAATGAAAATTGTCAAATTCCACCTTTTGCCAATATGTGTATTTTGAAAGTTAATAAAAATTTTTAGATATTTAAATAGTTGGTTACTATAAAATTATTTAATATTATTGTGTTTTTAAGTGTACAACAAATTTTTAATTTTAAATGAAAATGTTTCAAATTCCACCTTTTGCCAATATKTGTATTTTGAAAGTTAATAAAAATTTTTAGATAATTAAATTGTTGGTTACTATAAAATTATTTAATATTATATTGTATTTAGGTGTACAATAAATTTTTAAATTTAAATGAAAATGTGTCAAATTCCACCTTTTGCCAATATGTGTATTTTGAAAGTTAATAAAAATTTTTAGATATTTAAATAGTTGGTTACTATAAAATTATTTAATATTATTGTTTTTAAGTGTACAACAAATTTTTAATTTTAAATGAAAATTTGTCAAATTCCACCTTTTGCCAATATGTGTATTTTGAGTTAATAAAAATTTTTAGATATTTAAATAGTTTATTTCTATAAAATTATTTAATATTATATTGTATTTAGGTGTACAATAAATTTTTAAATTTAAATGAAAATGTGTCAAATTCCACCTTTTGCCAATATGTGTATTTTGAAAGTTAATAAAAATTTTTAGATATTTAAATAGTTGGTTACTATAAAATTATTTAATATTATATTGTATTTAGGTGTACAATAATTTTTTAATTTTAAATGAAAATGTGTCAAATTCCACCTTTTGCCAATATGTGTATTTTGAAAGTTAATAAAAATTTTTAGATATTTAAATAGTTGGTTACTATAAAATTATTTAATATTATATTGTATTTAAGTGTACAATAATTTTTTAATTTTAAATGAAAATTTGTCAAATTCCACCTTTTGCCAATATWTGTATTTTGAAAGTTAATAAAAATTTTTAGATAATTAAATTGTTGGTTACTATAAAATTATTTAATATAATATTGTATTTAGGTGTACAATAATTTTTTAATTTTAAATGAAAATTTGTCAAATTCCACCTTTTGCCAATATATGTATTTTGAAATTTAATAAAAATTTTTAGATAATTAAATTGTTGGTTACTATAAAATTATTTAATATTATATTGTATTTTAAGGTGTACAATAAATTTTTAATTTTAAATGAAAATTGTCAAAATTCCACCTTTTGCCAATATGTGTATTTTGAAAATTAATAAAAATTTTTAGATAATTTAAATTGTTGTTTAGTATGAAATTATTTAATATTATATTGTATTTAAGGTGTACAATAAATTTATAAATTTAAATGAAAATTGTCAAAATTCGCCTTTTTGCCAATATGTGTATTTTGAAAATTAATAAAAATTTTTAGATAATTTAAATTGTTGTTTACTATAAAATTATTTAATATTATATTAATTTTAAGGTGTACAATAAATTTATAAATTTAATTGAAAATTGTCAAAATTACGCCTTTTGCCAATATGTGTATTTTGAAAATTAATAAAAATTTTTAGATAATTTTATTGTTGTTTAGTATGACATTATTTAATATTATATTGATTTTAAGGGTGCAATAAATTTATAAATTTCATTGAAAATTGTCAAAATTACGCCTTTTTCCAATATGTGTATTTTGAAAATTAATAAAAATTTTTAGATAATTTTATTGTTGTTTAGTATGACATTATTTAATATTATATTGTATTTTAAGGGTGCAATAAATTTATAAATTTCATTGAAAATTGTCAAAATTACGCCTTTTGCCAATATGTGTATTTTGAAAATTAATAAAAATTTTTAGATAATTTTATTGTTGTTTAGTATGACATTATTTAATATTATATTAATTTTAAGGGTGCAATAAATTTATAAATTTCATTGAAAATTGTCAAAATTACGCCTTTTTCAATATGTGTATTTTGAAAATTAATAAAAATTTTTAGATAATTTTATTGTTGTTTAGTATGACATTATTTAATATTATATTGATTTTAAGGGTGCAATAAATTTATAAATTTCATTGAAAATTGTCAAAATTACGCCTTTTTCCAATATGTGTATTTTGAAAATTAATAAAAATTTTTAGATAATTTTATTGTTGTTTAGTATGACATTATTTAATATTATATTAATTTTAAGGGTGCAATAAATTTATAAATTTCATTGAAAATTGTCAAAATTACGCCTTTTGCCAATATGTGTATTTTGAAAATTAATAAAAATTTTAGATAATTTTATTGTTGTTTAGTATGACATTATTTAATATTATATTGATTTTAAGGGTGCAATAAATTTATAAATTTCATTGAAAATTGTCAAAATTACGCCTTTTTCCAATATGTGTATTTTGAAAATTAATAAAAATTTTTAGATAATTTTATTGTTGTTTAGTATGACATTATTTAATATTATATTAATTTTAAGGGTGCAATAAATTTATAAATTTCATTGAAAATTGTCAAATTACGCCTTTTTCCAATATGTGTATTTTGAAAATTAATAAAAATTTTTAGATAATTTTATTGTTGTTTAGTATGACATTATTTAATATTATATTGATTTTAAGGGTGCAATAAATTTATAAATTTCATTGAAAATTGTCAAAATTACGCCTTTTTCCAATATGTGTATTTTGAAAATTAATAAAAATTTTTAGATAATTTTATTGTTGTTTAGTATGACATTATTTAATATTATATTGATTTTAAGGGTGCAATAAATTTATAAATTTCATTGAAAATTGTCAATATTACGCCTTTTTCAAATATGTGTATTTTGAAAATTAATAAAAATTTTTAGATAATTTTATTGTTGTTTAGTATGACATTATTTAATATTATATTGATTTTAAGGGTGCAATAAATTTATAAATTTCATTGAAAATTGTCAAATTACGCCTTTTTCAATATGTGTATTTTGAAAATTAATAAAAATTTTTAGATAATTTTATTGTTGTTTAGTATGACATTATTTAATATTATATTGATTTTAAGGGTGCAATAAATTTATAAATTTCATTGAAAATTGTCAAAATTACGCCTTTTTCAAATGTGTATTTTGAAAATTAATAAAAATTTTTAGATAATTTTATTGTTGTTTAGTATGACATTATTTAATATTATATTGATTTTAAGGGTGCAATAAATTTATAAATTTCATTGAAAATTGTCAAAATTACGCCTTTTTCCAATATGTGTATTTTGAAAATTAATAAAAATTTTTAGATAATTTTATTGTTGTTTAGTATGACATTATTTAATATTATATTGATTTTAAGGGTGTAATAAATTTATAAATTTCATTGAAAATTGTCAAAATTACGCCTTTTTCCAATATGTGTATTTTGAAAATTAATAAAAATTATTAGATAATTTTATTGTTGTTTAGTATGACATTTTTAATATTATATTGATTTTAAGGGTGCAATAAATTTATAAATTTCATTGAAAATTGTCAAAATTACGCCTTTTTCCAATATGTGTATTTTGAAAATTAATAAAAATTTTAGATAATTTTATTGTTGTTTAGTATGACATTATTTAATATTATATTGATTTTAAGGGTGCAATAAATTTATAAATTTCATTGAAAATTGTCAAAATTACGCCTTTTTCCAATATGTGTATTTTGAAAATTAATAAAAATTTTTAGATAATTTTATTGTTGTTTAGTATGACATTATTTAATATTATATTGATTTTAAGGGTGCAATAAATTTATAAATTTCATTGAAAATTGTCAAAATTACGCCTTTTTACAATATGTGTATTTTGAAAATTAATAAAAATTTTTAGATAATTTTATTGTTGTTTAGTATGACATTATTTAATATTATATTAATTTTAAGGGTGCAATAAATTTATAAATTTCATTGAAAATTGTCAAAATTACGCCTTTTTCAAATATGTGTATTTTGAAAATTAATAAAAATTTTTAGATAATTTTATTGTTGTTTAGTATGACATTATTTAATATTATATTGATTTTAAGGGTGCAATAAATTTATAAATTTCATTGAAAATTGTCAAAATTACGCCTTTTTCCAATATGTGTATTTTGAAAATTAATAAAAATTTTTAGATAATTTTATTGTTGTTTAGTATGACATTATTTAATATTATATTAATTTTAAGGGTGCAATAAATTTATAAATTTCATTGAAAATTGTCAAAATTACGCCTTTTTCAAATGTGTATTTTGAAAATTAATAAAAATTATTAGATAATTTTATTGTTGTTTAGTATGACATTATTTAATATTATATTGATTTTAAGGGTGCAATAAATTTATAAATTTCATTGAAAATTGTCAAAATTACGCCTTTTTCCAATATGTGTATTTTGAAAATTAATAAAAATTTTTAGATAATTTTATTGTTGTTTAGTATGACATTATTTAATATTATATTAATTTTAAGGGTGCAATAAATTTATAAATTTCATTGAAAATTGTCAAAATTACGCCTTTTTCAAATGTGTATTTTGAAAATTAATAAAAATTATTAGATAATTTTATTGTTGTTTAGTATGACATTATTTAATATTATATTGATTTTAAGGGTGCAATAAATTTATAAATTTCATTGAAAATTGTCAAAATTACGCCTTTTTCCAATATGTGTATTTTGAAAATTAATAAAAATTATTAGATAATTTTATTGTTGTTTAGTATGACATTATTTAATATTATATTGATTTTAAGGGTGCAATAAATTTATAAATTTCATTGAAAATTGTCAAAATTACGCCTTTTTCCAATATGTGTATTTTGAAAATTAATAAAAATTTTTAGATAATTTTATTGTTGTTTAGTATGACATTATTTAATATTATATTGATTTTAAGGGTGCAATAAATTTATAAATTTCATTGAAAATTGTCAAAATACGCCTTTTTCAAATATGTGTATTTTGAAAATTAATAAAAATTTTTAGATAATTTTATTGTTGTTTAGTATGACATTATTTAATATTATATTGATTTTAAGGGTGCAATAAATTTATAAATTTCATTGAAAATTGTCAAAATTACGCCTTTTTCCAATATGTGTATTTTGAAAATTAATAAAAATTTTTAGATAATTTTATTGTTGTTTAGTATGACATTATTTAATATTATATTAATTTTAAGGGTGCAATAAATTTATAAATTTCATTTAAAATTGTCAAAATTACGCCTTTTTCCAATATGTGTATTTTGAAAATTAATAAAAATTATTAGATAATTTTATTGTTGTTTAGTATGACATTATTTAATATTATATTGATTTTAAGGGTGCAATAAATTTATAAATTTCATTGAAAATTGTCAAAATTACGCCTTTTTCCAATATGTGTATTTTGAAAATTAATAAAAATTTTTAGATAATTTTATTGTTGTTTAGTATGACATTATTTAATATTATATTGATTTTAAGGGTGCAATAAATTTATAAATTTCATTGAAAATTGTCAAAATACGCCTTTTTCAAATATGTGTATTTTGAAAATTAATAAAAATTTTTAGATAATTTTATTGTTGTTTAGTATGACATTATTTAATATTATATTGATTTTAAGGGTGCAATAAATTTATAAATTTCATTGAAAATTGTCAAAATTACGCCTTTTTCCAATATGTGTATTTTGAAAATTAATAAAAATTTTTAGATAATTTTATTGTTGTTTAGTATGACATTATTTAATATTATATTAATTTTAAGGGTGCAATAAATTTATAAATTTCATTGAAAATTGTCAAAATTACGCAGTGTAATTTTTAAAAATTAATAAATAAAACAAATTCATTATAAGTAATTTAAATGACTGTCTAATTTATTTTATACAACAAACTACTTAGCATAATGTAACAAAAATATAGAACCAATACAATAATTTTGTCTAAACTCTTAAGAAAATATATATATATATATATATATATATATTTAAATTATTTAATTATTATTCCGAAAAAAATTAGCACAAGTAGTTAACCTCCCGGTGCTCTTGTAAGTCATAGAAAATATCAAAATGTTACACCAGTCTACCTGTTCCTAAAACCTACATGAGCTAAATAAACATTCAAAGTTTCCTATAGATATAACATTACTTTCAATAAAAATAGAAAATATAACAATACATTTTCACGAACAACTGAAAGAAGTCCGTATATGCATTCTAAAAGTCTGTCTGTCTATTTTTTTCAATTTTAAATTTAGATTTGTATAAAGCATCAAAAATGAAGTATAAGAAATCTGCATTTAAATTTTTATCTCTTCAAGAACTACAAGAAAATGACAGCTAAATTTTTAATTTTGTCACTGTAACATTTAATACCCACATGATTATAGTTGAGATAATTTTTTTTTATTCTGAAGCATTTGTTATCCAATATGTCTATAGTTGTTTATTTTGTAACACTGAAATATTTGATACATTGTATGACAATAGTTATTTTGGTATTCTGAACTATTTATTTTTCACATTACTATACTTGGTTTTATTTTGTCATACTGAATTTAATTTTTAATTAGGATTTAGAATTTCGTATGGAAATGCTTTCTAGCATTCTCAACTGGTTAGATTTGAATTAAAATATGGTTGTTGAGGAAAGGTGTCATACAAACAAATAGAGACTACTATCTTAAAGTGTATGGCAGAGACAGGCAAGCCAATTGGCATCTATTGTTTATTCCTGCCACATTTAAAACCCTGGTAACTACTGACGTCACATACTAGTACACAGCATAGTATGTATGGAGGTGAGGACCATATGATAGCTAAAGCACTGTTTGCTATATAGCAAAAATATTTTTATGCTTAGCTTTAGCTATCATATGGTCCTCACCTCCATACATACTATGCTGTGTACTAGTATGTGACGTCAGTAGTTACCAGGGTTTTAAATGTGGCAGGAATAAACAATAGATGCCAATTTTGCCAATTGCCTCCCCTGTCTCTGCCATACCCTGGGCATCTATTTTTAGGTGGTGACACCTATTACTATGATTTAATATTATTTATTTATTTATAAAACATTGTTTGATCTATATATTTGTATAGAATACTTTTGATTAAAAAATACTGTGTAATAACATTTTGCTATATTGTATGAGTCACAAGGCACCGGTAGGTTAACTACCTGCGCTAAATTTTTATAAAATTTTCTCAAATGCAAAAATTGTCAATTTGTATTAAAATTTTAAATTTTTATTGAAAGTAATGTTATTTCTATGGGATATTTTAAATGTTTATAAAGCTCAGATAGGTTTTAGGGACAGGTAGTCAGGTGTTGTGTAAGTTCATTATGCTATTTGGTATTCGTCATAGGGACCGGTAGGTTAGATACTAGTGCTAAATCTTTGTAAAATTTCCAATTTGTGTTAAAATTTTCTATTTTTATTTAAAGCAATGCTATTTCTATGGAAAATTTTAAATGATTATTGAGCTCAGGTAGGTTTTATGGACAGGTAGGCAGGTGCTGTGTTATTACATTTTGCTATATTCTATGAATCACAGGGCACCGGGATGTTTGTTAAAAGTGAAAAATTTTGTAATTTTTTTTCACAAAAATGATTAAACTTTAATTTTTTTTAAGATTATTTAAATATTATATATGTCTAAAATTTCTTAAGAGTTTAGACGAAATAATGTGTATTGGTTCTGTAGTTTTATTACATTAGTTTAAGTAGTTTGGTGTATAAAACAAATTAGGCAGTCATTCAAATTACTTATGATGAATATTTTAAATTTAGTAAAAGAATTGCACGTCTATACATGTTGCGCGGGACAATCTAGTTATTATTATTATTATTATTGTGTAGTACTGTATGAGTACTAGTATGTGACGTCAGTCTTCACTCAAACTTATGGCATATACTATACTATTGACTCAAATGGCGCTAAAATCCACATTCAATGAATGAAACAAACAATTAGTGAATGACTTATGAGATTGTAATCATATAATAGTTTCAATCAATCAATCAATTGATTATTATTGTTGTTATTATTAACTATTTGTTTGTATCACAAAAGTCTTATCAATTTATAAACTATTAATTGATGTCAACGATGGAGACCMGATCYAAACGAAAGTTATCGTCTATTAGTCCACAAAWWATCAAACAAACGGATCAGTTAAGCGAAAWCGAAAACAACGAAAAACATCCAAAGAGTTACCATCAATAAAGTCGTCGTCAAAGACATCGTTATTGAAAAAATGTTTAATAAAAGAGGTCTCTGAAGAACCTACTGAACAACAAAAAAAACCACTGATTGTGTCTATCGAAGAGTTGCGTGAATTTTATTTATGGACTGAAAAGTACAAACCAATGAACAGCTGTGAAGTGATTGGTCAGACCGTTGCCGTCAATCGGTTAAAGTCGTGGCTCGAAGACTGGAGTCTGAAGAATACCGATCGGGCGAGTAGTGAATACAGCGATTCCAGTAATGCTTTGGATGAATCTAATGCTTGTCTGCTAATCTGTGGACCGACCGGTTCAGGAAAGACATCGATGATCTATGCGGTGGCCGATGAACTCAAGTATGAAGTGCTTGAATTGAACGCATCGGCCAAACGAAACGGTCGCTTCATATCCAAGATTTTGACGGAAGCGACACAATCGCATCACATGCAGAGGAATAACGAGTTGTCATCACAGGGCTCACAGAATACGATTCACTCTTATTTTTCATCGGTGGTCAACAATCATATGTTTGAACCATTGGACAAACCGATGAAAAAGAAACCAAAACCTAAAGGCATTTTGAGTTATTTTCAGAAAGTGACAAACAATAGTAAGTCATCAAATGATAAAGACATTGAAATTGTGGACATCGTAAGCCATTCTCAAGAATCGCAAGACAAACACGATTCTGTCATTAAGACATCGACTGAAATGAAGAAAAAATTGTCGATTGCCGCCAATTCACTCATACTATTTGATGACATCGACATCATGATCGACGACGACATGAATGGCTTCTGGAATGCCTTTAATAAGATCAATGCCATCACCAAAAAGCCTATCATTTTGACTGCCACTCAATATATTCCTTACATCAAAGAGTGTGTCAATCGTTTGCAAGTCTTGAAACTTCATCGACCAGACAGTGCACAGACTATTGACTCATTGATAAGTATTTATCATAAAGATAGCCGTATTGTTGAAAATGGACACCAATTAACTGATAATGTATTCAAATGTTTGTGCAAACAATACGACAATGATATCAGAAGATGTTTGAATGAATTACAATTTGGATCACATAGTAGTTGTGATGATTGTTGTGTTTGCAATAACAGTGAAAGTGATTCTCAAGAAGTTGAGAGTGAAATTACTGCAAACTTTACCGTATATTATAATTCATTGTTATTTTCAAATATATTTGAAAATAAATTTAAAATCTTAAGTCAACCGGAGAGTAGACATCGATGGCATCAATGTATGGCACCCAACATTGATGATCATTACAATAGTATAGCTCAAGATATTGTTGAATCAGTTAAAGAGTTGAATAATAATGTTAATAATAATAATAATTTAAATAAATTTTGTTTTGAGTTCAATAATATTCACAACGAAGAAGAAATAGTTAATAATGAGTGCATTGAAAGTGTTTTACAGTATTTGCCACTAAATGTCACCAAACAAACTCTTCTCTTGGATTACTGTCCATACATATCATTCATCTGTACGTTGGAATCGTTGCGTCAATCGTTGACATCAAATCACTCGCGACGGTCGCGAAGATTTAYCCATCATTTGGACACAAATGGTCTTTACATCGACACTCAAGTTAAGTGTCAACTGATGTCAATATTTGCCACTAATTACAATCCAACCATTGATGAGGATAGTAGTGATCAAACAAGACCTGTCATCGATTATGATTTATATGATTGAGAAACAAATTATTTTTGTTTTTTTAATTAATTAAAATTTTTTAGTTTAGTTATAGTTTTTTTAAAATAGTTATAAAAATTTTGTATTTATATTTCATGTATTTTTTWWAAATTAATAATAATTAATGATTAATAAAATTATTTATTTTATTCATATTATTATTACTGTAATATTGACATCATTTATGAATGACTTATAAAATAAATAATTTTATAAAAAAGTTATWAATAAAGTAAATAATGTATTGTTTAGAGTCTATAAACAATTGTTTATTTTTATCCATTGTTTTACATTTATGGGATCTAATTCAGTGATCAATTAATTGTCAATTATTACCAGTTATTAACTGTTAGATAATGTTTTAAGTAATCAAAGAGTTATTTGTAATATTTAACAGATTTTATATTTTCAAAAATGTTGCCAAACTATCACCTATTGGTCCAAATGTTTGGCGCCAAGAAATGGCGGTTTGTTTGCACTCAATGAATGGGTCAATGAATTTGTAGATCACTTTGGGAAGTGATAATCGCATCAATGACTTCATGAACTGTATGTTAGTACAAAAAAAGTGATAGATTTTCGTGTCAATGATGGATACGCCGACCAAACGAAAGTTATCACCAATTAGTCCACAGTTTATGAAACCGTCGGATCTGTTTCGCAAACGAAAGGAACGAAAGACGTCTAAAGTCTCGCCATCGAAGATATCGCCGTCAAAGACATTATATTCACCGCTCAAATGTTTACAAAATTATGACAACTGTTCAAACATAGTGTCTCCGCAAAAGACATTTTCACCATTCCGTCAGAAACGGACTCCGAAACGAAATCAAATTAGAAACTCTTTTCCAATCGTCAAGAAGTTGTCGTCGACGCCGCCGAAAGGCAAACGAAAACTTAACTTTCAGACAATTAGCGACAAAAATGTATTGAATTTCGATGAAAATGCTAACATAGAATCGGCCAACTGTTCGGCGAATTTTCCGCTAAATCGTGACTCAAAGCAGGATCTCATTGATTGGACACTTAAGACAAGATTGCGTTTTGTGTCGGACAAAGCGTTTGCATTTCGAGGTAGTTTTCGGGCTACTGAAGAATCTGCCGGAATCAGCGGTTTTGTTCGATGTTTGACCAGTAAAGCCAACATTGATACGGATTCTCTTAGCAATCAGTCCAATCAAGACTCWATGGACACTAGTTTTGCTTCACAATTGCACAAACAATGTCTTATTTGGTCTCATCCATCACTTCCATGGCTTACATTATTTCCTCGCAATGAGAGTCATATGAAACCAGGAGCTCCCTTATCATCAAAGGCGCCAACATTTTCTATAATCCCGAACACACCGCTTGCCGACGCTCTGCACACAGATTGGTGCAAAAGTCTTAAATCATTATATCAATTGTTAAAAGCCAAACACTGTCCATATTTCTATGTCTGTGCCAACACATTTACTATACTGTTTCGCGCGTCCGGAGTGGCCGACTCGGACGACATTCACGTGTTTGTAACGCCAACGAGTACCGGCTTCAGGAAATTATTGACCGACGAAGGCATAAACTTTTCGTTGCCATTTTGTGATAATAAAAATACGACAAACTCTGAAGATAATACTACTTCAGGTTACCATAGTATTAATATACCACCTATTTTGTCATCAAATGACCAGAAAAACATAGCCGATAATTGTGATGTCGGCGATGATAATGAAGAGTCGCCGCACGTTTGGTTAGAAAGTTTAGGACTGAGTCAACAAGATTTTCCTTCACTTCAATCTAAACGAAAGAATCGGTAAAAAACTTTAAAAAAAACCATTTAATTATTTTGTTAAAAATCTTTTTTTTTATTTGTCTCCAGAAGTACAGATAATGCTGTTTCTAAAGTCAAGTCATTAGTTTTAATCAAAGGAATGGCAAACACTCAGCTATTTCTGAATTTTTTACTAAATGCCCGCATTTGTGTGGCCAACAGTGGCCCACTATCAGGCATACCGCCGACACTTCTTTCGCCGACCGCTTTTCACGGATCAACTCTACAATCGTTAAAAGTRAAGCAAACGGTCTCTGAAATTGGCGACAATCAGTCATACAACTGYCTGGAAGTGTCGGGTCCTATACTACCAAACTGTATGAACGGTTTGATAAATTTAATGAAAGAAACGCACGACTCATTTAAGGCATCGTTTGCTACATATGAGCCGACACAGGCTTTCAGTTCGGTAATGGTGTCCAAAGAGCCTAACGTGACGTCGCGTGCGTTTGCCATCGAAAATCTCAAAGACTGCGGACTCGACAAACAATTTCTTTCAAATGTCTGCTCCGATGACTGTCGGGCCAGTGAACCGATTAATAAATTAATTGTCAAAAACTCTATAGTTTTATACAACCAAAATTTTTAATGATAATTTTTTATTATTAAAATTTAGACATAATTTATAAATTAGTTTTTTTTAAATATTAATTTATTTAATAACCAAGTATTCTACGGTATMTGTTATTATACAGTTCTAACGGTATATTATTATTTTAATTATAAACTATTATTAAATGATATGTTTTTTAATTAGTATATTAATTTTTTTCAATTAGCTAATTATTAATTACATTAAATTAATTTTTAATCAAGAATATATTTATATCTATTTATAAATTGTTTAATAAATAAATAAATCGATTATATAAAAATGTTTTTGAAAAACAATTTGTTTATTTAATATATTGATATACCATATATACTGTATTATAATGTATAAATAAGTATCAGTACATGTAGTTGMATATTATTAGTATGTATTAGTAATCATGAAAATATTTAATGACAAAAATTATTACTAATATTAGTAAATATGCATAAATACAAATGAAATTGATTCTGGACAATTTTTTTATTATTATTACTGAATTGAATCAAATTTTTAGAAAAATTATAAATTTTATCGTTTAGCGATTGATTGATTTTTTTAATTAGATTATTAAAAACTGTTGACCATAAATAGCATATGATTTTCAATGTAAATAATTTTGTTTTGTTTTTTGTTATTATAGAAAGTATTTTGCAACAAAAAAAACTAACAAAAATCATAGTTTAAAGTATTTATTGGACTGTTTTGACTAACAATTTAATTAAAATTATTCCTATAATATATACTAAATAATAGTGTTAAAGTTTAAGCTAGTACATTTCTAAATAAAATATTAACTCAAACAAAAAAAGTTAGATCGACTAATAGGTATCTGTGCTGTGAGATGGCATCTGTATTGGTCGGCAAAAAAACAGTGATATTTACTGCAATATAATGGCTTTTAGTGTATTATATATACGATAAGGCTGTGTAATGTATGTTAGTGTTAGTAATACTGGTTTTTCATGTTTGTATGTACAGTATGTATGTATGTATGTATAGTATGCTATGCTCTCTATTATATCGTATATTCAATTTTTCGTTGGATTTTTCTCTCTCTTGTCAATTGAAATGACTAGCAGTGAGTGCATTGAATGTATGCCTATGTGTTGTGTTGAGCAGCAAAACAGCTCACGAGTGCAATAGCATTGGTGTGTGTGCTGTGTGTGTGTGTATGCTATGTATGAGTGCTCTAAACGCCAGACACTCAGTGTATTTGAGTGCTATATATATAAAAATATATATAATATATATAAAAATAATGTCTTCTCCAAAAACTCAATGTATGTCTTGAAAAGTGAATGTCTATAAAATATAAGACCAGAGACACCAACAACCATCTCATCCACACCAACAACAACAACAACAGCACATCCGACGCCAATCCAGCCATTGTATGGACGGCCGAAACGGCCATTTCGTAAATTTATATATTGTTTTATATATATATCTATGTTTTGTTTGAAATAATAGTGTGTTTTCTATCTATGTATGTATGTATGTGTGTATATGAGTGTCATCTCATTGGGTAATATACAGTGTATATCATATAATACATACACACATAGTGTCATAATTATTATTATATTATTATTTCTATTTTGAATAAATACCGGGTATTAAATAGTTATAGTTATTATTGTTGTTATTATTGTTATTAATTGTCAAATTGTCTCAACACACCAAACAGTTTGTGGTATATATTTAATGTTTAATACATATTATAAGTTATTATGCATTTGTTTTTTTGTTATTTGTTTTTACATTGTGTGTGAATTTTTAGTTTCAATTTTTCTAAGATTTATTTTATCATTATTTAGTGCTTTCAATCATATAATTAACTTTAAATGTCAATCACGAGGACCTAACCTAACCTAACCTAAACTCACACACATATTATACTAACCAAAAATCTATTAGCCCTTTCACTGACTGACAATACTTAACAAAAATTATTATTTTATATTTAATATTAAAAAATATATATATACTATAATATTATAATACTATCATTAATATCACTAATTCATAAAATAGATTTAAAGTACTATAAAATACTAAATAGTAGTATTATTAATATTATTAGCATTTATTTTATTTTTTAAAAAATAAATGAAAAATTAGATAACAATATCATATTTAGTGAATATATTATTTGGTCAGTCAGTGTTGTGAATGACATTTATTATGATTTTGTATTTTGATTGTAAAATGTGTTTTCATTTAATTTTAGTCATCAATACTGTCAATGAGTATGAGTTTCTCTCTCTCTCTCTCTCCTCCCGTATGACCAGTGATTTGGTTCGTGAGTTGCGATTCACACAAACACTCGGGACTAACAAATGATATGATTATAAGACATTGTTAACTGACTGTTAACTAATCGGTATCTCATGAGTGTGTGGCCGACAATTGCCCGACAATTAATTATTAGAAATTATTATCTAGGGTTCGGTAATAATAATAATTATTTATTATAATTATAACTTTTTATTGTCCATCCGTTTGTCTCTCTCTCTCTCTATATATATCTCAATGTTTTTGTTTGTGAGGACAAAACACATGACAAAAATTTTTATTTCAAACAAATATATATAAGATTTTTTTTGTAGTATTGATAATCATTTTTTATTTGATCGTATTTGTGTTTGAAAGTGGCGCCCACATTTATATGTATATATATGTATAGTGTATATATATATATATATTTGTGTATATAATATATTGCATTGATGTATATATGAAATGTTTAGTATTGAACTAAAAATTGTTGGCAATATTATTATTTTTGCTTAAATAATATAAATGTATGACTGCTCTGCACAACAAATAATTTAAATCCATATATAAAGTTATAGTTATATTACGGGTTTTTCAGTTGGAAGCCGGTTCACACAAATTTATATATATAGTAGTACTCTATGTGTATGTGTACTACAGGGATGTTCTAAGTCTGTCTCATAAATAAATGTTTTATTATTTTTATTTAGTTATTTTTAAGACAAAACTAATTTAGAATCAAAATCTATTTATTATTTAAGAGGCTATGATTAAAGCATTTGACTTAATATTGTGTTCCAATATGACATTCTAATTGTAATAGTTATTCAATATAATCACTTGGATGATAWTTTACAGATAAGCTTGCTAAATTTTTTTAAAAGTCACWAGCATATCAATATTCATTGGCAAAACTTGAATAATTTTATTACTAATAAATTTTTAAAAATTAATTTTAAAATAACAACCTATTGGAACAATGAGAATATAGCATTATTTTTATATAAATTATTAACTAAAATATTAAATTATAATTTTTGATTTTTCTATATTTATTTTGATAATAATTTTATTATTATAAATTTTAACAATTTAAAGTAATCATAATTAAATAGTAAATTATTAATCAAAATATTTTTTAAAATAGATTTTATTCTAACATAAGAATCATTGGATAGTTTTTGTTATAATAATGTATTATTAATATATATTTTTGGTTAGATATTARTGTGCAACCCTGTATATGTTATATGTAGTCAACTTTTTTGGGACGATATACACAGCGATATAAACGCATAAATACTGTATATAAAGTGTGTACAGTATATACTGTATATCTATATCTATATATACATAAATATATATATATATATATATATAAAGCGATATAATGTATGGAATAAGTAGTTTTTCTCTAGTTGTTTGATACCTTGCATAGAGACTAGCAGTTAGACAATGAGTGACAGTGTGTTCGCCTAGAATCAGACCCTGTATGGAGAGTAGTGTAATGTTTTAGTTGGATGTGAATTCCAATGCGAAGCCCCCATAATAGCATTGCCAATGCATTTGCCAATACTATAAAGCTTTGATCAATTGGAATACACAACAGCAGCACAACTCTAACCACTACTCACTCAAACACATACACTATAAACATAAGCGTTCGATATATGAATAGAGTTTATCAATAACAGAGACATCTATAGACCATAATATGCATTACAATGACATAACTTTTATTAGGAGACAGAATATACTCTATTATAGAGAGAGAGAGAGAGAGATAAACAATACATACAAATAATAATAATAATAAATAAATGGTTTTTATTGTATATTGAATTGATGTGTGAATGAGTGTTATGTTTGTGTATGCAATGTAGTGGTTATTATTATACATAATGTTATTCAATGTAATTAATAGTCTAATTTGATAAACAAATAACATTAACATATGTATTGAATGTGTTAGGAGTCGGTACGTCACGGGCCGGGCTTTAATCTGGACGACTCATCAAATTCATCGGGACGGAGCACACCAGGCAAGCCGACGACGCCCGGGCCACCGCCACCACCGATGGGCGGAGGGCCGCCTCCGTCGGTACGCATGAATAGTTACCCGTCACATATATCTCCCGGTTATGGTAACGGCAACACAATGGCCACAAACAATAACACTGCGTACGCTTACGGCAATCAGTACGGCGGAATGAACCACAATATGATGCCTCCGCCCACCGGCTATCCGACTAAAGGTATGCCCCAAACGAATCCCAACGGCGCCCAAGTAGCAGCTCAAGTGGCAGCCCAAGCGGCCGTCATGGCTGCTGAACGGTCGGCCAGCTATACGATGAGGTCTTCGCCGCACACGTCAATGTATTTGAGACAACATTTGCAGCAACGCATGTATGGACCGAGTGGCTACTCACCGCACGGTCCACCGGGGCCACCTATGTCGCCAATGGGACCGGGAGGTCCAATGATGCACGGYCCAGGACCTGGTATGCATGGTCCTCCACCGCCAATGCATCACATGCCGCCAAATGAGTCACGTGGGCCTCCCGGTGGTGAAATGCCGCCAAACTCRGGCTATCCAATGATGCCGTCGCATATGCCGATGGCGCCGGTAATCAATGATGCCAACGGACAGATTTCCACATCGGTCACACAAAGCATAACGTGTCCACTGACGGCCACACCATCGCTGTCCAACAGTATCGCCGAAGTGCGAGGCGGTCCACAGCCGCCGCCTATTTTAGATGAGGCGAGTCAGGCGTCGACCACATCTTCGCAAGCGGAGGACAGTTCAGACATACCGACACCAAAACACAACTCTAAACCGCCGGGTCTTTCACATCCTCCGACGCCCAACACATTGGGATCTCCGGGTGCCGCCAGTCTCTCATCATTTCACGATGAATTCGAATCGGTTTCGAGTCCCAGTTGGCCCCGAACTCCCGCTAGTCCTGTGAGTCTCTATTCTTATCTATTGATAGATAAATGGCAACAAAAATTAATTTTTAATTTTATAAATTTTTTCTTATGTTATTTACATAAAATAGGTTGTTAACAGTCAAGGCTATGACTCTCACAGTGGGCATAACGTTAAGGTTAATAACAATTATTTGTTTGTTTTAACGCAGATTATTGTTATTTGGTTTTTTTATTTGTAAAATCCTATCTAATAATTAATGATATATTGTTTTTTATTTCATTGGTATACACATACAGCGTCCGGATGGACTCATGAAGCTATACGACTTGTCCGATGAACCCGAACGCCGTGTATTTCTCGACAAACTAATTCAGTTTCACGAAGAACGTGGAGCACCTATATCTCAATGTCCGACAATTAGTAAACTACCGCTCGATCTCTTCCGACTCTATATGGCAGTCAAAGAGAGGGGCGGTTTTGTTGAAGTGACCAGAGGTAAACTCTGGAAGGAGTGCACCATTATCTGCAATATAGCCAACTCATCGAGTGCTGCATATACTCTTAGAAAACAATATATTAAACATTTATTTCCCTTCGAGTGTAAGATTGATAGGGGAGGTGTCGACCCTCAGCCCATTCTTGCTTCGCTCGACGGATCGAATCGTAAGAAAAATAAGAATTCAGTGCCGCCGCCACCGCCAGAACAACCATTTCCTCCACACACCGGTGGCCCACCAAATATGGACGGTTACGGTCCTCCTGGCAGTGGTTATCCGTCACAATCTTATCCACAACAGAACTCAATGTCAAACTCTGACTATCCATCTCATCAACCTCCGCCTTCTCATCAACCGCCACCCCATCATCAGCCGCCACCACATCATCAACCACCTCCTCCTCAGCATCATCAGCCGTATCCGCCGCAATCATTTCCACCACAAAATTCAATGAATAACTCTAAATATCCACCACAACAACAACACCCGTCACACCAGCAAAGTGGTTATCCACAGCCGCAACCATATCCGCCAAATTCAATGCCCGCCGGAGCCGGAATGCCTAACTCGGAATACCCGCCATCACAGCATCAACAGGCAATCCATGCGCAACAGCAACACCAGCAGCAGTTGCCTCCACACCAGCAACACCCGCCTCATCAGCAATCTTATCCACAACAACCCTATCCGCCACCAAATTCAATACCTAATTCCGAGTATCCACCGTCACAGCAACAACAACAGCAATCACATCAACAACATACTCAACAGTCTCCACAGCAACAACAACAGCAATCTTTACATCAGCAATCATATCCTCCACATCATTCAGGGCCACCCCCTCCGCCTCACATAAGCGGTCAAAATCAGTCTTCAATACAATCGCTGACCAATCATAACGAGAGTATAAGTGTAAAAGATCCGTTTGCTGACGACTTACAACAACAACAACAACAACAACARCARCARCAGCAGCARCAACAACAACACCAGTCAGGAGGCTATCCGTCCCGTTCTCACTCACAACAGCTGCCAACACAAAGTTCGGGCCTTCAATCGCAATCCGGTTCACAACCGCAAACCACACAAGCAAATGAATTTAATAGTAATTACACTAACAGTAAATATTCAAATATGTCAGCACATAATTCATATTATAATTCAGTTGCTGCTCCGACATCACAAACCAATCATCCCATACCAAACCATTATGGCCAGGATTTTAATGAGCCATACAATCGTCAAACAACTAGTGGCCAAACTGATCCATACGGTGCTCCACCACCACAATCACAGGGTTATCCACCTAATCGTATGTCTCATCCATATTACGGTCAACAACAGGGATATGATAGCCATCGTGCGGATAATCGTTACGATCCACATCATCCACGGCCGCCATCACAAGAATCGATGTATAGCCAACAACAACAACAACCATCACAACCACCAGTGTCTGCTGCGAGCGCTGTTCAGCATCCGACAAGAGGGCAAATCCCTATTGGTCATTCTAGTGGTCAGCAGCCGCAACCACCACATCCTGCAACTACTCCGCCATCTTCTCAGACAAACTTTACGAGAGGCGGCTCATCGCCAGTCGGTAGTGGACAATACGGAGCAATGGGTCAACAAATATCTTACACAAATTCAACTCAAGAATATAATAAGTCTAATTATGATCAGGTTTGTCACTACTATTGTATTATTATTTGTTTGTTGTCACCCTTTTTATATGCGATCAAAGTATGTCTAAAATTAAATATTTATTCCACTGCTGACACATAACTAAAGTCATGAATCCATCCTTCATTAGCTGATCCATCACCTGCTTAAATGCAATCCATTGCACTCTTGAGTTTTTTGTGTTGTTATTGCTCTAAAGACTGATTTATATTACAAAAATTAAATGCATTTTCAATTAAGATATCATTGCCAATGAATGACTTTGTGGAAAAAATGTTATATAATTTATTACATTTATAACCTAAAAATTCTTTGAGAAAGTTATCTCATTTATCAAACACATATCATATACATAACAAACAACTCTTTTGCATAACAAATCAATGAACTGTTTAATTAATTTCGGCGGCAATTCAATTAATAGTCTAATTTATATTTTATAAAATTTATTATTTAAAACAATGAATAGATATATTTTTTTGACTTAGATTATATAAAGTTGTATTTATATTATATTTTATATAACTWAGTTTTTTATTATATAAGCTAGGGTGACATACAAAAAAGTAATTTATATTAAATGAATATTGATAAGGAGAGAGAGAGAGAGAGAGAGAGTTATTAGAGAAAAAGTGTCATTAAAATGTATATATCAATAGTTGCAAAAAATATTAGATAATTACATGGTTTCACTACACAGTCATGTGAAGTATATAATATAGCATTAAATGCCTATACAGTATAACATAGTTTTTTCAAATATATGATTATTAACTTTTATATCTGTCTCACTGATAAGTTTATATAAATTACATTGTATTGAATACATGGTATATACGGTATTATATAGTCTATTATTTATTAGTTTTTATTGTATGGTGAATTTGCTAGTTTGTTATATTAGATAAATTTTTTTCAATATATTTTGTTTTATGTATTAAAATTTTTGTTGTTAATATATATATATATATATATATTGTTTAGAATTGATTAATTAAAAGTAGGATTTTGCGAGACATAAATTAATCATTTTTTTTGTTGAGAAAAATGTCTAATTTTTATTAGTATTTTTGTTAAAATATTGTTCAATCAATTTGTGATTTACTCTAAAGCCTAAAGATTAGCGACAAAAATATTGTAAATTTATTTTTTTTGTTTACGAAATGAGAGAATATTTGGCGTCTGTAAGTTTAATTAATTTGTTATATAATAATAATGATAATAATAATTGTATATTTTTAGTCATTAACTTATAATAGTTTTTTGTTTTGTTTTCTTTTTTTGTTAGTATTTTTATTGTCATAATTAATGATASAATTGAAAACATTGTGTGTTTGCGTAAAATATCAGTAATTTTTATCAATGAATTTGAATTTTTGTTTTGTTTATATGTATATAAATATACTGTATTTAATTATATGATAATAATGAATACATTTCTTTTTTCAAGTGAAAAACTACTTGTAATGTAATATACAGTAGTAATKATGTTAAATGTGAGACTGAATTTTAATGTTTATTATAAAATGTAAACATTTGTTGAATATATAAGTCATTAGAGAAATTAAGTAATTATATGTATGTTATGTATATATGTTGTGTGATATTGAAAAAGTCAGGTAATATCGTTTAGGTTATCGCATGTATACACTGTTATCTATTAATAAAAATTAATCATTACTTTCATAAAAATAACCTGAAAATTGAGTCTTTTTTATTAGAAAAATACTGTATTTATATATATATATATATATATATATTGCCTGAAAACACATATCCAGTGGAACTGCTATTCGCTCTAATAATTGATGTTTTATTTAGAAAAAAATATATTTTTTCAAAAACCATATGTTTTTATATTTTATTATTTAAGTGTTGTATTTGTGTGATATGTAAAGCACGCGCTCTATTAAATAATATTTAATTAATTGAATATAATATTCTATTTTACTGTTACTTAATTCAATAATTTATTATAAGTTTTTATACATTAAGTGAATAAATTTTATAAATCTTTTAGGTTTAATTAGTTTGAATATTAATATTTGTGTGGTTACAAGTGTATCGAATAGATCATAAAAAGTGTATTAATCTTAAAAATATTTATTTATTTTTATATAAATATAGTTTTATTGTTTCAATACACTTATCAAAAATTATTAAAGTAATATTAAGTTTTAATTATATATTGTAAATACAATTTATATTATTATTATTATAACGATTGTACCTAATATTTCAATTGCACTATTATTATTATTATGTTTTATGAGCACTATTTCTCTACAATTGAATTGGTTTTTAATATAGTATTATTGAATCAGTTGATGAAATAAATGTATAGAAATTACTTTTATTGTATTTGTTTGATAAACAATTGCCGGTTAATTGGTTTACACAATTAAATTTAAGTACGAGTGTGTGTATGTATGTGTCAAACAGTGGAATTAATACCTTAATATCGATAATCAATCCTAATATCTATCACTTTCATATCCATTGATAATATATGCATGAATTTTAAGATTTTTTTTATATATAAATATTTATATTTAAAAAAATTCTTAATATTTTGTTTGTTTGTTATTGAATTGATTTATTTATAATTTGTATATATTTTTTATCCCTTAATGCTTATGTCAATTATCTCGTTTGTGTGAATGCAATGGTAATTGTTGTACCAAAAAAAAAATTGTATAAAACCTGTGATAACTGTGTGCACCCAATAAACACCACTCACTGACACAATACCAGAACGCAATGTTAAGAAACCAAAGTCCTCTCATTCAGAGACTTCTCACAGCAAAGATATCTCAATCAAATCAAGTATGTTATGATAAAAACCAAATTAATTGTTGATATGATTTAATCATTATATATATATATTTATAGATAATTATATGTTTGTTATTTTAACACTTTTATTATTATTTTTTCTCCTAACATAAAAAATTGATTATTTGCTTATTTACTAATAAACCGCACGTTTCTTTCGTTATCTATATTATTAAAATGAATTTTAATGATAATTTAAATCTGTATTTGCTTTTTAAAAATTTATATTATTGACTAAATATTATATATAACTCACTTAACTATTAATAATTAATTAACTCTTGACTAACAATTGCCATCTGTTTTGTCCATCTCTTCGCAAATGACAGAATTATTCCGGTTCTCAATCGTTATATTCAAACGCCTCGTCAGCGCAGCCAATGGGCGTTATGTCGTCACAAAAGTCTGTTCCAACCACTGGTACCAATCAAAGTCAGCCACCAGTCGTTCAAACACAGACAGGAACGACATGGCATCCAAGTGCACCGCCACCTCCAGCACCATCTGGTAATCAATTTGTTCAGAAACGACATCCAGATTTTATGAAACAAGACTTTTCACCAGTGAATAACTCGTTCGGCTCGCAACAGCCGCCGATTCCACCAACCGGTCCGTACCCATCGTATCCATCGACTAATAATCGACAGACGCCGCCAAATCCTCCCACGAGTCAGCCCCCGTGGACACGTGATAATCAATATCGAGCTTATGGCCCAACTGGTTCTCACATGCCTCCCAAATCAGCATCTGGTCCGCCATATTCTGGTCCACCCATAAATCAAAGCAGAGAAGAATGGGAATCCATTCCACGCATGGATAACGGCGCCTCCAATTGGCCCCAAAATCGTTTTAGTTCACCACAACCAGTTCCGACGCCACACGAACTATACTCTGGACCCACTCCTTTTGGCGGTAGTCATGTACAAAAGTTATCTAATTATGGTCCACGTGTTGACCCAACGCGTCCGTTTATGCCGACTCCACCTAACAAAATGCCGCCACATATGTTACCACCTCATCCATCTATGGGACCGATGCCATACTCTCAGCCACAACCAACACATCATCAAATGTTTCATCCAATAAAAAAAGAGATTATATTTCCACCCGATTCGATAGAGGCCACTCAACCGACTCTATCCAAACGACGGCGACTTTGTTCCCGTGACCTGAGCTCTGTGGAGGCCTGGAGGCTCATTATGTGTCTAAAGTCTGGTTTGTTGGCTGAGAGCACGTGGGCTCTTGATATACTCAGTGTCCTATTACACGACGACTCTACTGTTGTGTACTTCGGATTACAGCATATGCCAGGAATGTTGGAGATCTTACTCGAACATTACAAGAGGTACTTAAGTGAAATCTTTGACGGCCTGTTCGATGACACAGAAATCGGCTACGAAAGCAAACAGGCGCACAAAGAAGCAAAAAATGGTATAATAGAAAATACAAGAACTAAACTGTGGTACGAAATCAACAATGATCTGAATGAAAGTGAAAGCGAAGAGGAAAAACTGTCGACAGAAGATGACGAACGCTGTACGACTCCCAAGAAGATTGACATTCCGCGGGACGAACAGTTGGTTCTTCTCAATACTACTAACTTTACTTATAAATCACGTAATGGAAAGTGTGTGAAATTTAAGATCGGAAGGTCACTATATATTGAAGATCCAGACAAGGAATGGGATCAAATGAAAGTCGGATTTACCGGTGGTGTCGATCATTGGACACAAGGCGGCAGTGAAAACACCGATCACATACAGACTTATTTCGGTAGTGACGAAAACTATTGTCGTTTTGTTAGAGTTATGAAACGAAATCGACGGCGAAATCGAAATACAAGTATGAGTTGGAATAAGAACAACACCTTTGCTGCTGAAGACAAGATAACATCACTGAAAAGTGAGGATTGTTTGATTGTCAACACAAATGAGCCAAAAACTCGATGCGATGTCAATAGTGTTGAGATTAAAATTGATAATAAATTGACAGAAAGTGATGACAATAATAATACTAATAATAGTAATAATGTTGAAAATAATATAATAATCAATAACTGCGATAAAGACAGTCTTCAGTCAGACGACAGCCAATATCCACGAATACGTGATTCAGATTTGGAACGATTCAACAAACGAAAACTTGTTGAAGAGTTTGAAGAAGAATCCTATGACATGGATGAGCCGGCCGTACAACTTGGCTATGACTATCAGGACTCACTGACCCGTCGGTGTCTATGTTTATCAACATTGTTACGTAATCTATCGTTTGTTCCGGGCAACGATGAACATATGTCCAAACATCCGGGATTACTGTTAGTGTTGTCACGATTATTACTTTTACATCACCAACACATCACCAAAAAACGACATTTCGAAAAATCCATTGACGAAGAGCTGTTTGCCACCGAAACCGACAAAGAGAAGACGGAAAAGATTGCTGAGAAGGAGTGGTGGTGGGATCTGTTACATACGGTACGGGAAAACACTTTGGTCACAATTGCCAACTTGAGTGGACAGTTGGATCTGTCGCCCTATTCCGAACAGATCAGTTTGCCTTTGCTCGACGGTCTTCTCCATTGGTCAGTGTGTCCATCATCATACGCTCAAGACACGCTGCCCAACGCCACCCAATATTTATCACCGCAGAGGTTAGCATTCGAAGCACTGTCCAAACTGTCGATTCTTGACTCCAATGTCGACCTCATGTTGGCCACACCTCCGTGGAATCGTATCGATAAACTGTATCAAAATCTTGCGCGAAGTCTCAGTCGACACGAAGATCAGACCATTCGCGAGTTTTCCGTTGTTTTATTGTCTAACTTGTCGTCGGCCGACTCGTCATCGGCCCGAGCGATAGCGCTGACCGGTTGTGCCATTCCATTGTTGATATCATTTGTAGAACAGGCCGAACAATCGGCTCTACAAGTGGCCAATTCACAGGGTATTAACGCTTTGCGAGAGAATCCCGAACTCATGGGCACTACACTCGATATGGTGCGACGGTCGGCCTCTACTCTCCGGTGTTTATCTCGTGTTCCCGACAATCGCCAGTTGTTTTTACAGTTCCAGCAAAGACTGTTAGCTCTCGTTATGTCACAAATCCTCGATCAAGGAGTGGCCGGCATTATAGCCGATGTTATTTACGAGTGTTCATTGGCCAAAGTGTCCGATGAATTCATCTTCAATGATGACACAGAAGAACCGGTAGAAGAGAAGATCAATAGTGTTAAAAGCAATGATAGCCACGACAGTAGTGATGTAAATAATAATGAAGAACAACACGAAAACAACTCAACCACCTCTGATGACAAATTGTCCTCAGAAGAAGTGACCAATAATGTTGCTGTCGATGGTATCGATAACAATAATACGGTGACAGAAGCAGCAACTGAATCAACAACAGTAACAACGACGACGACGACAACAACAACGCCATCGACGACGACATCGTCATCAAACAGTACTGACTCTTCTGAATTGAATTCTTCAGATACCAACTCTTAAGTTGTGTTGACTTCTATGTTGTCTTTAATGACAATTAATTTAATTTAATTTATTTTGTTGTGAAATATTGAATACATTTTTTATTTAAAAAAAATAACAAACAAACAAACTTTTCACAAAACTCTAGTGATTGCGTGCATTAAAAAAACTAATCATTCATTAAAATTCATTACTTTTTCAACAACTCTGGTGTGCCTCCAAACACTCCAAACAAACCAACCAACTCATCAAATGTTCATTTTTTGGACACATTTTTTTCAAAAATTATTCAACGATTAAAAAAAAGACATCAAAAATCTTAAACAGTTTTTTCACACACATTATATGACACCATTTATATCACACATTTTCATTTGATAATTATGTTTGATAACAATATGACTCAATTGGCGGCATAGATATACATATAAATATGTGTGTGTGAATCAAAATTTTGTGACAAAATAAATTGTTGTTTTTTTCTTCAAAACAAAAAAACACAAAATGTTTGTTTAACAACAAAGAAAAAATCATTTCATTTGAACTATTCATTCATTGATTTTTTGACAGATAATTAAAAAAACTGTTACAACAAAACAAATAAATCACATAATTTGGAGCATAATTGCGAAAATTATCGATAAAATTAAATAAGCAAATAATAAGTTTGTTAGGAATTTAATTGATTCAATTGCTAATTAATATATATATATATTATACAAATATTATTAATTTTTAAAAAGTGATATATATTTGAAATTATTAATTGCATGTAAACGAAAAGTGAATGATCCATACAGTGATGTTGATGTTGATGATGATTATGGCAATTGGGGCCACAAATTGTACAGAATTCATGCCCCAGACCATCACTCGCACACATACCATACCAGTGCTATCGTATGAATGGATCACATCATATGAAGTTAATGATTGATATCTGGAGTGAGAAGATAATTGTTGTCATAGAAGAAATGGTAGTGAAGAGAGAGACAGACAGAAGAAGTGTATAAGAATAAGAAGATTGAAGAAAAGTTTATTCATTCAATTTTATTGATAAACAAACAGTTTCTCTCTTTTTTTTAATGTTTAGTAATAATTATTATTAAATTATTACTAAAAGAAAATTTTATTATAATTTAAATCATGAAAAAAATTATATATAAATATATTATTATAAAATAAATTTTTGATTCGACTGTGATTTTTCTGTTTTTGAATATTTAAATATCCTTTGAAATTAAGAGAAAAAAACTTATTTTATTTTTTAGTTTATTTTATTATATATTTATGAGACAAAACAAATCAATGAATTTCTTACAAACAAATTCTTTGCTAACAAACAAACAAAACATTAAAATCATGTCTTTTTTTGTTGTAATTTTTGCATTGAATGCCTCAAAGAATTATTAATTAATATTATTAATTGACTACATTTTATTATACAATATATTATTGATTAATTAAATTAATTATTATAAATATCTTTTTGTTTTATATTATTATTATTATTGGATCTATACTTACCGGTAAACAAAATGATGATAATAATGATTAGTTTAAAATTAATTATTATTATTATATTTATTGTACAGTTTTATTAACAAATGATTACCTTATTTTTCAATGGTTTTGTTTTGCATTAGACATAAATTGAAACAAAAAATTTAATTTATAAATATATTGTAATTTTTATATTAAGACTATTTTTATTTATAAATAACTCACAATTCATTATTTTTATATTTTTGTCGCAAATTAATTTTATTTTTAATTAAAGACCGCAATTGGGAGTATTTTAATGGCAATTGAAAAAAAATTATCACAATTTTCATCATTAAATAGTTATTTTTTATTTTTAAAAAAACGTTTTGTATTTTGAATTATTTTTTTGAATAATTAATTTTAAGCAATATATTTGTTATGAGATGTTATTTAATTTGATTTTTTTTTTGATAATTTAATAGCTTTTGATTAATTCATTGGTCATAAAATATTTATTGATTTAGTTATAATTATGATTTGATWTTTTTTTTGGTATTTTATTTAACATAATAACTACATTAGCATTTGTATAGTAAATCATGCAATGATTATTAGCTCCGGTATTTAAGAGAAATAAAAAGTTATGGTTTCAAAAACTGTTATGTTATGGATGGTGTGTCGCTGTTATAATTAGATTTCAGTTGAATTTAGTTAAATATAGATTATATATTACAGTATATATTTTGTATACACATTATATTTTGCCATAAATATGCCATTGCAATCATACACCCATAGACTATTTGAAAGCACAGTTAGTTTATTTAGTAGACGTTTAGTTGTACCGAAATATTTCAGACGATTTATATTTATTTTTATATTTTAATAATCAAAAACATAATACTATTTTTAAGTTATAGTCATATATTTATTACAGTAAAGAAAATTTTGTTGTTGTCTGGACTACCAATATATATGTTTATTAATATTATTAAATTTTGGGATATGTTTTTGAATTAATTGACAATTTATTAATTTTTTAGATAAATATTTCTGAGAAATAGAAAATTAATCAAATTATTATTTAATCATATGATAAACACAAATATTTTAGATAATTAATAACATTTGAAACTTTAAAAAAAAGAAAATAGTAAATAAATTATATGACCCCTAACTGTTTACTGAACATTTTGATATACAATTTTTTAAGCACTGGTAGGTTCGGTAAACTTTTTGCCAATACAAGTAAGTGTCTGATTGAAGCCGCTGTTCATAAATCGGGAGATCGACGACTCAGATACTGATGTGCCTATGGTTTGGTTATTGGCAACAATATTCAGCTTAATATCACATTTAAGTGTAACCGACAAATAAATGGGTTGATTGTTGATATCGCCTCTCAAATGATCACAAAACTGTTGCCCTAAACTAACATCACTGTTGTCGGCGCCGACCTTTGGCTTATTCAAGTCATAATTGTTAGTTTCGTTTGATATCTATTTATATTTTAGAAATATAAAAAGTTTTTTTTTATATAAATAACTTTTTCAAAAATATTTTTATATTAAATATATATTTATAATACAAAGTGTATGACCTGTTGATTGCAGGCATCCGTGCAAAGAGTAAAGTCATTTGAATTGCATTTATCACTGAAAGGGATCGACCCATTGGTTAGGGTCAGTGTCTCTAACCTATGTCCCCAAAACAGGCGTAAATTGCATTTACACTTTATATCAGTATTGAGCTCATCAGTCATACTATAATAATTTTTAAAAATAATAATTATTATTTTATATAATTTAATAGTAAATTTTATTGCTCATTATTATCTAAACATTAAATATCATAATATTTTTTTAGATAGATTAATATTAAGTTATAAATTTTAATAATTTTAGTAAAATAATTATATTTGTATAGTATCTATAATATATAATTAAAAATATATACCAAAATCCAAACAACAAAATTGCAATTAAAAACTTCATATTTAATGAAAATATTCTGTAAAAACTTTTCAATACTTTAATACATATAATAAGTTAAACTAACTTAAATATTAATGTTTTACAATGATATTTATAATAATTAACCTAGCTTATATAGACGTAAAACAATGATTCATCAATTGAAATTATTAATGTTTTTTATTACAATAATTATCGAAATTTCCAAAAATTAAAATGATTAGTAAATAAAGAAAATATTATAGTTTCAAACTTTTTAATATTTTATATCTAACTAAATGTTTATCTCACAATACTGTCTGTTTAATAAAGTAATAAATATATAATTTTTACATTTAATTGAAAACATTTATTTGATTAATCAAATTCATACCACTATTTTCAGGTTAAAAATACATATTTTTTAGTCAAACACTAAAAAATTAATTACATTTCATATATTCTACAGTATATACATATGTATAAAATATAATTATTATTTTTTTTATAAATAGTATATTATTTGTTTTATATATTGCAATAATTCTGTATTTAATAGACACATAAATTATATTATGTATGAATTTATAAGATACAGGTGTATGAATTGAATTATGAGTCAAATGGCTTGTAATAATAATAATAATATTTTTTTATAAAAAAACAGTCAAATCATTTTGATTGTTAATTGATAATGAATTTTATATTAAATTATTAGTTATACGGAATTAGTCATATATATTACAAATTCATGTACTTATTGATTGTGATCTTTAATTTATATTAAATATTATTATTAATGTTGTAATATAAAAGTAATTGTCATGTAATTCATATGATGTTTAAGATTTTTATAGTATTTAATATAATTTAGTTAAGTTTATTCATCACTGTTTATAACAAATAACAATAACATGTGATTTATCTAAATGTGTGTCAATTATTTGCGATCACAACTCGACAAATATTTGTTGATTGCATTTAATTTTGAAACTATTATTCATTAAAAAATATTTACTTATTTTTCTAGATATAATAATTTTTAAAAAATCGTTAAAAATATAATTACACAATATAAATTTTTATTAAAATCAATGTTAACAATATTAACTTTTAAATATTTATAAATCTTAATTTTAATATGCAAAAATAGATAAATATTTCTCAAAAATATTTTAATATATTAATAATTATATTTGTTTTTATAAATAAATATATTTTACATTTATATGATTACTTTTTAATTAATGATAGAATAATATAAAGTTTATAGTAGTAAATGAATAAATAATTATTTAAAATTTACTTAATGTTTCAATTAATCAAAAAAAACATAACTGAATAATTTAAATAAATAAATAAAAATAATATAGTAATTATTAACATAGTATTTCATTCATAGAAAATTTTTCTCCTTAAAATAAAATAATAAATAAATAAAAATGTAAATTTTTTAAAACTAATTTTTTTATTTCATCAAAAATAGTCAAATAGTTTCAATCAAAATATCAATCATTGAATAAATTGAAAACTTTATTAAATTTAAATAAACTTTTTTTTTTGACACATAATTGAAACGTTTTTGTTGTATTGATTGTTGTTATTGTGAACGCATGCGTACAACAAATGATAACAATTAGTGTTTATGTTTATAATAATAATAATAGTCATTGAAATCAATGGTTTCGGCCATCAATTGTGGTTAACACGTAATGGCCGACAATTTGGACAATTTGTTGGCCGCGGTTATCACTAAAACTATCTTCAAACAGGAGGACAATGGCGGTGAAGACGGAGAAATTGTCAAAGAGGACGGAGAGATCGACAGCGGCGGCGAAGAAGACAAGACCAACAGAAAGTCGTCGACAAAACACAAGAAATCGGATCACAAACACAGACACAAAGATCACAAACACAAGAATAAGTCGTCGGATAAGATAAGGTCAATGAAAAAGTCGACAAATGACAAGACGAAGAAAAAGTCGTCAAAACATAAGAAAAGTAAAACTGATGAGAAAAATGACGACAAAAAATTGTTAGCAAACAAACAAAATGAAGACAATTCGGAAGTAATGCGACTATTGATGTCCAAAGAGTTGCGAAGTTATGGAGATATCGAGTTTCGAGACGAAGAGTTTGCCGACGAGTCTAAAGACAAGAATTTGGAGAAGTCGTCCTCAAAACACAAGTCAAGCAAAAACAAAGAGTCTTCGAGTAAACGACACAAAAGAGAAAGATTTTCCGATGAATACGAATTACAACACRACTCATACTATACGAGTAGATCTGATAATCAACACGAAGACTACTTTTACGGATCGTATTGGGAAGGAATGGATGACCGACCCAGAGGTTCGAGCAAACGATATCAGTCGAGACCATTGAGTCCGTTATATGAGTCCGAATGGAGACATCGATCGCGAAGTCGATCACCTTTTGATTACGACCGACGCGATGACAGACGACGATCACTGTCGCCATCGACTAGTCGTTTATCAAAAAGTAGTCGATCTGATCGACGAAGTTGTACACCGTTTTTTAAGGACGGCTATAGTCGCCGAAAGTTTGAAACCAAAGAACGGCGTCGAGACAGCCGTCGCGAGCCGTCTGTTGCACCCGAAGATGTTATCGATAAACAGGCTCTTCTTGAGGTCGCAAAAAGCAATTTAATTAAAATGATTGAATCGGGAACTCTGCCAAAAGGAACTGATATTAAACAATTGAAATTAAGACATCTTCGCGAACTAACAACTCAAAAGTCTGTACAACAATATACAGAGTTTTGTCGGGCCATTTCGCAACTTGAATCGGCCATAGCTTCGGACTCGGAGTGCGACTCAGACTATGACGACGACACGATTTCGGTGATGTCAGACAAAGACCACGTTTTCTCAATAAGACATCCGTTTGAACTGAGAGAACGTAAAGATATTTCTATGAGAATTCGAAATTTTCCGCAATTGCCGAGTCGTACGGCCAAAGTGTTGRCCGTTGAACTAAGAGAACAATTTCCTGTATCCAGTGGTAGCCAACACCGCCGTAAAGAAAATGAGTTGACCTGGACTGAGGTTACGGAACCATTGGCAATAATGCCGCCACCAAAACCAGTTGGCAAACGTGTAGATACTGTTTTGACTCAGATTTGTAAACAACAACAACAAGAAAAACAACAACAAAAAACACTTGAAGAGCAACCGCCAGCCTTTACAATAGTTCATCAAACAGATACCACTCCAATTGGACCACAAATGCCATCAATACCATCAACATCATCATCATTAGCATTGATACCTATCATTGCTTCCACTTCTGAAACTCAATCGACAACCATTGACTCGACCACAACAGATACCACTACCAGCGGCGCCGTCACAAACATAACAGTTAACGAATCGGAGACCAATAAAAGTGAATCAGTGTTTCCACAGTCAGTTATGCCAATCGATATCGGGTCGGTAATGGCTCAACGGTTGGCCGCAATGAATAAGCTTAAAGAAGATCCCCAAAATGTTGTGGCACTCAAACAAATGTACCAGGCTAATCAAATGGTAGGGTAACCAACAAATTGATAATATCTTAATGTCAACGTTGTGTCTATTTTATTATTAGATGAATGAATGGGCAGAATCTAAGATAGTTCCCGGACAGTACATTGGCAGTACTGGAGTCAACATATTAAAACCCGACGAACTTAACGGACCATTTGATGCATGGGTTCGGAAGGTATAGAATTCATTTGATTTTCTGGTCAACATTTTATTGATATCAAAGATATTTTTTTTATCTGAACGATAGGATCAGTTCAAGAGGGCGGCGCCCATTACAGGCGGTGTCGGTATGCATCTGCTGTTGAAGATGGGTTGGACACCGGGTCAGGGATTAGGCAAAAACAATGAGGGCGTCAAAGATCCGATAATGTTGGACATCAAAACCGATAAGAAAGGTCTAATGTCTGATCAGGAAACAACACGCAATCTACCGCTACAGTTGTTCGGTAAAGACTCGTTTGACAAAAACTCGACAAATTCAGCAAAAAATCCGATATCTATTCTTCAAGAACTTTGTGCCAAACAAAGAATGTCTGTTCCGGACTACCAATTGGTGGCCGACGACGGACCCCCTCATCGAAAGTGTTTTACGTTTAAGGCATTGATTTTGTTGTCATATTTTTTTGGTATTAATTTTATCGTATATATTGTTATTGTTATGATTTAGGTTGTCATCAAAGGTGTTGAGTATCAGCCATCTGTTTCGTGCGCTAACAAAAAACAGGCGAAAGCATTGGCCGCCAGTGTTTGTCTACAATCACTGGGAATTTTACCCAAAAACAAGACGTAATAAGAAATATACTGAAAAACAACTCTCAGTTTTTATCATTTTTGTTGTTATTGTTGAAGACATTGAAGACAAGTCTAGAGAACTGATCTCAATTGATAACAATAATCCAATAATTAATCATTGATTTACAGTATATCTAAATTTAATATTTGATGTCTAATAATAATTAAAATAAATTTTATATTTTGTTTTTTATATTCTAATAATAGTTTATACTGTATATAATAATTAATTTTGTATCAATTTTTAGTAATTATTTAAACAAAATGTAAAAATTATTTTATAAATATATTTTTGAAATAAGACTATAATAAAGTATTATTAAAATTTTATTACCGGTATTTTAATTTACTATAAATACTAACAGTACTGATATATATATTTATAAATTAACAGTCAAAACAAATTTATGATAATTACCGTACGTTTAAAATAAATTAAATTTAATAATAATATTGTGAACAAAAATCAAAAATTTTCTAATAATATATATTTAACTACAARTATTAGATTATTGAATAATAGCAACTGTAGTCAGTTTCTCTATTTTATCGTTAGTTTTTAGTTATARTTTTTTAAACAATAATAATTAAATCATTTAATAAAATTAATAATTCAGTTTTAATTAAGTGGTTATATTTTTTTAATTACCGTTAAGTTTTATTTACCCTAATTTAAGATAAAATTTCTACAGATATTATAGAAATAAGTAATTATAAAAAAATATTTATGTTATCGAGTTTACCATTAGAAGGTAGTGCTAACAAAATAAGACAACTATTATAGAATCCTCACATTGTTTAAGTGTAATGAAAGCCTATCGAAAATTACGACTACAGGTCCTATAACTAAATTATTTTTATTATTTTGAAAAAATATTATAATTATTGTTAAAACATAAAATAAAAGTGTAAAAATCTTATTATATAATATGATTGATGAACATGGTTGATTGCTAATCACCTTAAAAATAAGCTAGCATATTTTAACAATAATTATATACATTAGTTTTAAAAATATATATATATATATATATAAAGTATTATACATACTAGTGAATGTGCAAAATGATAACTTGTCATAATTGATATAATAAGTACTATTTATAAACTTTATATAATAAATGTTTATATTCAGTATACTTTAAGATAATATTATTAATTACATTTACATATGCCAATATAATTTTTTAAAATATACAGTAACAACAAAAATAATTTATACATATAATTTTGATAAAATATAAATATGTAGAATACAAATCCTTTAAATGATTAAATTTATTTGAATATTGTTATAAATTTATGTATTATTTTATTATATTATTTTTGTTTGTTTAATAAATTTTGTCATAAAACAGAATACATTGTTAATATGTATTATAATATACTAGTTTACCCCGCATAACACGGAATCTAATTTAACAAAACTGCTGTATTTATTTAAAAATTTTACAAAAAAAATTGCGACAATTTTTCATGGTTAGCTTACTTCCAGGTGACTCATACCTTAAATTCATCGGCCTCAAAATATATTTTCATAGACCTGTCCTTCTAACCTACCGGTGCTCAAAAAAAAATTCCCATAGAAATAACATTGCTTTAAAGCATTAAGTATCAGACATATAAATAAACAAAAAAAACTATTTTCTTAAAAGATAAGATGGATTTCATTATATAATATTATATAGATTCAAAGATATAGATTCAAAATAGAGTCAAAGTAGCGATAAGATTGTTATTTAACATTATTATTGTTAATATATATATTTACAGTACTTTTCATAACTTATAATAATATAATTGAAAATATTGAGTACTTTTAGTTTAAATTATATTGTGATATCTGAGTGTAATTTAAGTGCAATTTTGTTAAATAAAATAACTAAATGCAGATTTAAAAATAATTATTTCAAGGATGTATATATGTTAACTGATATATAAAAAATAATTTTTATTTATTATAAATTTTAACTGATAAACATATTTGACAAAAAAAAATAATTTCAGTTTAAATATAAGTTAAATAAATAATAAAAATTTTTATATTATTTGTTTGACTTTCGGATACTAAACAAACTAAAGATGTCATTCATTATACGATTCATTGGATCTATATTTGTGTTAACACTGGGTCTCAGATATTTACCGTAATTATTAATAATTGTCATATTATAACAAAAAGAAAAATTAATATAAAATTAATATTAATTATGTGTTTATATTGATATAGTTTGGACATACTTTTGGTGACACCATTGATTCAATTCATTGCCACAACACTTCTTGTATTGATATCGTCGGCAATATTTGCGGTTTTCTATCCGAAAGACAAACAAACACCAAAACCGCCTAAAGTTGAGGCAAAATATTTTGGAAATGAAGTTCAATGGACTGAAGGACAGACATTACCCGTCGAGTCAACAGATATTATACCATTTGAAGTGAAAGTTTCGGAAGAAGTGTTAGACGATCTCAACAGACGTATAGACAACACACGATTTGCAGAACCATTGATTGACTCGGCATTTGAGTACGGATTCAATGGAGACTACTTGAAAACAGTTGTCCATCACTGGCGACACAATTTTGATTGGCGTCATCAAGAAAACAGATTCAATCGATTACCGAATTACAAGACACGAATCCAAGGATTGGACGTTCATTTCATTCACATTAAACCAGAAAAGTCTGCAAAGAAAGTCATTCCTCTTCTGGTTTGTTGTCGATTAAAGATTCGAAAAATATGTTTTTATAATTGAATGTCTAAACAGGTTGTCCACGGATGGCCCGGTTCGGTGGTTGAATACTTGACAGCCATTGAACATCTCATTAAAGAAGAAAACGGAGTGGCCTTTGAAGTGATTTGTCCGTCAATTCCCGGTTTTGGTTTCTCTTCGGCGCCCAAACGCAAAGGTTTTGGTGTACCGCAAACGTCACAGATATTTGTGGAACTAATGCGTCGTTTGGGACACAAAAAGTTCTTCATTCACGGCGGCGACTGGGGATCAATCATCGCTCAGACGACGGCTAGAGTTTATCCCGAAAAGTATAATATAATCTAAATTAATGATTATTATAGTGTTTATTATATATTCATATTTATTAATTTGTTTAGTGTTCGGGGAATTCATATAACAATGATCGGCGGTATATATAGTTTGAGAGGTTGGCCACTAATTCGCTATATTATCGGTGCTTACATTCCGTCACTATTTTTGACAACCGATGAATATTCACTGATGTATCCGTTTTGGGAGAAATTTACGTTTTTGTTACGTGAATCGGGATATATGCACATCCAGTCTACAAAACCCGATTCAGTTGGTACGGCACTAACAGACAGTCCAGTAGGTCTATGCGCTTATATATTGGAAAAGTTTTCCACGTGGACTAATCCAGACAATACTACCAAACAAAACGGTGGTCTCGAAGAAAAATTTAAATTAGACGACTTGTTGACTAATATTAGCGTCTATTGGTTGACAGGAAATATAACCTCATCCCTGCGTTACTATAAGGAATCGTTCGGCAATACACCCAGGTAGGTTTCTATAATATATATATACAGTATATATATATATAATTTTCAAATTAATCAATTATCTATCAATTGTTTGTTTGAAATCAGCGGTAAAATTTTGGTGCCGACAGCTGTGGCCGATTTTCCACACGAATTGGCCCGAATGCCCGAAAAATGTGTATTTTGAAATTTAATAATAATTTTTAGGTAAAATATATGTCGGTTATTATGTGCTATTAAAGTTCAATATTGTTTTTTGATGTACAATAAATTTTTAATTTTAAATGAAAATATTAAAAATTAACCATTTTTTCAATGTGTGTATTTTGAAATTTAATAATAATTTTTAGGTAAAATATATGACGTTTATTATGTGCTATTAAAGTTCAATATTGTTTTTTGATGGACAATAAATTTTTTATTTTAATTGAAAATATTAAAAATTAACCATTTTTTCAATGTGTGTATTTTGAAATTTAATAATAATTTTTTGGTAAAATATATGACGTTTATTATGTGCTATTAAAGTTCAATATTGTTTTTTGATGTACAATAAATTTTTAATTTTAATTGAAAATATTAAAAATTAACCATTTTCTCAATGTGTGTATTTTGAAATTTAATAATAATTTTTAGGTAAAATATATGACGTTTATTATGTGCTATTACCTGCTATTAAATTGAAAGTTTTATTATTGTAATTGAAAATATTAAAAATTAACCATTTTTTCAATGTGTATATTTTGAAGTTCAATATTGTTTTTTGATGTACAATAAATTTTTWATTTTAAWTGAAAATATTAAAAATTAACCATTTTTTCAATGTGTGTATTTTGAAATTTAATAATAATTTTTAGGTAAAATATATGTCGGTTATTATGTGCTATTAAAGTTCAATATTGTTTTTTGATGGACAATAAATTTTTAATTTTAGTTGAAAATATTAAAAATTAACCATTTTTTCAATATGTGTATTTTGAAATTTAATAATAATTTTTAGGTAAAATATATGACGTTTATTATGTGCTATTAAAGTTCAATATTGTTTTTTGATGGACAATAAATTTTTTATTTTAATTGAAAATATTAAAAATTAACCATTTTTTCAATGTGTGTATTTTGAAATTTAATAATAATTTTTTGGTAAAATATATGACGTTTATTATGTGCTATTAAAGTTCAATATTGTTTTTTGATGGACAATAAATTTTTAATTTTAATTGAAAATATTAAAAATTAACCATTTTYTCAATGTGTGTATTTTGAAATTTAATAATAATTTTTAGGTAAAATATATGTCAATATTGTTTTTTGATGTACAATAAATTTTTATTATGTGCTATTAAAGTTCAATATTGTTTTTTGATGTACAATAAATTTTTAATTTTAATTGAAAATATTAAAAATTAACCATTTTTTCAATGTGTGTATTTTGAAATTTAATAATAATTTTTAGGTAAAATATATGACGTTTATTATGTGCTATTAAAGTTCAATATTGTTTTTTGATGTACAATAAATTTTTAATTTTAATTGAAAATATTAAAAATTAACCATTTTTTCAATGTGTGTATTTTGAAATTTAATAATAATTTTTAGGTAAAATATATGTCGGTTATTATGTGCTATTAAAGTTCAATATTGTTTTTTGATGTACAATAAATTTTTAATTTTAATTGAAAATATTAAAAATTAACCATTTTTTCAATGTGTGTATTTTGAAATTTAATAATAATTTTTAGGTAAAATATATGACGTTTATTATGTGCTATTAAAGTTCAATATTGTTTTTTGATGTACAATAAATTTTTAATTTTAATTGAAAATATTAAAAATTAACCATTTTTTCAATGTGTGTATTTTGAAATTTAATAATAATTTTTAGGTAAAATATATGTCAATGTGTGTATTTTGAAATTTAATAATAATTTTTAGGTAAAATATATTTATTATGTGCTATTAAAGTTCAATATTGTTTTTTGATGGACAATAAATTTTTAATTTTAGTTGAAAATATTAAAAATTAACCATTTTTTCAATATGTGTATTTTGAAATTTAATAATAATTTTTAGGTAAAATATATGACGTTTATTATGTGCTATTAAAGTTCAATATTGTTTTTTGATGTACAATAAATTTTTAATTTTAATTGAAAATATTAAAAATTAACCATTTTCTCAATGTGTGTATTTTGAAATTTAATAATAATTTTTAGGTAAAATATATGACGTTTATTATGTGCTATTAAAGTTCAATATTGTTTTTTGATGTACAATAAATTTTTAATTGTACAATAAATTTTTAATTTTAAATATTAAAAATTAACCATTTTTTCAATGTGTGTATTTTGAAATTTAATAATAATTTTTAGGTAAAATATATGTCGGTTATTATGTGCTATTAAAGTTCAATATTGTTTTTTGATGGACAATAAATTTTTAATTTTAGTTGAAAATATTAAAAATTAACCATTTTTTCAATGTGTGTATTTTGAAATTTAATAATAATTTTTAGGTAAAATATATGTCGGTTATTATGTGCTATTAAAGTTCAATATTGTTTTTTGATGTACAATAAATTTTTAATTTTAAATGAAAATATTAAAAATTAACCATTTTTTCAATGTGTGTATTTTGAAATTTAATAATAATTTTTAGGTAAAATATATGACGTTTATTATGTGCTATTAAAGTTCAATATTGTTTTTTGATGGACAATAAATTTTTAATTTTAATTGAAAATATTAAAAATTAACCATTTTCTCAATGTGTGTATTTTGAAATTTAATAATAATTTTTAGGTAAAATATATRTCGGTAATTATGTGCTATTAAAGTTCAATATTGTTTTTTGATGGACAATAAATTTTTAATTTTAGTTGAAAATATTAAAAATTAACCATTTTTTCAATGTGTGTATTTTGAAATTTAATAATAATTTTTAGGTAAAATATATGAAATTTCGTCGGTAATTATGTGCTATTAAAGTTCAATATTGTTTTTTGATGGACAATAAATTTTTAATTTTAATTGAAAATATTAAAAATTAACCATTTTTTCAATGTGTGTATTTTGAAATTTAATAATAATTTTTAGGTAAAATATATGACGTTTATTATGTGCTATTAAAGTTCAATATTGTTTTTTGATGGACAATAAATTTTTAATTTTAATTGAAAATATTAAAAATTAACCATTTTTTCAATGTGTGTATTTTGAAATTTAATAATAATTTTTAGGTAAAATATATGTCGGTTATTATGTGCTATTAAAGTTCAATATTGTTTTTTGATGGACAATAAATTTTTAATTTTAATTTTAATTGAAAATATTAAAAATTAACCATTTTTTCAATGTGTGTATTTTGAAATTTAATAATAATTTTTAGGTAAAATATATGTCGTTTATTATGTGCTATTAAAGTTCAATATTGTTTTTTGATGGACAATAAATTGAAAATATTTTAACCATTTTTTATGTGTGTATTTTGAAATTTAATAATAATATTAAAAATTATACAATAAATTTTTAATTTTAATTGAAAATATTAAAAATTAACCATTTTTTCAATGTGTGTATTTTGAAATTTAATAATAATTTTTAGGTAAAATATATGTCGGTTATTATGTGCTATTAAAGTTCAATATTGTTTTTTGATGGACAATAAATTTTTAATTTTAATTGAAAATATTAAAAATTAACCATTTTCTCAATGTGTGTATTTTGAAATTTAATAATAATTTTTAGGTAAAATATATATTATGTGCTATTAAAGTTCAATATTGTTTTTTATGTGAAAATATTATTAAATTTTTTCAATATTGAAATTTAATAATTTTTTGTAAAATATATGTTTATTCAATCAATATTGTTTTTTTTTAAATTTTAAATTGAAAATATTAAAAATTAACCATTTTYTCAATGTGTGTATTTTGAAATTTAATAATAATTTTTAGGTAAAATATATGACGTTTATTATGTGCTATTAAAGTTCAATATTGTTTTTTGATGGACAATAAATTTTTAATTTTAATTGAAAATATTAAAAATTAACCATTTTTTCAATGTGTGTATTTTGAAATTTAATAATAATTTTTAGGTAAAATATATGTCGCTTATTATGTGCTATTAAAGTTCAATATTGTTTTTTGATGGACAATAAATTTTTAATTTTAATTGAAAATATTAAAAATTAACCATTTTTTCAATGTGTGTATTTTGAAATTTAATAATAATTTTTAGGTAAAATATATGTCGGTTATTATGTGCTATTAAAGTTCAATATTGTTTTTTGATGTACAATAAATTTTTAATTTTAATAAATTTAATTTTGAAATTTAATAATAATTTTTTTTTTATTTAATGTGTGTGTATTGTTTTTTTGACAATAAAATTTTAAAAATTAACCATTTTTTCAATGTATGTATTTTGAAATTTAATAATATGTAAAATATATGTCGTTTAATATTAAAGTTCAATATTGTTTTTTGATGTACAATAAATTTTTAATTTTAATTGAAAATATTAAAAATTAACCATTTTTTCAATGTGTGTATTTTGAAATTTAATAATAATTTTTAGGTAAAATATATGCGGTTATTATGTGCTATTAAAGTTCAATATTGTTTTTTGATGGACAATAAATTTTTAATTTTAATTGAAAATATTAAAAATTAACCATTTTTTCAATGTGTGTATTTTGAAATTTAACGTTATTTTTTATATAACTTAATTTAATAATGAATTTTTTTTAAAATATATCACGAAGTCCTTATTATGTGCTATAAGTCTGTCTGTCCCACGAGGACAAGTCGAATCCACTATATTTTTTTTTCTTATTTAAGTTTATTTTTTAGGAAATTGAAGAAAATGGTGTCCAAAAATTAGTTAAAAAAATTTTGAATTTCTCGACTTAATTGGCGTATCAATCGATGGTTTGATCAGCAGTTCGGCCGACGAATCAAACGACGAGTCCATTGGCTGATCAAATGACAAATCGTTGTCATTGTGTTCGTCAATGCGTTGGTCTTTGACTCGTCTTCTGTTTATCTTTTGCCGCCGTCGTTGTGACGAATTCTGATTTGACAATCAATGACTCTCAAGACATTGTAAGTCCTGGTATTGCGAGTGTCTATGATTTTGCACTCAAATAAAAGTTGATAACAATTCAATCAAAAACAAATGATTTCATTGAATGAAATGAATCACTGAGTGCTACCATTGATAACAAATAAAGATATTTAATAAAGAAATTATTACCTAAAATAACAGAAAGACATCCATCAAAACAAACACACTTAAGATTTCAAGAGTCGATCACTTTCTCCATCTGATACGTGGCGTCTCTTTCATCTTTGCCTCAGATGTTGATTGATGTGCAGTAGTATTGGTTTGTTTCAAATCCGCCACAAATTTATCTCTAATTACATCAAACTTTCGCTTCAAATTCTGTCTATTCTTAGCAATCATGTCTTCATTTGATTGTTTGACACTTTCATTAATATTATCGTCAGTCGTATCCATATCTTCTGTTACTATTGATTGGCCGGTCGTTTGTTTCTCAGATCTTATATAAAAAGAAAATAATAATTAAATTGAAAATAAATTTTGTAATTAAAGTCAAATATTATACTTCTTGGATGACATACGAGACACGTAAGTCAATCTCTGATGCAATTTATCTCTGGTTTCATCCAATGTTTCTAACTCTGGTGCGTAACACACGTGCAAAACAGATCCCAAAAAGTTTCGGTCGTCCAGTGATTTCTTGGCCCTCACGGCGTCCACAAACCGACGATATTTAATGAGATAGACTTTTGTAAACTCTTCACACTTCGGGTAATCCGTAAGATTTAGGCTATCAATTGGTCCGTAACGGTGACACAGACGGTGTAACTCTTGTTTGACATCACCCTTAATGTCGTGCACCCGATGTATCAGCAAATATCGGGACTCATCGCAAATTGTCATCACTTTGACAGCCGTCTCGCGCCGACCCGACCGGTATCGGCTGCGTGTCGTACAAACCGATTGGCGATTGTAATGGTCATAGGCTTCGACTTTAATCACTCGGTCATCACTATTGCCGGTGTGGCCGTCGGTGTCCATTAATGAACCAAATGTGACAAAAAAGACCGATTCAAATGTCCAAACAGTTTACTGTCAGAGTTATTATGCTATTGATAATTGTAATCAATTTAATTATATTAAATAAAATCAAAATATTATTAAAGTATAGTTAGTCTCGTAATTAAATGTCACATTCTTTATATTACATTACAGTTAAATTATTTTTGTCAATATTTGAAATTATTTGACAAATCAATTATTTGATTCAAAAATTTTATTATTTTTCAGTGATTTTTTGGTTAATAATAATAAAAGTCACTTTTATAGCATTGATAGTATCAATTTCTTAATTATTGTGTCTCTGTCTGTGTCACCGTTACGGACCAATTAATAGCCTAAATCGTACCTAAATTACCCGAAGTGTGAATTGTTTTACAATATAGTTATTAGACAATAAATAGGTATTAAGATTTATGCGGTTAATCTAAAGTTTTATCAAAACTATTAGCTTTTTTTCGACTAAAACTATTCACTTATTATACTTGACTTAACATTACAAACACAATACAACAATATTATTACACTTATTTAATTTAAAATTCAATTATTATTATAATTTTTAGTTTATTAGAGTAATGTCTTCAAAAAAGAAAGATTCAAAGAATGGCAAATCTAAGGACAAAAATGTTGAGACACCAGATATTGAGAGGAGTCGCCTAAATGTCGACCTAAAAAGAGCATCAAAAACACCTAAAAAAAATAAGGTATTAACATATATTTATTATATAACTATATAAGAGGCAAACTATTTTTTCTATAAAAAATAGTTTATATTTTGCAACAACAATAAAATAAATTTCCTATACATTCATAAATCAAAATCAATATAAATCTTATCGCATAATAAAAAAATAGTCAGTGAAAGAAATAGATTGAGAAATAAATAATAAGCTAAACTAAAAACAAACAAAAAAAGTTAGAAACAGAAAATTTTCAGCAAAATATTATATTTATATTTAACGATTTAATTGACGAGTTTATTGTGGAAAATATACAAAACAATCACTAAATTTTAGAAAGTACTGTCTATTATGCCGTATATATATATATATAACTTTTTTGACGGATGTCTTAGTGTGTCCGCCACTACCACCACATACTAGTTCTTCAGAAGTTTAGTTACTCTGTAGACAATACCATCAGTAGAGCAGTCAGCAATACGATGGCTCAGACATCCATATATATATATATATATATTTCTTTGATTTTTATTTTGTTGTTGCATCCGATTAGCCATAAGCTTCATAAAAATCAATGTAACATTACTTTAATAAACAAAACAACAACAAAAATATTTATACCCAGAATTACAATACAATTTTCTCTAACATTTTTTTTACTCATACACTTCTACTACTCACTAAATATACTGTATATAACTTTATTACTAAAAATAGTAGGAAAATATAATAACAATATTTCTATTTAATGATTCATTTTTAATAAAATAAAACATAATTCTTGAAATATAAATAATATTTTTTTTCTAAAAATGTTTAATAGGAATGCGTGGCTTTAGGTCAGAACAAACCTCTATTACTCCCTTTGCATGAAATGAATCGCATAATTAATATCATTGAATGGACTTATGATGAACTAAAAGACTTCGATAAAGACTTTGCAAAGACATTCAAATTCAATATAAGAGATCAGAAAAGACACAAAAATTATGGATTGAGGTTTGAAAAAGATTTTAATTGTATTACAAACTAAGCATTCATATCATTACTGTTTAATAAAATTATATTTCCAAACAAATATCAATATTGAATATACTGTACAATCAGATATACATTACATTCATATACACTATAGTATATTAAATATCATACCCTAAAAAATGATATCATTAAAAATATAATTATAACTTAATTTATTATTATTTGTAAATTAAATTTTGATTATTAGTTTCAATGATTCTGGACATTGGAATGTCATCATTGGTCAACCTTATTGTGATCTTCAATGCAATAAATATCGTAACGTTTATGTATATATACCGGAAATCTTCAAACATGGAGAGAAGCACATCCATGTATGGGATGTTGGTGTTGATTATGATTCAAATTCAAATGTCATTAAGAAATAATCAATTATTTTTATTTATATATGTTAATTATTAATATTTAACTTAAAAGTATGATTTAAATAAAAATTTTATATAAATTATAATTTAATGAATTATCTTTATTTGTTATTTTTTCACTATTTACAGAATATGATTTAAATTAATTTTAATGAATAATAAAATTTGATGAATAAATAATTATAATTTACACTTTAATTGTTATCAATTGTAAAATTAATTTAGAAAACAAATGCCATAATATCTTTCAATACATAATACAAACATATTTTGGTAATTCATTACTAAGTTTATTATACATTACAATAATTATAATTTTAAATACAAATTTTTAAAATAAATTTGATTATATTAAATAACTTAAAATAAAAATTCTATAATAGTATTTATGTTTGTCATTTAGTACTTAATTACTATACAATAATTATTTTTAAAAATTTTAGTATAAAATTTCTATTAATTAGTATAAATTAGTCAAAATTTATTATATATTTTTTTCTTGAGAAAAAATCTTATTTATTTTAAATAAGACATCAATTATAGTAATAATTATTTAAACTTCTGGATAGCGATCGTGGATTTGTATCACTATTTTGTCGTCTCATCGATGATGTCCTCGTCATTGTACTACTATTGCCGGCACCGTTAGCTCCATTGTTGCCACCATTTTGACCGTAACGGACCACTTGTATGGTGTGATGATGGCTATGATTGTGACTAAGATTGAGCGGTTCGGTCAGTGTTGTCACTCCTTCGAGACCGTCCAACAGATCGTCGCCGTTATCATCGGTTAGTACACCGAACGGACTGCAAACGGGTATATCTTCTTTGACTTTTTTCTCCACTTTGCGTTTCTGTATGAATAGTCGAGAGGAGAGAACCACTAGAAAACAGACTAACGATCCGCACAATGACACCAATAAGTATAGTATAAAACGTTCAGTATTTTCTAATAATAAATAAATATAATTAAAATTTTTAAATTTATCGGTAATTTAATAAAATAAAATATATAATACTTTTAATAAAATTAACGGCTGATATCCAGTCAGATATAAAGCCAACTACTTTCTCGGGCGGCGATATCAGTGTACAGTTAACATCACTGTCTGCACTGTTATTATTAATAATATTATAATTGTTTTTCATCATAATATCACTTTTTTGCGATTTTCTATTGATATCCTTCTTATTGTTCACCTTATCGGGTAATCCAGTAGAAGACGGCACTTCATGTTCGGGTATATATCGGGGCTCATCAACAAAACCCGAATCATCAGTGTCTTCATTAGTGGCCGTTGAATCGCTTCCAGCATTTTTATCGCTGTCGGTAACGCCAATGTCCAGCTCTTTGAGTACATCTCTAGGTACACATGTATAGACCACTTTCAGGTGCAATCGGGTAGCTTTTGAACAGCCAGGTTCACCAAAAGTACCGATATCGGCGTCCAACGAACACTTTTTGCGGCCGTGACACGAACTCATCACTGTTTCGGTGGCGTAACTGACCATACATTCTTCAGGCGGTCGTAATGATTGAGCAACCGGTTGGCCGCCGCCGTCCAATTGGGGACATTCGGCAACACCCGATTGACTTGACCCGAATGTGGCCGAATAAATGACAATTCTTGAAGTTCGGTGACATTTGAGCCGAAGTCGATCGCCTTCACAGACAACCCGATTGTAAAATGTGTCTAAAAAAAGTACAATAAAATTATTAATTTCAGATAAATTCATATTTAATAATTAATTAATTAATAACATACTGGGTCTGCATTTAAATGCAATTTCGGCATATTTTCTGACTCCAGGACAGGGATCTATGCCTCCAAACGATTGCGGAGATGTCATGAATTTACAGATTCTCTGTTCACGACATGAAGACTCAACTTTTTGCAACAAAGAGTACTGCAATTAACAATGAAATTAATTTTAGTGTTAGTTTATATTTTTTTTTATAAAAAATAAGTATTTTTAGTTATAAAACACAATTAGCAAATAATAAATATATATATTTTTAGTATCATTATTAATAATTAGATATTTTTAACAATTCAATTATTATTACCCTTAATGTGTCGGATGCGAGACAATCGTTTGTATCATTTATGGTTACATTATTTGATGCATTGCTTAATGTTATCGTTGACGGCGATGACTGTGCGCTCGAATCTACCGGTGCTGTCAGAGCGGGACATAATTGATGGGATGGCACTGTGCTGCCATACTGGGCAAAGTAGATACTGATGACTGTATTGGTCGGACACTCTAACCGCAGTTCCTCTCCATCACAGGCGTGCACTTGAAATGTCCGTAAAGTTCCTGATAATAGAGCTAATCGTATAAAATATTTGTATACAAATTAATGATAACATTTGAGATGCTCTCTTGTGGTATATATTTATAGATATGTCTATTTATTTATAAGTCAATTGTTGTTTGAGTAACAATTAGGGTTGGATTTGGTGTGGGCTATAATGAGATGCTATTATCATATAATACAATAGTATTAAACTTATCTCTACTAAAAAATCATGCAATGCTTGCAAATTCTTGTTAACATTACTGCAGGAATATTCTGCTGTAATATCTAATGTAATACATACAGGAAAATACAATACAATGCAAGACATTCAGCTAATATTATAATTGTATTATTTCAGGCATTTATCATTCATTTAATTGCCGTACAAGTAATACTATACCACAAATTAGCAAAAATCAAAATAATATATAAATTACAGTATATGTAATAAATATGAGAAAATTTTGAATTAACTTAATATTTTAATGTTAATTTTGTGTGAAATTGTTAAAATATAAAAAATTAGTAGAAATAGATATTTTTAAAAATATATTAATAGTTTGATTAGTATTAAGAAAATAAAGTATTTTTATTATTACTTTATTTTTAAATTGTTTAAAACAATTTGATCAAAAAAAAAATAACATTACTAAGTGAACGTCAAAAATGTTTGGTAATTAAAAAAATCAAACACAATGTGACAAACTAGTGCTTAATGTTTGAAAATATATTAATAAACATTTTAAATATAACGCGTTTGTCATTATAATTCAACATTAAAACATACTGTGAAATAATAGTTTTTTAAACGAGAAAAATATTAGCTTTAATTTTAAAAAATACAATATTTGACATACAATTACACAAATAAATTTTTTTTATTGAATTTAACTAAACGTCTTATTGTTAACTAATATTTAATATATATATATTTATAAATTTCTTATTACTGTCTCAACTGATAATATTTTTCTTTTTTTTAAAAAAAGATTGGTTTCTGAAGGATTGAAATGACATTTAATGTGACAACTCTTATAATAAAAGATAACTTTATATATACTTTAGATATATAAATAACTTAAGTAACCAAAAAAAAATTGTTGTAATATATGTAGAAAATACTATTTTTTTATATTAAAAATGAATCATTGAATAGAAATATTGTTATTATATTTTCCTACTATTTTTAGTAATAAAGTTATATACAGTATATTTAGTGAGTAGTAGAAGTGTATGAGTAAAAAAATGTTAGAGAAAATTGTATTGTAATTCTGGGTATAAATATTTTTGTTGTTGTTTTGTTTATTAAAGTAATGTTACATTGATTTTTATGAAGCTTATGGCTAATCGGATGCAACAACAAAATAAAAATCAGATATATATATATATATATATATATATATATATATATATATATATATATATATATATATATATATATATATATATATATACTAGTATATGGATGTCTGAGCCATCGATAACTGTGCTCTACTGATGGTATTGTCTACAGAGTAACTAAACTTCTGGAGAACTAGTATGTGGTGGTAGTGGCGGACACACTAAGACATCCGTCAAAATAGTTATATATACGGCATAATAGACAGTACTTTCTAAAATTTAGTGATTGTTTTGTATATTTTCCACAATAAACTCGTCAATTATATCGTTATATATAAATAAAATATTTTGGTGAAAATTTTCTGTTTCTAATTTTTTTGTTTTGTTTTTAGTTTAGCTTATTATTTATTTCTCAATCTATTTCTTTCACTGACTATTTTTTTATTATGCGATAAGATTTATATTGATTTTGATTTATGAATGTATAGGAAAATTATTTTATTGTTGTTGCAAAATATAAACTATTTTTTATAGAAAAAATAGTTTGCCTCTCAATAATGTTTATACAGAATATTATCACATATGTTAACAAAATTGTTTTTTATCAATATCTTGATAAATGTTGTGTGATATACTGTATAGCATTGTTATCTGTATATTATATAAAAGTAAATTTTTCCAAAAATACTTTTATAATTTATTTAGCAATTTTCCAAAAAATAATAATAAATTATATTCATATACTGTATTTCATCAAAAAGTTTTTTAATAATTTTTTGTTGTTAATTATTTTAAACTTTTTACATAATTATAAAGCAGTAAAAAATTTAAAAARTATTTTTTCCAAATATTTTTAAGTTAATTAAAATAATATTAAAAATCGTTATGTTATAGATCTTCAAGTGTTACGCCACTTACACATACACTGAGAAAAAAAACTTAAGTCAAACCTCGGGTTACATAAACACTGTTATAATACTTTAGTATTTTTTCATAACTAATACTTTAGTTGACTCTTTATATTTATACAAACAAAGAAATATATGTGACATTTATAAGTATTAAAACAGTGGGATATGTGTTTGTTTGCACTGTTACATAATATATACATACATACATATATACATTTATCCATTCACATACCAGTGCCAAATCTAACCCCACTTTAAATCTCATACAACTTACACATACATTTTGTACAAAAAAATATATGATTCAAAACACAAAAATAATAATTCAAAGCATAAAATTAATGCTTGAATTCATATGAAATATACTTTTAATTTCATAAACTTTTTTTTAGTCACTTTAAGTCACTGTCAGATGTTTTGCTGTAAAATAAACCAAACATACAAAATACTAAAGAAAACAATTTATTTTTAATTTTTCACTTTAGATCACATTTAAAAAAATAATTAAAATTATTATATCCGACGACTTATATTAGAGATATACTCGGAGATCATATAAAATGTAATTTACAAATAAATTAAATATCAACACAAATCTAAACATAAAAATAAATCATTTTTAGAGAAAACATTATTATTATATTTATATAATATATAATATTTAATTTAGTTTAACGCACAATATAGTAGATATGAGAGAAAACAGTATTTTTAATAAACATTTAAGATTTTAATACAATTTCTTATACAATTCAACTAAAAAGTCAATTAACAAAAATTTAATTAATGTAAAATTGTTTTAGTATATATATAATTAATATATTATATTTTTTGATAAATTAATGACATATAAATTTTTCGGTAAATATCCTTAACATGAAAAGGGATTCATATATAATAAATGATTACATGAATTGCAACGTTAATTAAGTATTTTAATATTTCCTTTTATTTTTTCGTGTCAAAGATTAACCAAAATGATTATATATTATTTTATTATATTTAATATGTGTTAGTGTTTTTATATATATATATATACAGTGTATATAACTTATATATCTCAAAATTTTTATTTGGAGTTAAAGGATAGCATATAGAGTTGGCTGTCCTACTGTTAATGACAAATAACATGTGAGCCATAAGTTAATGATATTTGACAGACACATCATATTGGGTTTGGGTTTTGTTTTTGTTGTTATTTTTCCGTCCAAACCATCTGAGGAACTCATATATCCAAATGGGTAAACATAAGACATGTTATGTTGTTTTAACAGCAAACAAACTGAACAACAATTTATAGAAAGATGTTGTTGTTATGTAACAGTTATTGTTGTATTGTGTTTGTAATGTTAAGTCAAGTATAATAAGTGAATAGTTTTAGTCGAAAAAAGCTAATAGTTTTGGTAAAACTTTAGATTAACCGCATAATGTTTTTTTCTCTCTCTCTTTCACTATACATATGTTATATTACTGCATATGACTAACCATTGGTTTCTATCTACAAATTGTAGACAAAATTGCATTTTTTTGCGCTACACTTAATAGTTTGATAGGATCTCTCTCTCTCTCTCTCTCTCTCTCTCATTTTTGCTGTATTTAATAGTATAGTAAAACTTTAGATCATAAGCGGCTTCTCATACATATATATATTGAGCCCATAATGAGATTAACCAACAAATTACTACTCAAGTGTTATGTGATAAATAATAATATGTAGTGTTAGACAATGCATTTCTCTTTTTTTAAATTGTTTGTTTCGTCAACAATATTATTAAATAACAAATAAAATATTTGGCAACAAAATTGTTTTTAAATAAAACTACAGAAAATTTAAATACTTTTATTACTATTGTATTATTAAAAGTTGCATTTGTTTGCAAAAAAAATCATTTGTTTTAAGCACTAATTTGTCAAAACTGGTTAACTATTGTGTTGTTAATACTGTATAGAAATGTTGTATTACTATAATATATATATATATATTTTTGGTAATATATCTTGGTAAATTATAGTATGATATAGAYAATATAATATTGTGATATATTGTTTACAATGTATTTATATACTGTTATATACTGTATATTTATGAAATGCTAAACAATAGTTGTAATACAATGACAATCTATTCATTAAATTAAATTTATGTTTGCATTAGAAATCTTAATTAAAAATAAACATTTTTCCTATCAATTGATAGCATTCATAGTAATTAAATAGCAAATAATATTTACAATTTAGCTTTTAATGTATAAATATATATATATATATATATTTTATGGGATATTCAGAGAGATATGTGACCTTACTTTTTAATTAAGACACATTGATATTACAAATTAAATTAATTAATTAATTTGTTGCAGTCATTAGTTTTCAATGTATTTAAGGAACAAAAAATTATTATTATTAGACATTTCAATAATTTAGTAGCTTTTCAAACAACAAAACTATAGTTAAATAAAAATTCATTTATATTTATACGATGTCTGTCACTAATTTATAATTAGGTTGAAAAGGGAAAGGGATGGATGGAAAGGGAGAGAGAGAGAGAGAGTAATAAAATTATTACTATTTAATATTTATAATAATAATTCTGAACTAAATTTGATTAATGAACTCTCGGTGCAAATAGCAGTATTTCATACAAAAAAATACATATTAATTAAGGAAAGGGAGATTCGTGACCAACCAGTTTCACGACCAGACCTATCTGTATATATATATATATATATGTTGTAAAAATTTATATTAAACATATAAAGCATGTATATATGTGTATATATATTATGTATGGACCGATCATCAGTCATATCTGTACCACATGTGAGTGAGTAAAATGATTGTCTCCTAATATAAGTTCACAAAAAATACAGTTCAAAATTTTTATAATTAATAATAATATGCTACTATAAAATTTTTAATACAGTAACTACTGATATCAGTAATTTTTTTTAMATAAAATTAATTAAAATAATTTTCCTACAGTTCAAAGACCTCTCTCTCTCTCTCTCTCTCTCTCTCTCTCTCTCTCTCTCTCTCTCTCTCTCTCTCTCTCTCTTTCTTTCTTTCTTTCTTTCCTATTGTTTGATTCAATGGTCAGAAACAATGTTCCGTTTCTTAGGTTATCATCAAATCTTTTATTTAAAACATTTATATATCCTATGTGTGTATGTGTCGGAAATAATCACACATTTTTGTTGTTGACATTAAATTAACTAATTTATCACTAATTTTCATTAATTGATGTGTACTTTTGTATAATGACTGTGTAATGATATCAATGCCGACGGTATGTAAAAACTATTAGGACTTTATATATTAATACTGTGTATACTATACAGTATACCGATATCTCACTATACAATTCAGTTTATATCAAGAAAAACATTAAACATATGGTCCGACTTTTATATAATAATAATAAATGTCGGATAAGATGAAAGAGAATACTAAATGTTAAGTCCGTATGAAATATACRAGAAGTACATCCAATCGTCTTCTTAAAAGTTAGAGACAGAAAAAATAACACAATTAAGGCATGTATTGACTGAGGAAAGGGAGTAAATTCAAAGAATATATTGAGGTCTAAATAGACACATATTTCTTAACAATTCTATATATTGTTGTTGTTGTTGTCATTACCTTAACGTTTAATACAAATAGAATCGGATATTAAATAGAAATGGATGTAAAAAAATAAGAGAAAGTTATGTTTAACCAAATTATAAGGAAAAGGAGGAATTTTCACTATTATAATATACAGTTTGAGTATTGTATGTGCTTAGTATTGAGCACATCAACACCCGGTAATAAAAAATACTGTTTCAATGTATATAAAGTATATAAGTTATATATACTGATATATTGTCAAATCAATTATTCATCGTTAAGATCCCTTAACCAGTCATTGAGTGTATAGTATATCTTAATAAACTGTTTTTTTGTTTCAAAGGGATAAACATTAATATTTAGAAAAAGTAGTGCCAAAGGAATTAATGAGATATTTCTTATTAGTTTTTTTTCATAAGTAAAGGCTAGATATTTAGGGTGGGATATACCGTATTATTACAGTATTATTATTAATAATAATAATACAATTAAATAAACACACATAGAGAGAGAGAGAGAGAGAGAGAGAGAGAGTCTATTGACTAAAACATCGTTTGGTATGAATATCCTGTCATACAATTTATTGTTTAGTTATATAATTTAGACAAACAAATGTAAATATAATATATGATACTTTAGTAAATAATAACTAATATAAGAAAATGTTAGATAAATTATTATATATGTTTCCGGCTTCTCATAATTTATTGATATAAATATTTTTCTCTATATTTTTTTGAATTACTTTTTTAACTAATCCATTATTTTCGCTCACAGTTTTTTTATATTTTATATCTATATATCCAATTTTATCTCTATCCCTATAGTTATCTCCTAAACATATCCTGTATACTGTAGATATACTGTATAGACAATAGCCCTATTAAGTCGGGGCCAAAACAATAGTAACCTTTAAAATAAACATATATTAACAACAATTSAACAAATATTTCATTTTTATAGCTTTCAATCGAAATAGAAACTTGTATTATATATACAATATATAGCGAATGTATGATATTATTAAATATTTATATCAATTTACTTGAAAGGATCTCTCGGTTTTTGTTTGGTTTTTGTTTATACACACAAATAGTTATGTATTATTAACACTTAACTGTTAGACTTTGAAAAACAGTACCGAAAAGCAGTGAATTAAATTAGTTTTATTATTATTATTATTATTATTGACTCTGGTTTTTATTATTATTATTTTGAAGATTATATAAAATTTAATTATATTCATCAATGGATAGCTAAAAAATGATTGTTTGTTTGTTAACTGTATTACAATAATCTATTTTCATAAAACAAATAGATTCTGTGTTTTATTTATTTATTTGTATTAAATTTCAAATTTTCAATGATATATATAACAGAAACTTTTCAAATTGTTTGGCTTTCCATTCAAATTAAAGTTAAATTTATATATTAATTAGATCTCCCAGTCCTCTATATACTGTATATATAAGTTATATACACTATTTGTCAATTCATATTCATTAACTTTTGTGTGAATGTGAGGCTACTCTTTCTTTCGTAGGTCTGGCCTCAGCTGTTGCCTAAACTGTTATCTAATCGTAGCCTAAAATCCCTTACATCTAAATATTTTTACACAAACAGACACATTGTTTTAGTATTTGCCGTAAAAGTGTTTACATCACCATTAAAAATAACATATTTATATCGTGCAAAATAATATGATATATTTATTGGATAACTTTATATTAATAAACTATAAATTCAATAACATTTTATTATTGATATATAAAAAAAAGTTTTTTTTAAAAATTCTATTACAAACTAAGCATTCATATCATTACTGTTTAATAAAATTATATTTCCAAACAAATATCAATATTGAATATACTGTACACTCAGATATACATTACATTCATATACACTATAGTATATTAAATATCATACCCTAAAAAACGATATCATTAAAAATATAATTATAACTTTATGTATTTTAGCTAAGAGTGCATTTAATTTACTAAATATTTAATACTAGTAGATAAATAAATAAATATATTTATATTTGTTTTATCGCTTAATTATGTGGGAATTTAGATCAAGGATTTAGATTCCAACAAAAAAAATTTGTGGATATAATTTATTTTATTATTAATACAAATATAGAGATAGAAAATATAAACTACTAATAATAGTAATGAATAAAATAATTTTATTTATAAGAAAATAAAAATTAATATATAAAATAACAACAAAAACTGTTGCTATTAAATAAATAACAATAAATAAATATATAAATTAAATGACTTTTGGTTTGTTAGTCAACTCTCATAACATAATTTTATTATTACACACCAAAGACATCCAATTGATTGCATAGTTTGCTTATAGTTTGAACCAAAACAAAAATAAATAAATAAAATAATAATCATTAATTTTTTGCTTCATAAATACCGATATATATAGTAGTATAGTATGTATTGTATAGTCTATATTGTTTATTAGAGATGTCATAAGATTTGCCAAAAAATATTTAATGTACTAATACTATACATTAAAAAAATGATTTTTTTGCATATATTCTGTAAATATAGTTATTTTATTATTTTTAAAATAAAATATTTTTAAATCTTATCTAAAATTTGTATAACTTAATTTGTATAAAAATTTCACTTTAGCTAAAAAGGATTTAATTTAGTTTACTTTAAAAAAACACTTAAAATTTTGAAAATATTTTAGATGACATATCAATAAATTTTTAGCCATATATCACACAAATATATACAAACTATAATTAATGACTTGTTTTAAGTAGAAATATTTTCAGTATAATTTTTTTCTATTATAGATAGTATGATATGTTTCATTTAAAATTTCAAACACAAAAAAACAAGTAATAAATCTAAATTAATAAATTAAATTTACTCTTTTTTAAAATAAAAGACAAAATAAACTAAAATATTTATTACATTTAATTTTATTTTATTGCTTTTTATAAAAAGCGTTAACAGAATATTAACTAAAATTTATTTTATTTTATTAGTGACACTACAACTAATGTATACGTTATTATAAAGTAAAACAAATAACATTACTTAAATACAGTACATTATATATATATATATATTATATTTTTATTTTTCGAAAATTATTATAAACATATACGATATTTTTAAAGTTATAATTTACTAATATTGTTGTATATAATGCTGTAACTTAATTAAAATAATTTTGATATACATAACATACTTTATAGAGTTGAAATACATTATCAAATGATAAAATAAACATTTTAAATATACGATTTTATTATTAGAAAATTATTTTATACTGTATTTAATATTATATACATAATTTAATCATATAGTAAAATTATAAAATAATAATACAGTAAATTATATTTTTAATTAAATGTTAATTTAAATGATAAAATGCTATTAATTAAAATGTTAACTTCACTTTAATTAGTGTCATAAAAATTTACTTTATTTTAAACCATTTTTGATATATAAAATATTAATTATATGGTATTTACTATTGATATACTATTGTAAATTGTATATATAATGATAATAATAAATACAAATCGTAATCTAATAACATAGTTTAAAGTTTAAACTATATTAATACATACTATTTTTAAAATTATTATGAAATATTATATTTTAATAAAATTTTGTTAAACTAATATACAAAATTACATACTATTAAAAAATTGTATTCAAAGTTTTTCAATCAATAAAAACTTATTTATATATAAAAACCGGAAAATATTTTAATATATTTTCAGTATATTAAGTAAAATAAATTTTTGTAAGTGTGTGTGTTTGTTGCTGTGTATTGTATTGAAACTTACTATACATATAAAAATAAAGTTAATATTTCAATAGTGAAATTGAAAGTTATTTATTTTGCTTTTGAAACGAAAAATCTCAAAATATTAGTTCAAAATAAATTTTTCATTGAATTGAGAGCAACAAAAAAAAGTTAGATTAGATATTGAATTGAATAAATATTGTGATTATATTATTACATGATATATATACATATACACACTATATTATAAACAAACTAAAAAATAAAGTATATAATAGATTAAAAAAAAGTATAGCACCGATAGTATAGAGTTGGTTATAATGATTTTATTGTATATACACTATAAAATACTGTATGTATGACATTATTGGGAGAAAATAATAAATGATAGATTCATATTTAAAGAGATTATAACTTATGATTATTATAAGTACCAAAACTATTGAGATGTATAGTATTAATGGTTAAATAGATAGATAGATATAGATATTATACATTATAGAGATGATAGAAGCAGATGATATAGGAAAGACCATTATTAATGGGCAAACTGTAGGCATAATCATATCATCTGATCCCTAACACTAGGGATACTCTGACTAACTCTAAATAAAACTGTAGACAAAACTAAATGTGAGATAAAACTAATTTCTTTTGTTTTCTTCCTTTTTTTGTTGCTCTCATCTTCTGATATAACAATACAATACAATACCCAACTKGTTATATGCCTGAGTCCGAGCCATACCCGAGACTTAAGGTATCACTAAATTGCTTTAATTTCTTTTTCAAATATCTATCTCTCATATCTATCTCTCATCACTCACTCACTCACTCACTCACTCACTCACTCACTCACTCACTCACTCACTCACTCACTCACTCACTCCTCTCTCTCTCTCTCTCTCTCTCTCTCACTCACTCACTCACTCACTCACTCACTCACTCACTCACTCACTCACTCACTCATTCATTCATTCATTCATACAAGTCTTTTAATGAAAGGGTGTTCTCAGCCATCAATAATGAGTTTTCCCAATGAGACAGACTTATAGCTGGTTTACAATTAAAATGCATCCCTTATTTGAGATACATTTGCCTTTCATTTTAATAAATGACTCTTGAATTTCATTGTCAGCCCATTATGTGGGCATTGCTTGACATTGTATTTGAAAAGTGTTATTCACCTGATGTTTGAATCTATAGCACAYACCATCAGATTAGTTGTTATTCATTGTTTTGGGTTATAAACAAATATTTATCTTTTATTTATATATTTTCTATTTATTGTTTGACTGAAAGCGATATTCATAATAATAATAATAATAATAATAAAAATAAAATAGTGATTTATTTGTTTTTTTGCAATTAATTAATTGACTACAACAGCAAAAATGCAAAACAATTTCTTTATTATGATTTTCTTCCCTCAACTCCACAGATATTAATCTTTTTCCAAAAATTACAATTCAATTCAATATTATATTTATTATACAAATAGTTTAGTCCCTTAAATATGAAGTTGTATTGTAATATATGTATGTCTAAGATAGACGATATCAGTAAACATTTATCACAATTTGCATTATGAGATGACATATATATATATATATTAGTTATGGGGACAGGCATTCAACAAGTTTTTTTTATTGTCAATAATAAGTGATAATATTCACATATTTTTTATTATTGATAAATAATCTGAATGTACCCCTACTATCAATTTTATCGTTTGTTAATAATCTCATTGATTTATTAGCTATTTATTATTATACATTACATAAAAAATCAGATAACTAATACACCGATTGTCAAGTATTTGTGTCAAAAATATTAATACAATTAGAAATATTTTTTATTTGAAAAAATGTCATATCTTTGGATATGATTAATGATAATTTTACAACTATTTATCAAATTTTTTTCTGAAATAAAATATTGTTTTTTTTAAATAAATATTTTTATGCCATATATTTCTAATTGCTTGTTAAATATCGTATGAAATATTTTACATATGATAATTTACTACATGTCATTATTTGACATAATATTAATAATATATCGTATATATATATATATATATATATATATATATATATATATATCATAAATATAAAATAAAATCTATAATTGTATAAACATTAAAAAAAATATTTTATATACAAAAAATAATTTCTCCTAAAAAAATACCAAAATCATGATAATTACTTTAAAACAAATAAATTATACTTCATTAAAACTAATTACTAAAATTATAACTAAAATATAATACTTTTGCATATATTTTTCAAATTAAATGGTTTTAAATTGTATMAAAATAAAATGCATTAATTGAATGGTTTATAATTTACACAAACAGTAACTGTATAAAGCTTTCCATTAATGAAAATAAATATAATATTAAGACAAGTACTTCATAATGAAATCAAATTTAATGTTTATGGCATGGATTTGGCTATTATTTAATAAAACAAATATTCATTATTTAGTTGTTACATAAAATAAAGTTTGTGAACTTAAATGTTTAAAAAACAATATTACTGAGTGTTAAGTTAATATAAAGTTAAAATAAATATATTAAAAATATTATCGATTTTAGTCCTCCTTTCAGTGATGGATCAGTTAATTTTTTTGTTAATATTGAAGGACTGATTTAAATAAATTGATGTAAAAATTGATGGCATTTTATATTTGACAGCTATTGGGTTAATACTAAAAAAAAACTCATAAAGTAAATGACTTGACTATACTGTATGATTGGTGTCATTGACATGAGGTTAACATCATTGTAGTACTAAATCTTATTTTTTATAACTATTCAAAAAACTAATATTTCAAATGACTAACAAATATTTAGTAAAAGAGTTAACTTATAATTATTATAATTATTATTTTATAATATCATCTTATTGTTTAACTAAGAAAATTATACCTTATTTAACTTTAGACACACACACACACACACACACACACAYAATAATATTTTATAATATTCAACTGTAATATTTAGTAATTTTTTATGTAGCATTATATTAGTAGATATAAATATTGATTACAGTTATTTAATGATAATAATAATAATAATACTWATATAATACACACACTTAAAATAAATCACATGCAATAAAATTGTGTCAACATTTGTGGCTATCGAGAGAATTGCTTCCATGAAAAACATTATACCATTAGATAACATAAGCAACAGAAAAAAGTCAATAAATTTTGAATGCTTTTTGCTTTTATAACTCATATGTTATATAAACTTAATATTATAATATAAATAACAAAAATTATATATATATTATTATTATACTGGTACTACTATATTGGTAACTAAAAATATTTATAAAAAATATTAATATAATTTAAAAAGTAAAATTGCATTTATTTATTTTTTTAGAAGATAAAATAGAAAATTTAATTTAATTGCAAAAATTGTCTATTTATGTTATAATATTATTTAAAAAAAACTATATATATATATATATATATTTATAATATATAATAAAATCAAATTAAATATTATAATAAAGTCAATTAAATTATTAATGAGTGATCATAACATTAATATTAAATAAAAAATTTATTTTTTAGTTAATAAAACTAATTTAATAATATTATTTTTGAAATTACAGTACATTAAATTAATAGTTTGTTAATTGGAGTGAAATAAAAATATCGATTTAATATAAATGTTATTGATATCAAACCAAAATGGCATATACTGTAGTATTATTTTTTTTGTTTACACAATAATACTATCATACTGTAAAAAAGGTTAATAAAAAATTTATTTGATATAAAAAGTTTTTAATAAAAATATAAAATAAAGTAAAATGATATACAAGGCGATGAATAAAAWATATTTTACAATTAAATTGATTTTTCAAAATCAACATTTTATTTATATTAAAAGTTATTTATATTACACTGGTATTAAAAATGTTTCAAAAGCCATCACTCTATTCAAAAGCGAGGGTTACCTATGAAAAAACAGTGTTTAAAAATGTAAACACTGTTACGGTATGTGTATGATTAAGCCGACAAAAAGTATATACAGTATATATATATATGTTGATATAGTATATATATACCGTTCCTCAATTCATATGATTTATATGATAGGGAGTGTCTATTGAAGTGCAAGTATGGGGTTGTGATGCTATTCACACGCGATCTAAGATTTGTATGCATTAGTTTAGGTTTAATAATGGATAGTGTTTTATACTTTTCAAAATTCAAGATCTCTCTCTCTCTCTCTCTCTCTCTCTCTCTTTACCCAAAAAAATCTCAAAACACCAGGCATWTAACTTATGCCACAAATATCAGACCCGCAAATATTTTATATATTACAATATATTACAATCAGCGGTGTGTTGTGTTTAGTGTTGGTATTCAAGACATGGATGACTGGGCTGCTTAACGCCCGGTTCCACTTATCTATCAATGSATCTATCATTGATTGCYTTAATGTCTTGAATGCGTAAATCACAAAATACTTAATGGTTTTTTTGTGAAACATTTGTTTTCGTGATATAAAACACACACAAAATATTTGATATGAATGTCCAAATAGTAATAGTCAATAGTGTATTACAAAAAAATATATATTTGATTAAAACATTTTCATCAATGACTGGTTTTATCAATTGATTTTGAAATATATACTAAAACCTGAASTGCGATTGATTTTTAAAAAGGTTGAGTTCATGTATTGTTAAAAATTATATTTATTATTTAACATTAAAATATTTTAATACAATGTATACATAAAACAGTGTGAAAAATGATATAAAAAACTTATTTTACTATTACTAACAACAGTGGTACTGGTATTATATATGTAATAAAATATTTAAACCACTTTTTACTGTCGGTTGGCTTTTGAAAACACCGATATTTAACAATAAAAATTAAGACATACMAAGTTCAGGAGCTATGCATAAAATTGAGTACAATTTCTAATGTGTTATTACTTAGATTCTGTACTAAAAGCTTATAAATCTTGACTATTGAATAATACTAAAAAAAAGTTGCAACAAAATCGATGCAATCTATTACTTCATTATAAATTATAGTGTATATACAGTATATTTTTATATTTTGTATATATATATATACATTATATATATATATATGCAAATCTCTTGATATTAGCAAAAGTGATGAACTATAAGATTTCAATCAACACTGTATTACTACTGTACATAATATAGCAATAGTACAAATTGTGATTATTTTTATTTATTATGCAAACATTGCTTACAAAAATAGAGAAAAGCTATCAAATATTATTTTTGCCGCTTTGGATTRTTATTATTATTATTATTTTGCCCAAACATTAATCATCAATATTTTAATTTAAATCTTGAATATACTGTACAAACATACCAGCAATAATATAGTATAATTATTGTATATGTATATATTTAATTTACAGTATATTACTAATGTTAAAGATATTCTCTACTAATAAAATTTTTCAATGTAGAATATACACAAATCATTAAAATACTAGTATATTTTTGAAAAATTGCAACTAAAATATTAAAAATTAATTTTTTATTATTTATTTAAAATGATTTTTTCTTATTCTGTATATAAAAATCTAATTATTTTTTGTTTRTTATATAAATTTTCATTCACTATTATTAATAAACTATGAAATGTTAGTAAATATTTTATAGATTCTTGAACTCTATTTCTCAAACGRAATATTCTTTATATTTTGGAAACCATTTATTCTCTTAAACTATACTTTTAATTCTCATAAGATTTCTCATATATATATATATATATATATATATATATATATATATATATATATATATATACCGGTATATATATAATATCTCGTAATATGTTTTTCTAACTTATATTTTTTTGTAATATATTTTCTTTTATTTATGTTTTGAGATTAAACTCTAAATATTGTCGATATAAGTTCAGTATATTTTTATTTTTAGTTAAACTTTAATGTTTTTATTTTTCAATAATCTAATATAGCTAAATAAATTTATTAATATATAAATTATATAGTTTATATATATATACATATATTTAGATAAAATAAAAAAATTCCATTAAAATTGTTATYTACGTTATACTTAATATAAATAATACTGTATATACTTATAGTATATTAAGATTTATATATTTATATTAACAATTTGGTTAGTTTATTACATTAGTTTATATATATCATAAGTTTTCGCATTTTTGTTTTGTTTTTGCAATTCAAAAATTTTAATTTAATACTWGTAGTAGATTTACACTAAAAATTTTAGACTAAAAATCAAAACAAACATATGTTACGAGACATAAATTTTATGAGATAGCATAAACAATGCAAACAATTATAAAGTTTATATTAAAATAATAATAGAAAGAAAATGTTTAACAAAAAACAACAAAATTATTTCATTCAGAAAATAATGTGATAAAACACTTGTATTTTGTACGACAGCTTATTTACATTTTAATAATAACTTTAATAATATTTTAGTTTAGATCATAATTTAGTAGTCTACATAATAATAAAAAATGCTGTATAATTTTGGATGTTATCATCAATACTATTATTGTTGTAAAATTAAATTATATTTATTAGATAACACACAAACAAACAAACATAACTCTTTTGATAAATTTGATGAGACATTAAATTAAATGATATATATATTTTTACTCAAAAATGTTTCAATAGTACCGTATAGTTAAACATTTCAACAAAACTAATATAAATTATGCTGTATAAAAACAAAATGAATTTAACCATAACTATAGCCCCCAGAAAAAATGGTTTATCGGTTAATGGCTTTAATAGTGTACATTTGGGTGTAGTTATTGGTCACGAAATTCAATTGTAAAAAATTATTATTTTCAAAACAAAAAAAACTTTTTTTTATCAATTTTATTGGCAAAAATACGAGTGAGTCTACAGCGTATATGTGATAGTATTTTAAATCAATTACCTCAACAACGAAAAAATAATGTTATTTTCTATGTTATATGAAAAGAGGTATTGATTGTATCGATATTTTGTGTGTTTATATGTTGTGTAAGCTATATATATATATATATATATATATATATATATTCAATACTGAAATTATAGTATTATATACTATATTTGAAAGTGAAGTCAGATTTTTATCGATGAATAAATTTCATTTGAATTGTTATTTAAATGCAAAAAAAAGTTTTTTACATTTTAGATTTTTTTAGTAAATTTAAATCTAAGTATTTTGTAAAAAACTTTATAGATATGCAACAAATCTAGCATCTAAATAGTATATATTATTATAATATATACACATAAAAATATTCAGTAGAATAAAAAAACAAAAAGTGTTAAAATAAAACTATTTGTTAAAAGTAACAAAAATTTGAAAGTTTCTATAAAATATCTCGAAAAATTTTAATGTGTTTTGTTGAAAAATAAWATTTTATTTTTTTACTATATGCTTGTATTATTTKTATTCATTATTTATTAATCATAAATATATAACAGTCTATAGAGATACAGTATATTTTATAGTACGATATAAATAAAGATAATTTAAAGTGCAAAATAAAAAAATATTGATTCAAATAAAACTAATAAAACAATGATATAAACGTAGAAAACTAATCTAAGATAACCTTTAATATTGTTAAAACAACAATATGTATATAATAATAGGATATCATATTAGATGAAAACTACATAAAATATCTTAACATCATTGTATCCTTAAGTTTTTGAAAAATGAAAAATAAATACACAGAAAAATGCTAAATTAAATTATGTGAAAATTGAATCAATAAAAAARTTTTCGTTGTGAAACAGATTTGTTATTTTATTATTATTATTATTATTATTATATATCATATGATGAAAACAATAATATAAAAATTTATTATAAGTTATGTTTTGTTACCGAAAAAAAAGAAAAACTTTTATTATTAATATTTTTTGCATACAATTTAYACAACCAGTATATATGTGGATGTGATATGTATGTACTGTATGTTTGTCTAATATTAATAATAATAATAATAGTTATCAAGTTTTAGTTAATATAAATATGAATATAAATATATTTTTGCTTTCAATATTCAATGCACACAATAATAATGATTGAAAGCGAGTCAAGAATTCATCAAATATTGAAAGAGTCGGCCAATAGTTATAATGCCGGAGAAGATTAATGGCATAGCGTTTGACATTAAGTTCACAACATATCTGTCTAATCAATATATATATATATATGCAATGTATATAAACTGTATGCAAGTGTGTGTGTGTGTGTGTGTGTGTGTGTGTGTGAAATGAAAAAATCATATAAATATATATTTATAAAGTATATTGTATTAAATAAAACTTAAGCTCAAACATAATGTTTATATATTAAGTTGAAAATAGTATTKTAGAATGAATGAGAAATGTTAAAGTGTTAATGTTTTTAAAGTAAATATATTGGAAAATAATTTTATAATGAAATTGTCGCTGAAATGAAAAAAAATTCAAATGTATATATCAGTAAATATATTGATTAGTTTTTAAAATGAAAATTTTTAAATAAATTTACTTTATTATATATGCAATATGCAAAACTTATACAGTATAACAGTATAACTTTTAATGTACATTATTTTACAGTAAATATAAAGTATTTATTGATTAAAATTATTTTAAAATGCTATACACTATTGTTTTGTTTGTTTTATGTATGAATGACTGAATGAATGAAAATTAAAATGTTTAAAAACTAAATAAGGGATTGAAATTAATTTAATATTTACTTTTTTTAGTAAAAAATAATATTTATTATAAAAGAAAATACGTGACTTGTTTTATGAAATTATTAACTATAATAATATTGTGTAAAAATTAAGTAATTATTTTATTAAAACATAAATTTAAAAATAACTAATTAATTAAAAAAATTATAGTTAAAATAGTATATAAATAGACTAGATTGAGAAAACATTAACAAAATCTCATAAAATTACTTTATTTAAAAAAAATCTTTTTTAAAGTGTTTATATGCAGTATACTTAACGTTATTTGAATAAAATTAATGTTTTCTATGTATTTATAAGTAAATACAATTTAGTATAAAATTATAAGTATTCATTTGAATAATTATTTGCTTTTTAAAAATAATTTGTAATAATTTTTTTTATTTGATTTATTTAAATTTATTTAATCCTACAAATGTTGTACATTAACTTAATCTTAGAAATTATTATTATCAAAAACTATTGCAAAAAATAGTCTCAGAAAAAACAACTAATGTATAATACAGTATTATAGCTTAAAGAAATGATATATGACTTATGATAAAATAACAAATATTTTTTTGCGCATATTTAGCAAACAATTTAGATTTTTGCCAAAAATTTAAATGTTGTGTGTATTTTGGCCCTACTTTGCAAATGATAAACAATAATCATTTATTGTAGAGAAAATATGTAGGTAACAGTTGTTTTTTTTGGTGGCATTTAATGACTCATATAGATTATAAAATTAGATAACTGTGCAATATATTGCTTATTTCAAACTCCGTGATATAATAAATTAGTCAAATAATAATAATAATATTTTAAGTAATAATAATAATTATTATTATTATTATTATAATAATAGATGTGCACACAATTTTTTTTATTAAGATATATAGTATAGTATAATATGAAAAATTGTGTTGAAATTACAATTAAATAATAATCATAATTTCGTGTCTTACCGTAAATGTGTGCGCTATTTATGTTTGTTCATTACTTATGCTGTTTTTTTGCTAATTTTTGTTTTTATTGCCTTAATTTATATATAAATTATACTCATAATGCTATCTCTCTCTCTCTCTCTACATATTTTTTTAAATATGAATAATGAAAGCAAAATTAGTTTGAGATTACTTTTATGAGATAAGACAACATATATATACAATATATGAATGCTGTTTGACTAATGTATATAAAAATTACTACATTTTTTATACTAATTTATTTAAATATTATTTAATAATATTTCTCGTATAGTATTTTAAGATTTTATAACTAAACTTTTATAGACACACTTGTGATGCAAATAAAGTATATTTATTTTGAAATGCATTTAAATAAGTTGTGTGAATAAATGTTAAGTAAAGTGTCTATAATTAACAATAATAACAAATGTCAAATAATATTTAACATTTTAATATAAAAAAAATTTGCTAACTTTAGCATTATCAAATAATAGATATTATCAACAGAAAAACTACAAAAATATATAATATCTTAATTTATTTATATATTATTTTCTTACACATTAGGAATGCGATGTAAATATAAATTACACTATAATTCATGTTTTAATATCTTAATAGTAGATATCAAACAATGTGATTATTAAGAAATTTGTAGTTAACTGGGATTATACTTCACTTACAGTATATATATATATATATATATAGTACAACATTTTGTTATTTTGTTATTAAAAAATAGACAATTGGCTTTTTGCCATTTGTTACACTTGTAATGTATAATAATATAAAAGTTTTAAAAAAATCTTATTGGTATATTAAAAGCAACAATTTTTAGATGACTTTTGTATTAAAATAGGCGTTAAAGTCACATATCATACAGATATATTATATATATATTATATAAAACTCATAGTTTAGCTAAATATAACATTTTAGACAACAACAAAAATTTTTGGCAATTCTTATAATTACACATTTTTTTAATACTATGTGTGCTAGCAGTAACCCGGGCTATAGTTTATGTTAAAATATAAATATAATTTTTGTTATGGTTTTTAATTATAATTAAAAATAATACTAATAATTTATTAAATCTTTTTTATTTATTAATAATTATTTTGGCTAATGTCTAATAATTTTGTTATTTTTTGGTAAACAAAACATTATTATAATTATTAAATTCAATGTTAAATCCAAAATTATTATTAGTATTCTAGTAATTAGCAAAAGAGTAATAAAGTTCTAATGAAACGTTTATTTTTGGGATAAAATGCTTTAATTACTAAATAAATGAGTTTTTCCGACTAAATTAATACAATTTTTTGGTTAATCTGATTAATATATTTAATACTTAAACTTTGAACCCTATTTCGCCAATTTATTTGATGTTTTCATAAATATTAATAATAATAAGTCATAAAAGTCATTTGAAAAATCATTTTTCATATTTTATAATAAATTATTTTTATACAAATCAATGTACTTTTATACTATGAAAATATTTCACATTAAATATACAAGTATAATAAATACATCAAAAATATAATAATATCGCATACATTGTTGATATTAATACTATTTTTAAAATATAAATTTATATGCATTTATATTAAAATACATTATGATAAAATTTTTCAATAATATTCAGTAAACACATTATTATTATCATTATTCATATTATTATTACATTTTACTGTACAAAATATCTCAACAAAATGCATTATCAATAATATTTTTAGATATTCAGTATAACTTATACTTTATAATATTTATATCATTGTTGTGGTCTTTATTATTTGAATAGTCAAACATTTGTCTCCTTTTATTCTCTCTCTCTCTCTCTCTCTCTCTCTCAGATTTTTCATCACAATTGAAAAAATGAGTATATAGGCACTGGTAGTAAGTATTAATATATTAAGAAATTCATATTATTAGAGAGAACCTTTAGTTAAAGCTACTGGTGCTTAACAATCGGGAAAGAAAGGCAATAATCTATACGTAAAATCGATTTCATATAACAATCTCTAAACATAATTCTGTATTTATTGGACTTTTAGTTTCCTAATACTTAAAGATATAGTTATATAACTTATATTACAACTGATGTTATACTATTACCCTAAAAACTACCCGTTCCCTACTATGATAGCGTGCATTCATTAAGATAGTGAAATGGTTGTTCACCTTTTAGTGTCTTTAATAATATCTCTAATAATACAACAACACTACCATTATATACCTTAAATATATATTGTAATATCAGTACAAACAGTTATATCACACAATTATTATGAGACATATTATGAATATTATATCGTATATAACAAAAAAATGTATATCATAATGAACAACAAAAATACATTTAATAATTTCCAATCTATTGATTTTGATTATTATTATATATTATATAAATAAATATATAGTAATAAAAATAATTATATAAATATAATGCTGTTATTAATTTTAATTTCAGCCTCATTTCTATATCAGCATAACAGCAACAAAAGTATTAAAAAATTAATTACTTTATATACAAATAACATTTTTTATATAACATTTTATCGGCTTTTCTAATCTAAGTCATATATATACAGTATATAAAAAATATATAAACAGTATATAAATCAAATATTTTGTTATCTTTTTATTTATTATTTTACTTTTCAGTTATTATTGCCAACAATTGAAAGCATACGAAAAAACAAATAATAGTGAAAATACAAAAAAGAAATAATACTGTTTTGTATTACTTATATTGTATTTTTTGTTTTTGTTGTTAGTCGATGTTATTATTATTATTGTTGTTGTTATTATTATTTTCATTAGTTTTAAAGCAAAAATTTGTTATATATTTGTCTGTTTCTGTTTGTTTGATAGTATGTATGTCTGTTGTATGGCAAACATAATCATAACTACAGAGAGTTATGTCATAACATAACAAATACGGGAAGAGATGATATATATATATATATATATATATATATATATATATATATATATATATATATATATAGAGAGAGAGAGAGAGAGAGTATGATATGTGATTTGTTTGAAAATTATAACCATAAATGTACTCTCATTACTGTATAAAGTATATTAAAAAAAATTGTCAATTAGTTTATATTGTATATAAAATATAAAACATTTAATTTAATAGTAAATGTTAATTACCGTAAAAAAATAATAAATATATATATGATATGAAATCTATCATCACTTTGATAATAATAAAAATATGAAATTTAATAGTTAATAGTTAATTAGTTATTTTTAACAAATTTTGTTGATTTATTTGATTTTATTTATTACAATATTTTATGTGATATTTATCCTTATTATCATATATATTGTATCCACATTTAAAAAAATTAAATTGCCATAAATGGACGCCTATAACAAATATAATAGTCTTGTATTTAAATTCATATTTAAATATTTATACTTTTAGTAAATACAACATATATTATGTAGCCATAAAAATTCAAACATTGGATTCAGATTTTATAATCAATAATTTAAAACAAATATTTTAATACTAAATTTTTTTGTATTTAGTTTACAATATAACAAAAAATTTTATTATTCACTAATTTAATGTATTTGAAATATTTTCTGATAGTTTTATTTTTATTTGTGTTGTAATAATAATAATAAAATCTTTTAAAATTACATAACATTTACACATAGAGTATATGTAATAAAATATTTAGCGATAAATAAATTCAATGCAAAACTCTCGACATATTACTCACACCAATGCTATCGAAATGATAGGAATTTTCGCATTTTTACAGCCATTTAGTACTTATACACCAATAATAGGACTTAAGTAAAGTTTTTAAAAAATATATATATTTATTTATCCTTTAAACATATAAATGATGAAGGTAATTTAGTGTATAAATTTCAAGTGTCAATTGATGACAATAAATACGATTTTGTTGTTGTTATAATTATATGAATGACTTATCAAAAATAATTATTGTAATTGAATTTATATAATATAAAACAAAATTTCGTAAAATTCAATAAATATAAAAATGATTATACTAAAATTTATTATAATTGTATTTTAAAACATTTGTATTACAAAATTACAAATTAACTGCACTATGAACCTCATAAACCAGTGGGGATAGGGATACATAAAAAATTCATACCTTATGTCATGAGTTATAATGCATTTTAGGTCAATAATAGTAAAGTTATTTTTTTCTGGACATATGGTACGGGACTTTAAATTATATTTATGTTGCGTAATGTTTTGGGCACACGTAGCTGCCCTACTATAACCACTACTACCATCACCACCACCAGAGTCATACCATACAAGTAATTCACATTTAATGGTGTCATAAATTATTTCCATTAGATTTAAAAATGGGAATAAATTTTTTTGGCCGAAAAAAAAGTTTACCCAAAAAATAAAGTAAAAAGTGATGCCGCTATTGCATAGTGTTAGTCAATGAATAAAAATTAACGTTTATTTTCTTTTTAAAAAAACAAAAATTATTTTTATGTTTATTGTTATTATAGTTAATATATTGATCCAATATATACATATACAGTATAATATATTTGTGTGTGTGTTAGTTACTGAGCATATAATACGGTACTATGAAAAAGGACAGTACTAGTCATGGCATAATCATACATATCGTATATGACTAAACTTCATACAGTATATCCTTATATGATGTGATGCCTAAATCTAACACATAAGTTGTTATCTAATATTATATAATATAATACAGAATGTATATTAATATTAAACATTATATGTATATAAAAAAATGAGTTATTATTTATGTAAATTGAAAATAAATATTTCAATTATAACCTCATTTGCATCAAATTAGTTTCCGTTTTCAATGTTATAATTAGGTTTATTATTATTATATTATTATAATATAGACACCGCTCAGGGAGTTTGTCAATGAAAGTGTGGAAGTGAGAGAAACTGAGAAAATAATCAATTTTGGCAACAATTTCATATACTATATACACATACATATTGTACTGTACTGTATAAACATAGTATTGCAGTGATTTTTGTTAATATAATTTGAAGTGTTATTATACAATAGCATTGAATGTCAGGTCGATAGCATAGTAATGGTTAGGCATACATATGGTATGAGCGAGTAATAGTAGCAGAAAAAAATATATACAGTAAAGTGATATCTAATAAATCACAATCAACTCAATTGTAGTCAAAGAGTAATTGGTTTAAGTGAAAAGTGTTGCCTATTTTTAGGGCAATCACAGAGTATTGGAGATCAAAGTATCACTTTTTTAACTCTCTCTCTCTCTCTTGAAAACTATTTTACAATATCGACTATACGTCTACTGTTCTCATATATTGTCGGCTTTTTTTTTCTCTCTCTCTCTCTGTCTTTCATGTATTAAAAAAGTTCGACACATATTGACCGACACTTATATATCGAGCTCAGGGATGTGATAAATAGAGCGATCGTTAGCTCACTATTCACTCAATCACAATAGGATTACATTTCTCAGTTGAATACCATTGACGTGTGTTTTTCAAGAGTGACGAGACCTGAGACTACTTGTGCTCTTTCTCTTCATAAGCATAGGTGTGCCGTCACTTCACTACCACTAAAACCATTAGTTTTTTTCTTTGGGTACAAAAACCCCACAAAATACTCCCACTATTATTGACGGACACAATAATTCTCATTCAATGGTATCACACACTCAAACCCAATAAATACAATACACGTTAGATAACAAGCATTTTTTTGGACCATTATATTTGTGATTAATTACATTAGTTAAAAATGTTGTCATTATTTTGTTGTTGTTATTGTTGTTGGTGTTGTTAAATACAAATTAGGAGTTTATTTAACTTCAGGATACAAGTGGTGTACTCCCTGTTCCCAACTTCGATCATCACATTACCACAAACTACCTCTTCTAATACCCACAAAAAAATTAGCAAATATTTATCTATACAATCAATTTGCACAACAATTTCTATTTAATAAAAAAAATTCTTTTAAAAAAGTTTTGAAAAAAAATCCATTACTTTTATAATCACTAATAATAATAATTATAAATTGAAAATTCCTACGAAAATTTAAATAAAATAAAAGATTAGTTTCAAAATAATTTTTTTTTAAGTAAATTGATGTGAAATAATATAAAAATTTCTTTTAACTCATCTCTAGACAGTCTATATGTGTGGTAAAGGATTAGCTATTTTTTAAATGAAACGTTTTATATTTCGAGACTAAAGAGGCATAAAATCGTTTTAAATTAATATTTTTCTCTTAAATAAAATAAGAATTTTCTCTTTTTTTCGACTGAAAATAGTGTCATAAAAAGGTCTCACCATTGATGGGGAGATAAGACTCTTAAAACTTTATATATAGATAATATACAATTACTAAACAGTTGCATATAATTATTGTTATATGATATAACAGTCACAAAAATATTTAATATTTAAGACAGAAAGACAAAGAGCGAGAGAGAGAGAGAGAGAGAGAGAGAGAGAGAGAGAGAGAGAGAGAGAGAGAGAGAGAGAGTAAGAGTAAGTCATTTCACGGAACTGTTAAGAAAAAAGGAGATTTGAAACAAATTTTTATATATGAGTGCCAACTGAACGGTACATCTGTTATATAATAGTTTAGTACATTATATAATAGTCTACTTTATTTCTCATTTATAGTTAACAAATATATATATATATATATATATATATATATATATAACAGATATATAGAAATATTATATCTTATATGATATGGTAAGTGAAAAACTTGTGACAATAAGAAGAGATTGCGGATGAAAACAGAAATGTTTGAAAATCTATTTTCAGAGTCACTCCTAACTCATGTATACAATAATACCTCTCCTCTCTCTTCATAGTAATTCCCAAAACGTTTTTATATACAGTATATATGTATTATATAAAGTATTGTAGTTTTTTTCTTCGCTAAAAGCTGAAGAACAGTTCGCTTTTTAGGCGAACCCTAATATTGAGGAATGCTTTTTAGCTTATAGTTTATGTGTGTTTTTGAGACCAAAAATTTTATTTTCTCAATGCAATCGCGTCTTTACTTTTGGGTATACTGTCCTCTAAAGGAAAAGTAAACTTAAGACATATATATATATATATATATATATATATATATATACATACAGTCCTCCCTTTCCTTTCACATACACTCACTCGCACTCCCAGTATTGCTATGAAAATCCTGTTAAACCTCTTTTATATTTAACAAAAAAAACTTATAAATATTTTAATAGAAGTTAACTAATAATAAAATGTATATTTTATTTCAATGACATAACACTTGCACTACTGTAAAGAATTTTTATCTTTTAAAAAATGCATATATTTTGATAATGTATTTTATTATATATTATTAATACATTATACTATATTATACTATATTTGTAATGTATTTAAGAAAATGCGTTAAATAATAATAAAAAAAGAAACTTTTATTAAATAATAAAATAAAATAAATTTTTAATAAATCTAATTTATTTTGTTTCTGTTTATGTTTAGATAAACAAAAAATATATGTAAAATATAATTTTGTTAACATCGCTATCAATATCATTGAATGTATACACAAATAAATGTACTCTAATATTGTACTGTATTTCACAGAATCTGTAAAATATACAGTGTATACACACAAAAATATTTTCTGATTAAAAATACAAAATTGAGTTATTGGATTAAATTTGTGTCTCAATAGTATTTTGGTGGGTGAGTGAGTGTGTGAGTGAGTTAGTTAGTGAGTGAGTGAGTGAGTGAGTGAGTGAGTGAGAGAGWGAGTGAGAGAGAGAGAGAGAGCTGAGAGAGAGAGCTGAGAGAACTTTAGAGAGTGGTATCGCTTTCAAGTCAGTATAAAATATAAAAAAAATATTTTTTTATGTATTTATTTTTTCTTCTTTATTCAAAAGTATTTGTATTTTATTTTGTTGTCTTTTCATTCACTCCCTAATACTGTATATACTTTATATATATAGCATATAGTGATATATTAACAAAAAAGGTATGATTCTTGTGAACCAACTTTATGTATGAAATATAAAGACTTTTATCTACCGATATATACGGGTATTTTGTTTGTTATTTATTTTACTATATATTTTTTTTGACACCGATATATGAAATAGATTATAATAGTTGTATAGCATATTTTAAACTATTCAGTGTCAGTTTAGGTAAATATTAAAAACTGGGTGTACAGTGTCATGAAATGCAAATAATTGACATAATCTAAAGTTTAAACATATAAAAAATGTGTGTATTATATATATATATTATATATATATATATATATATATATATATATATATATATAGTGTGTGTGAGTGAGTGAGTGAGTGCTGATGATGATGATTGAGATAATGATACTTCATTGAACTTTAAATAAATCGATTTGTATGTATTATCATTTATTATTGCTATTTAAAGATGATAGATAATATAATTTATATTCTTACCTAATAGTAAATGACAAATATATAAATATAAGAGAAAGTTTAAATATTTAAGTAATAATACAAAATAATATGTAATAAAAAAATCAAGGTGTGCTTAGAGTAAAATGTTTATTTCAATTAATGTGTTTATTGTTGTCAATCATAAGTTTGGAGATTAAACTATAATTAGAAACAAATATCAATAGTAATAGTTTTGTGAAACAATGAGAAAAAATTGTTCACAAAATAACTAAAAATAAATTCAAAATAAAACTCTTAGCACTTATATGCGATAAGATAGGGCTTATGTGATATAATATTTTAAGAGTTATAATTATATTTGTTTAATATATATTATATACCGTATATACTATATCCACATATAAAACATAAAAACAAATAATAAACTCGTAAAAATTCATTTAAAAATTTTCATATATTAAATAACACATACATATAAAATAAAAATAAAATAAACATATCATGCAAATCAGGCAATAATAAAAAATATGATTTTTGACATTCACTTTTGCTAATGCATGAAATAAAGTTATTTTTAAATATATTAGTATATAATTAGATATCCGCGTGTATAGACACAAACGTTGGGTTAATAATACTTAAGAATAAAAAATAAATATTAGAAAATAAATAAAATTTAAAAGTATCAAATAAAATGTTAGTTAATAACTGATGGTTAAATTTATAAATAAATAAATAAATATATTATGAGTATATATTATAAATTGTATGTTATGTTTATTATTATTTTTTATAATTATTTTTTATAATTATTTGTTTCATAGACTTACGTAAATTACTGGCAACAACTAATTGATGAGATTGAAGGCTAAACACTAGTAAAACAACTAAACAATATTTGACGACTAGATTTGGCATCAATGATGATGACGATGACTGTTGTTGTTGATGTTGATGTTGTTGTTGGGAAATGGTTGGCATCAGTGCACTGGTAATTAGTTTGCTTGTCTTATGTTTGTTATTATTATGCATAAAATTCAATGAATTGTTTTTTTGATGATTTCTGTTCCGTAATGATGTTGCTGTTGTTGTTGTTGATGATGATAAAGATGACATACATTGATGCGATGGACTGGGATGTGATGGCGACAAATATTGACGGTGCTTATCATTAGACATTTTGTTTGACAATTAAATTATAGCTACTATCAGTAGGTTATGACACATATGAAACTAATAATAATAATAATAACATATCGCGTGTAGAGATAACTAAAGACATACTATTATTATAGTATTAATAATAAAAAATGTTTGAATTGTTTGAAGATATATATATATATATATATATATATATATATATATATATATATATAAACAGTAGTTATATATAAAAAAAATAAAAGTAGTTATGATGTGTTTATTATGATTGCAACAAATTTATTGACAATAATAATATTAATTTTAAAGAAAAATTATTATTTGTTTTATTGATAAAGTAATCACTGTTACACTTAATATTGTTGTGTGATTTCGATGACAATATTGAATATATATATACAGTATATGTGTTTCCCTGTGTGTGTATATACTGTATGTCTTATCAATGACAGCACTGGTATTGTGTCATTTGGCAGTACTTCCGACACAAGTAGACATTATATGCCAAATGATATGACACACTAGCAATTGATATGATATGAATAGTTATTTCTTAATATATATATATCAAGAAAGAAAGGTTTACTTTATACTGTATATTATTAGACTTCTATCAGTTCAATAATAATAATAATAATAATATGATACACACGAGAGAAACAACAGTTTAGTTATAATTATAATATCGATATATTAAGAGATGAAAAAATAGTAAATAGTAGTGTTTCGCACACTGTTTGTGCTTTAGTGTTGATTCTGTAGTAAATAAAAATAAGGTATAGTAGACATCACTGATAACTATTTGCTCCCAGTGCTCACTCACTCACTCTCATTCATTAATCAATAAGAAACAGTTGAATCTTTTTTTTGGATACAATATTTGAAGGACAGTCTATACACTAGAAGTTTTGTTGATAAAACTCAAGATTCAGGACTCTTTCATCATCAGTACGTGGATGTGAATTGAATGGTTAGGGAGATTGAGAGAGAGATCGCTGGCACTGGTAGAGAGAGTCGATTGACTGGATATCTGTGTTGTGCCAAATGCTTAACGCAAAAAGTTTTTTCTCTCTAACTACCAGAAAGCCATGCGCGGCACCGGTAGTTAGTGGTAGTGTTCAACATAAACAACACGTTCCTCACAATTATAAGTAATATCAAACCTCTCTCTCTCTCTCTCTCTCTCTCCGCTTCTTTTACTAATCAAACAAATCTTTAAATTTTTTAATTCATTAACAATTAGTTTGGTATTGGGATCGGTATTTAACAAACAGGAAAAGTATTTGTAGTTTTTTTTTTAAATTAAAGAGTTGTTTAACATTCAAAATGAATAAACAGTTTTTTTGCTGTGATTTATTTATTACAAAATACATACACATAATACACGTATACAACTAATCGATAGACAACAAGATTACAGATCAATGAGTTTGTAGGCATTTGAATGAATGACTGAATAAATGGTTGAATAAGATATTTGAATACTAAATGTATTCAATGAGGAAATATACATACAGTGTGTGTATATTATATTATATACAACTATCTCTCAGATCCCCTCAAATATTATGCTCTGGTATTGGATCTGCATATTTGATAAGCAATATTTCACTGAGAAATTGTAGTCAATTGTTGTATTCATACAACTTTATAGTTCAATGTGTTTTAAAATTCAAACATTTTTAGTGTAAAAGTTATCATTTAGTTTATACTGTTATATGACATATGCCTTAAAATTGAAGCAAACATTTATATGTCATTCATAGTCAATGGTTTTATTTTTGTTATTTACTGTAAGGATTGAAATGAAAAGAGAGGCAAAAATAAAGAGAAAATGCATTCAAAATATATTTATACACATATGACTCAATAGGTACACATTATATCTAATGGTATGGGTTTACTATTGGGTTGTTTGGTTTGGGATGTCTAGCATTTTGTACACAAATTATAATGCATATCATCCTAATGTCATTTGGTTGAAGAGAGAGAGAGAGAGAGAGAGAGAGAGAGAGAGAGAGAGAGATAGCGATAGGAGGGATGGGTAGTGACTGTATATTTCAACACATAGATAACTATCACCCGTATAGCCGAGTGTCAGATAAATTCAATGAAATATATAGTCGTGTGTTTCATATATCTGTAGATAATATTTTAAAAACAAAACATATGAATGAAATATATGGCGAGAAAACCATTTTTGAAGCGTTAAAACTCCGGGAACTTAATGTGAGGGGACAGGCATTTAGTGGGATATATGGATGGATGTGTGTTCCGAGAGGTTTGACCCCAGTATTGACTACATTTAGGAAATGATTTTTTTCTTTTTATTCTACACTCGACTGTTGATTGAAACACATTTGTTATAATCAGTGATGACTTCTTTTTTTTGTTGTTATGAGACTCCCATACCCTCTATCAATGCCCACGCGTTCATTGAGTGAATATGATATGCATTTTCAAATCAATTATATTATCAGTCATTATAGAAAAATTTATTATAATACATATGAATTATTATATAAACTTTTTAGTTTTATTTAAACAAAAAGTATTGCTTATATTTGACTTAATTTAATGACCGCCACAATGTGTAATCATTTTTTTCTTCTTATATATTATTAGTTTTCCTAAACTAAATCATTAAAATTATTAAATTTTGAATTTTTAAATTATAATTTATATAACAATTTATATTTAGAGTATTACTGTATACATGAATATAGATTTCTAACTTTTGAAACTCTGAAAGCATATATTTATAAAAAATTTAATGATATTAATAGTTTTATGTCATTTATTATACAATTTTATTTTTTTAAACAAAACAAAAAATATATATAATTTTAAAAGTCATACGTATCATCTATAAAATGAAATGATATTTTATATTTAGTTAATAACAGTTTTACAACAATGCAATTATAAATGATTTGTAGTTTTCAACTATGTATTTGTGAAAATATTTTATGAATGCTATTTCAATGTTAAATAGCTATATATATATATATATATATAATGTACAGTAAATTAGATGTTGAAATAAATGTCAAAAAATTAAATTCAAATCGTTTATAAATATAATTATTACTAAACCATAGTCAAAAAATAAATACTAAACACAATTATAAATTATTAGTAAATCTACCATAAAATACAGTATATTTTAAATCCATTTTATCACTACACTAAAAGTGCAATAGTTTTTTATGTAATAATAATAATACTAAAAATACAGTAATAATAATCACAATAATCATAACTTTAATTTTCTCTAAATTATATAAGATATAAAATTATTTATATCATTAAAAAAAACTCTTGTGAAGTAATTAGCCCTCACATCATACATATACTTACTTTTACTTTTCAACTAACTATAGATATAAAAAAACTTGCAAAAGTTTGCCTTAACAAAAAAATTAGCTTAATTTAAGTGTAATCTACAAAAATTTATGCATAATTATAACACATAATTAAGTAATTCTAGTACTAGTATAGAGGGTATACATACTTTTACATAAATCATTAATAACTTAAAGTCAGCCCAAACATTAATGTCATTTTTCAATTAGACTTTTGCATAATTTACTGTATCTAATTTTAATAACAAAAAAATATATATACAGTATATAAAAATTAATAATATCATACAATAATATGAAGAATAATAATAATAAATTAACAATTTAAACCACAAATTAATGTTCACAATATTAATGTATTGCATAGTTATAATGGAAATAAATTTTTTTGTATGTATATATGTATACTGTTTACATCATATATTAGTACTTTATTTCGTACATAAGGTTAACAATATTTAAGTGAAACCCACCCTAAAATCTAAAGGTTTGTTTAAATATCATTTAGTATTTATAATATTGTTTTTTTTGTAGCCATAAAAATCTAATTGTAATTATAATTATTTTTTAATGCCCAGACATTATAAACTCCCAATAGATGCTTGTATTGAAGTTTATTCATAAGTCTAGTTTAATAACCGGAATAATGTTTTTTTTATAAATAAATATTACAAAATAAAAGTTGAAACATGTTGTTAATATTTTTTTGCATATTATAATAATTGTTGGTTTAAGTTTAATAATTATATTTAATATCATTGACAAGTTTATTTAATAGTTTGAAATAATAAATACTTTATTTATATTTTAAAAATATTATCATTAACAAACTAACTCAATTCAAATTGCAAAAATAAAGTTTTTAAAAACATATAAATATTTATAATTAATTATTTCAAACAAACAAAAATGTTTGTTATAAATATATTTTATTTCATCAAAAAATATTATATATTTTTTAAACATTTAAAAAAATATTTGTTTGAAAATTTATTTAAATTTATACAATAATCAATTTTTATAAAACAATTCACAATTTTTTAATAATTTCTTCGTTTTTATTTAAGTCTAGACATTAAGGAAATCTAATTTTAAATACATAATTTGTAGTTTAATTAATATTTAATATACTATTAATAATTTATATAATAATAATAATATTTACAGTGATGTAGTTATATGATAGCAAATATTGAAAAAACAAAATTAACATGGGAATCCCATAGATAGAAATTTCTTTTAGAAACTTTCTAGAAATTTCTCTATTATTTTATAAATTTCTCTTTTTTTGCCAACATTAATTAAGAATATTTTTTTATAGTCCAATATTATATTACATTTAAATATATATATTTTTAAATTAATGATTAATCAAATTGTTTAATTTATGTTCAATTATTAAAGTTAAAATGATTTTTTATAAATATTATTTAATACATATTTGTTAGATGATATATTTATAATACAGTATTGTACTTAAATATCATATTGTTTATTCATAATACAGTACTTAAATAGCATCATAGTTGCTAATATCATATTATATATAAATTTGTATATAAATAACTGTTATTGTTATATAATAATTATAATAATAAATTAAAACTAATCAATAATATAATAATTGTTATTTGTGATTTTAAAGTTTACAATTTTTAAGCAATAGTAAAATTAATACTAAACTATCGTTTAATAGCATAAGTAATGGCAATGCTAGAAAAACAATTTGTGATTTTGTTGATAATTTTGATATTTATGGTCACCTATGGCCTGTCTATCCATTGTTGGCACTGTAACTCACATGTTCACCCGTATTGCACTGATATTACAATGGATGATACAAAAATGATGCAACAAAATCAATCTGAACTGATTATACCCAATGATGTCAATCAATACTATATAGACTGTGAGTCCCTAAATATGAATCTAACAAAATGGAAGTTTAGACAAACCTATACCTTATGTCGCAAAAAATTGGACAAAATTGGTACCGAAATTCGTATGACCAGATCATGTGGTTATCTATTGGAAGGTAAGGACTGTTACCGGACTCGCAACTCATACGTGTGCGAGTGTCAGACTGATGGATGTAATAACGATTCGCCAATTAATGTTAACTTAATATTAATCGTATTAATGTTGTTCATTGTTTTGTATTTATTCAATTAGACAAACAATTTATATTTATATATTGTAATTAAATTATATAATATAATTATTAAGTAATTAATTTTGATTTATTATATTACTATACCATATAAGTTATTACATTAACTACTAGTATTATTATGTTTTAACATAAATTGTTTTGTTTAAAACTTTGTATTATATAACATTAATGTTAAGGCAACGTTGAAAATTTAATTAAACTATTAATATTTTTTTAAATACACTATAAATTAAATGTAATTGAAAAATATTTACATAACATTTTGTATTTTTTCTATTTATTACACTCATGTATTGTTATTAGATAATGGATAGCAACAATAAATTAAATTTTTTGAATCATTACAAAATAACAATAAAATAAAATATATCAAAAATGGAAATTATATTAAATTAATTCATGAATTGTAAATATAATAATATTTTGTAAAAAACACAAAAGATATATTAAAAATAACAAGTATTTTATATCATTTAATACCAACTTTGTATATATGTATTTACTATAGTAATATAATTTAGTTTATATATAAATAATATTATGATTTCATAACATTACAATTATAATGATATATTTTTTCTAATAATATTTAACATCACTTTTGTTGGCATCATATTTAAACAAACAATACATTATTGTCTAATGGATCAAATATACTATATATATATATATATATTTATGTCAACTAAAATAAAAAACAAAAACAAAATAACTTTCTATCATTAAATGTCTAATATAGCGATAGTTAATACCTTTGTTTAACAATAATAATGATAATAATTATATATATATTTTTTTGAAAATTAATACCAAATGATAATACAAAATATCGGAAAAAAAATTTTGTGGCTAAATATAGTAAAATAATTGACATTGAGTTTTACATACAAAAAGATGACAATCTCTTTCTCTTTGTGATGAAAAATATGTTTTTGTATAACAAACTCGCTTTATATCCCTTTCCCCTTAGAGCCTGTTGCGAGCTGTGGGAGGCATTTGTGAGAAGAGAGAGAGAGAGAGAGAGAGAGAGAGAGAGAGAGAGAGAGAGAGAGAGAGAGAGAGAGAGAGAGAGAGAAGTGCCTATTGATGTGTAGGCACTTCCATATCCAGGACTTATCTTTTAACTTGAATGCCAACCAATTTTTCTCCATACGATTGACTCCTTTATTGTCAAAAATTTTGAGTCTCTTATTATTATTATTACAGTATTTGTTAGTGAAATATGATTCGGTTTTATATACATATATAACTTACGTGTTTTTTGATGTATTGAAAACTATATGTATTTTGCCATCTTTTGTTATATAAAAATAAATTCATTGTTATAACAATAACATAATATAATTTACTATTGCCCTTACATCCGATTGCTTTATATTAATATAATACAAATGAAATATATTGAAAACACAATTTAATTAAATCATTACATCTATTATTAAACTAGTTTAATATTGATATTTAGATTTTTACATCAAATTAATTACATAATAAATTATTTGAAATAATTTTCATTTTTTCCAACAATTATTGTGGGTTTGAATCCCATGTGTTCAACAAAATACATGTTAAACCTCTCCTTTTCCTTACATTTATTATAAAATCAAAATATACTGTCAAGTAATGCCAAAGTACTGTATAACTATTCAATTATGAAATCAATAGAAAATACTAGTTTAAAATTATAGTTATTTAAGATACTATATATTTGTTACACTAATAATAAGATTTTGTATTAATAACATATTTTTAAAAATATTAAAATTTGTATATATAGTATACGAATATTTCTAACATTTTATACAAATAAATTGATTTTTGATTTCAATTATATTTATATTATTTTTTATTTGCATTCAATTTTTCTTTCATTATATAATATAATATATAAAATATTTATTTTACACTCATCTCTCTCTCGAAAAAAAATATTTTCACTCATATTTCATATTTACTGTAAAAATCATTACATTTTTGTCACTCATTCAGTCATCAAATTTTCTCTCATATAACTAATACCTTAAAATATATGATTGAAAACTGACAGACATGTGAATGAAAATATATTCATAATTTTCTATCAAATATATTATTTCTTATTTAACATTTAAAGTGATATCATATTTCAACATTAGGCTTACTTATAAGTTATAAATCTTAAAAAGTCAATGACTATCTGTTATTAACATTAAATGTCATTTTAAAAATAATATTTAGTATGTATGATATTTATTTAATTACGTTAATTTGAAATTCAAATTATATTTTACTCTTAATATTTTGTTTTTGTTGTTTTTCGCCTCTATTATTTATTAATACATAAAAACTTATATATATATATTTATAATTAATGTATATAATATAAATTTATTAATTTTTGTTGATATATGTATTTCATTACACACTGACGTAATTATAATTTTCAGAAATTTATGAGACATTATTTGAATACCAAAATTTTTCAAATTTAAATCACTTTCCGCTAATAAATGTTTTTGTGTATAAACCGTATATACGAAAAATATTTTATTACTTATAACATAATAAGTTATATTAATTATTTTATTATCCAATTTTTCGCGTCATTATCCACTATCTCGCAGTTACAATGTTATATAAAATGTTATATACTGTATATTTAGTATATATTTGTTAAATAAAATAATAGCCATAAAAGTTGTTATCAGCAGATTTAAGGGGTCTTTCAATTGTCGAGTCATACGATGAGAAGTAGGAGGAGGAGGAGGTAGTGGTGAATGTCTATGAATTTTTATTCAATTGACACGTTATATCACTCAATTGTGTGTGTGATATATGTATAGTAACTGTTGTCGACAATATCCGGGGGACAGACAGACACACACACACACATACATAACCAGCCGTCACCTCAAAAAACAGGCCATAAAAACAGCATCTGCACAATGATAACATGTAAATGTTGTTAACATGTAAATATCAAATTGATTTATTGTAACAATAATAATAATAAAACATATAAAAATAATTAAAACGATATTTATATAAATTAATATATAAAATATCAAATTAAAAAAGACAGCATTTAAATGTTTTATGGTTTATATATATTATATTTATCAATATATATATATACTAGTAACTTTATATATATAGAAAATTTTAATTTTTAGATTTTTTTTTCTAGTAAAATAAATTGCTTTTATTTTTCTAGTGCTTGTATATATCTATAAATCAAAAGTAGTAAAAACAGTTATTAATATTTTTAAAACGTTGCGCCAAGAAAACAAACTTAATTTTTTATTTACAAAATTAAAGTCAAAAATATTTTAAAAAGGCATACATTAACCAAAAAAAAAAAAGGTTTTTACGTGTAATCCCCGGGCGAGTCGTCTAAAAACTTTTTTTTTTGCCATACGGTTTGGATTTTTGAGACACAACTGTGTATACAAAATAATACAAGTAATGCCTTTATTAGATACTTGTTTACACTATCAAAGACGTGTGTGTGTGTGTGTGTGTGTGTGTGTGTGTGTGTGTAACAGAGCACCGGCAGCTTTTATAAGATTTCTTCAATTTTTGCGCCTGTATTCCTCAATATAATAGTCTATTTTTGTAATATAAAATATGGTATCAACTATTGACTCCATGCTATTTAACAGTATGTTTAACGGATATTTATATATATAAGTTATACTGTATATACATACTGTACCGGTATATATCTCCTAAGTGTTTAAAAATAATACATTAGACTTAAGCTAAGTGTTCGAATTGTTGACCAGTGGTTATTCACGCGCGTTTATCAACCAATCAAAATAGAGTTCTAATTTTCATTGTTATTGATATAATGTACAGTGTGTACAAAAAATAATGTGACTAAAAAAATAATTTATAAATTTAAATATCTAATTATAATCAAATGGTAAAAATAGCTTAAGAAGTTGAGGAATAGATCCCATTATCATCAAATGGTAAAAATACCTTAAGAAGTTGAGGAATAGATCCAATTATCATTAAAAGGTAAAAATACCTTAAGAAGTTGAGGAATAGATCCAATTATCATTAAATGGTAAAAATACCTTAAGAAGTTGAGGAATAGATCCAATTATCATCAAATGGTAAAAATAGCTTAAGAAGTTGAGGAATAGATCCCATTATCATCAAATGGTAAAAATACCTTAAGAAGTTGAGGAATAGATCCAATTATCATCAAATGGTAAAAATGCCTTAAGAAGTTGAGGAATAGATCCCATTATCATCAAATGGTAAAAATACCTTAAGAAGTTGAGGAATAGATCTAATTATCATCAAATGGTAAAAATAGCTTAAGAAGTTGAGGAATAGTAATAGTTATCAAATGGTAAAAATAGCTGAAGAAGCTGAATAAGTATAGTTATCAAATGGTAAAAACAACTGAAGAAGTTAATGACATGTTTTGAGTGATGGCGTTAAATCTGTACTAATTGATTGTCCAGTTATTATAGATTGTATTTGTAGTAACTGGTTTAGTAAATCATCATTTTAATATTAATTAATAAAAGTTGAATTATTAACATTTAAATGGTAATTATCATTTAAACAGCAGAATTAATCGATTGATAAGGACAACGATGACTTATGCATTTGTTGATTGTCAGACATGTCGAATGACATAAAAATACAATCAATTCTTAAATAACTTTAGTAATAACTTAATTTACAAAACTTTTATAAAGTTAATTCAATGTTTTGGACCTATTCCTCAACATCTTCAGCTATTTTTACCATTTGATGATAATTGGATCTATTCCTCAACATCTTCAGCTATTTTTACCATTTGATGATAATTGGATCAATTCCTCAACATCTTCAGCTATTTTTACCATTTGATGATAATTGGATCAATTCCTCAACTTCTTCAGCTATTTTTACCATTTGATGATAATTGGATCAATTCCTCAACTTCTTCAGCTATTTTTACCATTTGATGATAATTGGATCAATTCCTCAACTTCTTCAGCTATTTTTACCATTTGATGATAATTGGATCAATTCCTCAACTTCTTCAGCTATTTTTACCATTTGATGATAATTGGATCAATTCCTCAACTTCTTCAGCTATTTTTACCATTAGATGATAATTGGATCTATTCCTCAACTTCTTCAGCTATTTTTACCATTTGATGATAATTGGATCCATTCCTCTACTTCTTCAGCTATTTTTGCCATTAGATGATAATTGGATCTATTCCTCAACTTCTTCAGCTATTTTTACCATTTGATGATAATTGGATCCATTCCTCTACTTCTTCAGCTATAATTGGATCAATTCCTCAACTTCTTTATATACAATTTTATATATTTAATAATATTACGTTAATTGATCAGTATATCAAGTCACACACTGTACTAACAATTAAACGGTTAAATAATTAAATTAATTTTGATTGGTTAATATGAATTTGATCACATGATTCTGTGACAAAGTCACATAGTTAGCGACCATTCAATTTCTGTGACTTTGTCACTAATACTACGTCACGAGATATATATATATTTGACGGACCTTTTCGAGCGATCATTTTGATAGTAAATGTTTGAATGAGAAAATAAAAGATAAAATTTTTTGATATATAATTTGTTGTATCCACTAATATACAGTATTGATTATTTTATGTATGAAAATAAAATGCAATATTATTTGAAATATAATTTTGTTAATAGAATTAATAAACCATATGTTTGTCTCTGAAAGATATTTATTATTATTATTTATTTTGTGTTTTTGTTGAATATTTTAAATGTATATTAATAAAAAAAATATTATGTCTACATTTTGTTGTTTTGTTGCATTGTTTGTGCAAATAATGTAAATCAAAATTTAATAATAAATAATTTATTTCATAAAAAATAATCTATATACAGTATATATATATATATTATAGAAATACCTTAAAGTAGTTTATTTTTACTGTATATATTATATTTATAAAAGACTATTGTTTTTTTTAATAAAAACAAATGTGCTTTTTACAAAATTGAATATTTTGTTGATTTATTTGTTAAACATTAAATTTTATGCAATAGATTGCTTTTATATAGCGATTAAATATTTGAAACAAATAAATTCAAAAGATTTTTATATAAAAAAATAAGTTATTTCGCAAAATTTTTGGTTTTTATTGTTTCAATTTACTAAATAGATTACTAAATACTATTTTATAAATTACATTATGTCACACAATAACTATTAAATTTTAGGCATAATTTTAATGCATAAATATTTTTTAGTATATTATATATGACCATTTATAATTAAGACAATGCAGTTTTTTTTAATATATAAATGATAAATCGTTATATTTTAATTATCATATTATTTTTAAATTAATATAGTAAATTTAGTTTTATTAAATTAACATATTTATGCTTAAACTTATTGATAAATGTGATATTTATATTGCTATTAAAATAATTAAAGTAATCACAATAATCGGATCGTTAAAAAATTTAAAAGTTTATAATATTCTTGTTGTTTTTGAGTATAAAATAATTTTAAAAATAGATATTTTAGTTAACAGAATTATAAGTAAATTGATTTTAATAATTAGGTTAAATTTTGTAAATAATTATTTATTTTTTTATTTTTTAATTACTTAATCCAATGTTGTTTACCCTAAACATACATTCATAAGATTTTCGAGTATATAACCATTAAATATAGCAATAAAATAAATTGCATTTTTAATTTTGTTTTTCAAGTACTTCAAGTACTGTCATTTTGTAAGACTATAAATAAAATTTATATATCATATAATAGTTTAGATAACAAGATTATGGTATTATATTTTATTATTAGAGGTTATTATCCTGTTTATAATCTGTTTACGTTTTTGAATTAGCTAATTTCACACATACCGTATATCTATATACTGTATTTTAAGTACAATACTGTATAACCAGAGAACGGATTGTCCTATAATTCTTTAGACAGTTTGGATAATTTACTTCTATTAATAAGTTACACTAAAAAAATACTGACGATATTTATTGTTAACTTTTTTTAATTGCTTGAATAATTAATTACTATTGGTGTACGTATAACTTGTTGTTTTATAACTTATTCTAGATACATTAATAAGTATATTATTTTAATAGAAACCTAATATAATATATTTTTTATCTTATTAAATATTAGTCATGTGATTTAGTCATGTGTCCATATCATTAGTCTCCAAATTTTTTTTCTGTGTTAGCTTTACTTTTAATACAATATGCTGATAAAAAGTTCGCACCTATATGTGAAATCCTTCTACTGTGTATAACTATACTGTAAATAATTTGCAAACATTAATTCAATTTCTAGTAAATTAGTTTACAGTATATATCTAGCTGTACGCCTATTTTTATTGATATTTAAATACAGCAAAAAAATTTACATTTTACTAAAGATTTTTATCTCAAATACGTGTCAAACAATTTAACTATATATAACTGTATATATGTTTACTGTAAATACATAAAAATTATAACTGCAAAATAGTGATTTAAAATTTAGTTTTCACATTTTAGTGTATTAATTTATTTTTATTAAAAACTATGCTTTTAAATTCATTCATTCATTTAATTTTTATTGCATTTTATTTTATTTTTTTAGAATTTCATTTTAATGCCATTTCTTACTTCATTTGCCAGACATTTAACTCTCTCTTAACTTTCTAAACGATTAATGCATTTGATAGGAGAAAGAAGAGGATATGAATTGGTAATCAAAATAAACTTTTTTTAAGAGAGAGAGAGAGAGAGAGAGAGAGAGAGAGAGAGAGAGAGAGAGAGAGACTTATAATCAGTATAGAAAGCAGAGTATAAACTAAATTTAACTATATATATACACAGTAATGTTAATTTAGTAGACATATATATATATAATTGTATATTTATATAATATATACCGAACCCAATACTACCGTTAGATTTATTTTCGGATATTCACACAAAACTTTCAGTCAAATTAACGATTGTCTAAACTTTTTAACAGCAAATGAGTTCAAACCAAACCATAACAAACAGTCCAAAACACAATTTTACATGACTATCGAGAAAGCAGATATTATTAGTTAAAAACCATATGCTCTGATAGCTTTGATAGCTTTCCTCCCGCTGCTCACTTAGTAGACGACTCATATCTCTCTCTCTCTCTCTCTCTCTCTCTCTCTCTCTCTCTCTCTCTCTCTCTCTCTCTTTCTTTCTCTCTCTCTCTCAAATACACACAAACATATGGGTTCTCCAGATATAAACTTCCTCCTAATGTACTCTCAATTTAGTTGAACACTTTATATATATATAATACAACGAAAACCTAAATACTGTATATTAACAACAATCCTCTAAATTACATGATATAACAGTATATAAAATCATATGTTTAAACACTATAATAACATTACAAACATTAAATTCATTTATATCATACCGTATATTACATTCATAGGGCATTCATAGCACATTGAGGACAGGCAGACAAAACTAATAATTATTGTCATTCATAGTGTCAGTGTAGCTGTTAGTATTGAAAACAATATACTTTTGATTAGTTTGTCGAGTGCTCAGAATATTTCAATTATAATAACAATAATAATAATATTCACATATATTAAATATAATACAACAAAAATTGATAATACTTGACAAATACATGAAATAAATAGTTATTAATAATAATAGTATAGTTACTATACTATAGTATATTTATTATACATTGTATTGTACAGTATTATAAAACACTAAAAAACATTAATTTTCTAGTCTATTATAAGCCATAAAACATTGTATAGCACGTGAATAATACTATAGTAAATCAGTTATAAGTCATAACAATGATATAATAATCAATAATATTCTGTTAGATTATAACACAAATTTGAATTTTTTGTTATCATTTAATTGAGATTTAGTTAATATTTATTGTAAATTCATTTGAAATTAATTTTTCAAATTTCAAATAGATTGATATATTAGTTGTAGACATAAAACAATTTTAATTAGTATTTCTCAAAAAAAAAACAACACAACAAAATGATAATCACAAATATGTTAACACTTTTCATATTTTTCGTATCAATCGTCAAGTATGGACAGACTATATATTGCTGGAACTGTAACTCATATAAAGATAAGGGATGCGATAATGTGCCCAGAGGTTCACATATCAGTGCCCTATCCGATGAGATACGTAAATATTATGTAGACTGCAATACACTTACAACTGGTACTACCGGTAGTATAGCAACTGTTACCGAAACAAAGGGCAGTACCAGAATTACTGATACCATTGACAGTAACAGTACTGTTAGTTCAACCAAATTAAACAACTCTACAGACTTTGTTGACAACTCAGCCAATTCTACCGACACAATCAACAGTACTATTAATACAAATCCTACTACTAATCCTACCTTATCTACCAGCCCTACCGAAACTACAGTTATTACCCATACCGCCAATAGTGATACCAACAAGAAAAAAACATATATTTTATGTCGAAAACAGGTCCAGCAAATCGATGATAACAAACGGACCATTAGATCGTGCGGTTATCTTACGGAAGGCAATGATTGCTACCAGACTGGCAAATCATATGTATGCGAGTGTAAGACTGATGGATGTAATACCAGTTCACCGATTGTCGTCACTAATTCAATACTATTACCACTGATGACGATAGTCTTAAGTCTACTATCTATGAGCGAAAACTTTTTAATATTTTATTAATTCTAATAATTATTTTTATTTAATATATATAAATATTCAGATTTATTTTGAATATTATTTTTTTTTAATATATACAGTACTAGATCTACTACTACCACTGTATTAATGGTTTTATTTAAATCACAACTTTTTTGTGTTCAAATAATTTAATGTTAAGCTCATCATATATTATCAATAAATTAAATGCTATTTATGATTGACTTTGAAAAAAGGCTGAGTTTGCTTTTTCAAAGTAAAAAAATAAATATAATGAATGACTAGAATAATAGATTAAGTGATGATAAAAGTCATTGTTGTGTATGTGTTATGAAAGATCAATTAATGACAAACATACTGTATATACTGTATACAATATACAGTAAGTGTATACACTATTATAAGGTACACTAATAGTATCAACACAATTGTGATTATATTAAGTAAAAAAAAATATTATTAATCCCCATGTGTTAATCACTGGCATACCGTAGTTTAATAATAGGTTTTACTACTAACACACATTACATAACCCCTGTTCCCCTATTAATAATGTTAATGCACTAACAATTTTTACAGTATATTGTACAATACAATACATTAAATGCATAAAAAGACTAAAAAGACTAATATCAAATATAATACAGTATTATTGCATTATAATTGGCATAAAAATATACGTTATATAGAAATCTAAAAAAAATCTGTTTTAATACCATTGAAAAATAATAATCTAAAACATTTTAATTGCATAACTAATGCTAATTTCATACATTGATTAAGTAATATTAAGCATAGATTTATTTTATACTATCGTGTAATACTTATATCGTATAAAATAATATAATTTAATGCTTTAATTTAAAAAATTTTATCAAATTAAGTATTGTATTATTTTTTTCATTAAAATTGCACAAAAGTCAATTAAAACCTTTTTTCTTTGTTATAAAATTTTCAAATAATATATTTATTAATTTATTAATTATTATTATCTTCTAATAATATTTCTGACTATTATTGATAAAGTTTTCATAAAATAATAATTATAATAATAATCAAAAATAAGTATATGTCATAAAATAACAATTTTAATTGTATAAAATGTCAACATTATATTTTTTAATTATTTCTGCTTATAATAAAATAATTTTAAAAGTTTATAAATATTTTAAATCAACTCAAAAGACAAACAAACAAATATAAGTTCAGTAATAAATAATTAATATGTTTGTATTAACTTAATTCAAATCAAATATAAATTTTTATAAATGAGAAAAACATTATGCAATATTCATTAACTAAAATAAAAATCAATTAAATTTATGGCAACAATTATAATAAATCTACTTTAATTACATGATCGTAGAAAATCAAATAAATTAGTAAATTAATGTTTACTGAGAATACCTCTTAAATATATTAAAAATAATTACATTAAAAACGAAAAACAATTTAAAATAAAATATTTACTTTGAATGGTTGGCCACTTGTTATCCCACAAAACACTATAAATGTTTTGCATTTGTTTTTTGTTGTTGCTGTGAACTATAATTTTCTATAATTTAAAATACATTACATTAGGAAAAAAGTCATTGATTAAAAAAATAAATAAATAATAAATAAATAAAATATTTATGTATTGCTTACACCCAAAAAGGCAAACAACAAAAAAATATTATTTTAATTTATTGACCTTTTCTTTTATATTAAAACAAAATTATATCATATATTTTTTTATTCATTTATTTAACTATCGGCTCAATTCAAACCAAAGCATCTTATTATACTTACATACAAACAAAATAAATGATAATATTTTTTTGTAACGATTTGTTATAAAATGATTAAATTAGAAACAAAACAAAAATCAAAATAAAAGACATTAGATTTATAATTGATATACGATTTCTATAAAACTATTACATTAATTATATGATAATATGTTTTATTGATGTATATATATATATTCTAGTAAATAAATTTCCAAAATTTTTGTTTTTATGTTTTTAAAAAATTTTGAAATGAATATTTGACATTTTTCATGAAATTAAATAAAATATGTATTTAAATTCATTTAGAATAATTTTCTAAATTAATTATTAGATATTTGCATATTTGTTGGATTAAACTAAAATTTTTTCAAATTGCAATAATTTTCATCAATTATTGTAATTAATTATAAATATTTTAAATATATAATACTGTAAATGCATATAAAGCTTAAATATAAAATTCACATTTATTATTAATTATTATCGTCATTATCATAATCATTATTATACTTATATAAATCCATTAATATTATTTATTTATCATATTTATTAGCAAATGTCAATCAACTAGTTTTTTTAATTGCAATAAACTAAAACTATTAATATATTTTCTAAAAACAAATGTTAATCAAAACAAATAACTCAATAATATTTTACTATAAGATAAAAATACTCGAAATACTGTAAAATGTTAAGGAAAACAACGAAACAACAATAAAAAATGATAAAAAAATATTAAGTAAATAATTGCAGCAAATATTTTGTTTTTTATGAGTGTTTTGATATTTATATCTTATATCACTAAAAAAGCAAATAATTTTTTACAATTGATTAGTTTTTTAAATATGAAATTCTGTATATTGTTTGTCAAATTCACACAAACTTAACACAAAAAAATACGATAATTACTTAGCATTTTATTATTACTTATATTATTATTAGATACTGTATATAATAATTTCAGTGATAATTTGCAACAATTTTCTTTAAATAAAATTATTTCAATAGATGTATATAACATTGTGTTTGCAAATTATATCAATTTAATTATAATTAGAGTGTATTTGAATCAGTATTTGTTTTTTAGATCATTTTGTGGCCAAAAAACAATCAGAAAATGTCTTCTGTCTGGGATTGGGTGAACATCTTTCACAAAGACATTGACACTTTGCCACCATATCAAGTGGCGGCCGTCAAACCGGAAAACTATGTTCACTACGATGTCATTGCTAGAGAAGACCCGGTAGTATTGTACTCGCATTTTACGGCTGACCACGAAATCATGTATGAACTGGTCGTTCACAAAGATCTTCATATAAAGACGGCCTATAGTTTGATGCGAAGCAAATCGGCCACAGATATCGATCGATACTTTAATAGTTTGAGCCAAAAGTTGCCACAAATATTAACAATTTCTCCGCACATTACGGTAGAAATGCTTCAAGAGATCTGCAATTATGACAAAGAGCACCAAAACCAGAGTTTAGCCCATATTTGTGCCTATTATTCACAACTCAATGACTACTTTAATCAGTTAACACCTAACGACACGGCTATCATCAACTGTCGCAGTCCGGGCTCCGGTCGGACTCCTCTACACATCGCTGTCCTTACGGGTCGCGTATCAACTGTTCAAAAACTTTTATCGTTGTCACCGAATCTGGAAATTGTCGACCGAAACGACAACAATGTTCTACATGTGGCCGCCAATACCACAAAAGAGATTATCGAAAAAATCTGTTTGGCGGCCAAAACAACGACCAGTGATGTCAATCTTATATCACTGATAAACGTCCGAAATAATGATAACTTTACGCCACTCTATATCGCCTGTTATAATGACAAACCTGACTGTGTTAAGGAACTGCTGAAGAATGGTGCAGACGTTAACTCGGCGTCGATTATCGATCAATCAGATAGCGAAATGGTTGACCACAAGATAGACGACGACAAACTAATAAGTGATTTGGAAACTAAAGACATGAAAAACGGTGGGACACCATTGCATTGGACAAGTAATGAAGAGGTGATGGAAATCCTCATTGAGAAAGGCTGTCACGTCGACGGTCGTGATTTTCAAGGACAGACAGCATTGCACGTGAAGGTAGCTCGCAGTGAACTATCGGGTGTTATAATCTTACTGAGCTATGGTGCAGATGTGTCGATCAAAGGCCTGAATGGTAACACACCATTGCATTTGGCCGTCAAATCTGAATTGTTAGCTATGGTTCAGGCATTGATAGTGTTTGGCGCCGATGTTAACGCCAAGAACTCTAATGGAGAGACAGCCAGACATTTGGCCGCCGCCGGGAAAAGAAGTTCTGAAATGGATCTAATTCTTTATGTATTRCATTCAGTGGGCGCCAAACGATGTTCAACCAATAGATCTGATTGTACTGATGGCTGTTCCCAATCAAGTGGCAGTCAATTCAACGGCAGTCCTCCCGATAATTCTCCATTCAAGAGAATCGCCAAATTTTATGACAATTTATTGGGCGAACTTATTGTTAAAAAAGCCGTAAAACGTAAACAAGAGAACTCATCGTCGGACAGACAGTCGACGACAACAGCCAATCGTTGTCGTGTTCTGTGTTTAGACGGCGGAGGTGTCAGAGGTTTGATAATCATACAAATGTTGTGGGCGTTGGAGACAATGGCGAAACGTAAGATGAATGAGATGTTTGATTGGATGTCCGGCACCAGCACTGGCGGTATATTAGCTCTATTGTTAGCATTGGGTAACTCTACCGATGATTGTCGACGATTATACTTTCGGCTCAAAGATAAAGTTTTTGTTGGTCTTATGCGTCCATACGCATCGGCACCGCTGGAAAAGTTTCTTAAACAGGCTCTGGGAGAGGACACTCGTATGGGCGACATTGAGAAACCGCGAGTTATGGTGACGGCCACCATTGGCGACCGATTTCCACCCGGTCTGCATCTGTTTCGCAATTACGACTCACCCGCCAATATATATTGTAACACCGATGGTCACAATGTTAAAGAGGTTATTCCTTCTGTACCTAATCCACTGGATGAACACGTTTGGAAAGTTGGCCGATCTTCAGGTGCAGCACCCACCTATTTCAGACCATGCGATTCATATATCGATGGAGGACTGATAGCGAACAATCCAACTCTGGATACATTGACAGAGATTTGTTCGCTTAATAAAGCCCTCACAGCTGTCAACAGAGAGTCAGAGACACTTGATTTGGATGTTGTTGTCTCACTGGGAACTGGTAGCATACCGGAGGAAGTGGTACCCATTATTGATATATGTCGACCCGAAAGCTGGCACGATATAGCCACCAGTGTAGTGTCGGCCAAGATTCTGGTCAAACTGTTGATTGAACAGGCCAGTCAATCGGATGGACAGGTAGTCGAACGGGCAAAGGCCTGGTGCTCACAGACAGACGTTCCCTATTTTCGTATGAATCCTCCGCTATCGGAGGACATTGAGCTCAATGAGACCGACAATACAAAGTTAGTGAATATGTTATGGGAGACGACTGCCTATATGTTTAGCAGATATAATGAATTGGAAGAATTGGTTATATTGTTGTCGTAATAATAATAAATTTTATTGTTTTTTTAAATAATATATATTTTGTATCTTAAAATTGTTGTACTGTATTAGTATTTTTTAATTAGTTTCTTATATTTTATTTTATTTATTCAACTATTACAGGTATTTAATACTTCCGATCATAATGATTCAAATGATTTTAAATAAAAAAAAGTATTTAAAATACTATAAATATTTGCATTAATATAATTAAATACAGTATAAATTTTAATATTTAAATTTTTAATATTTTATATATTATATATTATTTTTTAAGGACTAAATAATATTAAAATACTAAACTAATAATTGGTTATTTTATGATGGAAATTATATTCAGTTAATTTATTATTGCATTAACTTATAAAAGCCGTTATACAGTAGTAATATTTTAATCACTAAAATCTAACAAATTATATATTAAATATTATAAAATTATAATATAAAATTTTTTAAATATGAAAACTCACATATAAATTATTAACTTCAGTGATATAGTTTAAAAAATGCAATTTATATAAATCAAAATCTCACATGTAATCTAATATATAAATTTCAATATTTATAAATTAATTAACACTAAATTTGTTTAGTTTTTTCCTGTGTTAATAATATTTTGTACTATAATTTATATCTAAAAAAAATTGTTATCAAAATTTTATGAATTATTCACACATCAATAAATCTATATATTTAATATATGTTTATAAATTTTATTGAAAAAAATAAATATATGATTTTGAATGGCATTTATCTCCGAAAGCTATAAAATGTTAGAAAAACAAACATTGAATTTTTCAGTCAATTTAGAGTTCATACCCCATGTCTTGAAAATAATGTATTTTTCGGGTTATAAACAGTAGTAACTTATAATATACAGTACAGTATAGCTGGTAATGTTTAAATGGGTTGATTGAGTGACTGTGTGTGTGTGTGTGTGTGTGCCGGCTGTTAATTACATTGTGCTAACTTAKCTAAGAGTACAGTGCAGTTCACTGTTTGTTTTTAGGTACACAGCTTTGAATATATTGATAGATTTATACATTAGTGTTTGACATATACGATATGTCATAGATATAGTGGACAGTTAGCTATATATATAAAGCTAAATATCTTATAAATATATAAGGCTTTTAGTCATTTCATTTGTTGGCACTGGTGTTTGGGATCATTAGTTAAATGGTTGAGAAAGTAAGGACTGGTAGCCAAAAACTAACAGCCAAATTTTCTGCTCAATTTATATAAACATTTTTTTTCTCTCTCTAAATGTTTATTAAAATAACCAGAAAATCAAATGTTTGTTTTGGTAACGACTAAACAGTCGACTAAATTATATGCAAATCTTTGTGTGCTATCATTGAAAGCAATCTTAAGCTAAATCTTATTTGCGGTTATGGAGGTATATCTCAAGATCCCAGTGCCTGATCCTGATATTGAGGCAACTGTCATATCAAACTGACGAATACACAGTGTATTACATACTAAACAAATACACAAAATATATAAATTATATATATATATATATAAATTCATGTTAATATACAACAGAGTATTTCAAAAATAACAAAAAATATATAAATTATTAGTTTTTTTTTGGTCAAAACCAAATAAGTCCATTATTTATTTATAGACAATACCTACATAACTATAAGTTATAGTATATATAATAGTATATACCCGACCAAAAATGACAGTCATATCAATTTATATTCAGTACAGTTATACAGTAGTAAAACTGAATTACAAGCTCTTATATAATTTTTTTTATATTAAATATATAAAAATTTCATATATCTATTCTCAAGACAAGTAAAGCTTTAATTCAATGTTTTTAATACAGTATTACTGAGATTGTTGTGCCAATAGATTACAGTAGATTTTCTTTATATTTTTTGTTGTTACTATAATTTATTGTGAATAACATTTTTTGTGTGTGTTTTTATATACGGTATATATTTTATGTCATACAATGTATTAGTATCATATTTATGATTAAGTTATGGTTTAGTTTGTTTCTATAGGTTTAGTATTGATTAACTTAAAAAATATCTACTGTTTTTATATATAGTTTTTACTAATTGGTTATATCTTGTTTAATTTTCACAAAAATAATAATTTTACTAAAATATTTTGACTGTTAAATTTAATATACATGTTAGTATAACTTATAACATTTTATATAATTTTAATCATTATACAATAATATAAACTATTACAATTAATTATATATCATATTATGCTAAAAACTTTGTCTATCAATGTATAATATTTAATAAATAAATTAATTAATTATATAATAAAATTAATAATATTTAGTAATTAATTTACTAACACATTTAGTAATTATTATGCATTAAACAATAATGTTGTTATATTTAATAAACATGTCAATATTTTTTTAATATTCAATAATAGTATCACTGAATTGATTGATTTATGTAGTAAATTGTAAACATATTGAATATGTAGTACATAATGATATGTACTACATATATATGAAAGGTCAATAAACGATTAATTAAAGTTTTTAATTATATATAAATATAAATTAATAAATATATTGCACCAAATAAATCAATTAAATTATAACTGTATGTGGTTTATATTTAGTGGATTACCAATTTATAAAATAATTTATGTTTTATTAAATCAGATATTTGTTGTAACTATATATTGAAGATTCCCGGATATCTAAGCAATTAATTTTGTTGTATAACTTGTAGACACAAACAACTGTTGTTAAGACATATTGAGTTTTTAATATTAAAATATTTTCAGTATATTATATAACACTAAACAATATTATTTATGGCAATACATATGTTAAATATTTATACTGTATTTAAAATTTTCAGAAAAAATAATAATTTGTTTACTTTGATATTCAGTTTAAACATTTATAAATTATAAAACATCACAAATATACAGCAATAATATAGATAGATAAACGAGAAGAGAGAAGGAGAGAGAGAGAGAGAGAGAGAGAGAGAGAGAGAGAGAGACCAACAAATTGTGAAGTGATATATTGAAAATGGAAATTATTTAGAAAATTTTAGTTTACTTTATTTGTAATGTACTAAATGTTTGAAAAATTAAATTATAGCCTAAATATATACTGTATATTATACAAGTGGTATAGTATTGAGAAAGAAATGATTTATTGCAAACAACATTCATTTGGCTCTTCATTTACAGAGTCTCTCTCTCTCTCTCTCTCTCTCTCTCTCTCTCTCTCTCTCTCTCTCTCTCTTTCTCTCTTAACTTTTCCCCTTAAGATGTAATCAATGTTTGGTTAAGTAGTAAAGTCCAACCACTCCTTATATCCTACAGAAGCTATTGAAATGAATCCCCTTAACAATGTCTCTATACTATCACTTAATTTTGTCCAAACATTCAAAATAAATAATATTTGTGGCCAATAATACCATTAATCCAAATATATTTATTATTGTTTTCAATATAATACTGTATCTTTAATACAGATTCTGTAGTGTATATACAATATACAATATATATATATATATATATTTTGTTATAAGTTCATAACATAACAATTAGTTTTGAGATGCATTTATACATGGCTTTCAAATTTCTATATACACTGTAACAGTACTGTATAATATAATATTATTAATATTAGTATAATGTGCAATATATATATATTTATTAAAATATTTGATTAATTAATCAATTATTAAGTAAATAAATTGTAATATAAATATTAATTTTTATTTAAAATAAATAAATGTCTATCAATTATTTGTTTAAAAATTATTGATTATAAACATGCATTAATTTTTTTATTTTGTTTTTTTATTTAATAAGTATTTGATTATGCCTTTTAATTATTGGTTATATAACCAAAAAATAAACATAAGAGGCATGATTTATAAATAAAATGTCATTAATCACAAAATGCAAACAAGATATTAATATAAAAAAATAATATTATATCTTATATATTATAACTTATAAAACTCAAGTCTAAAAAAAGTTAATGATTTTATGTTTTATATTAAAATTAATATAATAATAGAACATTTGTTTTGATTATATTTTAACTTTCTTTTCATGAATATCAATATATACTGTAATTAACATAAATTAGTGATAAATTGATTTATTAACTTATAATTTTATTGATGGTTATAAATATGAAATAATTTCAGCATATTTTGCAATTAAAGTATTTAAGACATACACTTGTCTTATTATACTATAGTATTAATAATACTCTAAAATAGTCATAACATTTGCATATAATTTATTTCTTTCTTTAAAAAAAATTATATAGTATTAAATCATTAAAAATTTATAGTCAACAGTTGCCTATCTTTAAAAATAACACAAAAAAAACTACACAACAGTCCTCACATTATATACTGTATTATATCAATATATCAAATAATATAATTAATAGGTTCCCATAAAAATGTCATTTTCTCTGGGTGTCCATACCCATTGAACTCTGGGATTTTGATACGGTATATGTCTATCATTTTTTTCCTAATAGTTTCTTGTATGAACTTTTAAGGGTGAGCACAGTTATCTCTCAAATTTCAAATATGTGGTGGTTATCTGGTTTTTTTCGGGGGTGTAATACGATCCCTATGTCTTATATACTATCATTACAATCTCTTGATATAAGTGCTGCAAAAAATGCTAGTTTTATATTATATATAAAAAAACTTAATTAGTATTTATAATTATATTATTATTATTATTATATATATAATATAAGACATTTCCTTATTTATGTTTTAGTATTATAAGATTTTAGTATTAATTGCATACATTTTAATGGATACAGTATTTAAGTAATGATTTTTTTGTGCAACAAATAATAGCTTCTACTGTATATAAATTAATATATATTTTTGCAAAACAAACAAATTTTTTCTCAGAAAGCATTCAATGAATTAAAATTTTTATTAAATAATGATAAAAATCATTTTTCCAAATAAAATTAATTCAATAATATTTGGTAAACAATGTATTGCATTTTAATTTGTGTTTAAAAAAAATACTTTATCTGAATATTAAATTGTTAATTAAAATTATTATAAATTGATTAAATTAAGAATGAAAATTATGTTACTTATAATAATTCATTAATAAAATACTACATTAGATTTCTAAAATAAATTTATTGAATTTTCTATCATTATTATTATTATTGATATTTTATTTGAAAATGTATGCATATTTTTATTCATAGTAATCTATTGAAATAAATAAATATTAAATTAAATTTTTATCAAATTGCGATATAGCTATCTCGTAAAAATACAGTATATAATATAATTTATATATAACTATAAAACTAAAATTATTAAACATACAAAAACATGTTATTAAACATGTTTTAAAGCATATCATTAAACACATTACTGTTTTTAGATAAATACAACAAAATTTTTATATATGTTTAAGACATGTCTCCCCATAATCTTTAAATACTAAACTTTCAAAAAAAGATTGCGATAATTATTTATGCATTAAATCTCTCATTAGTTTTTTATATATTAGTTGAAAGGCATTACTGAACGTTTGCCTAAAAACAAAGTTGAAAAGTTTTTTTTTCGAAGTCATAAAACATTTTATTAATTTAAATAACCAAAAAATAATCAAATTAATTAGCAATTATGAAAATTATATCAATTATATTAATTTTATGCCTCATTCAAGTGTCACTTTGCGCTTATCTTGACTACGGATCAGAATCGGCTTTAGTTGACAGTAGTAATAACAGCGAAGACGAAGACTCAGTGGGCGATAGACAACCGGATAATCCAATGATAACTAAACTGAAACTTCAGGCCGATTCCGATGCAGATCTTGACGACGAAGATGAGAGCAATGGCGATGGTTTGGTTAATCAGGACGATGACAACGAACCAGATATGCCTAAAGTGGACGCAACACAAGCACCGCCAGAACTACAGCCTCAGCCACCGGTAGCCAACCAGCCAGACATTGCTGGTCAGCCTAGTCGTGGTTATCCGGGAATCAACGAACCGGCTCCACAGACACCCGATTACAGTGCTTATGCCAACAGAGGTAATGTCTGCGGTCAGTCATATTTTTCAAATAATCAAATAATTTTTTTTTCGGTTTTTGAAACAAATAGTTTACGAGTGCCATAGCGGTCAGTATCAGTGCCAAAAAGTAGAGGCATCGGCGCCCACCCGTTGCATACCAAACGAGTGGCGTTGCAATGGTGTCCGCGATTGCGAAAACAACGACGACGAAAGCAGCTGTTCGGCCAGTGGCGGTACCGGACCCAGGACTGACATCAAGTGCTCACCCGAACAGTACAAATGCCACGGCGGCGCATGCATTGAACGACAATATGTTTGGTAACTATTATTATTATTTATCTAATGTTTTTTTTATTTGTTGTGTTTGCAACAACAAAAATTATACAGTATATTGTTTTTAATTAAATGCAAAGTGACGGCACCTATCACTGCACGTATGGAGACGACGAGGCCAACTGTCAGACACCGCAGACCTCGTTGCGCGACTATAGCAACAGACAGGATCGGCCGGCGTATCCCAACTATCCCTATCATATAACCCGTCGCTATGAGGCCACACCCGGTGCCAGTGACCAGACCACTGCTAACAGAGGATCGGCGTCTGACACGGCTTCACGCGATATCTATACGCGACCGCAACCGCAGCCACAATCTGACCGAAAATCAGAGGAATACGTCCAACGATTGGAATGGAGAGACCGTTGTTTTAGATCATGTCTTAAATATTGAAACAATTGATTTATTATTAATATATTTTTTAAAATTTTAAATATTACACTCATTTATTTCTCATACATTTATTTTATTTGGCGACAATTTTTTTTAATATATACAAAGAGTATAATCCAATATTTCTCATAGATATTAGAGCCCAGAACGAGAAGATAATTTTATTAATTGATAAAATGTTTCTCAATTTATAAACAATTAATTATTTTGTGTTATTTTTATTTAAAATAAACATTTTTTATTATTGACTTTTTCAAGTGCAATCAATCACATACACATACATATAGTTTACACATAATATTATATACGGTATATAAAGTACAGTAGTTTTATTTAATATTAATAAAATAAATATTTTTTATAAAACATATATTTAGGAATATTCTGTTTGTTAAATTTGCTAAATTAAATTAAAAATAATTGATTAAGATCTTATAATTATTTAATTTATAAATTTTGTTATAATTTCAAATAATTACTTTATTTCACTTGAAATTTAAGTAAATTATAGAAACTATAATATACATGTGCTATACTATTATTTAAAAAAATAAAATTAAGTTACTTTACTAATGTTCGACAGATTTAATAGTCGTATTTTTTTGTAAATGATGTTATTTTTTCAATGGTTTCTCAATTTTTATACACCTTTTATCCTATTAAACCCCATATACTATTAAAGTTTAAATTAAATATATCTAATTTAATCAGCGATACTATAAATGGATTGATTATCTCTATGCATCTCATATAACACTAAATTAGTTGATATAGTAACTGACAATTTTGCAAATTTTACAATCATTTATAAGTTTTATCGATGATTTGTTAATTACATAACACATGATAAATATACTGTTTATAAATTTATATTATTTAAACAAACCAAATAAATTAACATGCTTAAAACTTCATTAAGCTAAACATTTTTATCATGATAATATGATAATAAACTTGTCAAATCAATTGCATTATACTGTACCATATATTGAATATAAACATATACATAGCTATAATTTATATATGGGATACAATTAATTATATTAATTAAAAATTAGTTGAAATGTATTTTTTTTATTTGGATTTCATGAGATAAAAATCGAGACAAACTCTTGAATTGCAATTAGTTTTGTTTTGCCGACAATTAATCTTTGCCTTTCTTTGCCTCTGATTTACTAATAAAGATTAAAATACTCTCTCTCTCTTCTCTCTCTCTCTCTCTCTCTCTCTCTCTCTCTCTCTCTCTGACACACACACACTCACTCACTCACTCACTCACACTCATATTTAATGACAACTTGTTTTTCATATGATGATTACTGCATTTGTTATTGAATTTTAATTAAAAAATAATTAAATATTATTCTAATAATAGATATTTTTATATCTATGATATAAATTATTCAATATAAAAAACGGTATAATTATGTTGTCACATATCAAGTGTTTTATGTTTTGCATAATTAAATGTTACAAAATTATATTATACAGTATAAAAGTATATATATATATATATAATTTTATTATATACTGTATAATATATATCATATAAGCCAACTAATCGATACCACAAAACTTGATATATCTGCCAAATATATAGCAATGTCAAAACCTATTGGTGTCGATGCCGGAGATGTCAAGTTTATATAAAGTTTGTATACAGTAGTAAAAGATGTCTAATCTCATTAAGTTTTTTTGTATTTTATATGAAAACTATATACAACAAAATTCAATTGACTTAATTCAATTGAATTTTATTGAATAACAAATACAGTATAACACTATCTATTGATTCATTTACAGTGAACTACATATGAAATTGTATATTAAGTTTTTTTATATTATAAATATAAAGATATTACAGAATATAACAGCTATATGTTTTATTTTGTCACTATGTTATCTAGCATTTATTATTTATTGTATGTTTATATATTAATTTTTTTTAAATATTTATATAGATATTACATCGATTTTATAGTAAACCTATATTTTGTATACAGCAAATTGAAAATACATTGGCAACAGTTGTTAAGCATTTAAGTGTCAAATAATAATAACAATAATAGTTTAAATATATTATACCATATTTATCATTAATAACACAAAACAAAAATATAATTTAAAGTATTTTTTTTAACCTATTAGCACAATTTTGTTTATAGTAATATAGTTTAGTAAGTTATATAATTTTTTTGCTAAGCTATTAAGTTAGGTATCAAATTTTTATTTTTTGTTAGCAATAAATATTAAGATTTTTTAATAAACGATTATTTCAATGAACTCACTGTTATTTTTGGCGTTAATATTATCGCTAGCATCTTGTAAGTCATGTTTTATTTGATTGAATGTGTTTTTATTTTCTAATTTCATTATAAAAACTAATAATGATATTTAAAACGATTATTCAATTAATAACTTGTGATAGAAATATATATATATATTATTCTATAAATAAATAAATTCAATTCAATGTTAAACCCTTTTTTTTCTCTCAATCATTAATTTTCAACTATGGTATGCAATACTTATACTGTATGTACAGTATTTGCACAAATATTTTTTATTTATTAGATAAGAGCAAAATAAAACTATTCACGACTTTTGAGGTCATAAACTATATATTACTTTCATTGGGATTATCAATAAAAATGATTTTTTTTTTTAAATAACAGCGGCATATGATTACAATTATCTGGTCATTGAATACATTTGATTTTAAAAGTAATCATTGCTAATGTAATAGATAGTATCAAAAAATAAATAATATTGTTATATGATAATTTTATAAAAAAAAATTAATTATATATAGTTATCCAGTTATAATTGCCACCGACTAAGTATAGTTAATAATTAATTTTTGACATTATATATAACTTTATTATTGAATTTAATGTTTTAGTTTTACCAGATAATTAATGTAATCATTATAATTGTATTGCTATTGCTACTGTTTAAGATTGTTCCCAATTTTAAAAAATATAAATAAATATCATTTTTTAAAAATAATATAAACTAATTTTTATTATACAGTATAATTTTGTTTAGTAAGTTAGATATATCTATTTCATTAATTAATAAATTAATTTATTTATTTTAAATAAACAACTACAATATGAATAACACTAATAGTAGTACTAATAATAATACTGTAATAATAAACTACAGGTGCAATCGGTAGACGAGATAAGAAGCCTCCGGAGCCGGACATGGAGTTGACGATGCATTGGCGCGATTTGAGTTTGAAGACCATCTGCGAAGAGGAGGAATGGAAAGCCCAGTTGGAACCGGTCAAAGAAAAGTTTGCCAAATGTCTGGGCCTTCGAAAGCTTGTTATCGACGACAACGATCCCGACGGTAACGTTGACCGATACAGTATGTTTAAGAGCGACAATAATAATCCGTATTGCAGGTCAGTTAGCCATTCAATCCAATAAATACTAATTAAAAAAAAACACAATAATATTATTGTTATTTTTTTTGTTGTTGAATAAAATACCAGAATTTCTAAGTCATGGGAGGCGTGCACTCACTATCTGAAAGCACTCAACTGTATTGAGCCAAACGGCGATGAAGTCAAGCGTCAGCTGAAGGGAGGATTATCTCAATTGGTGTCTAATAGCAAACGATTTGATCCGGATGATATGAACTCAATGGCCAAGGCCTACCAGATGCAGTGTGAGATGGCCAAGTTTGCATCACACTACAGCCCGTTTGGTGGTCACGGTAGGTTATAGTTTGCACACCCCACACACACCCACACATGCCTGTCCTATTCACAGTACTTACTTGAATTGCTGTTCATTGATTTTTTGACAACAAAACACACTCTAATAGGAGAATTTTGAACTCAGGTATGGATTATTACGGCGGAATGGGTATGGATTATCCCGATATGGGTGGCACCGATGGGGGCGAAGGTGATGGGGAGGGGGAAGTGCCTGAGTTACCACACGACGGCGACTTCTAATAGCAAATAATTTTTAAAATTTCTTTATCAAACGCACAATTAAATTATTATTAAATTTTTATTGAATTTAATATATTATTATAAGAAATTATATTTTTTATGCTATAAATTATTTATAAACTAACTGTTATAACAAATTAATGCACAATACATGCAATGAAAAAAAAATTATTTATTCAAAATATTCTATAATACAAATTAAATTCACACAATACAGTCATAAAATCTGTCATAATATTGATAAAAAAATTTTTTTGTTGTAAAATAATAAATAATTATTTTATTTAATATTAAATTTACTTTTCTTGTTGTTATGTATATTACAAAATCAATATCTAATATACTGTACACAATGTATAAAAAATAAATAAAAATATTGATATAAACTTATTAAAAAATAAATACATTTCATTATAATTAATAATATAATTTATAAATTTACATAAACAAAATCTAATTTCAACATCAAAAAAATTGTTAACTAAAAATCTAATCAATTTTTATTGACTGAATGATTGGTTATCGATTGTTTGGTCATCAATCGATTATAGATAAGCATCTGTTGCGCTGTCAATGGTTTGGCATCACTGTCAATGCGACGCACCGGTAGTGTACCGATCGGTGTCGATCGGATGCGACCGTTCATCGGAGTATAACAGTTCTGTTTGTGGCAAACACTGGCGTTGAATGGAAAGTCACCGCCGCGGCCAAAGTGACGGTCGATATCATTGTCATAGACAGGAACTTCACAATCTTCCGAAAGCTGCTCTTTGTTCGAATCGTTAGCTGACTTCACCATCATTTCAGTTGACACTTCCTTATTGGTCTTCAATAGCTGATTATCAACATCGGGTACAACCTGTAGCTGTGATGATATTATATTTTTAGTGGACAACCACAACGCCAGTGATGTTTGTAGCGCATCCAACACATGCTCAGCTGTCATACGGTGTCGCGGGTTTAGGACTAATAGTTTGTTGATTATCGACAAAGTATTCACCGAAACACGACAGTCCTTTGGTATTGAATACTCGGCTGATTTTATTTTGCGGAATAACTCTTGAGGTACGGAATCATAGAACGGAAACTGTCCGAAAAGCATAGTATATAATACCACTCCGAGTGCCCAACAATCAGAGGCTTTACCCAAATATGGTTTACCGGACAAAACATCAGGACTTATGTAGGCGGGAGAGCCCCGTTGATCGGTTAGCAAATCGTTTTCATTGACCAAATGTTTGCCGAGACAAAAATTGATTAAAGTAACAGATCGGGTGCGCCGATTGTATACCATATTACCGAGCTTAAGGTCCCGGTGCACAATGTTTCGCTTGTGTAGATTGCAAACAATTTTGACCACTTCGTAGAAAACACGAAGCGCTTCCCGTTCGGACAGTTTCTTTTCTTTGATGACGTGATGCTGAAGATTAACTAAATCCATGGATTTTGTACAGAAATCGTGTGGCCAAAGACAGTCTAATACCAGACAAATGCGTTTCTTGACGATTCCCGTGTAAGTCCACTGGCCGTTGACCTCCTTTTCTTCTTTTGCTTCATCTTTGAACAGTCCGTAGTGATGGTAAACACCGTTCATATCATGCAATAGTGACAAAAGTGAATATTCTGTGTGTAATAACATCTTTCCCTGTCTGTCGTCTTGTGTCTCATTGAACCAGTTCTCGAGTGTCAAGATTTTAACGGTAAAAAAGCGATCGGTTTGTGGATCGTCGGCACGACGGGCCAGACACTGGACAATACTCCGAACCGGACTGTTGCCCAAACGCATACCTATTAACAATTTATTTATTTTTTTAAAAAACATTATACAAATGGGATCAATTGCAGTGATAGTGATTGTCTTTAAAAATGACAACAATTGACAACAAACACATACCCAACACGTATTGTCCGACCCGTCGTAGACTCCTATCGTTGATAACAACGTGATTGCAATCGTTGGCCATCGAGTCGAACGAACGCTTCATTTGTTTCCAATATCTTCAGCGACGATGTCATCAAAAAATTAGCTGCAAATCAATCAAAACAACAATAAACACATCGATTGCATAAACAAAGCAATTGTTTACACAAACAATTACGCGAAAAACTTGAATATCATAAATAGTACCAAACAAACGATATGTGCAAAGCTGTGTGTTTGGCAATAGAAATATTTAGCGTAGATTTGGACCTTTTATTTGTTTTAAAAAATTTAAAAAACATTTATAATACTGTTTTGCAAAAGCAGCAAAAAAAAGTTTTGTTTTTTGAAAAATGAAAAACAAGTTTTCGCAAAGTTTGCCATCAATTAGTGTCAACAGAAAACAACTGCTCTGAAGACCTATTTTTGGATCAGTAGTTTGATCTCTGATGACCTTTGGACCACTTATTACACATCACTGGCAATGGATGTATGTCTTTGTTGTCCGCCATCAGTAAGTGACGTGACGTTTGTGTAGCGAAAGGTCTCTTTAAAAAAAAAGTTTTGGTCAAAGTCTTCGTCTGATTTCTAAGAAAAAAGAGGTCTTTAAAGAAGTTGTTTAGTTGTTGTTATCGACAATCAATTGGCCATAAGTTTCAGTGTTTTTAGTGTTTTCTTCTTCTTTTTTATTGTTATTATCACATGATATAAGAAGAAAATAAAATTTAAAAAAAAACTTTAGATATGAAGACCAAATACAGTGATTTAATAGCAACCACTCGCCAGGCATTTGCTTCGGGTGTGACCAGAGATATAGAGTTTCGTAAATGTCAACTGAAAGCATTGTACCGATTTCTGGTGGACAACGAGTCGCTGATCGTATCGGCGCTCAATGAAGACCTTAGAAAGCCGTCGTTTGAGACCCGAATGGCCGAAATTGATTTCTGTCTGAACGATATTCTCGGACAGTTGTTTAATATCGACAAATATGTGTCCCGCAAAACTGTACCAAAAACGCTGGTCACTATTGCCGACAATCCATTTATTTTGCCCGAACCCTACGGACTCGTATTGATTATCGGCGCCTGGAATTACCCGATTCAGGTGACACTCAGTCCACTTATCGGTGCCATTGCTGCTGGTATTTGTCAATAGTTTTACCGATTATTGCATTAAAGTTTAACATAAAATACTTTTGACAGGAAATGTTGTATTCGTTAAGCCGTCAGAGTTGTCACCGATGACCGCAAAACTCTTTCACGAATTGTTGCCGAAATATCTGGACAACCGGTGTTTTCACATAGTTTTGGGCGATGCCGAAGATACCAAACAACTCTTGACAGAACAGTTTGACTACATATTCTTTACGGGCAGCAACCGTGTCGGCCGTATTGTTCATCAGTCGGCTGCACAACATTTGACACCCGCGACTCTAGAGTTAGGCGGGAAGAGTCCGCTATATATTGACGACTCGTTGCCAGATATGGAGATGGGTTGGCGGCGTATACTATGGGCTAAAATGATAAACGCTGGTCAAACTTGTGTGGCGCCCGACTATATACTATGTACAGCCAGTGTTCAGAAGACGCTGATACCAATTGCCACTAAAATATTGAAACAATTTTTTGGTGATAATCCTAAAGAAAGTCCTGATTTTGGCCGTATTGTTAGTGATCGACATTTTGAAAGGTTAGAAAAACTGTTGAGCACTTCGGGAAAAGCAGTAATTGGTGGTGACATAGATCTCACCGATCGTTATATATCTCCGACCATATTGTTTGACGTCGAGCCAACTGATTCTATAATGCAAGAAGAAATTTTTGGTCCTATATTACCAGTTATTGTGGTCAAGGATGTCACAGAAGCCATAGATTTTGTGAATAAACGCGAAAAACCATTAACTTTATATATATTTTCGACTCAACAGCAAGTGATCGACAAGTTTCTTAAAGAGACGTCCAGCGGATCCATTTGTGTCAACGACGCTATGATTCAATTGACAATAGACTCACTACCCTTTGGCGGTGTCGGCAACAGTGGTATCGGTGCATATCATGGGATGTACTCATTTGAGACATTTTCGCATCAAAAATCAGGTGATATTACCGGATCTATTATTTTAAATAAATTATCATTTAATCTTATAGTTAGTAATATTATAATATTTTTCGTTGTTGTAAATCCATTTCAGTGTTGATCCGTGGTTTCAATCCATTCCTCGAATGGGTCGGTTCTAAGCGATACCCACCCTATAGTGATAACCGATTGAAACGATTGTTGCGTTTGTTACGTAAGCGAAGGTCTATTATACCCGAAAACATTATGTATTACATTGTATTCATATTGGGATTTATCACATGCTTTCTGTACAATCAATTTGAATGATTTTAAGATTTAGATTATAATGTAATATATACCGTAATTATTTGAATTAATCAAAAATTTATTTTGTTATAATCAATAACTTTGTCAATTTATTACCGGTAACTATCAATATATTTAAGTATTGTATATATAAAATAAGTCATTTACAAGATTATGTTGAATGCAAATCCATACAAAAACAAAACGGTTTGAGTTGTCTTTGACGGACACAATGCGATTGATTTCCATATTTGTTGATCCGATTGATCTCTCCCTTAACAGTCCAGTCGGGTGTGTAAACCGTACGGATGAGTTGTCCGCGAAATATAGCGCCCGAAGGTTCAGCTAAAACGGTTATTTCTATACGACTTTCGAAACCACGCGGTTTGGCCGTTGAACTACTCGGAAGTATAATCTGTTGTAAAATAAACATTTTCAATGATAAGTCTTCACACTAGAAATAAGACACTGAGTTAATACTTCAGCTGAAATCGTTGATTTCAAGTAAACTGTTTGGCATTTGAGTGGAGGCACTAAACCATTGATTTGTTTGATCAGAGCTACGGATGCAGTCTTCACGATCGGCTCAGTTATGTTCAATAGTTTACGTTTATTGCAAACGCAATAGTTTTCGGGTATCAATGCATTGTCACACGTCCTCCAATCGGGTATTGATTGTCTCCACGGACTGTATGATCGGATTGTGGACAATGGTTGGTGAGATGATTGTATGAATGATTCGTGTGTTTTATATCTTTCTGTATATACCAACAAAAAAACTTTATTTCCAAACAAATATAGTGTAATAATACTTACGAAATACGATATCTGTTAGCATTTCATACAAGTCTAACCAAGTAATCAATTTCTCACTATTCGTCTCCAATGTATTTAACAAATGTGGATATTTTTCAACCATACGGTCCGGTAATCTAACAGCAAATAATGGCATCCTTTCCTCAATTCGGCCAATCACTGTCTGCAATACCGGTCCAAATCGGTTGCCGTGATCTCCCTATTAATTAACGATAATAAAAATAAATATAAAAATCAACAATTTTAAAAATTAATAAATTATTTAAAAATTTTATACCATTAATATAAATATTGTATTATTCAATTGATCTCTTATTTGTTCAATAAATTGTGAAACATGTGAATCAATGAGTTGTACTCTATTGAAATCATTATGTGTGACTTCGATGTAAAAATTAAATGCAAAATATGGATAATGTTTTGCATGACATTCATGAATGAAATGTTTGATTTGTTGAAAAAATATATCAATTTTGGGAAACCGATTCATATAACAGTTGCTTAAATCAAATGGTATTAAACCCAATAGTATTTTCGAGACATCACGGAATAGGTGTATCCAAAAGGGTCGCGGATACCAATCGGTCGGTTGGCTGACAAAGCCGTGAGACTCGTAGTTAAATAGTGTGAAAGACGGAAAGTCCTCTATTAGGGCTGTCTTATAACCGGCATTATGAAAGTCCTTCCATATGAATGGCCAGTCATCGTATGGACCAAAGTCTTCGTTTTGTAACTCATTCTTCCAAACTCTTTTGCCGGTTAGTAAGGGAACCATATTTGGAAACGAGTTGTCCGCCAATTTGGTCAATCCTTTCATGTAAACGATATGATTCAATCTTTCCAGTGATTGTCGAGTTTGGGTCATAAATCGGAGATAATTTATGTGAGAAAGAGATTCAATCACTAGTATGAGAACCGATGGCTTATCGACATTATCGTCCGTTTTGACTCTCATCGATGGCTTTGATTTTATTTCGTACCAAAAGTGAGTGTTTTCGTAGATCTTCCGCGAGAACAGATCACGACATTCAACCCAAACAAAGTTATTGTCAGCCATCGGAATGCCTGTCTTGGGATTCAATTCCTGAATATTCTTCTTGTAATCCAATTCATTGTCGTTGCCTTCGCGACGACCGAAGAACTGATAGTTACACTTAAACTGTCCGTACGCTTGCCTTAGAGTACCGGTGCTGTCGATGTACGTCAAATTGGTTGTCGGGTCGCTTTGATGCCGACATTCAATGTGTTTCGGCAAAATTGAGATATATTTAGATACACTTTCGTCAAATGGATTAACATTAAGAGGCAAATGGCAAACATTGCCGGCTCCGTCATATAGGGAACCACCTAATTGTATGTAATTTTCTTTAAAGAATATTCTCTCATCTCGATTATCAAAATAGATAAACAATGACACGAGTATTATGACTATCACTGACAAGATCTTTACAAATTTTACTCTAAATCTTGACATTATTATGTTTTTTTTGTTGAAAAATAAATTAATAAATTAACAATTATGATTATATGAGTTGAAAACAATTAAATGATAAATGTATAAATTTAATTAGTAATAAACTATTTTATATGAACTTATTTGGCATTAAAAACTCTCGATTGTTTATATCAGAAATTCCCAAATTGATAGTTAAATTTATTTTTGGGGTTATCCTACTAACTAGTACAATTTATATTTTATAAAATTATTATCAACTATTTTTTTTAAATCTAAGTAAATATTTGCTTGATTAATATTAGAGGTCGTATATTAAATAGATTATATCTGGGAATTTCTGATTTATACAATAATTTATAATCAATTCAAACTCAAAATAAAAATATCAATAACAAAAATTCTTGATATTTAAAAAAAAAATCACAATTGTTTTATATAAGATATTTAAAAACAGAATTAAGTTTTATTACACATACTGTATATTTACAGTATATATACAACAATAAATATTTAGTTAAATTATACTACCATAATTATTATTATAATTATAATAATACTAAATATATATGTTATAATTATATATTAAATTATTTATTTTAACGGAATGACAATATTATTTTTTTGTGTGTAGTTTACTTGATATATATATTTGACAAATAAAACAAAACAAAAATGCAATATTTGGTATTTTTATGACTATTAAATAAAACACTGTTTTATCTCAAAAATTAATTTACTAAATGATATTATAATATTATTATTATTATTGTAAATACAAATTTCATTACAATTACTACTGTATAATGTGTTCAAAAAATAAATGTAATCATTATTCTTAAGCTAACATTTAAAACAAATCACTTAACGGTAAAAAAGTTTATGCCTAAGAATAATAATATGTTATTAAATAATTATTGCTTTTATTGGTTTCAATATTATTATATAATTAAGTAAATAAAAACTATATGTAAAATATTAGTATAGGTTATACTGTATATAATTAAATTATTAATAAGAAATTACTTTTGGCTTGAATTTATTGATTATCCTTTAATTATTATCTGAGTATACATTTTAAAAAATTTGAAGACTAATTGCAATAATACTAATTACAGAATATATATATATATATATATATATATATATATATATATATATATATATATATATATATATAATATTCTGTGTATAGTATTGTATAGTTTAGGAGATTTACTAAAATTATATATAAATAGTTTGCATATATCGTATTGGATTTATAAATATAAATATATATATGGAATTAATCTTGTTCATTTAGGGTATTTAATAACTATGATATTTAGTGATTATTTTATTTATTTATTATTTTATTTTTTGAACACAATATTGATCCTAAAAGTTAATTTTAGATATAATAATTATTTATGACATTATACACAAAATGCATATAAAAAATGCTTATTATTATATTTTTAGAAATTTTATAATTTAAATATAATAAAACAAACAAAAATCAATAAATAAAACAATAAAAAAAGTAATAAAATTGAGATCTATTATTATAAATAATTAATTACAATTTAATGACAAGTATATATATGTTTTTAATTAAAACTATGTCAATAATCTAAACTATTAAAAAAATTTAAAAAAATATTTTTTTTTTTAATTTGACTGTGCGTTACTTAAACTAGTTAATTGTGGGATAAATTTTTACAAGTTTTATTTTTTGGTTAAGCATTTTAGTTTAATTTCTAATAATTAAAAGACTAGGTGTACAGTGATATATCATATAATAATAATTTTATAATATGTTTTACAATTTAGAAATAATAATAATAATAATAACTTCCCATTAATTTATTTATTAATTTGTTTTCGCATATTATTTGTCCATAATATGTATTATTATTATTAACACATCAAACATGTTGTATAATAATCATAACTAAATCATATATTCAAACAAATTGATCGCACAATTGATCACTGGGTTTACAATTAAAAAGCAACAAAAAAATACAATAAATTTAGTTTTAAAAAACAATTTTTAAAAAAATATTAATAATAATAATAATAATACACATTATTTATTAAAATATAAAAAACAAAAAAAACATGTAAATTTAGTGTCAAATTAATTTAAAATATATCTTGATAATATTTTATGACAATTATTTATTTATTTTTTAATTAAAAACTCGGCAAAAAATACAGTATAGCAATAATAACAATAAAATGAACTAGCTAAAAAATATAATTGACATAAATTTACAGTATTAATATACAAACAATTAATTGACAGTTCATATAACTATTATTTTTTATATGTAAAAATACCAATATTTTTGTACCCCATTTCAAGCCACATAACTATACGTATATTGATTTCCCCCACAAAAACAAATATTACCGGTAAATATTAAATACATTGTAATTGATAAATAGTAACGTTGTTTATGAAAAGTATTTGAAAACCAAACACTGTATGTCAGCACTGATGATATGATTGACAAAAAAAAACTGTTGGATTATATACGAAACCAAAACAATAGTAGACGCACCACAAGCACATAGATATATCATAAATTACACTTAATATATACATACAAATAAAATAGTGTGTATAATAACTATGTAACAAAGTCTATGCTTTGTAAAAACACCGCCGCTAAGCATTAAACACTAATATTGCGCACATATACATACACTACTGTATTAGTGGGCGGCCATTAATGTTTTGGTTTTAAATATAATCAAAAAGTTTTTTAAAAAACACATTATTTAATACACAGAGTGTGAGCACATGTTTGCGTCGATTATTACAACAATATATATATATTTCATTACATTTGCAATCAAAACGACATTTAAACGCAAAAACATCGATAAGTTTTTTGTTTGATTTTTATTATTAAATTACTTATTGTTTGATCGGTTGTGTCTATTGGCCACTACTCTCTCTCTGACCAACAATTATGGCATTTCGGGTACAATTTGAGGGTAACAACGAAGTGGGAGTCTTCGCCAAATTGACCAATTCGTACGCATTGGTGGCCATCGGCGGATCGGAAAACTTTTATTCGGTCTTCGAGAACGAACTGAGCGAAGCCGTACCGGTCATACACGCGTCTATAGCCGGCTGTCGTATTGTCGGCCGCATGACTGTTGGCAATCGACACGGCCTACTTGTGCCGAGCACTACCACCGACCAGGAGCTGCAACATTTGCGCAATTCGTTGCCCGATACTGTCCGTATTGAACGGATAGAGGAACGGTTGAGTGCATTGGGTAATGTAGTGGCCGCTAATGATTACGTGGCTTTAGTCCACCCGGACTTGGATCGTGAAACCGAAGAGATCATTGTCGACACATTGAAAGTTGAAGTGTTTCGACAGACAATCGCCAATCAAGTTCTGGTCGGCTCCTACTGTGCTCTCACTAATCAGGGTATGTGTGGTCAACACATCCGATATATTTGAAACAGATATTCCTTTAATTTACATTACATTAACTTTGTCTGTATTTTATCCAATCTTTAGGTGGTTTACTTCATCCACGCATTGCTGTCGAAGCCCAGAACGAGTTGTCATCACTTCTTCAGATACCGTTGATCGCCGGAACCGTCAACAGAGGCAGCGAAGTGATCGGATCCGGTTTGGTTGTCAATGATTGGTCAGCTTTCTGTGGATTCGATACGACATCCACCGAAATATCTGTGATTGAGAACATATTCCGGTTGAATGAAGCCGTCGGTCCCAATGCCATACAGTCATCGATGAGACAATCGCTTATCGAAAGTATGACCTAAAAGTTTAATGCATTTATTACATTACCTGTAAATGTCATTAATTATTTGATTATTGTTTTAATCATTATTTTAATAATTGTATAATTCATTAATTTTTCTTTGAAACAAAAAGTTAATGTATTTTTTAAAAAAAGAAAACAATGAATATAATGTATAAACTTAATATATTGTTTATAAATATTGGTAACAAATTATTTTTTATCAATAATCCATATACTGGTACTTTGATATAATTATGGTAAATGTTATATTAATTTTTTTATATTTAACAATATCTATAATACAATTTACAAATTAAATTAAAAAAGCATCGCATTATATAATTGATTATTACGGTATACATATAATTTATATTACCGGTTCATTTACTGATAAACTAACTATCATTATTAACTACCTGTGCATTGAGTGCATCATCGATAGGTACATCATGTTTGGTCTCGTGTGTCTTCATATTACACAACTGGTTGAACGCCTTACCACAGAAACGACATTTAAACGGTTTGTCTCCCGTATGGACCAGGGTTTTAAGGAAATAAATGCCTGCCCTGGCAATGCCCAAATAGATGCCATAAATGCCTGGCATTTTGGGCATCTATTTTTATTTCCTGCCAATTTAAATTGCTAAAAAGCAACTTTATTTATAAAAATAATAATGTATATAATAAATAATGTTTTTAGCGTGTTAATTAAATTTACAATTAATATACTTATCTCTAATGATATTATCTTTTAATTAGTTATACAAAACAAAAATACAATCAAATAGTTAATAATATAAAATTAAAATAATAGGTGTCACCAACTGAAAATAGATGCCCAGGGCATGGCAGAGGCAGGGCAGGCATTTGGCAAAATTGGCATCTATTGTTTATGCCTGCCACATTTAAAACCCTGATCATACCTGTATTTTAATATAAAAACTATCTCAATACAAGTTAAACCAAAACAATAATGGCTGCCACACAATAACAACCTATAACACAGTAGGCTATGTATATGCGGGCAATATTATTACATATAATGCTTAGGGCGGAGTTTATACAAAATATATTATGTATATTTGTATATTTACTGTATTATACAGTCTTTATATATATTTAAAAAGTGTAATCATTGTGTTTGTGGTGCCTCTGGTATTGTTTTGGTTTAAGTTGTATTGAGAGTTATATTTATAGACATTTCAATAATAAAGCGCCAATAGTTGTATTATTAATAATACTATTGTTTAGTACTATTTGATTGAATCGCAAATAAATTGTGAAAATTATTGTTGTTGTCATTTTGGACACTATTTTTTGTGTAAATTATTTTTGTTTTTTAAATAATTTATTTCATTATCATATCATAGGATATATGATATGATATATCAATATATTGATTAACTGATCCTTCAATTTGTTTGTCTTTTCATTACAATTGTGTTTTTGTTGATCACAGCAGACATTACCAAACAATTTCGTTTAAACATCAAAACCAGTGATGAGTCGATTAACGGCAATCACTGTTATCGGTATTTTGGTCATTGATTTCTCGTATTTGTTGGCGATATCGACAGCCGTTGCCGATAACAATGGCCTTTCGTGTGATAATATGAGTGGTTACGACTTATCGACAATCAATGAGTATATGACATAAATTGAGTGAAAATTATTATTATTATTGAAATAATTGTTTGACTTTTTTTTAATATGATTTACAGGAAAACATATAAATATATTCATAACTACACGAATACGTCTACTAATAAAACCGATAGTTTTGACGTTTTAATTAACATTTGTCGAGTGTTTGACACCAAAGATAAGACACCCGAAGTCTGTTTTGGCCGACAAATCTGTGGCCACAAGACCACTGATAAGACACCAATTGGTAATGAATTTATAGATATATATGATATAGTTTTAGTAATAATAACTTTTTTGTGATTTGAATATTAGGCTATCGATTGAAGTCCGCAGACTTTGTTCCCGACAACGGATCGCATAAAGAGTATATCAAAGTTGTTTACGACGGATCAGAGTGTGATATTCATCGGATACTTAACTATTCAATGACTATCATCTTCTACTGTGGAGAAGATTCGGTTTGTGATAAATGTCATTAATTTTTAATAATTATAAAAATATATTTTGTATTTTTTAGCCGAATTTAAACCTCGAAATGTCCACTACTTGTGGTATTCAATTAAATTACACCACAAAGTCTGTGTGTAAGACTAGTACTAATAACTCAATGCCATCATTAGCGCCGATAGTCAATTGTTTTTGGGAAAATCACACACATTATATAGATTTTAACCAATTGGTCAAAAAGTCAAATAACTATAAAATTTATAGACTTTCGACGACAACTAGTTATCTCTATATTTATTATATAAATGTTTGCCGACCTTTGAATCAGATTTTTGAACCGTTCAGTGACTCGAGTATAAACAATTGCGGACCAAATGCTGCCATTTGTCAGGTGAACAGTGATACAAATGATAGTGCTTTGAATTTAGGCGAACCAACAAGTGGTCCGATTCGGTTGTTTGACGAAAGTCTTAATTTATTTTATGAAAATGGGAGTCCGTGTCCGGTCAGACCACATGAAAAGTTGCGAACTCGCATAAAGTTTGTATGCGATCCGTTGGCCGGCATTGAGAATATGATTGTCAACGAACCGGGAAGTGAGACAATGGATGCCGAAGATTGCGCCTATTTTATCGAATGGCGTACTTCTGCCGTTTGTAACTATATTGAACGCACAAAAGGTCAACAATCTGGTGATCACACAAATCTGGATGTATTGGATCAAAGGGATGAACTCATCTATAAGGATGGCTTTCTGGAGGACAATCGACTCGATGCATACATTAATGTATCGGCACTAATGGGAACTACTTTTAATGTGAATGAATTCAGAGAATTGGATAATAATAAGACAGACAATTATACTTATGTCATAAATCTGAGTAAACCCGAACTGTCCACTGACTACCAGTGCTCTGAAGCGGGTGTGTGTCAGACAAAAGGCGACTTTAGACGAGATTTAGGTAGTGTTAAGACAATAAAGTATTATCTAAGAGGACATGAACTTCAAATGGCATTGCAGTCCAAAGGAGGCACTCGAGGAAAATGTGGCAAAAATGCCAACAAAAACGTGACCACAATTTTCCGATTGCATTGTTCCTCATCGGCCGGTGTCGGCGAACCAGAATTTATGTACGAAAGCAACGATTGTGACTATGTTTTCAATTGGGAGACATCGATGGTTTGCCCAATAAATTTCATCAAACAAGAAGAATATATTGAATATATTACCGAACGTAACAAATCCCAGGAACGGATGGAAAAGGAAGAGTTGGATCATTTAGCTAAGTCTACTGAAGACAATCAACAATCTGGTGGTCACACAAATCTGTGGATCGGTATCATAATAGTTATATGTATTTTGGGTATTATTTGTGCCCTATTGTTATACAAACCTAACATCAGGTAAACCCTAATTAATGAATGTTTTTTATATTGTAACTAATATTGTTGTAATTTAATTTATTTAGACAATCTGTTTTTGGTTTATTTAGGTCAAGACAAGTTAATAGGTATTTAATACATAATCAACAAAAATTATCATCATCATCTCATCAATAACTAACATTTAATTATTTTTAAAAAATTTAAACTAATTATTTTAATTATAATTATCATAAAGGTAAATTTCTTAATTAATTTTATCATATTATATAATGTTTTAACAATTTTAATATAACTTATTATTTTTATATTTTTTTAGATCTGATGATAGTTTGTCGTTAGATTTGATGACCACTTAAAATAATATTAAGAAAACAAATATCAATTGTATTTAATAATTATAGTGTTTTTGGTGTTTGGTTTTTATTTTCAGTTCAATACCTAATTTGATTTTTTATTAAAAAAAACTAAAGTCAAAGTTTCATTGCATTGTTTGTAATCTCCTGTAATCATAAAATCTTTCTGTTTTTCATAGTTTGTATTGATTTTTTTGCAAAAAAAAACAAAAACTATTTTCTGTTAATTAATTTCTATTGAATATTCTTTCAATTTATGTTTGAATTTGATTTTGATTTTTTTTGATTATTTACTTATAATTACTGATTTATTTTTTTCAAATCAAAAATTATTATTTTTACACATATTATTCACAACACACACACACTTGTGTCATATGTCTTGCATTTGTATTTATTTTAACAAATACTACGTGAAACTCGATTGTCGTATAGATATCTTTATAAACCGGCAAAACATATCCATTAATCCTCTACACAGTTGGCATCGCATGAAAAGGACAACAACAGCAACAAACCGAAAGCCGAAGTGGTTATCATCGACGGCGGCAACAATAGTCATCAATATTCAAACACAATTGCAGGACAGCCATCATCTCACGTGCCTTACTATAGCATTTACGACGACTCCGACGTTGATCTTCTCACTTGACTTCACATTACACACAAACACTTAATCCTTGACCTATGGTTTTGGCATTTTTTATATATTTTTGTTGATAATTATTGTGAAAATTATTTGTTATAATTGTATTTGAGTTAGTGATATGTGTGTAAAGTGTTGTCTAATTTATTGGTTACTATTGTAATATTTATTATATATATATATATATTGATATATAATTGCTATTTGTTTACTTATTAATTACTATTATATTATAGTTTTTTTCTAATTTAGTCATTAATTAAATATGTAAACAAATCTGTGATAAACAAGGAGTCGATTTGTTTTTTTGTGTGACTATAGCTGAGGATGTGATGATATTAATGATTTTTTTTTTGTGAGTGACGGTTGCGCTGCAATTGATAGTTTCGGTTTGGTTTTTATAATCACAAAAAATTATATATTAATCAAACTTCTAGTCCATTCCTAATAAACTATTATAATATATATATATATATGTATTGATAACCGGATCTCAGTTTTGCAGCTCAAACTTCATACCAAATATCATATGAAAAATTTGTTTATAATTAACAAGTATTTTGTTATATAATTTTTTTTAGTTATTACAAAATTGTTTAGTAATTAATTAAATTTTTTCACATTTATTTAATGATCTGTTATAATCAAAGAGTATTTTTAAATATTAATTTAAATAATTATAAAACTAATTTGTATTTCTGGTAAATTAATTAAAGTACATTACATTAATGTACTAATAATTATCTGTTTATATATAATAATAGAAAATAAATTGTATTTTGTTAGTTGTATTTGTTGCCAAAATTAATAATTCATATTCGATAATAAAATAAAAAATGTTATAATTTATTAATTAAATTTTTAAATAAAACAAATTTAGATATTATTAAATTGATTTTTTGGTTGATATTATTTTATTATCTATTTTTTAAATTGTTTATAACTTTTATACAGATATCATATGAATTAAAGAAAAATATTAATACAATAAACAACTATTTGTTTTCTTATTATTTTATAATTTATAAAATTTATTCAAACAATAAATCATTTTTTTGACTCAATTACTAATTTATTATTTTTTTAAATAACTTTAAATTTTACTAAAATAATTTTATAAAACATTATTTAAAATTTATTAAACAATAAATGTTTGTTATAAATTATAATGTAAAAATGCAGTTAAAAATAATACAAATCATTGCATAATGAAAACTAAAATTTTATTTGAATATTATTTATATAAAACTATTAAATTAAACGTTTTTACTTTGAATAAAATTATAAAAACAAGTATTACTTCTATAATAACTATTTAAGTATTTTGTTATATAATTTTTTTTAGTTATTACAAAATTGTTTAATAATTAATTAACATTTTTCACATTTATTTAATGATCTAATGATAAAACATTATTTAAAATTTATTAAACATTTTTACTTAGAATAAAATTATAAAAACAAGCATTACTTCTATAATAACTTTTAAATATTACTAATTTTATAAAACATTATTTAAAATTTATTAAATAAAAAAAGTAGTTATAAATTGTAATATAAAAATGCAGTTAAAAATAATACAATTCATAATATAATGAAAACAAGAATTATACTGTATTTCAATATTATTTATATAAAAATATTGAATTCAATACTTTTACTTTGAATAAAATTATAAAAAACAAACTTTGTTTACTAAAAAACAATTTTTATTATACTATTTTAAAATATTAAATTTTATTTTTATCACGAATTCCTGAAAGGAATACGTATATGCATTATATAAGTCGGTCTGTCGGTCTGTCTGTCCCACGAGGACATAGGTTCGAATCCACTATCAACTACAAATTTTTTTGAATTTTTTTTTGCTTTTTTTTTAAGTTTATTTTTTAGGAAAATAGTAGTTTATTTTGTAATACTGAATCAGTTGATACCCCCACATGACTATAGTTGTTTATTTTGTCATACTAAATCGTTTGATACCCTACATAACTATAGTTGATTTTATTTTATCATACTGAATTTAATTTTTAATTATGATTAGGAATTCGTTTGGAAATGCTTTCTACCGTTCTCAACTGGTTTTTGTTTGGGTTTATTGTATAAAAAATTGAAATGAATAAATTTAAATAAATCTTATAAATACTAAAAACAAGTATTACTTCGATAACAGTTAATATTTTGCTATACATTAAGTTAAGTCTGTGTTTAATTACAACTTGTTATAAAAAATGTCAATTAAATCATTATTTTTTTTAATTAATTTATATATATTGTATAATAACATTAACGCTAAAAGTGAATACTTTCAATGGAGAAATTTAATCACTAATGATAATTCAGTTTTATGTAATGAAAATAATACAAGAAATTATATAAATTTGAAGTTACCGTATATAATATATGACAAAAGCAATTGGATTGAGAATAATAAGTATGAACTTTCAGTAAATTATATTGGTATCTGTAAAAATAGTTCAATTGGTTTTAACATTGCTATTGTTTTAAACAAACAAATAATTCAATATTATGGTAGAAAAAATTTAATAACAATAATTGAATTCATTAAAATTATCAAATCTCCTATTATACAAATGACTGATCAAAATCAATTAACAAAATATGTACTTGATAAATCACATAAAATAATCATGTCATGTTTGTATTTAATGGATAATTACATGCAATATGAAATTGCATTGTATTATAAAAATACTATTAATTTCTATTGTCATGGACAAAATGTAAGTAATGTGTAAATTTACAGTATTTTATAATATTAACTTAAATATTATTTATTAAATTTAATAATTTACAGATAACAACAAATCGATTTAATATAGAATTGAATAATGGATTTATATATGATTTAAGAAATAAGTTGGCAATAAATTATACTTTAACTGACTTCAAAAATATTATGCCTTATATTGTGCTAAACATTACAAAATTTAATATTTTTGATGAAAGAATAATAAATAAGTCAAAACAAACTATTTTTGGATTTGGAAATATTAGTACATGTTTTGGTTATATTACTAATAAAGCGTTTAATATTGCGATTTTCAAATTGTATCAAAAGGGAAACATAAATCCTAATACTTTAGAGAAATTAAATTTATTAAAATACAACATTATTTGGATCCATACACAAGATATACCATTTGGTATTATGCAATCTATACGCAAAACATACAATGATTCGACATATATTGGTCTAAATAATCATAAAAATAAATCAGTTAAAATAATTAATTTTAAATCTATAATTAATTGTACAGATTTATCAAACATTCAAGAGCTTAATGTTCAATCAAAATCTGTTGGCGATTTTATTTTTAATAACTTATATAAGTTATTAATGCTTTAAATTTATGTTTATTAAAAAATATTTGATTTCTTGTTTTATAGTATAATATAATTTTTTTTTTCATTATGCAATGAATTGTATAATTTTAAACTACATTTTTACATTATAATTTTATAACAAACTTACTTTGTTTAATAAATTTTAAATAATGTTTATAAAATTATTCATATTTCAACTTTTTATTAAAATTTAGTTATTTAAAAAATAATAAATTAGCAATAGTATCAACAAAATTTGATTTCTTGTTAAATAAATTTTAAAAATTATAAAATAATAAAAAGAAAACAAATATCAATAGTATTTAATAAGTATACAATAGTACAAATCGGAAGTAGTTTATTGTATTAATATTTATCTTTAATTCATATGATATCAGTATAAAAGTTGTAAACAATTCAAACTCAAAATAAAAATATCAACAAAAATTGATATTTAAAAAAAAATCACAATTGTTTTATATAAGATATTTAAAAACAGAATTAAGTTTTATTACACATACTGTATATTTACAGTATATATACAACAATAAATATTTAGTTAAATTATACTACCATAATTATTATTATAATTATAATAATACTAAATATATATGTTATAATTATATATTAAATTATTTATTTTAACGGAATGACAATATTATTTTTTTGTGTGTAGTTTACTTGATATATATATTTGACAAATAAAACAAAACAAAAATGCAATATTTCGTATTTTTATGACTATTAAATAAAACACTGTTTTATCTCAAAAATTAATTTACTAAATGATATTATAATATTATTATTATTATTGTAAATACAAATTTTATTACAATTATCTCTAAAATTAATTTACTAAATGATACTAGATTGTCCCGCGCAACATGTATAGCTATGTAATTCTTTTACTAATTTTGAAATATTAATCATAAGTAAGTTGAATGTCTGCTTACAGAACTAATACACATTAATTCCTCTAAACTCTAAACCATAGATATAACATTGATTTGAATAAAAATTGAAAATATAACAATACATTTTTAGATTTGCATTAAAATATAGTTGTTAGGGAAAGGTGACAGACAGAAAGACAGACTATTATCTTAACAAAAACTTTGAGTACCAAAACCTGGATAGATTTAAAATAGTGAAAACAAGTTATATATAATTTTCAATATTAGTTATAATTATTGATAATACATAGCAAAAATACATACAAGGAAATAAATGCAAAAATTATAGCAACTATTTAATATTTATAAAATATTTTATAAAAATTCAATGTCATTTTTAAGTACATTTTTAAATATTAATAGATACTAGTTCTTCCCGCTTAACATGTAAAGTCATCCATTCTCTTAATAATTTATAAATATTCATAAGAAATTTGAATGACTGCCAAACTTGTTTCTAATCCAACAGAAGCATAATACTTATAAACAGAATGCATTAATAATGAGACCTATCTATATTCAGTTCTCAAACTAACTAACTACACAGATAAAACTGTTAATATCTCTAAAACCCTTTGACCAATTTTTATTTTATTTGTGTTAAATGATAGCTTGACTCCCTCGATTTATTAAACATTTAATAATGGCTGTGATTGATGCCAACGGAGGCAATACTTGATATTAATATTGTTTTTACAAAATTAATTGCTTTATTTTGTTAATAATATTTAAAGTTTTGATTTCATGAAAATACTTTTTGTACATAACTTTTTTTACCATTTCTTACTTCTTATGATTTTTTATAGATAATATGATAATTAATTCAATTTTATTTATTGACTTATAAACATTGAAAAGTGTTCTTTCATTTGATATCAAATTTGTTTAATTAAGTTAGAAAATAAAAAAGTTATTAAAGTTTAAAATTAATATCAATATTTTTGCGACACGAAATTAGATTATGTTTTTAGTCTAGCTATAAAATTCAGTTTAGGCTATCCAGTAAACTTCTCTACAAAACTTTTGCGATACTAAAAATGTTTGTATTTTGCTATTAAGTAGTATCCCTATTCAAAACTAATGAACCCCTAAAATCTACCTGAGCTTAGTAAACATTTAAAATTTCCCATAGAAATAACATTGCTTTCAATATTAAAAAATTTTGCATTTGAAAAAATTTTACAAAAATTTATCAGCTAGCTAACCTCCCGGTGCCCTGGGACTCATAAAATATAGCATATAGCAAAATGTAATTACACAGTACAGGCCTACCTGTCCATAAAACCTACATGAGCTCAGTAAACATTTAAAATTTTATAACATTACTTTGAATAAAAATTGAAAATTTAACAAGACATTTTTAGATTTGAATTAAAATATGGTTGTTGGGGAAAGGTGTCATACAGACAGACAGAAAGACTATTATCTTAAAGTGTTATCTTGATATATTATGGGTAACACTGATAAATGCATATAAAAAATGCTTATTATATTTTTATAAATTTTATAATTTAAATATAATACCCTTTCGGGCCCTTAAGGCCTTTTCGGGACGGGTATGTTTACGGGACGTTTCATACTTATTCTTTATGTTCCCGTAGATATAGAAATTTTAATGCATATTTATTATTCTTTTTTTTATGCTTTATTCAAATCTATAATTAAAAAAATATTTTCTAAAATTTTCTTACTTTTGCCGCCATTTTTTTTTTAAATATGTTGATATATTATATCATATTTTTGATGCTGTTTACAATTCAAAACGATAAAATTTTTACCTAATTTTTTTAACTTTGGCCGCCATTTTCTCTATGTTTCCGAAGAGATATCAAAATTTTAATGTAACTTTTAAATACATTATTAGTAGTCCTCTAACCGAATCTGAAGTCAGAATTTCAAAATTCGCAAAATAATATGCGACACACACAAAGACAGACAGAATCAAAAAGCCATTATAGATTTCAGTAAACAAAACTTTTCAAGTTTTTTTTGAAAATTTTCTTTTGTACAGTAAATGTTAAGTTGAGTTTTTCTTTGAAACAAAAAGTTAATGTATTTTTAAAAAAAAGAAAACAATGAATATAATGTATAAACTTAATATATTGTTTATAAATATTGGTAACAAATTATTTTTTATCAATAATCCATATACTGGTACTTTGATATAATTATGGTAAATGTTATATTAATTTTTTTATATTTAACAATATCTATAATACAATTTACAAATTAAATTAAAAAAGCATCGCATTATATAATTGATTATTACGGTATACATATAATTTATATTACCGGTTCATTTACTGATAAACTAACTATCATTATTAACTACCTGTGCATTGAGTGCATCATCGATAGGTACATCATGTTTGGTCTCGTGTGTCTTCATATTACACAACTGGTTGAACGCCTTACCACAGAAACGACATTTAAACGGTTTGTCTCCCGTATGGATCAAATAATGTCGCTTTAGCTGTTGATTTTGGACAAATTTTCGGCCACATTCTGGCCAATTGCATACATAACGACGTTCCTCGTGTATCATCATATGACTGCACACACAATTGATTAATGAAATCAAATTATTATTAGAATAACTTAAGATTTAGTTTAGAAAGTAGTATACCGTACATACCGTCCGAGTTTCTCCTTCGATGTCAGTATTTTGTCACATCCCGGCCAAAGACACTTATGTATGGCTTCGATCAGTTTGTGGGCTCTGCTCTTATGTTTCGCCAAATGTTTGACTAATTAATTGCAGATTTTTATATGAATTTTTTTCAGATTTTTATTAAAACAATTATTTGGTCACACCTTTGGCACCGCATTGTGGACAGTCGTAAACGGGTACTTTGTTTTCATGTTTCAACATATGATACTTGAGATGTTCATTGGTGTAGAAGCGTTCTTCACAGGCCGGCCAACAGCACTGGTAGTCTCGACGACCCATATGTCGCTTCTTGTGGACTGAAATAACAGAATACCGATTACTTATATACCCTATAATATCGTCCAATCAATCAAAAAAGATAACCGATATCTTACTAATTAATGCCGTTTTCTGTTTGCTTTTGAACTGACAGTCCTCCCAATCGCACAAATGATAGGCCACTCCTTCGATCAGTGTTATGGACGGATCTTTCGGTTTGATTCTACACTTCTTTCGGTGATAGAAGAGGTTTCGGTCGCCGGCAAAGGCTTTTTCGCACAAATTGCACACAAATGGCTTAACTTTCAGATGAACTTTGTTGATATGTGTGGCTACAAGCCATCGATGACTATATTGTTTGCCACAATAGTCGCAATTGAATTGGTTTTTGCCTAAAGATAAGAATAAAAATATCAACTTATGGATCAAATTATATATTTTAATAGTTTGATCAAAAAATAATACCAATTTTTATGCCAACAGTTTTATCGTCGAACATATTGTCCATTTCGTGTCGATTGATATCATCTGTCGGCTTGTAGTCCCAGTCTTTAGATTCGTCAGATTGATTGTCATCACCGGTAGTGTTATTTAACTGTCGATTTCTATCACTGTTTATAATCATATTGTCATCAATTAATATATCTGTTGTCAAATCAAATGATTGGTCATCAAAAACACTGGTAAATAGTCGATCAAAATTACTGTCCTCTTGTTTGCCCTTATATTGATGTAACAATTGTTTGTCAATTGTTTCCCGATTTGATAATATCTTGAATTTCTTGGCTGCAGAAGAATAACTACCATCACTTGTTTTGGCACAAACTTTGACCAGTTTTTGTTCAACGGTACAGATATGGAACCTATATTTGGCCACCTTTTCGGTGAATTGGAGGTTTTGTTGGCACTGTTGACAACAACGAAGACAATTGTCTTCCAAATAATCCATCAATTGATTCATGATTTTCATCAGCTGTTTGCTGGCCTTTAGTTCAATCAATAATCGGTTGTTTTCGGCCAACAATTCATGCATTAAATCATTTGTTTCCAAAGCAAAGAATTGTTTCTTATTCTTCGGTTTGTTTGTTGATGTCTTCATTGTTGTTGTTGTTGTTGTTGTCGATGATAATCAACAATCAATTTATAGTATTAAACAATCAAAACAAATGTTTTGTAAACATTTTAAACACAAACACGTCATTGATATCAATGTTATGTTATACTGTATTTAACTATTTGTTTGAAAATTTTTTGCGCAAATTTTTATTATACATAACTAGAGTTCGATAACTATTAATATAAATATGATAAAACTTTTGTAAAATATTAATGTTTTGATACTAATTGATATTTATTATAATATTTCCATTTCTAACAATCAAGAGAAAAAAATAAAACTTTTTTCATATTTTCCGGGAAAATTGTAGGGATATTTTAGGGAACTATATATTTCACTAATATGTTGATCGAACCCTAACTATAGTACATATAATATTAATTTTTTGTTTATAGATGGAGTTATAAATAATTATATTTATAGACATTTCAATAATAAAGCGCCAATAGTTGTCATATTATTATTATATACTGTATTGCAATACCAATAAATTTCAGTATCAAATACAGTATTATTATTATAAGTTAATTGAGAAAAAGTGTAAACTCATGATTGAAGTCTAATATATGATATTAAAGTAATATTAATGGCAAACAAATGAATCATTATTTTTGTTGTTATAAATAATTATTAATAAATTTATAGTAATTTCATAATAATTCGTAGTATTATTAATAATACTATTGTTTAGTCTATTTGATTGAATCGCAAATAAATTGTGAAAATTTTTGTTGTTGTCATTTTGAAAGCTATTTTTTGTGTAAATTATTTTGTTTTTTTGAAATATGATATCAATATATTGATTAACTGATCACTTAATTTGTTTGTCTTTTCATTACAATTGTGTTTTTGTTGATCACAGCAGACATTAGCAAACAATTTGGTTTAAACATCAAAACCAGTGATGAGTCGATTAATAGTATTAATAGCTATCATTTTGATCACTCATTTGTCGTATCTGTTGGCCATATCGACAGTCGTCTCCGATAGCAATGGCCTTTCGTGTCATAACATGAGTGGTTACGACTTGTCCACAATTAATGAGTATATGACATGAATTGAGTGAAAATTATTATTATTGAGATAATTGTTTGACTTTTTTTTAATTTGATTTACAGGAAAACATATAAATATATTCATAACTACACGAATACGTCTACTAATAAAACCGATAGTTTTGACGTTTTAATTAACATTTGCCGAGTGTTTGACACCAAAGATAAGACACCCGAAGTCTGTTTTGGCCGACAAATCTGTGGCCACAAGACCACTGATAAGACACCAATTGGTAATGAATTTATAGATATATATGATATAGTTTTAGTAATAATAACTTTTTTGTGATTTGAATATAAGGCTATCGATTGAAGTCCGCAGACTTTGTTCCCGACAACGGATCGCACAAAGAGTATATAAAAGTTGTTTACGACGGATCAGAGTGTGATATTCATCGGATACTTAACTATTCAATGACTATCATCTTCTACTGTGGAGAAGATTCGGTTTGTGATAAATGTCATTAATTTTTAATAATTATAAAAATATATTTTGTATTTTTTAGCCCAATTTCAATCACGAAATTTCCACTACTTGTGGTATAGAATTAAATTATACCACAAAGTCTGTCTGCAAGACTACTACTCATAACTCAATAACTACAACAACATCAAAGCCGACAGTCAATTGTTTTTGGGGCAATAATACCCATTTTATTGATCTAAAACAATTGGTTAAAAAATCAAATAATTATCAAATTTATTATATCTCGCCGACAACAAATGATTTTAGTATATTTTATATAAATGTTTGCCGACCTTTGAATCCGATTATCTATTCGTTCAGTGAGTCAGGTATTAATAATTGTGTACCAAATTCTGCCATTTGTCGGGTAAATATCGATTCAAATGATAGCGGAGTAAGTTTAGGACAACCGACGAGTGGTCTAATTCGTCTGTTTGATGACAGTTTGAATTTATTTTATGAAAATGGCAGTCCGTGTCCGGCCAGACCTCAAGAAAATCTGCGGACTCGCATAAAGTTTGTATGCGATCCGTTAGCCGACATTGAAAATATAACTGTCACCGAACCGGGAAGTGAGACAATGGATGCCGAAGATTGCGCTTATTTTATCGAATGGCGTACTTCTGCCGTTTGCGACTATATTGAACCGACAAAACTCGAAAACAATTCGTGTTATTTCACGGATCAGAGGACAGGATTATCTGTTGATTTAACATCACTTAAGAAGAAGTGGAATAATCCGTATCGCATACCGATGGACAACGAATCCATTTTTGAATTGAATGTATGCGAATTTGCCAACTCTATCAATACACACGACTGCTACCAGACATCCTCCTGTCTTCGGCACAACGACTCGGGTATCAGTTATGGTCGGTTGACTTCAAGTTTTTTCATCTATAATGGCGTCGATTTAACGCTTAGATATGCCGACGGATCAAAGTGTACTGAAGACACTAACAAAACATTGTCGACTATAATCGTACTAAAATGTAATTCAAATGCGACAAAATCTGAACCAAAGCTCAAGAAAATCACTTCATGTGTGGCTCAGTTTGAATGGGAAAACTCATTGATGTGTGATATCAAACCATCGAAGTGTGCAATACTGAGTGAAAGTGGAAATTATTATAACTTAAGCCAACTCTCATCGATATCGCATTCATGGAACACAACTGATCCAAAGGACTCGTTTTCTGTTTATTATTTGAATGTTTGCTCTAAAGTACCGAAAAGTATTGGTTGTAATGACCCGAACGCCGGTTCGTGTAAATGTTTTTATAACTCACAGAAACAGTTTGATTGTTGCATAAGTTTAGGCCATCCATCGATGGATGAGTTAAAGGTCTTATCAAATGAAGATTTACTGTTGACTTATAGTAATGGTGACGACAGAGAGTGTCGTAAAGGAATGCGAACAAAGACTGAGATTACATTCAAGTGCGACAAACATATAGGTTATCCAAAGTTTGTTAACGTTTCAAAGTCTCAGTGTATTTATCGGTTTGAATGGAAGACGTTAATGGCGTGTCCAGTAATGGATCAAAACGATGAACTCATCTATAAGGATGGCTTTCTGGAGGACAATCGACTCGATGTCTACATCAATGTATCGCCACTAATGGGAACTACTTTTAATGTGAATGAATTCAGACAATTGGATAATAATAAGACAGACAATTATACTTATGTCATAAATCTGAGTAAACCCGAACTGTCCACTGACTACCAGTGCTCTGAAGCGGCTGTGTGTCAGACAAAAGGGGATTTTAGACGAGATTTAGGTAGTGTTAAGACAATAAAGTATTATCTAAGAGGACATGAACTTCAAATGGCATTGCAGTCCAAAGGAGGCACTCGAGGAAAATGTGGCAAAAATGCCAACAAAAATGTGACCACAATTTTCCGATTTCATTGTTCCTCATCGGCCGGTGTCGGAGAACCAGAATTTATGTACGAAAGCAACGATTGTGACTACGTTTTCAATTGGGAGACATCGATGGTCTGCCCAATGAATTTCCTTAAACAAGAAGAATATATTGAATATATTACCGAACGTAACAGACAACAATCTGGTGGTCACACAAATCTGTGGATCGGTATCATAATAGTTATATGTTTTGTGATTACTGTTTGTGCCCTATTGTTATACAAACCATTCAGGTATATTTGATAACTTTTTTATATATTAATTAATTTTTTGTTGTAATTAAATTTATTTATTCATATTTAGAAATTATGTTTGGTCTATTGTGATACCAATAGACAATAAGTATTTATTTAATACATATTATTCAAGAAAAATTTTCATAATCATCTCATCTATATATAAATAACATGTCATTACATTTTTAATTTTTTAAAAATTAACACTAATTATTATTATCATCATATTTTAATTATGGTAAATTTTACAATCCATTTTATCATATTATATGTTTTAACCATTTTAATATAACTTATTTTTTTATATTTTTTAGATCCAATGATTTTTTATTAACATAAAAACTTAAGTATCGTAAGTATTTTAATTATTTTATATATATGAAAATCACAAATAGATATTAGAGAGCGAAAAGTTTCGGACCCGTACCTGACCCGTACCTGATCTGATACCTAAAATCTCGGACTCGGACCTGACCTAACATAGGGTACAAATTTACCTGACCTGACCTGACCTGACTATGTAGGTCCGAAAATAATTTTATCAGAAAACAATTTTATTCATACTATACACACAACAAATTTGTTTAAATTAATTACTCGGGTTAACGATAACTGATAGTAGATCTAACTTAGATACTAATAAAGTTAATATGCCATTATTTATTAGATCAAAATATGATATTTTGTAATATTTTATGTTTTATTTATACAAATATTTCATAAATAATAATTTAATAAATTTTGTGTTTGATTTTGATATTTTGTAATAATTGTCATTTAAATAGTGAATAAAAAATTTTCGGACCTGACCTGACCAAAAAATTTTGGTGTTCGGACCCGTACCTGACCTTAGCCCTAACTTTTACCTGACCTGACCTGACCTGAAAAATCAGGTCAGTTTTCAGTCTCTAATAGATATCTAATAGATGTAATTTTTTGTAACAAATATTAAGATAATAACAGTTTAGGATAACTAATAGGAAGGACATGTCATGTGGTGTAGGCATATGTTGTCGGTAACACGATTTGTCTTAAATAAATTACACAATTTGTCATCAATTTTGGCCATTTCATTGCACGCGTCCACTATGTTGTCCTCATGTAAACTATTATATAACTGTTTCCATTCATTTGTATTACATTTACTTAATTATCAGATTTAGAATAAAAAAACATAAAATTGTAAATAAATAAAAAGTTAATACTAATAGAAAATAATTAGAAAATTAGAATTAGAAAATACAATTTAATTGATAATAAAAATACCAATTGTTTGACACTACATGTGTACTCCCGATGATAACAACAATATTCAATAGTAAGTTGTGTTAAATCTATTGGTTTATCTGATGTCAAACTCCACTTTTTAATGAGAAATTGTTAATCTTCGGCCCAATACTGATGTCACACAACATTGGATTGATGTTTGAAATACAAGGAACAGTAGGTATGACTGTCGCTGATTGGATACTAGTTTGGATGTGTCGGTGATAATCCATGTTTCGATTTCTGACATTAGTATTATCATTACACGGATTCTGTGTAGTGGTTCGGCCATTGATAAACATTGACGGAACTGTGACATCGATATTATCAAAGCACGGGATGTATATCTTACAGGTGTCCGTCTCTTCAGTTATATTGACTGTATTTTTCAACTGATATTGTCTACAAAAATCAAAATCACTAATCAGATGATTGTTTTTACATTTCTTGAATATGGATCCAAAAAACAGATCCGTGTATTGTTCGTAACAGAACCGATGCTATCAATTGAGATATTAATTGAATTAATTGATAATTTTGTTGTTTTGTTATTATTGATGTTTAATACTAATAATAGTCTGTTTTACCACTCTTTTATGAGAACACTCTCTTTCTCTGGCTTTACAACAGCTCTGTTGACTAATAATACCATTGACAGCACCGACCCATTTGCTGTCCAAACATTTGTCCACTTTATTGACCACTTGATTGCAGGGATGACTAAGATTTGGATACAATAACTTTTGGTTGTCATCAAAAACAAATATATATATATCAGGATTAAGCAAGGTTTTGGATTTTAGGGGGCGTAGACCGGGGTAAAATTTACAAAATTCTCGAAAAATCTTGGAGGGGGGTATTGGGTGGGGTAAGATTTTTATTGCATTTTTAAACGACAATTTTTTCAAAAATCCAAAATCAAGGGGGGGTCAAGAGAAAATTCTTTAATATTCCATTAAATTCCCGAATATTCCCATGTAAATTCAATAAAGTTCCCGCAAGTTCCCGTATAAATTCCCAGGAAAATTGGTAAATTCTCCAAAAATAAAAAAAACTTAAAAATTTAAAAAAAACTTAAATTTTAACAAAAATTAATACTTAAAAATAGTTGATAAAAGCATTAATGATACACTATGAGTTTTTTTTATTATTTTAGTAATTTTTAACTTTTAAAATAATTAATTTTTTAAATAATACTTAATGTTTATAGTTTATAGATATATATTTTTATTTTTATGACCCCGAAATTTTAGGGGGGGTCATTTCTCCTCGTTTTTAAGTGACAATTTTTCCCAATTGGTCAAAAAATCTGGGGGGTAAAATCTCAAAATCTCGATCCTAGGGGGGGTATTTTGGCCTTACCCCCTACCCCCCTTACTTAACCCTGATATATATATATATATCTTTCCATATTAAAAAAAGTTTTGTGTTTTGTCAGATAACAATACATTACTATCTCATGAATAATATCAAGATAACACTTTAAGATAATAGTTTTATCTGTCTGTGTGTATGTGTGCACATTTCATCAACAACCATATTTTAACTCAAATCTAAAAATGTATTGTTATATTTTCAATTTTTATTCAAAGTAATGTTATTTCTATGGGAAATTTTAAATGATTATTGAGCTCAGGTAGATTTTTAGGACAGGTAGGCATGTGCTGTGTAACTATATTTAGCTATTTGGTATTCGTCATAGGGCACCGGGAGGTTAGCTACCTGTGCTAAATTTTTGTAAAATTTTCTCAAATGCAAAAATTTTAAATTTGTATTAAAATTTTCTATTTTTATTCAAAGCAATGTTATTTCTATGGGAAATTTTAAACGTTTATTGAGCAATGGTATGTTTTAGGGACAGGTAGGCAGGTTTTGTGTTATTACACTTTGTTATATTATATGAGTCACATGGCACCGGGAGGTAAGCTACCTGAGCTAAATTTTAGTAACATTCTTTCAAATGTAAATTTTTTTCGCAAAAATGATTTAATTTTCAATTTTTATTAAAATTATTTAAATATATATAAAAACTAAAAATTCTCAAAAGTTTAGACGAAATAATATGTATTGGTTCAGTAGTTTTGTTACATTAGGTTATGTAGTAGTTATATAGACAAATTAAGTCTCATTCAAATTACTTATGATGAATATTTTAAAATTAGTAATAGAATTCCACGGCTAGACATGTTGTGCGGGACAAACTAGTATTATTTATTTATTTAATTTTTTAATTTATATATTTTTAAATAATTAAAGATAGCGCGAGACGTAATAAAAATTTTTCAATAATATTCAATGATTTTTCAACTGGTCTCGCGATTGTTATAATTATTAATAATTAATTAATTTAAATATAAATATATATTATTTATGTATTAAATTAAAGAGAGTGTGTGTGAGAGAAGAGAGAGAGAGAGTAAAATTAAATAATCGTATTGTAATTTTATTTGTAATTTTGATAAAATAAAAATATATTATTTTTTTAAACATATAAAAATATTAAAATGGGTATGTACTAGTATATATTAAAAATAAATTTATTGAAAACATATATTGTAATAGTTTGAAATACAATAATTAATTAACACACGCTCTACAGTGAGAAAAACATTAAACAATTTATTAAAATAAAAATATATATTTTTAGATATATCTAAATCTAGCAAATTTTTTGATAAACATTGAATTAGACAATACATATATGAAAAAATAATGATAACATTTAGTTAGTTCATACAGAAAGCTTTTAACTGGCCATACGATAGGCCGATGATTTTGTTATTGGCTTTACATATACTTGTGGTGTCTGTGGTGTTGACTCTTAAATTTTAATGTCTGATGCATTGGTTGTGGTGGCTGTTGGACAACAGTAGTAGTTATAATATTCACGGGTTGGGGTGTAGTGCATAACTTATACATTTTAATTTCAATGACATTAATTAATATTATTAAAGTTATTAATGCTTTGCATCTAAATTTGTTACAAAATATTTTGTAATAAACATAAATTCAAAGCATTAATAACTGATATAAATCATTGAAAATAAAATCGCTAACATATTTTGCTTGATCAATTAGCCCATCAATGTTTGATAAATCGTCACAAATAATCATAGGCTTAAAATTAATTAGTTTAACTGATTTATTTTGATGATTATTTAGACCAATATATGTCGAATCATTGTATGTTTTGCGTATAGATTGCATAATACCAAATGGTATATCTTGTGTATGGATCCAAATAATGTTGTATTTTAAGAAATTTATTTTTTCGTGTGTATTAAAATTTTTATTTTGATTCAAATACAATTTGAAAATCGCAATATTAAACGCTTTATTAGTAATATAACCAATACATGTACTAGTATTTCCAAATCCAAAAATAGTTTGTTTTGACTTATTTATTATTCTTTCATCAAAAATATTAAATTTTGTGATACTTAGTACAATATAAGGCATAATATTTTTGAAGTCAGTTAAAGTATAATTTATTGCCAACTTATTTCTTAAATCATCTCTAAATCCATTATTCATATCTATAGAAAATTTAATTGATGTTATCTGTAAATTATTAAATTTAATGAATAACATTTAAGTTAATATTTTAAAATTTTGTAAATGTACATAACTTACATTTTGTCCATGACAATAGAAATTAATTGCATTTTTATAATACAATACAATTTCATATTGCATGTAATTATCAATTAAATACAAACACGACATAGTTATTTTAGGTGATTTATCATTTAAATATTTTGTTAGTTCATTATCATTAATTTGAATAATAGAAGATTTGATAGTTTTAATGAATTCAATTAATGTGATTAAATTTTTTCTACCATAATATTGAATTATGTGTTTGTTTAAAACGATAGAAATTTTAAAACCAAGTGTAGTATTTTTACAAATGCCAATATAATTGGCCGAAAGTTCATACTTATTATTCTCAATCCAATTGCTTTTATCATACATTATAAACGGTAAATTCAAATTTATAAAATTTCGTGTATTATTTTCGTTACATAAAACAGAATTATAATTACTGATTAAATTTATCCATTGAGATGATTCACTTTTAGCGTTAATGCTATTATACAATACATATAAATTAATTAAAAAAAATAATGATTTAATTGACATTTTTTATAACAAGTTGTAGTTAAAATCAGACTTAACTTAATGTATAGCAAAATATTAACTGTTATCGAAGTAATACTTGTTTTCAGTATTTATAAGATTTATTTAAATTTATTCATTTCAATTTTTTATACAATAAACCCAAACAAAAATAAAATTTAATATTTTAAAACAGTATAATAAAAATTGTTTTTTACTAAACAAAGTTTGTTTTTTTATAATTTATTCAAAGTAAAAGTATTGAATTCAATATTTATATATAAATAATATTGAAATATAATTCTTGTTTTCATTGTTATGAATTTAATTATTCTTAACTTCATTTTTATATTACAATTTATGACATTATTTTTATTTAATAAATTTAAGATGTTTTATCATTAGATCATTAAATAAATGTAAAAAATTAATTAGTTACTAAACAATTTTGTAATAACTATAAAAAAAATTATATAACAAAATACTTGTTAATTATAGTTATTATAGAAGTAATACTTGTTTTTATAATTTTATTCTAAGTAAAAATGTTTAATTTAATAGTTTTATAAAAATAATATTCAAATATAATTTTTATTTTCATTATGTAATGATTTATATTATTTTTAACTGCATATTTACATTATAATTTATAACAAACATTTGTTATTTAATAAATTTTAAATAATATTTTTAATTATTTAAGTAAAATTTAAAGTTATTTAAAAAATAATAAATTAGCATTTGAGTAAAAACCAGTGAAAATACTATAAAGCATTGCCATAAACAAACTTTTAGGGCATAAAATATGTTTACACTTTATTATAGATTAATAATTTAAACTTATTAGTGAAGTATAAATGGTTTAGTATGAAAAGATAAACTATAGACATGTGAGGTTTCAAATGATTCAGTATATCAAAATAAACTCAACTATAAACATGTGGGGTATGAAATATTTCAGTATAACAAAATAAAAAAATAGTCATGTGAGGTATCAAATCTAAATAAATTAGATATCAATATTCAATATAACACTTTAAGATAATAGTCTCTGTGTGTGTATGCGTGCACATTTCATCAACAACCATATTTTTATTTCAAACCTAAAAATGTATTGTTATATTTTCAATTTTTATTTATCTATGGAAAATTTTAAATGTACATTGAGCTCAGGTAGATTTTAGGGACAGGTAGGTAGGTGCTGTGTAATAACATATTGCTATATTGTATGAGTCATAAGGCACCGGGAGGTAAGCTACCTGTGCTAAATTTTGTAAAATTTTCTCAAATGCAAAAATTTTCAATTTGTGTTAAATTTTCAATTTTAATTTAAAGCAATGTTATTTCTATGGGAAATTTTAAATGATTATTGAGCTCAGGTAGGTTTCAGGGACAGGTAGGCAGGTGCTGTGTAATAAAATATTGCTATATTATATGAGTTACTGGGCACCGGGAGGTAAGCTACCTGTGCTAAATTTTTGTAAAATTTTCTCAAATGCAAAAATTTTCAATTTTAATTTAAAGCAATGCTATTTCTAAGGGATGTTTTTGTTGAGCACTGGTAAGTTTTAGGGACAGGTAGGCTGGTGTCGTGTAATTACACTTTGTTATACTGTGTGAGTTTATAGCACCGGGAGGTTAGCTACGTGTTAAATTTTTGTAAATTTTTTTCAAATGCAAATTTTTTTCGCAAAATGATAAAATTTTCAATTTTTATTAAAATTATTTATATATATAAAAACTAAAATTTCTCAAAAATTTAGTCGAATTAATGTGTATTGGTTCAGTAGTTTTGTTACTTTAGGTTATGAAGTAGTTGTATAAACAAATTAAGTCTCATTCAAATTACTTATGGTAAATATTTTAAAATTAGTAAAAGAATTGTACGGCTATACATGTTGCGCGGGACAAACTAGTAGAATTTATTAAAATTAATAAAAATATAAAATACTTTGACACTTTTATTTTATGAGATTTTGAAATTTTCATTTTTTAATGAATAAAGTTATTTTTTACAAAAACTAATTAAAAATTGCCAAAACACGTGTCAACTCATTTTAAAAGATGTATAATTTGCTTTTTAAAGAATTTTCCTATATCTTATAGTTTATGAGATATCGTACATCCCGGTGCTAGCATACCAGTGCCAGTATACATACAAAGTAGCAAAACTAATGTATTCGTCCCAGAAAACCATATTTCCATATTAAATATTTTTGTTAAATTCCAATCCATAGAGAAGTTATTCCCAAAAATCTAGTTCCGCCTATTTTGGAAATGATATATAGATTTCAGTGAACCTACTTTTTCTAAAAAAGTTTGTTCGAAAATTGATTTCTTGTTTGAATAAATTTTATAAATTATAAAATAATAAGAAAACAAATAGTTGTTTATTGTATTTATATTTTTCTTTAATTCATATGATATTAATACTGAATGAAAAAGTTTATAAAATAAATTTCCTTAATTTTTATTTAAATTAAGACATTTAAGAAATTAAGATTTAGTATATTATATAACATTAATTTTTATATTAACTATAAAAAAAATTAATTAATATTTTGGTTTTGTATTTGTATTTAGGTATGAAAATCACAAATAGATAATATCTAATAGATTTGTTTTGTTGTAACAAATATTAAGATAATTACAGCAATCAGTTTAGGATAACTAACAGGAAGGACATGGTATGTGTTGTAGGCATGTGCTGTCGGTAATACTATTTGTCTTAAATAAATTACACAATTTGTCATCAATTTTGGCCATTTCATTGCACGCGTCCACTATGTTGTCCTCATGTAAACTATTATATAACTGTTTCCATTCATTAGTATTGCATTTACTTAACTATCAGATTTTGAAACAAAAAAAACATAAAATTATAAATAAATACTAATAGTTGTCAGAAAATACAATTTAATTGCTTATAAAAAATACCAATCGTTTCACAATACATGTGTACTCCCGATGATAACAACAATATTCAATAGTAATTTGTCTCAAATCTATTGGTTTATCTGATGTCAAACTCCACTTTTTAATGAGACAATTGTTAATTTTCGACCCAATACTGATGTTACACAACATTGGATTGATGTTTGAAATACAAGGAACAGGAGGTATGACTGTCGCTGATGTCATACTAGTTTGGATGTGTCGGTGATAATCCATGTTTCGATTTCTGACATTAGTATTATCATTACACGGATTCTGTGTAGTGGTTCGGCCATTGATAAACATTGACGGAACTGTGGCATCGATATTATCAAAGCACGGGATATATATCTTACAGGTGTCCGTCTCTTCAGTTATATTGACTGTATTTTTCAACTGATATTGTCTACAAAAATCAAAATCACTAATCAGATGATTGTTTTTACATTTCTTGAATATGGATCCAAAAAACAGATCCGTGTATTGTTCGTAACAGAAACGATGCTATCAATTGAGATATTAATTGAGATATTAATTGAGATATTAATTGAGATATTAATTGAATTAATTGATAATTTTGTTGTTTTATTATTATTGATGTTTAATACTAATAATAGTCTGTTTTACCACTCTTTTATGAGAACACTCTCTTTCTCTGGCTTTGCAACAGCTCTGTTGACTAATAATACCATTGACAGCACCGACCCATTTGCTGTCCAAACATTTGTCCACTTTATTGACCACTTGATTGCAGGGATGACTAAGATTTGGATACAATAACTGTTGGTTGTCATCAAAAACAAATAGATCCGATTGAATCCAATTTATTACTGTCGACATCACAACTATCACCAGTAATACATGATTCAAAAAAATCATTTTTTATAATCAATAAAAACTAAATAACTGTTATATATATTTAAAAAATTAATTAAATTATTAAACATATAATAATGTATAGTTTGAAATACAATTAGTTAATACAGTACAGTATAAGTTTAAAAAAAACATTTAGCAATTTATTATTTAAACTAAATATACATTTTTAGAGATGTTTAATTGTAATTATTTATAATTAATTTCTATTTTTCGATTTATTTTATTATAAATTATTTATTTGATGTTAGTAATATTACATTTGAGTACAATAAATTCACTAATTAAACAATTAATTTTCACTAAATTTTACATTATTTTTAAAGTATATAAAAGTTAATATATTATTTTAAAACATTAAATACTTTAAATACACTTTATTATTTAATAATTTATTTAAAAGTTTTATAATATTAATTATATAATATGATAATTATATATTACTCATTATATTAATATTATACAAAAAAATCAATTAATCATTATTAATATATTAATTATTGACAGCATAACAAAAGAATATATAAGTATTAGTTAAAAATGTTATTTTCTAAATTAAAATTTATAAAAAATAACTTATAAAAGTAAATTATATAACTCATTATATATAATTTTACTAATATAATTGGATGTTTCTATTTTCAAACTAATATTAGCACAACTGTTATCAAAAATATTATTTGATAGATCAATTAGTTTTAAAGATTTAGTATTATTATTCAAACCTATAATTAATTTAGACATATTTGTGTATTGTATTTGCAATGATTCCAATATACCATAAGGAATGTCAGGTGAATGTATCGATGTTTGATGATATTGTAGTATTTCAAATTGAATTTTGAAAATGTATTTATATATAAGTTTCGTCGATTATACAGTTTATGAACTGCGAGATTAAATGCTCTATTAGTAATAAATCCAAAGCATGTATTGTAGTCTCCGATGCCATAAATTGTTAATTTGGAATTATTAACAATTCTATTATCAAAAATATTAAACTTTGTTATATTGTGAACAACATAAGGAATTATGTTTTTAAAATCACTTAAAGTATAATTTGTTTTTAAGTTATCAAGTCTTTTTTTATATCCACCCATTAATTCTATATAGAATTTATTTGATGTTTTCTTAAAATAATTTTTTTTAAAAATAAGATTAGTTTAATATAATAATATTTTATTTACTTACCACTGTTTGACCAAAACAATAAAAATTAATCGTATTTTTATAATATATTGCAATTTTATATTTCATCACGTCATTTATCATATACAAACAGGACATGATAATTTTAATAGATGAATCATTATCAAATTTGGTTAAACTATGTTGAAATGGTAAATTTATTATTGAAGATTTTCCGGTTTCTTTAATAAAATCTATTAATGTCTGTAGACTTCTTCTACCATAATATATAATAATTTGGTTGTTTATTACTACACCAATATTATTAGACACTAAGATATTTTTACATATAACAATTTTTTCAACAGATAATTGATACTTGAAATTTTCAATCCAGGTATTTTTATAATATATAAGGTATGGTTGATAAATTGAAGTAATATTACAATTATTTGAATCACCTGTAGTTATTAAATTCATCCATTGATAGTATTCACTTATAGCACTCACATTATAATAAAAAACATATAAATATATGCATGAAATAAATGTTTTAAATAACATTTTTATAAAAATTATTATTATCTAATCTTGATTATATAAAAAACTAATATTACTCTATATATCTAAAAAGTCTAAAGTAAAGTTATTTTAATAATATTCAATACATGCTATATATATACTATTATATAGTTTCAGACTTAAGCAAGGTTTTGGATTTTAATGGGTAGAGAGGGATCAAATTTATAAAATTGTTGATAAAAGCATTAATTATACATGAACAATTACAATAACAAATAAATTATTTTAAATATTTGAATAATTTATAACTAGTAACATAATTATTTATATAAATAATAATTAATGTTTAAATCCTGTTTAAGGCTAAAAGCGACTCGAAATTTTTGTTTTCATTATGCAATGATGTTTTATAAAATTATTTTAGTAAAATTTAAAATGTTATTTAAAATAAAATAAACTAGCAATTGAGTGACAAAAAATTGATTTCTTTTTAGACTAAATTTTAAAAATTATAAAATAATAAGAAAACAAATATCAATTGTATTTAATAAGTATAGTACAGATCGCAAGTTGTTTATTGTATTAATATTTTTCTTTAATTCATATGATATCTGTATAAAAGTTCTAAACAATTTAAAAAATAGATAATAAAATCATATCAACCAAAAAATAAATTAAATAATATTTAAATTTGTTTTATTTAAACATTTAATTAATAAATTATAAAATTTTTATTTTATTATCGAATATGAATTATTAATTTTGACAACAAATACAATTAATAAAAATATAATATATTTTCTATTATTATATATAAACAGATAATTATTAGTACATTAATGTACTTTAATTAATTTACCAGAAATACAAATTAGTTTTATCAAGATAACATTTTAAGATAATAGTCTCTGTTTGTTTGTTTATCTGTTTCTATGACATCTTTCCTCAACAACCATATTTTAACTCAAATCTAAAAATGTATTGTTATATTTTAAATTTTTATTTAAAGCAATGTTATTTCTATGGTAAATTTTAAATGTTTATTGAGCAAAGGTAGGTAAGCGGGACACTAGGGAGGTGCTATGTAACTATATTTTGCTATATGGTATGAGTCACATGGCACCTGGAGGTTAGCTACCTGTGCTAAATTATTGTAAAACTTTATATAAATGTCTGAAATTTTTTAAGAGTTTAGACGAATTAATATGTATTTATAGCAAAACAGACATTTTTAAATATCGCAAGTTTTGTAAAGTTTTTCTGGATAGCCTAAACTGAATTTTGCATATAATTACTACATATGCAGACGTTTTTCTAAATAAATTAGATATCCTTAATTGTCCAGTAAAACTAACGCAACTATTTATATTCAGACCTTCAATTTTTTTGATTTTTTTTCCTTTTTATGTTAAGGAATTCGTATGGAAATGCTTTTAAAGCATTCTCAACTGGTTTTATATAAATAATATTGAAATATAATTCTTGTTTTTATTATGTAATAAATTTTATTATTCTTAACTGCATTTTTATATTACAATTTATAACATTTTTTTTTATTTAACAAATTTTAAATAATGTTTTATAAAATTAGTCAAATTTAAATAAAAGTTATTATAGAAGTAATGTTTGTTTTTATAATTTTATTCTAAGTAAAAATGTTTAATAAATTTTAAATAATGTTTTATCATTAGATCATTAAATAAATGTGAAAAATTTTAATTAATTACTAAACAATTTTGTAATAACTAAAAAATTATATAACAAAATACTTGTTAATTATAGTTATTATAGAAGTAATACTTGTTTTTATAATTTTATTCTAAGTAAAAATGTTTAATTTAATAGTTTTATATAAATAATACTCAAATAAAATTTTTGTTTTTTATTATGCAATGATTTTTATTATTTTTAACTGCATTTTTATATTATAATTTATAACAAACATTTTTTTTGTTTAATAAATTTTAAATAATGTTTTATAAAATTATTTTAGTAAAATGTTATTTAAAAAATAATAAATTAGAAATTGAGTCAAAAAAATTGATTTCTTGTTTGAATAAATTTTAAAAATTATAAAATAATAATAAAAAGAAAACAAATATCAATTGTATTTAATAAGTATAGTACAGATCGCAAATTGTTTATTGTATTAATATTTTTCTTTAATTCATATGATATTAGTATAAAAGTTATAAACAATTTAAAAAATAGATAATAAAATCATATCAACCAAAAAATCAATTTAATAATATTTAAATTTGTTTTATTTAAACATTTAATTAATAAATTATAACATTTTTTATTTTATTATCGAATATGAATTATTAATTTTGACAACAAATACAACTAATAAAAATACAATTTATTTTCTATTATTATTATATATAAATAGATAATTATTAGTACATTAATGTACTTTAATTAATTTACCAGAAATACAAATTAATTTTAATTATTTAAAAATACTTTTTGATTATAAGTTATAATTTATAACAAATAATTAAATATATGTAAAAAAATCTTATTAATTATTAAACAATTTTATAATATGTTATTAAAAAATATCTGTAATATATTTTGATGATATAATAATAATGTATTTTTTGTATTAGATATAAACATATCATCGAAAAAATAAACGTTTGTAATAATAATCAGAATTTGTCTTAATATTATCGATTTTATTGGTTATTAAAAATACAATTATTATTAGTTTATTAAAAATATATATAAATATTTCCTTAAATGTATAATATTTTGTAAAACGATTTAGTATATTATATAAATTTTGATAATAACAATAAAAATAATTAATATAAATAAGATTATAAATATTTTGTTTTTATGAGAATCACAAATAGATAATATCTAATAGATCTAAGATTTTTTTTGTAACAAATATTAAGATAAGTACAACAATCAGATAACTAACAAAATATTTATATATAAATAATATTGAAATATAATTCTTGTTTTCATTATGTTATGAATTGTTTAATTCTTAACTGCATTTTTATATTACAATTTATAACAATATTATATTGTTTAATACTATTTGATTGAATCGCAAATAAATTGTGAAAAATTTTGTTGTTGTCATTTTGAATGATTTTTTTGTGTAAATTATTTTGTTTTAAATAATTAATTTCATTATCATGTGATTCATGTCATAGGAAATAAAGATAAATTGACATTGATTATATTTGATTGAATTTATTAGTGAAAATGATTAACATGATTATAATATTTATTTAATTGATTAATTTCAAAAATTTATTATTAATTGTTTGTATAGAGTAGAGTATATTTGAAACTACAGTATATATTATTTGATAAAAATTCAGTAAAATTCTAGTGAATCTCTTTTAATGTAAATAAAATTGTTGATAATTTTTTCACATTTTTATTTAAGTACAGTATTAACAATTAAATTGTTATAATTAACTGATCACTTAATTTGTTTGGATTTTCATTACATTTGTGTTTTGTTGATCACAGCAGACATTACCAAACAATTTGGTTTAAACATCAAAACCAGTGATGAGTCGATTAACGGCAATCATTGTTATCGGTATTTTGGTCATTGATTTGTCGTATCTGTTGGTGAAATCGACAGCCGTTGCCGATAACAATGGCCTTTCGTGTCATAATATGAATGGTTACGACTTGTCGATAATCAATGAGTATATGACATAAATTGAGTGAAAATTATTATTATTGAGATAATTGTTTCTTTTTTTTAATTTGATTTACAGGAAAACTTATAACTACATTCATAACTACACGAATACGTCTACTAATAAAACCGATAGTTTTGACGTTTTAATTAACATTTGCCGAGTGTTTGATACCAAAGATAAGACACCCGAAGTCTGTTTTGGCCGACAAATCTGTGGCCACAAGACCACTGATAAGACACCTATTGGTAATGAATTTATAGATATATATGATATAGTTTTAGTAATAATAACTGATATGTGATTTGAATATTAGGCTATCGATTGAAGTCCGCAGACTTTGTTCCCGACAACGGATCGCATAAAGAGTATATCAAAGTTGTTTACGTCGGACCCCAGTGTGATGTCATTGATATTCATCGGATACTTAACTATTCAATGACTATCAACTTCTACTGTGGAGAAGACAATGTTTGTGATAAATGTCATTAATTTTTAATAATTATAAAAATATATTTTGTATTTTTTAGCCGAATTTCAACCTCGAAATGTCCACTACTTGTAGTATCCAATTAAATTATACCACAAAATCTGTCTGCAAGACTATCACTAATACCTCAATAACTACAACAACATCAAAGGCGACAGTCAATTGCTTTTGGGGCAATAATACGCATTTTATTGATCTAAAAGAATTGGTTAAAAAATCAAATAATTATCAAATTTATTATCTCTCACCGACAACAAGTGATTTTAGTATATTTTATATAAATGTTTGCCAACCTTTGAATCCGATTATCTATTCGTTCAGTGAGTCAGGTATTACTAATTGTGGACCAAATTCCGCCATTTGTCGGGTAAATATCGATACAAATGATAGCGGAGTAAGTTTAGGCGAACCGACGAGTGGTCTAATTCGTCTGTTTGATGACAGTTTAAATTTGTTTTATGAAAACGGGAGTCCGTGTCCGGTCAGACCGCATGAAAAGTTGCGAACTCGCATAAAGTTTGTATGCGATCCGTTAGCCGACATTGAAAATATAACTGTCAACGAACCGGGAAGTGAGACAATGGATGCCGAAGATTGCGCCTATTTTATCGAATGGCGTACTTCTGCCGTTTGCAACTATATTGAACCGACAAAACTCGTAAATAATTCGTGTTATTTCACGGATCAGAGGACAGGATTATCTGTTGATTTGACATCACTTAAGAAGAAGTCGAATAATCCGTATCGCATACCGATGGACAACGGATCCACTTTTGAATTGAATGTCTGCGAATTTGCCAACTCTATCAATACAGAAGACTGCTACCAGACATCGGCCTGTCTTCAGCACAACGACTCGGGTATCAGTTATGGTCGGTTGACTTCAAGTTTCTTCATCTATAATGGCGTCGATTTAACGCTAAGATATGCGGACGGATCGAAGTGTACTGAAAACACTAATAAAACTTTGTCGACTATAATCGTATTAAAATGTAATCCAAATGAGACAAACTCTGAACCAAAGCTCAAGACAATCACTTCATGTGTGGCTCAGTTTGAATGGCAGAACTCATTGATGTGTGATATCAAACCATCGAAGTGTGCAATAATGAGTGAAAGTGGAAAATACTATAACTTAAGCCAACTGTCATCGATATCGCATTCATGGAACACAACTGATCCAAAGAACTCGTTTTTTGTCTATTATTTGAATGTTTGCTCTAAAGTACCGAAAAATATCGGCTGTAATGACCCGAATGCCGGTTCGTGTAAATGTTTTTACAATTCACAGAAACAGTTTGATAATTGCATCAGTTTAGGCCATCCATCGATGGATGAGTTAAAGGTCTTATCAAACGAAGATTTACTTTTGACTTATAGTAATGGCGACGACAGAGAGTGTAGTAAAGGAATGGGAATAAAGACTGAGATTACGTTTAAGTGCGATAAACATATCGGGAATCCGAAGTTTATTGAACACATGGTTTCCGAGTGTATCTACAGATTTGAATGGAAGACTTTAATGGCGTGTCCAGTATTGGATCAAATCGATGAACTCATCTATAAGGATGGCTTTCTGGAGGACAATCGACTCGATGCCTACATTAATGTATCGGCACTAATGGGAACAACTTTTAATGTGAATGAATTCAGACAATTGGATAATAATAAGACAGACAATTACACTTATGTCATAAATCTGAGTAAACCCGAACTGTCCACTGACTACCAGTGCTCTGAAGCGGGTGTTTGTCAGACAAAAGGCGACTTTAGACGAGATTTAGGTAGTGTTAAGACACTCAAGTATTATCTAAGAGGACATGAACTTCAAATGGCATTGCAGTCCAAAGGAGGCACTCGAGGAAAATGTGGCAAAAATGCCAACAAAAATGTGACCACAATTTTCCGATTGCATTGTTCCTCATCGGCCGGTGTCGGAGAACCAGAATTTATGTACGAAAGCAACGATTGTGACTATGTTTTCAATTGGGAGACATCGATGGTTTGCCCAATAAATTTCATCAAACAAGAAGAATATATTGAATATATTACTGAACGTAACAAATCCCAGGAACGGATAGAAAAGGAAGAGTTGGATCATTTAGATAAGTCTACTGAAGACAGTCAACAATCTGGTGGTCACACAAATCTGGTGATCGGTTTAATAATAGCTATATGTTTTGTGGCTATTGTTTGTGCTCTATTGCTATACAAACCATTCAGGTATATTTGATAAATGTTTTTTATATTAATTAACTTTTTGTTGTAATTAAATTTATTTATTTATATTTAGAAATTATGTTTGGTCTATTTTGATACCAATAGACAATAGGTATTTATTTAATACAAATTATTCAAGAAAAATTTTCAAAATCATCTCATCTATATATAAATAACATGTCATTACATTTAAAATTATTAACACTAATTATTATAATCATCTTATTTTAATTATGGTAAATTTTACAATCCATTTTATCATATTATATTATGTTTTAACCATTTTAATATAACTTATTATTTATATATTTTTTAGATCCAATGATTTTTTATTAACTAAAAAACTTAAGTATCGTAAGTATTTTAATTATTGCAGGAATTACTAAGATTTGGATACAATTTATTACTGTCGACATCACAACTATCATCAGTAATACGTGATTAAAAAAAATCATTTTTTATAATCAATAAAACTGAATAACTGTTATATATATTTAAATAATAAATTAAATTATTGAAAACATATAGTTTGAAATACAATAATTAATTAACACACGCTCTACAGTACAGTATAAGTTAAAAAACAGTTTATTATTTAAAATTATTCATTAAAATTTTTTATACAATAAATCCAATAAAAAATAATAACAAATTAAAATTTAATATTTAGAAACAGTATAGTAAAATTGTTTATTAGTTATTCAAAATAAAAGTATTGAATTCAATATTTATATATAAATAATATTGAAATATGATTCTTGTTTTCATTATATTATGAATTGTATTATTTTAACACTTTTTTATATTACAATTTGAATAAAGAGTTATCAGTGGTTTTGCTGTTGATAAACATTGACGGAACTGTGGCATCGATATTATCAAAGCACGGGATATATATCTTACAGGTGTCCGTCTCTTCAGTTATATTGACTGTATTTTTCAACTGATATTGTCTACAAAAATCAAAATCACTAATCAGATGATTGTTTTTACATTTCTTGAATATGGATCCAAAAAACAGATCCGTGTATTGTTCGTAACAGAAACGATGCTATCAATTGAGATATTAATTGAGATATTAATTGAGATATTAATTGAGATATTAATTGAGATATTAATTGAGATATTAATTGAATTAATTGATAATTTTGTTGTTCATTATTATTGATGTTTAATACAAATAATAGTCTGTTTTACCACTCTTTTATGAGAACACTCTCTTTCTCTGGCTTTGCAACAGCTCTGTTGACTAATATAAATATAAAGTGATATAAATAATTGAAAATAAGATTGCTAACATACTTTGCTTGATCAATTAGCCCATCGATGTTTGATAAATTCTTACAAGTAATCAAAGAGTTAAAATTAATTATTTTAACTGATTTATTTTGATGATTATTTAGACCAATATATGTCCAATCATTATATGTTTTGCGTATAGATTGCATAATACTGTACCAAATGGTATATCTTGTGTATGGATCCAAATAATGTTGTATTTTAATAAATTTAATTTCTCTAAAGTATTAAGATCTTGGTTTCCCTTTTGATACAATTTGAAAATCGCAATATTAAACGCTTTATTAGTAATATAACCAAAACAAGTACTAATATTTGCAAATCCAAAAATAGTTTGTTTTGACTTATTTATTATTCTTTCATCAAAAATATTAAATTTTGTGATACTTAGTACAATATAAGGCATAATATTTTTGAAGTCAGTTAAAGTATAATTTATTGCCAACTTATTTCTTAAATCATCTTTAAATCCATTATTCAATTCTATATTAAATCGAATTGTTGTTATCTGTAAATTATTAAATTTAATGAATAACATTTAAGTTAATATTTTAAAATTCCGTAAATGTACACAACTTACATTTTGTCCATGACAATAGAAATTAATTGAATTTTTATAATACAATACAATTTCATATTGCATGTAATTATCCATTAAATACAAACACGACATAGTTATTTTAGGCGATTTATCATTTATATATTTTGTTACTTCAGTGTTATCAGTAATTTGAATAATAGAAGATTTGATAGTTTTAATGAATTCAATTAATGTGATTAAATTTTTTCTACTATAATATTGAATTATGTGTTTCTTTAAAACGATAGCAGTGTTAAAACCAAGTGTAATATTTTTACAAATGCCAATATAATTGGCCGAAAGTTCATACTTATTATTCTCAATCCAATTTATCATACATTATATAGGGTAAATTCAAATTTATAAAATTTCGTGTATTATTTTCGTTACATAAAACAGAATTATAATTACTGATTAAATTTATCCATTGAGATGATTCACTTTTAGCGTTAATGCTATTATACAATATATATAAATTAAAAAAAATAATGATTTAATTGACATTTTTTATAACAAGTTGTAGTTAAACACAGACTTAACTTAATGTATAGCAAAATATTAACTGTTATCGAAGTAATACTTGTTTTCAGTATTTATAAGATTTATTTAAATTTATTCATTTCAATTTTATATACAATAAACCCAAACAAAAATAAAAATAAAATTTAATATTTTAAAACAGTATAATAAAAATTGTTTTTTAGTAAATAAAGTTTGTTTTTTTATAATTTTATTCAAAGTAAAAGTATTGAATTCAATATTTATATATAAATAATATTGAAATATAATTTTTGTTTTCATTATGTTATGAATTTAATTATTCTTAACTTCATTTTTATATTACAATTTATGACATTATTTTTATTTAATAAATTTAAAATGTTTTATCATTAGATCATTAAATAAATGTAAAAAATTAATTAATTACTAAACAATTTTGTAATAACTAAAAAAAATATATAACAAAATACTTGTTAATTATAGTTATTATAGAAGTAATACTTGTTTTTATAATTTTATTCTAAGTAAAAATGTTTAATTTAATAGTTTTATATAAATAATATTCAAATATAATTTTTGTTTGTTTTTATTATGCAATGATTTTTATTATTTTTAACTGCATTTTTACATTTACAAACTTTTTTTGTTTAATAAATTTAAAATAATGTTTTATCATTAGATCATTAAATAAATGTAAAAATTAATTAATTACTAAAGAATTTTGTAATAACTAAAAAAAATATATAACAAAATACTTGTTAATTATAGTTATTATCGAAGTAATACTTATTTTTATAATTTTATTCAAAATAAAAATGTTCAATTTAATAGTTTTATAAAAATAATATTCAAATATAATTTTTATTTTCATTATGTAATGATTTATATTATTTTTAACTGCATATTTACATTATAATTTATAACAAACATTTTTTATTTAATAAATTTTAAATAATATTTTAAATTATTTTAGTAAAATTTAAAGTTATTTAAAAAATAATAAATTATCATTTGAGTAAAAACCATTGAAAATACTATAAAGCATTGCCATAAACAAACTTTTATGGCATAAAATATGTTTACACTTTATTATAGATTAATAATTTAAACTTATTAGTGAAGTATAAATGGTTTAGTATGAAAAGATAAACTATAGACATGTGAGGTTTCAAATGATTCAGTATATCAAAATAAACTCAACTATAAACATGTGGGGTATGAAATGTTTCAGTATAACAAAATAAAAAAATAGTCGTGAGGTATCAAATCTAAATAAATTAGATATAGAATTTATTAAAATTAATAAAAATATAAAATACCTTGACACTTTTATTTTATGAGATTTTGAAATTTTCATTTTTTAATGAATAAAGTTATTTTTTACAAAAACTAATTAATATTTTAAAAATTGCCAAAACACGTGTCAACTCATTTTAAAAGATGTATAATTTGCTTTTTAAAGAATTTTCCTATATCTTATAGTTTATGAGATATCGTACATCCCGGTGCTAGCATACCAGTGCCAGTATACATACAAAGTAGCAAAACTAATGTATTCGTCCCAGAAAACCATATTTCCATATTAAATATTTTTGTTAAATTCCAATCCATAGAGAAGTTATTCTCAAAAATCTAGTTCCGCCTATTTTGGAAATGATATATAGATTTGAGTGAACCTACTTTTTCTAAAAAAAGTTTGTTCGAAAATTGATTTCTTGTTTGAATAAATTTTATAAATTATAAAATAATAAGAAAACAAATAGTTGTTTATTGTATTTATATTTTTCTTTAATTCATATGATATTAATACTGAATGAAAAAGTTTATAAAATAAATTTCCTTAATTTTTATTTAAATTAAGTCATTTAAGAAATTAAGATTTAGTATATGATATAAAATTAATTTTTATATTAACTATAAAAAAAATAATTAATATTTTGGTTTTGTATTTAGGTATGAGAATCACAAATAGATAATATCTAATAGATTTGTTTTGTTGTAACAAATATTAAGATAATTACAGCAATCAGTTTAGGATAACTAACAGGAAGGACATGGTATGTGTTGTAGGCATGTGCTGTCGGTAATACTATTTGTCTTAAATAAATTACACAATTTGTCATCAATTTTGGCCATTTCATTGCACGCGTCCACTATGTTGTCCTCATGTAAACTATTATATAACTGTTTCCATTCATTAGTATTGCATTTACTTAACTATCAGATTTTGAAACAAAAAAAAACATAAAATTATAAATAAATAAAAAGTTAATACTAATAGAAAATAATTTAATTGATAATAAAAATACCAATCGTTTGACAATACATGTGTACTCCCGATGATAACAACAATATTCAGTAGTAATTTGTGTTAAATCTATTGGTTTATCTGATGTCAAACTCCACTTTTTAATGAGACAATTGTTAATCTTCGGCCCAATACTGATGCCACACAACATTGGATCGGTGTTTGAAATACAAGGAACAGTAGGTATGACTGTCGCTGATGTCATACTAGTTTGGATGTGTCGGTGATAATCCATGTTTCGATTTCTGACATTAGTATTATCATTACACGGATTCTGTGTAGTGGTTCGGCCATTGATAAACATTGACGGAACTGTGGCATCGATATTATCAAAGCACGGGATATATATCTTACAGGTGTCCGTCTCTTCAGTTATATTGACTGTATTTTTCAACTGATATTGTCTACAAAAATCAAAATCACTAATCAGATGATTGTTTTTACATTTCTTGAATATGGATCCAAAAAACAGATCCGTGTATTGTTCGTAACAGAAACGATGCTATCAATTGAGATATTAATTGAGATATTAATTGAGATATTAATTGAGATATTAATTGAGATATTAATTGAATTAATTGATAATTTTGTTGTTCATTATTATTGATGTTTAATACAAATAATAGTCTGTTTTACCACTCTTTTATGAGAACACTCTCTTTCTCTGGCTTTGCAACAGCTCTGTTGGCTAATAATACCATTGACAGCACCGACCCATTTGCTGTCCAAACATTTGTCCACTTTATTGACCACTTGATTGCAGGGATGACTAAGATTTGGATACAATAACTTTTGGTTATCATCAAAAACAAATAGATCCGATTGGATCCAATTCATTACTGTCGACATCACAACTATTATCAGTAATACGTGATTCAAAAAAATCATTTTTTATAATCAATAAAACTGAATAACTGTTATATATATTTAAATAATAAATTAAATTATTGAAAACATATAGTGTATAGTTTGAAATACAATAATTAATTAACACACGCTGTACTTATGAGTTTAAAAACATTTAGCAATTTATTATTTTTAGAGATATATCTAAATTATACATAAAATTGTTGACAATCATTGAATTAAACAATACATATAATAAAAAATAATTATAACATTTAGTTAGATCGTACAGAAAGCTCTTAACTGGTCTTACGATTGTAAAACCAATAGCAAAATCATCGGCCAATCGTAAGACCAGTTAAAAGCTTTCTCTACGATCTAACTAAATGTTATGATAGTTAACAAAATATTTTAAAATGTCAAACGAAGATTTACTTTTGACTTATAGTAATGGCGACGACAGAGAGTGTAGTAAAGGAATGGGAATAAAGACTGAGATTACGTTTAAGTGCGATAAACATATCGGGAATCCGAAGTTTATTGAACACATGGTTTCCGAGTGTATCTACAGATTTGAATGGAAGACTTTAATGGCGTGTCCAGTATTGGATCAAATCGATGAACTCATCTATAAGGATGGCTTTCTGGAGGACAATCGACTCGATGCCTACATTAATGTATCGGCACTAATGGGAACAACTTTTAATGTGAATGAATTCAGACAATTGGATAATAATAAGACAGACAATTACACTTATGTCATAAATCTGAGTAAACCCGAACTGTCCACTGACTACCAGTGCTCTGAAGCGGGTGTTTGTCAGACAAAAGGCGACTTTAGACGAGATTTAGGTAGTGTTAAGACACTCAAGTATTATCTAAGAGGACATGAACTTCAAATGGCATTGCAGTCCAAAGGAGGCACTCGAGGAAAATGTGGCAAAAATGCCAACAAAAATGTGACCACAATTTTCCGATTGCATTGTTCCTCATCGGCCGGTGTCGGAGAACCAGAATTTATGTACGAAAGCAACGATTGTGACTATGTTTTCAATTGGGAGACATCGATGGTTTGCCCAATAAATTTCATCAAACAAGAAGAATATATTGAATATATTACTGAACGTAACAAATCCCAGGAACGGATAGAAAAGGAAGAGTTGGATCATTTAGATAAGTCTACTGAAGACAGTCAACAATCTGGTGGTCACACAAATCTGGTGATCGGTTTAATAATAGCTATATGTTTTGTGGCTATTGTTTGTGCTCTATTGCTATACAAACCATTCAGGTATATTTGATAAATGTTTTTTATATTAATTAACTTTTTGTTGTAATTAAATTTATTTATTTATATTTAGAAATTATGTTTGGTCTATTTTGATACCAATAGACAATAGGTATTTATTTAATACAAATTATTCAAGAAAAATTTTCAAAATCATCTCATCTATATATAAATAACATGTCATTACATTTAAAATTATTAACACTAATTATTATAATCATCTTATTTTAATTATGGTAAATTTTACAATCCATTTTATCATATTATATTATGTTTTAACCATTTTAATATAACTTATTATTTATATATTTTTTTAGATCCAATGATTTTTTATTAACTAAAAAACTTAAGTATCGTAAGTATTTTAATTATTGCAGGAATTACTAAGATTTGGATACAATTTATTACTGTCGACATCACAACTATCATCAGTAATACGTGATTAAAAAAAATCATTTTTTATAATCAATAAAACTGAATAACTGTTATATATATTTAAATAATAAATTAAATTATTGAAAACATATAGTTTGAAATACAATAATTAATTAACACACGCTCTACAGTACAGTATAAGTTAAAAAACAGTTTATTATTTAAAATTATTCATTAAAATTTTTTATACAATAAATCCAATAAAAAATAATAACAAATTAAAATTTAATATTTAGAAACAGTATAGTAAAATTGTTTATTAGTTATTCAAAATAAAAGTATTGAATTCAATATTTATATATAAATAATATTGAAATATGATTCTTGTTTTCATTATATTATGAATTGTATTATTTTAACACTTTTTTATATTACAATTTGAATAAAGAGTTATCAGTGGTTTTGCTGTTGATAAACATTGACGGAACTGTGGCATCGATATTATCAAAGCACGGGATATATATCTTACAGGTGTCCGTCTCTTCAGTTATATTGACTGTATTTTTCAACTGATATTGTCTACAAAAATCAAAATCACTAATCAGATGATTGTTTTTACATTTCTTGAATATGGATCCAAAAAACAGATCCGTGTATTGTTCGTAACAGAAACGATGCTATCAATTGAGATATTAATTGAGATATTAATTGAGATATTAATTGAGATATTAATTGAGATATTAATTGAGATATTAATTGAATTAATTGATAATTTTGTTGTTCATTATTATTGATGTTTAATACAAATAATAGTCTGTTTTACCACTCTTTTATGAGAACACTCTCTTTCTCTGGCTTTGCAACAGCTCTGTTGACTAATATAAATATAAAGTGATATAAATAATTGAAAATAAGATTGCTAACATACTTTGCTTGATCAATTAGCCCATCGATGTTTGATAAATTCTTACAAGTAATCAAAGAGTTAAAATTAATTATTTTAACTGATTTATTTTGATGATTATTTAGACCAATATATGTCCAATCATTATATGTTTTGCGTATAGATTGCATAATACTGTACCAAATGGTATATCTTGTGTATGGATCCAAATAATGTTGTATTTTAATAAATTTAATTTCTCTAAAGTATTAAGATCTTGGTTTCCCTTTTGATACAATTTGAAAATCGCAATATTAAACGCTTTATTAGTAATATAACCAAAACAAGTACTAATATTTGCAAATCCAAAAATAGTTTGTTTTGACTTATTTATTATTCTTTCATCAAAAATATTAAATTTTGTGATACTTAGTACAATATAAGGCATAATATTTTTGAAGTCAGTTAAAGTATAATTTATTGCCAACTTATTTCTTAAATCATCTTTAAATCCATTATTCAATTCTATATTAAATCGAATTGTTGTTATCTGTAAATTATTAAATTTAATGAATAACATTTAAGTTAATATTTTAAAATTCCGTAAATGTACACAACTTACATTTTGTCCATGACAATAGAAATTAATTGAATTTTTATAATACAATACAATTTCATATTGCATGTAATTATCCATTAAATACAAACACGACATAGTTATTTTAGGCGATTTATCATTTATATATTTTGTTACTTCAGTGTTATCAGTAATTTGAATAATAGAAGATTTGATAGTTTTAATGAATTCAATTAATGTGATTAAATTTTTTCTACTATAATATTGAATTATGTGTTTCTTTAAAACGATAGCAGTGTTAAAACCAAGTGTAATATTTTTACAAATGCCAATATAATTGGCCGAAAGTTCATACTTATTATTCTCAATCCAATTTATCATACATTATATAGGGTAAATTCAAATTTATAAAATTTCGTGTATTATTTTCGTTACATAAAACAGAATTATAATTACTGATTAAATTTATCCATTGAGATGATTCACTTTTAGCGTTAATGCTATTATACAATATATATAAATTAAAAAAAATAATGATTTAATTGACATTTTTTATAACAAGTTGTAGTTAAACACAGACTTAACTTAATGTATAGCAAAATATTAACTGTTATCGAAGTAATACTTGTTTTCAGTATTTATAAGATTTATTTAAATTTATTCATTTCAATTTTATATACAATAAACCCAAACAAAAATAAAAATAAAATTTAATATTTTAAAACAGTATAATAAAAATTGTTTTTTAGTAAATAAAGTTTGTTTTTTTATAATTTTATTCAAAGTAAAAGTATTGAATTCAATATTTATATATAAATAATATTGAAATATAATTTTTGTTTTCATTATGTTATGAATTTAATTATTCTTAACTTCATTTTTATATTACAATTTATGACATTATTTTTATTTAATAAATTTAAAATGTTTTATCATTAGATCATTAAATAAATGTAAAAAATTAATTAATTACTAAACAATTTTGTAATAACTAAAAAAAATATATAACAAAATACTTGTTAATTATAGTTATTATAGAAGTAATACTTGTTTTTATAATTTTATTCTAAGTAAAAATGTTTAATTTAATAGTTTTATATAAATAATATTCAAATATAATTTTTGTTTGTTTTTATTATGCAATGATTTTTATTATTTTTAACTGCATTTTTACATTTACAAACTTTTTTTGTTTAATAAATTTAAAATAATGTTTTATCATTAGATCATTAAATAAATGTAAAAATTAATTAATTACTAAAGAATTTTGTAATAACTAAAAAAAATATATAACAAAATACTTGTTAATTATAGTTATTATCGAAGTAATACTTATTTTTATAATTTTATTCAAAATAAAAATGTTCAATTTAATAGTTTTATAAAAATAATATTCAAATATAATTTTTATTTTCATTATGTAATGATTTATATTATTTTTAACTGCATATTTACATTATAATTTATAACAAACATTTTTTATTTAATAAATTTTAAATAATATTTTAAATTATTTTAGTAAAATTTAAAGTTATTTAAAAAATAATAAATTATCATTTGAGTAAAAACCATTGAAAATACTATAAAGCATTGCCATAAACAAACTTTTATGGCATAAAATATGTTTACACTTTATTATAGATTAATAATTTAAACTTATTAGTGAAGTATAAATGGTTTAGTATGAAAAGATAAACTATAGACATGTGAGGTTTCAAATGATTCAGTATATCAAAATAAACTCAACTATAAACATGTGGGGTATGAAATGTTTCAGTATAACAAAATAAAAAAATAGTCGTGAGGTATCAAATCTAAATAAATTAGATATAGAATTTATTAAAATTAATAAAAATATAAAATACCTTGACACTTTTATTTTATGAGATTTTGAAATTTTCATTTTTTAATGAATAAAGTTATTTTTTACAAAAACTAATTAATATTTTAAAAATTGCCAAAACACGTGTCAACTCATTTTAAAAGATGTATAATTTGCTTTTTAAAGAATTTTCCTATATCTTATAGTTTATGAGATATCGTACATCCCGGTGCTAGCATACCAGTGCCAGTATACATACAAAGTAGCAAAACTAATGTATTCGTCCCAGAAAACCATATTTCCATATTAAATATTTTTGTTAAATTCCAATCCATAGAGAAGTTATTCTCAAAAATCTAGTTCCGCCTATTTTGGAAATGATATATAGATTTGAGTGAACCTACTTTTTCTAAAAAAGTTTGTTCGAAAATTGATTTCTTGTTTGAATAAATTTTATAAATTATAAAATAATAAGAAAACAAATAGTTGTTTATTGTATTTATATTTTTCTTTAATTCATATGATATTAATACTGAATGAAAAAGTTTATAAAATAAATTTCCTTAATTTTTATTTAAATTAAGTCATTTAAGAAATTAAGATTTAGTATATGATATAAAATTAATTTTTATATTAACTATAAAAAAAATAATTAATATTTTGGTTTTGTATTTAGGTATGAGAATCACAAATAGATAATATCTAATAGATTTGTTTTGTTGTAACAAATATTAAGATAATTACAGCAATCAGTTTAGGATAACTAACAGGAAGGACATGGTATGTGTTGTAGGCATGTGCTGTCGGTAATACTATTTGTCTTAAATAAATTACACAATTTGTCATCAATTTTGGCCATTTCATTGCACGCGTCCACTATGTTGTCCTCATGTAAACTATTATATAACTGTTTCCATTCATTAGTATTGCATTTACTTAACTATCAGATTTTGAAACAAAAAAAAACATAAAATTATAAATAAATAAAAAGTTAATACTAATAGAAAATAATTTAATTGATAATAAAAATACCAATCGTTTGACAATACATGTGTACTCCCGATGATAACAACAATATTCAGTAGTAATTTGTGTTAAATCTATTGGTTTATCTGATGTCAAACTCCACTTTTTAATGAGACAATTGTTAATCTTCGGCCCAATACTGATGCCACACAACATTGGATCGGTGTTTGAAATACAAGGAACAGTAGGTATGACTGTCGCTGATGTCATACTAGTTTGGATGTGTCGGTGATAATCCATGTTTCGATTTCTGACATTAGTATTATCATTACACGGATTCTGTGTAGTGGTTCGGCCATTGATAAACATTGACGGAACTGTGGCATCGATATTATCAAAGCACGGGATATATATCTTACAGGTGTCCGTCTCTTCAGTTATATTGACTGTATTTTTCAACTGATATTGTCTACAAAAATCAAAATCACTAATCAGATGATTGTTTTTACATTTCTTGAATATGGATCCAAAAAACAGATCCGTGTATTGTTCGTAACAGAAACGATGCTATCAATTGAGATATTAATTGAGATATTAATTGAGATATTAATTGAGATATTAATTGAGATATTAATTGAATTAATTGATAATTTTGTTGTTCATTATTATTGATGTTTAATACAAATAATAGTCTGTTTTACCACTCTTTTATGAGAACACTCTCTTTCTCTGGCTTTGCAACAGCTCTGTTGGCTAATAATACCATTGACAGCACCGACCCATTTGCTGTCCAAACATTTGTCCACTTTATTGACCACTTGATTGCAGGGATGACTAAGATTTGGATACAATAACTTTTGGTTATCATCAAAAACAAATAGATCCGATTGGATCCAATTCATTACTGTCGACATCACAACTATTATCAGTAATACGTGATTCAAAAAAATCATTTTTTATAATCAATAAAACTGAATAACTGTTATATATATTTAAATAATAAATTAAATTATTGAAAACATATAGTGTATAGTTTGAAATACAATAATTAATTAACACACGCTGTACTTATGAGTTTAAAAACATTTAGCAATTTATTATTTTTAGAGATATATCTAAATTATACATAAAATTGTTGACAATCATTGAATTAAACAATACATATAATAAAAAATAATTATAACATTTAGTTAGATCGTACAGAAAGCTCTTAACTGGTCTTACGATTGTAAAACCAATAGCAAAATCATCGGCCAATCGTAAGACCAGTTAAAAGCTTTCTCTACGATCTAACTAAATGTTATGATAGTTAACAAAATATTTTAAAATGTTTTATAATAAACTTAGATTCAATGCATTAATAACTTATATAAGTAATTGTAAAATCAAATTGCTAACATAATTTGCTTCAACAATTAGTGTATCAATATTTGATAAATCTGTACAATTAATCATAGAATTAAAATTAATTAGTTTAACTGATTTATTTTGATGATTATTTAGACCAATATATGTCTAATCATTGTATGTTTTGCGTATAGATTGCATAATACTGTACCAAATGGTATATCTTGTGTATGGATCCAAATAATGTTGTATTTTAATAAATTTAATTTCTTAATTGTATTATAATTTGTGTTTCTATAATACTCATACAATTATTATACAATTATACAATTATTGTATGAGTATTATAGAGACAAGAGACAACATTATTTGGATCCATACACAAGATATACCATTTGGTACAGTATTATGCAATCTATACGCAAAACATACAATGATTGGACATATATTGGTCTAAATAATCATCAAAATAAATCAGTTAAAATAATTAATTTTAAGTTATTTGAAAATCGCAATATTAGTAATATAACCAAAACAAGTACTAATATTTCCAAATCCAAAAATAGTTTGTTTTGACTTATTTATTATTCTTTCATCAAAAATATTAAATTTTGTAATCTTTAGCACAATATAAGGCATAGTATTTTTGAAGTCAGTTAAAGTATAATTTATTTCCAACTTATTTCTTAAATCATATATAAATCCATTATTCAATTCTATATTAAATCTATTTGTTGTTATTTGTAAAATGTTGAATTTTAATGAATAACAATTAATTTAATATAAAATACTGTAAATTTATACATTACTTACATTTTGTCCAAAATAGAAATCAAAATTAATAGTATTTTTATAAATACAATACAATTTCATATTGCATGTAATTATCCATTAAATGCAAACATGATATGATTATTTTATGTAATTTATCAAGTACATATTTTGTTAATTGATTTTTTATCAGTCATTTGAATAATAAGAGTTTCGATAATTTTAATGAATTCAATTAATGTGATTAAATTTTTTCTGCCATAATATTGAATTATTTGTTGGTTTTAACATTGCTATCATTTAATCTGTAATGAAAATATTACACGAAATTTTTATAAATTTGAAGTTACCGTATATAATGTATGACAAAAACAATTGGATTGAAAACAATAAGTATGAACTTTCCGTCAATAATATTGGTTTTAACGTTGCTATCATTTTAAACCAATTGAAATATTTTTACAAATACCAATATTATTGACGGAAAGTTCATACTTATTGTTTTCAATCCAATTGTTTTTGTCATACATTATATACGGTAACTTCAAATTTATAAAAATTTCGTGTAATATTTTCATTACATAAAATTGAATTATCATTAGTGATTAAATTTATCCATTGAAATGATTGACTTTTAGAATGGATACTATTATACAATACAAATAAATAAATAAATGATTTAATTGACATTTTTTTTATAACAAGTTGTAGTTACAAACAGACTTATCTTAATGTATAGCAAAATATTAACTATTATCGAAGTAATACTTGTTTTCAGTATTTATAAGATTTATTTAAATTTATTCATTTCAATTTTATATACAATAAACCCAAACAAAAATAAAAATAAAATTTAATATTTGAAAACAGTATAATAAAAATTGTTTTCTAGTGAATAAATTTTGTTTTCATAATTTTATTTAAACTAAAATCCTTGAATTCAATATTTTTATATAAATAATATTGAAATATAATTCTTGTTTTTATTATGTAATGAATTTTATTATTCTTAACTGCATTTTTATATTACAATTTATAACATTTTTTTTATTTAACAAATTTTAAATAATGTTTTATAAAATTAGTCAAATTTAAATAAAAGTTATTATAGAAGTAATGCTTGTTTTTATAATTTTATTCTAAGTAAAAATGTTTAATAAATTTTAAATAATGTTTTGACAGCCGACAGATGGCTACTCATAAATAAATCATAATTTTTTTTAAACCGCTTTTTATATCTATATATACTTATGCTTTTCATTGTATTAATCAGTAGCAATCAGTTATTCAATATTATACGACATTCAGTAGTTAAACATTAATAAAATTTATTCAATTTTAATTACTTGTCGTAAATTGTTGGCCTAATCACTCTTCGGGCTAACAGTTTTATCATTAGATCATTAAATAAATGTGAAAAATTTTAATTAATTACTAAACAATTTTGTAATAACTAAAAAAAATTATATAACAAAATACTTGTTAATTATAGTTATTATAGAAGTAATACTTGTTTTTATAATTTTATTCTAAGTAAAAATGTTTAATTTAATAGTTTTATATAAATAATACTCAAATAAAATTTTTGTTTTTTATTATGCAATGATTTATATTATTTTTAACTGCATTTTTACATTATAATTTATAACAAACATTTATTGTTTAATAAATTTTAAATAATGTTTTATAAAATTATTTTAGTAAAATTTAAAGTTATTTAAAAAAATAATAAATTAGTAATTGAGTCAAAAAATGATTTCTTTTTTGAATAAATTTTATAAATTATAAAATAATAAGAAAACAAATAGTTGTTTATTGTATTAATATTTTTCTTTAATTCATATGATATCTGTATAAAAGTTCTAAACAATTTAAAAAAATAGATAATAAAATCTCAAAAAATCAACCAAAAAATCAATTTAATAATATTTAAATTTGTTAAACATTTAATTAATAAATTATAACATTTTTTATTTTATTATCGAATATGAATTATTAATTTTGGCATCAAATACAACTAACAAAATACAATATATTTTCTATTATTATTATTATTATTATTATTAGTACATTAATGTACTTTAATTAATTTACCAGAAATACAAATTAGTTTTATAATTATTTAAATTAATATTTAAAAATACTCTTTGATTATAACAGATCATTTAATAAATGTGAAAAAATTTAATTAATTACTAAACAATTTTGTAATAACTAAAAAAAATTATATAACAAAATACTTGTTAATTATAAACAAATTTTTCATATGATATTTGGTATGAAGTTTGAGCTGCAAAACTGGGATCCGGTTATCAATACATATATATATGTTATAATAGTTTATTAGGAATGGACTAGAAGTTTGATTAATATATAATTTTTTGTGATTATAAAAACCAAACCGAAACTATCAATTGCAGCGCAACCGTCACTCACAAAAAAAAAATCATTAATATCATCACATCCTCAGCTATAGTCACACAAAGAAAACAAATCGACTCCTTGTTTATCACAGATTTGTTTACATATTTAATTAATGACTAAATTAGAAAAAAACTATAATATAATAGTAATTAATAAGTAAACAAATAGCAATTATATATCAATATACAGTATATATATAATAAATATTACAATAGTAACCAATAAATTAGACAACACTTTACACACATATCACTAACTCAAATACAATTATAACAAATAATTTTCACAATAATTATCAACAAAAATATATAAAAAATGCCAAAACCATAGGTCAAGGATTAAGTGTTTGTGTGTAATGTGAAGTCAAGTGAGAAGATCAACGTCGGAGTCGTCGTAAATGCTATAGTAAGGCACGTGAGATGATGGCTGTCCTGCAATTGTGTTTGAATATTGATGACTATTGTTGCCGCCGTCGATGATAACCACTTCGGCTTTCGGTTTGTTGCTGTTGTTGTCCTTTTCATGCGATGCCAACTGTGTAGAGGATTAATGGATATGTTTTGCCGGTTTATAAAGATATCTATACGACAATCGAGTTTCACGTAGTATTTGTTAAAATAAATACAAATGCAAGACATATGACACAAGTGTGTGTGTGTTGTGAATAATATGTGTAAAAATAATAATTTTTGATTTGAAAAAAATAAATCAGTAATTATAAGTAAATAATCAAAAAAAAAAATCAAATTCAAACATAAATTGAAAGAATATTCAATAGAAATTAATTGACAGAAAATAGTTTTTGTTTTTTTTTTGCAAAAAATCAATACAAACTATGAAAAACAGAAAGATTTTATGATTACAGGAGATTACAAACAATGCAATGAAACTTTGACTTTAGTTTTTTTTATTAAAAAAACAAATTAGGTATTGAACTGAAAATAAAAAACCAAACACCAAAAAATATATAAGTTTGAAATTAGGGAATGGATTATAATATTGGGTTATATGGGGTAACAGTAATCTATTGGGGGATCACATACCTGATGATAATGAAATGTATGATTAGTTGTGTCCGATTTGAAAACACGTCTCACTTTAAACCAAACCACTTGTCTRAATAAATTTAATTARAAAAAAGTTAATAAAAAAATCATTTATTAATTCTAGTTTACCTGATGTTAGGTTTGTAGAAGAGTAGGGCACAAACAGTAGCCACAAAACATATAACAATAAGGATACCGATCCACAGATTTGTGTGACCACCAGATTGTTGATTGTCTTCAGTAGACTTAGCTAAATGATCCAACTCTTCCTTTTCCATCCGTTCCTGGGATTTGTTACGTTCGGTAATATATTCAATATATTCTTCTTGTTTGAGGAAATTCATTGGACAGACCATCGATGTCTCCCAATTGAAAACRTAGTCACAATCGTTGCTTTCGTACATAAATTCTGGTTCTCCGACACCGGCCGATGAGGAACAATGCAATCGGAAAATTGTGGTCACATTTTTGTTGGCATTTTTGCCACATTTTCCTCGAGTGCCTCCTTTGGACTGCAATGCCATTTGAAGTTCATGTCCTCTAAGATAATACTTGAGTGTCTTAACACTACCTAAATCTCGTCTAAAATCGCCTTTTGTCTGACAAACACCCGCTTCAGAGCACTGGTAGTCAGTGGACAGTTCAGGTTTACTCAGATTAATGACATAAGTGTAATTGTCTGTCTTATTATTATCCAATTGTCTGAATTCATTCACATTAAAAGTAGTTCCCATTAGTGCCGATACATTAATGTAGGCATCGAGTCGATTGTCCTCCAGAAAGCCATCCTTATAGATGAGTTCATCCCTTTGATCCAATACTGGACACGACATAAACGTCTTCCATTCAAATCTATAGATACATTGAGGCTTTGAAAAGTCAATAAACTTCGGATTCCCGATATGTTTGTCGCACTTAAACGTAATCTCAGTCTTCGCTCGCATTCCTTGAGGACACTCCCTGTCGTCGCCATTACTATAAGTCAAAAGTAGATCTTCGTTTGACAAGATCTTTAACTCATCAATAGACGGATCGCCTAAACTGATGCCACAATCCAACTGTTTCTGTGAATTATAGACACATTTACACGAACCGGCGTTCGGGTCCTTACAGCCGATACTTTTCGGTACTTTAGAGCAAACATTCAAATAATAGACAGAAGACGAGTCCTTTGGATCAGTTGTGTTCCATGAATGCGATATCGATGACAGTTGTCTTAAGTTATAGTATTTTCCACTTTCACTGAGTATTGCACACTTCGGCGGTTGAATATTACATATCAATGAGTTCTGCCATTCAAACTGAGCCACACATGAGTTGATTGTCTTGAATTTTGGCTCAGAGTTTGTCTCATTTGGATTGCATTTAAATGATATTTCTGTCGACAAAGTTTTGTTAATGTCTTCATTACACTTCGATCCGTCCGCATATCTTAGCGTCAAATCGACGCCATTATAGATGAAAAAACTTGAAGTCAACCGACCGTAACTCATACCCGAGTCGTTGTGCTGAAGACAGGCCGATGTCTGGTAGCATTCGTGTGCATTCAAAGAGTTGGCTAAACCGCAAACGTTTAGCTCAAAAGTGGATCCGTTGTCCATCGGTATTCGATACGGATTATTCGACTTCTTCTTAAGTGATGTTAAATCGACAGATAATCCTGTCCTCTGATCCGTGAAATAACACGAATTATTAACGAGTTTTGTCGGTTCAATATAGTTGCAAACGGCAGAAGTACGCCATTCTATAAAATAGGCGCAATCTTCGGCATCCATTGTCTCACTTCCCGGTTCGTTGACAATCATATTCTCAATGCCGGCCAACGGATCACAAACAAACTTTATCCGAGTCCGCAATTTCTCATGAGGTCTGGCCGGACACGGACTCCCGTTCTCATAAAATAAATTTAAACTGTCGTCAAACAGACGAATTGGACCACTTGTCGGTTCTCCTAAACTCAAAACGCTATCATTGGAACCGATAGTCACCCTACAAATGGCAGCATTTGGTCCGCAATTGTTTATACTCGAGTGGCTGAAGGTTTCGAAAATCCGATTCAAAGGTCGGCAAACATTTATATAATAGATTACGTGTTGACTCGTACTCGGAGACAGACCAACAGTTAGATGGTTACCGTTTGTCATAACCAATTGATTCAAATCCATGTGATGGGAACCGTTCTCCCAAATACAATGGACTGTCTTCTTCTTCTCCACAATTGGTGCCGGCGTTGATGTTGTTGTCGTTATTGAGTTATTAGTAGTAGTCTTGCAGACAGACTTTGTGGTGTAATTTAATTCTATACCACAAGTAGTGGAAATTTCGTGATTGAAATTGGGCTAAAAAATACAAAATATATTTTTTAATTATTAAAAATTAATGATATTTATCACAAACAGTGTCTTCTCCACAGTAGAAGTTGATAGTCATTGTATAGTTAAGTATCCGATGAATATCACACTCTGATCCGTCGTAAACAACTTTTATATACTCTTTGTGCGATCCGTTGTCGGGAACAAAGTCTGTGGACTTCAATCGATAGCCTAATATTCAAATCACAAATCAGTTATTATTACTAAAACTATATCATATATATCTATAAATTCATTACCAATAGGTGTCTTATCAGTGGTCTTGTGGCCACAGATTTGTCGGCCAATACAGACTTCGGGTGTCTTATCTTTGGTGTCAAACACTCGGCAAATGTTAATTAAAACGTCAAAACTATCGGTTTTATTAGTAGACGTATTCGTGTAGTTATGAATATATTTATATGTTTTACTGTAAATCAAATTAAAAAAAAGTCAAACAATTATCTCAATAATAATAATAATTTTCACTCAATTCATGTCATATACTCATTAATTGTCGACAAGTCGTAACCACTCATGTTATGACACGAAAGGCCATTGTGATCGGCAACGGCTGTCGATATGGCCAACAGATACGACAAATCAATGACCAAAATACCGATAACAGTGATTGCCGTTAATCGACTCATCACTGGTTTTGATGTTTAAACCAAATTGTTTTATAATGTCTGCTGTAATCAACAAAAACACAAATGTAATGAAAAGACAAACAAATTGAAGGATCAGTTAATCAATATATTGATATATCATATCATATATCCTATGATATGATAATGAAATTAATTATTTAAAAAACAAAAATAATTTACACAAAAAATAGTCTCCAAAATGACAACAACAACAAAAATTTTCACAATTTATTTGCGATTCAATCAAATAGTACTAAACAATAGTATTATTAATAATACTACCAATTATTATGAAATTACTATAAATTTATTAATAATTATTTATAACAACAAAAATAATGATTCATTTGTTTGCCATTAATATTACTTTAATATATTAGACTTCAATCATGAGTTTACACTTTTTTTCTCTATTAACTCATAATAATAATAATAATACTGTAATATTTGAAATGTATTGGTATTGCAATACAGTATATACAGTATAATATACAGTGTATTGTACTGTATGTTACTATTTGTCAAAACTTATCGCTTAATAATAACATAACGTATATAACGTATATATAAACAGCTTGTAGTGTGCAAAGGGCTTGTAGTGGTTAAACAATCGGGGGGTTAAACAACAGCTATAGGGTAGGGATGCTATGGGATGGGGGGTTGTTTGATAATAAGTGGGAGGAACTGCTATTCACAAACTACATATGTCTGATGTTTGGATATTAAATTATTTTATTATATGTTTTAACAAAATTTATATAAAAGTACTTAAATTTATATTCTGTACAAACAGTAGAAATAATTATTACAATATTACAGTAAATTTAATTGTTGTAGAAATTAATATAACAATAAAACATTTTTTATATATATTTATTTATCTCATTTTAAATTACAATTTCCATACACTTGTATGATATTTCTTTTTTTACTGTTAATAAAATGTTTATTTGTAACATATTTTTTTTGCTCTCAATATTAGTTTCGCTACATTTTTAGTTTAATTTGGTTTAAAAAATAAAATTTTGTTGCATTATTATAATTAATTTATTATATTTGAAATATAAAAACTATTTCCCACTCTATCTTAGGTAATAAAAGTATTATTTTGTCTACATTTTCCTTATATAGTAGTCTATAGCAACAATTTTTTTGTTATATATTAATATTTGTTATTTTTGTAGATAAGATTTGTTAAATGAAATGAAATTTATCAAATAATATATTATTAGATTAATTTTATTAGTTTTAAAAAAATTATTTTATTTTTTAAAAGTTAAACAACAAAATTGTATTAATCCATTCAAATTATTTTATCTAATTAAACACTAGACTATTGATCAAATACATCAGACTATAAATGCAAATCTACTATCAATATATATATATATTGATAGTAGATTTGCATTTATAGACAATATATTGGTATTTAAAGTTGTTTAATATTAATGCAATATATGTATAGAATATTATTTTCAAATTTATTTTCTAATACCAGATAATTCAATACATAGTTTACATAATATTGAATCTATAGAACCGACTGATAACTGATATAACAATTCATAGTTAAACAAAATTAAAATTGTATTAACACATTGAAATTATATACTGTATCTAATAAAACACTACACTATTTATACAGTTATTATTATATTTTTAATAAATTAAATTAATTGTAATTTTATTGATTATAATGATAAGAATATTTTAATATACTTATTGTAATTTTTATTCTCATATTATAATGTAGACATACATTATTTAAAATTATTTAAAGCAAATGCAATAATACAGTATATTATTTAATATTCATTTGAAACCTATTTCTTTTTAATGATATACTATATACATGTATATTTTAAATTATAAAGTTTATTACTGTTACAGTAATACTGTATCTATGTGTTAAAAAACATTCAATGCTATATGAGTTGCAATAAAAATAATTTATTAGAAATCCAATATATTGATCTAGCTAACAAATTAAAATAATATTCTATACAAAATATTGATATTTATTTAATAGATAAAAAAATTATAAATAAATAATAACAAATACATATATATATATATATATATATATATATATACAAATAAATATACAGTACTATAACTATATACTTTATAATGAATGTAAATTTATAAAACTGATATTATTAAGCATGTAATACAAGTTACAACAATCAATCATAAAAATCGTAACTAAAATACAATAAATTTTATTAATTGTAACAACAATACTGTAATTAACTGTATTATAATATAATAATAATTGTATAAATTTACTAATTCAATATATTAATATATGTTAACTGTGCAAATACAGTACTATTACACTAGTTAATACTAAATAATCATATATGTGATAAAATGGTAAAAGTTATCATTAACATTGATAACTTATCAATGATAACTCTATAGATTATAGATATTAAATAAAATTAGGGTATTACATATAATACAGTATATACATATAAATTTATATACACAGTGTTTCTGTATTAAAAATTTTATTTAATATTTATTGTAATTTTATGATAACAGTTCTGCTAAATCAATGATAAATCAAATAAAGTTTAGTAAATTTAATTTAGTAAAGTGTAAAGTAAAGTGTTATACAGTACATACAATGCCCATTAGCTATTTATATGACACTTGACTTTTAAGGTTCGGCTAATATTATAATACCTGTGCAACAAAAATATATAAATATACCTGTATACCTGTAATATACTAGAGTAGTAGCAGTATAGTAGATGGATGAATAGTTCATTAAATACATGTGTGGCAGTTAAAGATACAAAAATACAGTATATAATGTACTATTAATAACCTAATTTGATAATTATGCACAAATATATATATATATATTGTATTTACATTTATACATACAGTACTGTATTATAAAGTTTGTACATTTTATTTAAATATTTGATAAGCTATACAAATAATTAAAACAATAATAAAAAATTTCTCATATCGATTTTAACGATTACTTTATTTTATTTTATTTATTATTATTAGCCAAACCTAATAATTTAATGCCCAGTAGTTTAAATATCTCCGGTGTACTACAATTGAATTACATGAGCACCTGTACTCAAACATTGTAAACTACCAGGCCAATAATTTATACACTAATACACAGATAATATTATAAGCCTACTTGTATTATATAAAATTATTTATAATAACTATTACAAATTACATTTAAAATAATACTCTAAAATGATAAATGTATTATAGCATTATATATAATATACACATATAGTATATATTATATATAAGTGAGAGAGAGAGAGAGAGAGAGAGAGAGAGAGAGAGAGAGAGAGAGAGAGAGAGAGAGAGAGAGAGAGAGAGAGAGAGAAAGAGAGAGATTATAAGTTATAATATCTCTCTCTCTCTCTCTCTCTMTCTATCTATCTATCTATCTATCTATCTATCTCTCTCTCTCTCTCTCTCTCTCTCTCTCTCTAATCTCTCTCTTCTCTCTCTCTCTCTCTCTCTCTCTCTCTAATTCTCTCTCTCTCTCTCTCTCTCTCTCTCTCTCTCTCTCTCTCTCTCTCTCTCTCTCTCTCTTCTAGTATGAATCTCTCTCTCTCTCTCTCTCTCTCTTCTCTCTCTCTCTCTCTACTCTCTCTCTCTCTCTCTATTTTCTCTCTCTCTCTCTCTCTCTCTCTCTCTCTCTCTCTCTCTCTCTCTCTCTCTCTCTCTCTCTCTCTCATATATTTATCTCTCTCTCTCTCTCTCTCTTCTCTCTCTCTCTCTCTCTCTCTCTCTCTCTCTACTAATATATATAATATATATATTATATATAATGCTAGTGTATAGCATTAATATTTATCATTATTAGAGTATTATTTAGACAACGTTATCATATTTATTTCTATTTAACAATAAATATGATAACGTTGTTAAAAATTTGACACTAATAAGAATACACTACAATTTATGCACACACTTAGATTATAAAACCAATATATATTATAGTATGAATTGCTTAATAAATGAAAAAATGTAATACAATTTTATATCTATATATTTATATCTCGATATATATGAATGTACGATACATAACATGATTACATGACGTAATAATCGAGAGTCGTTATTCAACCACARGACTGTAATAATTTACACAACTATTGAATGTATTTATATAAATATATATATATTTTTTTGAATACACATTATAACACATTAGACATCAAAATCCTAATACTTAACCAAACATAACATAAGTGTTTTAGTAATGTATTGTTATTTCAATTGAATCAATGAATACAACACACCGTTTGATTATCCATTGTATTGATTGTTAGTTCAATGAGAGAGTCAGACAACAAATAGGAGAAAAAATAATTTTTTTTTCAAACATTTCTAAGAAATCAATAATTTATTTTTACAATTAAATAATAATAATAATAATAATTAATTTATATATGATATATAAAAATTGATTTTTGTTTGTTTGATACGAAAATCAGTTGTCATCCGAAAAACACGGATCACTCCATCAGCTGATGATATCATCCATCACTGGTATTGTCATACAAGTCATCGACACAGAAGAAGAAGAGGAAGTGTTGTTTGTTTTTATTGATTGATTTTTCCTGTGTTTACCATTTATTCGTCTTTTGGTTTTTTTAAAACAAAATATCAAAATTGGTTTCTCATATCTGATGACAATCTGGTATATGATATATCATAATCTATGATGAGATGAAGTGATACAATTGAACGACCAGATCATTGCCGGTGATTATCAACCTGTCGATCGACGTGTCAATTGTGTGACCACTTTGTATATATCATATCCTATTTATATATATCTGCGGCCAGTTATTCCTCAAATGTGCGGTGCGGTCACATCGAAAAACACAGATAAGCCGATTATGGATAACGAAGCCAAAGATAACAAACCAAGCGATCAAAAGCCTGCCCGACGGCCATCGATAACCATAAACGATGATCTGACAGATTTGGCGAGTTTATCGATATCGCCGACCGATACCACAGGCTGTGGCGGCAACGCTACCGGATCTGGTCGGACAAAAGTGGCCCTAAAGCCCGGCCATTCACTAATGGATTGGCTTAAACTGTGCGCCAAAACGCCTGATCTCGCGGGAACTGGCGGCCAATTACGAGCGGTGACTATTGACGAGCTTTCCAAACACAATACACTCGAAGATTGTTGGTTATGTATTCGTGGAAAGGTATACAATGTGACCCCATATCTTGAGTTTCATCCGGGAGGTGTCGATGAAATGATGAGAGGCGCCGGAACCGATGCCACCGATTTGTTCAATGAAATACACCGATACGTTAACTATGAGTCGATGCTGAAGAAATGTTTTATCGGACCGCTGGCTATTGACTGATGAAACCATTTGGTTGACCATTGGATTCATCCGATAGATAGTTATATAATCTATAATAATGTTATTGTGTTTATTGTTTTCCAGAGAATTGTTTTTTTTGTTATATTATAATACTATATAACTTTATATATTGTTTTACAGCTATTTTTTAAATGAAATCATATTTTAATTGTTAAATAATAATAACTTATTGGCCAATGATAATGTTAACCGATGTTTATTACTGTAAGTGACAAATATTGTCGATCACTAAATGGTTCCATTTGTTGTCTAGTCTTTATATATACAATATATTATACATAATAAATACGGTATCTATTATTTCCATTTATACAAAATTGAATTAAATCAATTAAAAATGATTAAAAAACCAACTAAATATTTATTAATTATTTATTAATTTGGCAAAATATCAAAGATACAAAAAAATAATAGTAACGATTACATATAGTTATCAATACACACACAAAATACTTAACGGACTTAATATATATATATAAATATTAGAAATCACCACAAAATGAGTACAAATTCACAGAAAAAAATTAAATAACAGAAAAATATGAATAATTAAATGATATATATTTATATGTTTAGTATTGTTGGCAATGTTGTGGTGGCAGACAGGGAACCGGTGGCTGTGGTGGTGGCGGCGGAGGCAAAGGCGACATCATATATTGCTGTTGACCGACATCAATGCAATTGCATGGAACCAATAGCTGTCCGAGTGGATTGTGCTCCAGACGTAACGGTGCAATGTTTGATGGAAACCAACAGATGAAATGCCAGCCTTCGATCGGATGGTTTTGAAAGACACCGAAATAGAGTGGAGGCGTTGGACCATCCAGTGGTGGATTGAATGGCTTTAAAACAATTTGATCCCCTGTTTTTTAAAAAAGTGGACAGTTAGGTTATCAAATATTACTATCGAGCAGTAATTAATTATAGAGCACCTGAAGTTTGTTGCGGTAGCGATTGCAGCGACGAGTCGGACATCTGTTTGACCATCTCTTTGTGCTTATCGTTAGCCATTGGAATATTGGAGATCAGATTCAACGGCATGTTTAGCGGCATTGGCTGAACAATATTTCGCATACTGGTACCACTCGAATAGTATTGACCAGAAATTCCATCCGGTAGACCATTAAATCTTTGCGGGACATAGCCATTGACAGGATATGGTGCCGAATAAGGAATATATCCGCCGCCACCACCACCACCAGCATTGGTGTTTATAAAACCATCATTAGGCAAAGAGTTTCTCTGCATCTGCTTTTGCGGTGATGTGGCAAGTGACCTCGGCTTAGCGTACTGTCGCTTATCATTGTTGTCATACTTGATCCCACCGGCGCTGTTATTGAGTGGACGGTCGTGAGGGTAGAACTTATTGCGATTAATTTGATTCAAATGAAGCGTATCCGACGACTTCTTAGGCTTAGAGAAGCGCCCCTGAGAGTCGCTAACACTATAACTTCGCTGATTACGTATAATAGGCTGATTTGGCGCCGATTTGTTAACAAATGTCAAATCGCTTTTCGTCTCTTCAGGCAATTTAATCTCCATATTGTTGACCGCATCGGTAACTAAATTTGTTTTAAATTATTGAATAAGAAATATCAAAAGTTTATACCACTCTTACCATTGGTGACTTCCGGTGTCGGATTATTGTTGACTTCTTCATTAAGTTTTACCGATCCGTTCAAATTCAATTGTTTCAAGTCTTCGGCGATCATATCGGCTGATAAGCTCTTGTCTTTCGGCACATCACTTGCGCTCGTAATCGAAGCCGAATCGCTGATCATTTCAAGATTATTATCATTGGCCACGAAAACTGGTGTCGTCGACCTGTTTCGCGTAACAGCAATACCGGGCATTTGGGTCGTTTGGCCAGTGGTCGGCTCGAAATTTGGTGCGTAATTATTGTACAACTGTTTCGGGCCATTCCTATAGTCACCTCTCGCTTCTCGGTAATAACCCTGACTACCATTAGATCGGTAGAATTGGCCGCCGCCGCCGCCACCACCACCGACATTGTTGCGGTCACCACCAGTGCCGAGACTTCGGTCACCACCTCTATAGTAGTAACCACTAGAGTTACGGTGCGGCCGACCATCTTGTTGGTGATGATGTCCGCCGTTACCGAAACGGCTATTTCGGTGATTATTAACAAATGTTTGATTCATTTAGTCGACTAAATACTACTATTAATACTATTAGTACTTCGGGTCTCGTAATTCAATACAATTAATAATATAAAAAAATAAATTATATGTAAATAATTATAATAATAATTAAACAATCGGTTAATTGCTTTAATATTTGTAGTTTTTTTCAATAATAATAAAAAATAATAATTAATAAATAATATAAAACTATTGCTAAACAAACTAACAAACAATTAATTTAGTTGTAATAAATGTGGTGCCGATTGAATGGTTAGAAAATAATATAAAAATGATATTAAATATCTGTAAAACAAAAAACAAAATGAATTCAAATAAAAGAGACAAAAAAAATTACTAATTATATTACAGTTTCTTTTAAACGTGTGATATATATATGTCTCCTATCAATAGGTTTTATGATATCCAATGAGTCAGTTATTCATTGATTCAATTAATGGCTTTAATAATATTATTAATATATCAAAAGTTTTATTGTCTATTATATTCAATGCAATGGATTAAACTGTTAAAACAAAAATCGGCTAATAGTTTGGTATACAGTTTGTGTGAAAAATATTTGACTATTAATTAATTTGACTAATTTTTATTAGTAAAAGGGATTCAATGTTTTAGACAAAAAAATAAAACATATTGACTTATAATAACTCATTAATAATTATAATTATAATTTTTGTTCATTATTTGTTTATTCATTATTATTATTATTATTTTATGTACAGTTCTCTCATCTTATAGTAATTTTTACTAATAGTATAATTGGTATTATTATTATATTAATAATATTTAGTAATAAAAATAAAAGTCATCAACTTTTGATAATTAAATTAAATTTTTAATAAGATTTTGTAAAATAAATTTTCAAAACAATTTTTTTGATTATTCACTTTCTGTCTGTATTTTATTTATGTTTAACTTTTTCATTAATAATATTATACTACTATTTATTTAATAGATTAATGATATTTTAAATTTTTGATTCAATAAATATCGTATTTAATTACTGTATTTAACTACAAAATATAAACCCATTTTATTAGTCTATTTACTGTATGTCTCCTTCACATAGATTTAATAAAAAGTAATTTATTTTTGGGATTAATTTTTTTATAATACATTAATATTAATTATTTTAAAACTAAGATATGTACTGTATATTATTTCTATACTATTTTGCATATTGTAAAAAATAAATAAATATTCTCATAGTAAACATATTAAACAAGTAATTTAAGTTTTTAACTTAAAAATTGTTAGTTAGCTTTTTATCTGTTATTAAAAATAGTAACAACAATTTTAATAAAAATAATACACATTAACTAATATATGTTTTAATATATTTATACTTTATATAATTAATATTTTATCTTTAATTTTAACTGAAATATTGATTAATTATACTATTGCTTAAATATAATATTAATCAATATATATTAACCTTAAATATTTTGTGTACTATTATTTGTTAAAAATATTTATCATCTATAATTATGATTAAATAATTAAAAATACATTTAAATAAGCAATTAAAAATAAAATGTTAACTAATGACAAATTAATTTTCAATAATCTTAGTTATAATTTTTTATAGATAAAAAAATTATTTTTAAAAATATGCTAAAATTGCATAAATAAATCTAAATATGTTATAAAAATCTTTATTAATTAATTTTAGTTTAGTATAAAAATACTTTTTAATAATTCATTACATAAATTTGTATAATTGCATTAATTTAAATATAATTTTGTATAATTTTATTAAAAATGTATAAATATGTTATTAGTTATTTCATTATATTTATATTGTTATATGTTTTGTGTGAAAATTATAATAAAAATACAGATAATACTGAATGGATAAAAATTTTCAACATTAATGAAAAATCGTCAAAATGTTCAATTGATTTATTACATAAATATTCTGATTTTGACAAAAGTTTAATTCAATACAACGGTAAAAATAAATGGATTAAAAACTACAAAAAGTTTTTCATAAATAACTATTTAAAAACATTTAGCAATTTATTATTTTTGAGATATATCTAAATCATACATAAAAAATTTTGACAAAAATTGAATTAAACAATACATATAATAATAAAACTGTATTATAATTACTGATTAAATTTATCCATTCAAAGTATTCACTTTTAGCGTTAATGCTATTATACAATACATATAAATAAATTAAAAAAATAAATAATTTAATTGACATTTTTTTTTATAACAAATTGTAGTTACAAACAGACTTATCTTAATGTATAGCAAAATATTAACTATTATCGAAGTAATACTTGTTTTCAGTATTTATAAGATTTATTTAAAGTTATTCATTTCAATTTGTTTATACAATAAATCCAATCAAAAATAAAATAAAATTTAATATTTTAAAACAGTATAATAAATTGTTTTTTAGTATAAAAAAGTTTGTATTGAATTCAATATTTATATATAAATAATATTGAAATATAATTCTTGTTTTCATTATGTTATGAATTGTTTAATTCTTAACTGCATTTTTATATTACAATTTATAACAACATTTTATTGTTTAATCCTATTTGATTGAATCGCAAATAAATTGTTAAAAATTTTGTTGTTATCATTTTAAATGATTTTTTTGTGTAAATGATTTTGTTTTAAATAATTAATTTCATTATCATGTGATTCATGTCATAGGAAATAAAGATAAATAGACATTGATTATATTTGATTGAATTTATTAGTGAAAATGATTAACATGATTATAATATTTATTTAATTTATTAATTTCAAAAATTTATTATTAATTGTTTGTATAGAGTAGAGTATATTTGAAACTACAGTATATATTATTTGATAAAAATTCAGTAAAATTCTAATAAATCTCTTTTAATGTATTAAATAAATAAAATTTTTGATAATTTTTTACATTTTTATTTAAGTATTAAAAGTCGAATTGTTATAATTAACTGATCACTCAATTTGTTTGGATTTTCATTATATTTGTGTTGTTGTTGACCACAGCAGACATCAAAAGACAATTTAGTTTAAACATTAAAACCAGTGATGAGTCGATTTACGACATTCATTGTAATCGGTATTTTGGTCATTGATTTGTTGTATCTGTTGGCCATATCGACAGCCGTTGCCGATAGCAATGGCCTTTCGTGTCATAGTATGAATGGTTACGACTTTACAGCAATCAATGAGTATATGACATGAATTGAGTGAAAATTATTATTATTATTGAGATAATTGTTTGACTTTTTTTTAATTTGATTTACAGTAAAACATATAAATATATTCATAACTACACGAATACGTCTACTAATAAAACCGATAGTTTTGACGTTTTAATTAACATTTGTCGAGTGTTTGACACCAAAGATAAGACACCCGAAGTCTGTATTGGCCGACAAATATGTGGCCACAAGACCACTGATAAGACACCTATTGGTAATGAATTTATAGATATTTATAGTTTTAGTAATAATAACTGATTTGTAATTTGAATATTAGGCTATCGATTGAAGTCCGCAAACTCTAAACTAATAATTAAATTTTATTTTTGAAAAAAAAAATTAACTTATTTTATTAATAAATCAAACCAATATCTATAACAACTTGAGTATCAATAAAATTTTAATAATTTTCAATATTTTTATTAATATTTTTTTATAATAAAGAGATATGGTTTCAAAATAACAATATTTTTAATAATAATTTATAACATTTATTAATAATTATAATCACAAAAACTCTTCAAATTCTTAATTAGTTAATAATAATATTTTAATATTAATTAATAATTTATTTAATATTAAATTAATAATAATAATCACATGACTATATCGATATTATCCAATAAATGGTGATTTGGGATCAATTATAACAACTAAAGTATCAATCAATGGGTGAAGTTGTTGTTGTTGGATGTGCTCCACGAAGACTTACCATTGATATGATTGGTAAAACTGGAGCCATCGTATGTGGCGTCATATAGTTTGCCTTTCAGGAAGAGATACTTGTCGTCGGGTTCGGGACGATGTGTGGCGTAGCCCTCGGTGTAGAACCATTGCGCAACTTTGGCCGCTATACGCAGTGACGTCTCGTTGATGGTCTCCAGTGGCGGATAGACTCGTCCGACATCGCAGTCCCGTTTGGTAACACAATCGACCAGTGCTTTGGCTGCCACAAGAAATACCTCTTCTCTGATCTCATTGACACCGCAGGCCATGACTGCCAGTGCAACTCCCGGAAAGATATATGCGTTGTTTCCCTGTCCGGGATAATACGTCTTGCCGTTGTAAACGACGGGATCAAAGGGACTGCCGCTGGCGAACACACATTGACCGTCGGTATGCTTGTAGGCCTCCTCAGCGGTACACTCGGCTTTACTCGTCGGGTTAGATAAGGCAAACACAATGGGTCTCTTGTGAAAAGTGGCCAACTTTTTCAGTATGGCTGGAGTGAAAGCTCCCGACACAGCAGACACACCTAAAAACACAAACAATTTTGAATGAGTTAAATGTTTATTAATTTCTATCATTTTATCAATAGTTACCGATAATACAAGAAGGTCTGACCAAATCGACCACTTCTTCCAAATTCTTTGTGTCGGTCGCTTGTTTCGCGTATTGCATTTTGTGGGCGTCGTTGCCAGTGTTTCGGCTCAATGTGACCAAACCTCTCGAGTCGATCATCCAAATTCTATTGCGGGCCTCATCGGTAGACATACCCTCCTGTTCCATAGCCATCACTATAAGATCTGCTGTTCCCAAAGCAGCCTTTAGATTAAATAATTTAATTAATATAAGCAAAAGAATTGGCGGTAATTGTTAAATACTAGACATACCTCTCCGGCTCCTTGAAACAGAAACGTGTGTTGCGTTATTTTAGTTCCCGTAATCTTCAGACTGGCCATAATGCCGGCCACAGCTACGGAAGCGGTGCCCTGAATATCATCGTTAAAGACACAGTATTTGGTCTTATATCTCTTCAACAAACGGAATGCGTTATTATTAGCAAAGTCTTCAAACTGGATGAGCGTCTGACGGCCCCACCGTTTGACCGCCGCTTCCATGAATTCATCGATTAGATGATTGTATTCACTGCCCGTAACGCGATGTTGTTTGAGTCCAATATAGTACGGGTCGTTCAATAGAGACTCGTTGTTTGTGCCGACATCGATACATACGGGAAGTGTCAGTTCCGGCGGAATTCCGCCGATCGCCGAATACAAAGCCATTTTACCGACTGGTATACCCATACCGTTAGCTCCCAAGTCTCCCAAACCAAGTATACGTTCGCCATCGGTCACCACAATAGCCTATTAACGAGACAATTGGTTGATAATGAATAAAATATTTCACTTAAATAACTATTTTCCAAATACCTTGACTTCGGGTTCGGGCCAATTGGCCAGTATTGAGTCCACTCGGCCTGCATCGTGTACGGTAATAAAAAGACCGCGCGGACGCTTAAACAGCAGCGAATATTTTTGACAGGCGGCGCCCACTACTGGAGTATAGACAATGGGCATCAACTCGGAAGTGTAGAGTTGGAGTACCCGATAGAAAAGTCGTTTGTTATGGTCCTGGAGGTCACGGAGATACATATATTTGGCCAAATCGTCTTTTAATTGTCTGATGTTTTCCATAGCCAGTTCCACCTGTTGATCCTGAGTCCGGATGCATGGTGGTAACAGTCCCTTCAAATGCAGTGCCTCCCGTTCCCGGGTTGTAAACGCTAAGTCCTTTTAAATAATAATACAATTAATTAGAGATGCAATCAGTTTAACAAAAAAGTTATGTTTTTATTGTATATACAGTATATTGTTATTGTTGTTAATATGAGGAAAAATAAAGTATAATTAATTAAAGTCATTGTCAGTGTTAATATAGTGAAGGTGTGGATTAAAAAGGTGTTTTAATTATTATTTTGTTGAAAATATTATTTATTGTGATTATAATACCAGTAGTAGTAGTAGTACTACAGTATAATAAAAATTATCAATAAAAACATTATAAGTTATAATTTATTAATATAACAATGTTTTGCATCAAATATTCTGCTAATTATTTATAATTCAGTGAAAAAGTTTTCTTTATTAGCTATAATATAATACCTGTATATATATATACAATACTACTACTAGTAGTAGTAGTAGAGTCAAAGCATTAAGTATAGTACAGGAGCACTGGTAGCCCTGACCCAATCCCCTATTTTTTATGCAAAATTATATACAGGAATAGATTATTATTATCATTATTACAATGCTATTATTATTACTACTTCTTTGGTAAATTTAATACCAATATTATTGGCGTTTTTTCCATAACATACTCATTAATAAATAGCTGTAATATATTTTTTTATGATATAATAACAATGTATTTTTTGTATTAGATATAAACAAATCATCAAAAAAATAAACGTTTGTAATAATAATCAGTACGTAGGAGTGTCACGAAATTACTATTACTTAGAGATAATATATTATTATTATATTATAGTACTATAATAATAGTCATAATTTGTCTTAATATTAGTTTTAATTGTGATTAAAAATGCAATTATTATTAGTTTATTAAAAAATATATAAATATTTCCGTTAAATGTATAATATTTTTTCAACAATTATCAGATATTTAATTTAGTTAACAAAAACTATAGCTTATTAACATTATGTGATTATATTATATTATATTAATAAATGGTTTCTATTAATTCAAGGCTTGTTTTTTTGTAAAAATGTATATTATTTTCAAATCAATTTATTATATCATTATAAAGCTGCCATCAATTATGATTAATTGATATCTCTTTCAACACAAACACATAAAAATCATCCTATTTATCTCTCAACTATCTATCTATATATCAATCAAAATATTAAATAACTATCTATTAAAAAATTTAATATTAAAAAATACAACAAAAAAAATATTTCATTAAAAAATCATAGGAAGTCTAAATCACGATTTATCCATAAAAATTTTAATTTTAAATATTATTATTAAATATTATACAATATAAAAAAAATGTACAGAAACCCTCAAATTGATTTTAATCGCTTAATTTTTGTTATTAAAAAATCACACAACATTTTCATAATACATATACAGTAGATACTGTATTTATTGAATTTTTAAAAATAATATTGTTTTTTAAATACAACCATAATTAAATTAAATAATTATTATTTTTGTTAAATACCAAAATCAATGGCCTTTACTATTAATATTATGCAACTAAACAAAAACTAACACAATATAGTTAGTGTTAGTGAAAAAAAGTCTAATCAATCAATTGAATGATAGTTATAATCACTATAATTATAATTTCCAATAAAACATTTTTATTGATAATTGTGTACAAAAAAATATCACACTAATATGCACACAAACAAATAAAAAAAAATATTAATAATAATTGGAAAATACAAATATACAAAAATAAAAATAAACTAAAATATTTCCAACTTTTTTTAATGACTTATCTTTAAAATACTATTTAACAAAAAAATGGTTTCAATAAAAAAAATTAAAATTGTTTAATAGACTAAAAGATAGGGCGAAGTTTTGTTGTTTTTGTTATATATATAATAATAATATTGTAACATAACTTCAATTTTTGTATAGATCTTAAGTACAAATATAAAATAACTTTTATATATACAGGAAACATCAGATAAATAAATATAACTTAAAATATCAATGTTTTACTGTAAATTGAAAGTGAAATATTACATAAAGAGTTGTAATAATAATGCAATCGTGACATAGAGTATAATGTTTACATAAGAGTACAGTTATAGCTTATAAGTATCTGATGCAAGATATTAGGTTTATTGTGATATCGATATTTTCAATCAAATAAATGTAATAATATTTCCCATAAAAAAATTTTATATAAAATATTAAAATAAAATAAAAACAACATTTTAAATCAACTATATTAGTTGTCATGTTAGATTCAAAAAAACATATTGATATAAAACATTATATTTCAATACATAAGTGTCTAATATAGTAAAATAACTTTCTAAACTATAATAGAGATTTAAAAAATATATTTGAATATACAGTATAATAAAACACTTTATTTAATAATGTATATAAAAAGCACTTACTTTATTAACATTGGGTTCCCGGAGTAGATCCATACCAGTGAGGTCTCGGTTATTCATTTTGTTAGTCGTTGAGAACCAGCGGGTGTGTTGAGTGACACCAATACGATGAAAATTGCGGGGACCGGCACACAGACAACGGGTCGACTTTTCACAATTGCAGCTACAGTTGGACAGTGTGTTTGAACAACAGGCGCACTGAAAACGCGATTTTGAGTCACATTTGCCGGCTATAAGACCCATAGTTAGTGTAGAATATGCGCGACTATTCAATTGGGATATTGAGGTATTGATCGGTGAACTAATACCAGCAGATAGTATACAAGTGCCACTACTTTTAGTGGTAAGTGTGCCTAACTTTGGGCTTAACTTGATCTCTGGTCTTGTGGTGGTATTGTAGCGCTCAGTGGTGATGGCAAATGGTTTATCAGCACTGGTAGCATAATTGCATTTGCTATTATTATTATTATTATTATTATTATTGAAGCTCTGATAGTAGTCTCGCCTCTTATGATAGCTATTGACATCATATGATGGTCGGGCGTTACAACAGCGCGAGACAACTACCACACCACTGGCGCTAACTTTGCTGAGCTTATGTATATTTTTTAGGTTATTCATTGAGAGAGAAATTTTTTTCCAATTATATATATATTTATATGTATATATAATATATAATATTAAGTATATATGATATATTTTGATTCAATTTTGACGTAAGATATACACGTAACTGAGCCGGCATTCAGTCATGACGAGGTCAACCGGTTTTACAGTTTATTTTCTTACAGTGCGAGTGATTAAAGAAAAAAAAGATACAGAGAAAGTGTGTATTTGTTTGTATGACTCAAACACAATAACTTTTATTTGAATGATAATCTCCCTGAGCTGATACTTATTTTAGGTACTAATTAATAAATTGGATGACTTTTGACTGTGAATTTTGTTTGAATATTGTTTTTTTCTTAATATTTTTTTCTTGTATTATTTGCTTCTTTATTTGAAAAACTTTTTTTTCAATATTTATTATTAATATTTAGTTTTTTTGCTTTTGTGTAAATTTTAATTGGTTTTCTTTATTTTTTTATTATCATCTGATTTATTATGAGCTTTGCTTTTATAAACAATGCTATTGACAGACACATAATGTGAGAGAAAGAGAGAGAAAGAGAGAGAATAAAAAAGTATTAAAAAATCATATGAGGGATAAAAAATTGTTAAACAAATTGATTATAACAACAAATAAAACATTTTAAATAACAATTATTACGATTTAGATATAAAATATTATTGTATTGTCTTAATTTCATTGAACATACAAATGTTTGTTAATATTAAACAAATAATAAAAAACAACATATTTGATGATTATGTACTGTATATCCTAACTTATAAATCAATTAAATGCTCAAATTGTTAGCAAATAAAAGTTACATTTAATATGATATATTATTTTCAAACAAACACAGACATAAAATTCAACAAAAACATAACAAATTAATTTGTTTCGACATTATATATATATATATATATATATATATATATCATATAATATAAATGATGTCAAAACTAGGAGATATCGAGACATATGAATAGATGTTTAGTCAACTAAACAACTTTATCGCCAATAAAGACAACAACAAAAAACTTGTGTTACATGATGTTGAACATTGAGGGCATGACTTACCATTATATTTATGATATTAGTTAAATAATTGTGTTAATTAACTAATACAATACAGACATTTGACTTTTTTTGTCTATAAAAGTAATTATTTAATTAAAAAAAATATTATTAAGTTTTTAAATAATTTAAAATAGTTAGTATATCCTTATTGATTGATTTATTCAAATAATTATTACTTTTCTTTTACTAAATATTCTGGCAGTTATTAGTAATTACAGTACATATTCATTATTGATATTATTTGACGTTTATTTTTCTAAAAAAATGAATTTTAATCAAATCATTATATTGCGGATAAAACAATAATCCAAAATAATGATCATAAATAAATATACAGGTATTTCTAAATTTAAGCAAACATGTAATTAGTTTATAAAAAATATATGTTTATTGATACAAATATGACATCAATGACTTTTAAAAAAAACTTTTTTGCTTAAATGCTTAACTGTATATACAGTATATTAAAATGTATAAATATTATATTTTTAATGTATGTATATCTCATTGATCTCTAAATTAATGATACTTTTTATTATTATTATACAGACTAAATATTATTAATAATATTGTAATTATAAAGTTAGCAATATTATAAATCGATAAAATCGTAACATTAACTAATTTTTTGAATATTATATTAAAATATGTTATTATGGTATTCATTTATATATCTTAAAAAAAGTTCATATATTTTTCACACCCAATTATTATACCGTATATGTAGTATTTTATTGATTATTAAATTATATTTATAGCTAAATAGTAGTTGCAATAAAAAAAATAATTTGATAAATATCTAATTAACACTAAAAATAAGGATATCCTAGTTATTTGGTTTTTTACAGACATTTTATTTTATAAAATACAAATATTTTTCAAAAATACAATTAAAAAAATGATGCATCAGTAAAAATTATGTTTTGTAAATAAAAAATTGATAAATAAATATTGAAAAATAATATACAATTTTCAATACTAATTTCTATATGTTGCATAATAGTAAAACATTTTTATTTATTATTTAAAAATGTTTTTTTTTCTCTCAATTATTTATATAATTATCAAATAATCTATAATCTATTGTATTATTTTATTATAAACATCTATTTATTGTACAAACATTATTAATTATAGGTAATGTTGAAAACAATTGTTAAATTTGGATATTATTAATCAAATATAATCAAATAAAAAACCAACAAAATAATAATACGTATGAATTAATTATTTATATCCTCCAAAAAACAATATAATTTTAAATATAAGAAATTTTTAATTATATAATATTTCAATTTACCTTAAATTATGATATTTTATTTTATATAATAATAAAATATTTTACACTTTCAGTAAAATAATAATAATAATAAAAGTATTTTGACAGCTCATAATATATATTTCAATAACGTTATTTTGAATTCACAATTTAAGGTGTGTTATATTATATAAAATGATTAATTTAAAACTTATGAATTAAAAAATATTAATATATAAAAACTTATTATAATAACAAAAAATTAAATGATTAAATCAATTCAAATATTATGGCTTTATTTGTGCATTAATTATATTTCAAAATTAAATATCATTGAATGGATAGATATTATTTAAATTATTATAAAATATGCAATTATATATACTGTATATATAAACTAAATTACTTAATTTGTATTTATATGTATCAAAGTCAAGTCAATTACACAATATTATCAATATATTTCAGATTTTTAAACCGCTATCATTACCTTTAATTGTTATTTATTGATAAATATCATTATATAGTATAATGAGATTTACTGTTTTGTTGTAATATAACATTTTAAAAAACAATAAAAAGTTAAATAATCCGTTAAATAAATCATTAATCTAGTATTAAATATTATTAATGATATGTTTTATTATTATTATTATTATTTTCATTTTTCATATTGATATTGATATTAGCGATGAGACATAACTATTTTTCCCCCATTCAATGCTATACTAATTAAAACAAATTAAAAAAAACATTTGTCTTAAAGGCTTTTCAAATATTTGTAATAATAATAATTATATATACATTAAGTGTTTGAAATAACTTATTATTTCATTTTATTTAAATTGCTATTTATAAATAAAAATAAGAGAAAAACTAAAAATATTAAATTAATTGCAGAAAATATCTAAAATAAAATCTCTTCTAACGTAAGACAAAATAAATAAAACTAAATGTTTAATATAAATATTTTTTAATCATTGTATTATTATTATTATTATTATTACATTACATTGCATTATATTATATTTAAATATTGAAAAACATGTAAAATGTATAAAAATTTGATTTTTTTCTCTTAAATTTTCTCTTTTTTCTGTTACTTATATTATATTAAAATTTTATATAGATTTTAAACCTTATGAAATAAAAAACTTAGTTTTTAAATGTCATTTAAAATAACAGCAAATACTTTGTTGTAAAACTGCAAATAACTGTACAGTATATCTAAAATATTACTGTTTTAACGTTACAACTGTATAATATTGATATTACAATTTTGTAAGCCATTAATATTTAATCTCAATTTTGGTTATATTTTTTTATAAAAAATGTTTTATGTATAGAATAATAATTATATTGAAACAAAAAACATTGAAACCATTGAAATACATTATTTTTTACTAACTATTATTGTGTAATACTTTAATACATTAATATAAAAAAAATTATATGATATTATAGTCTGTAAAATTGTAATTAAATAACATTAATGAGTCATATAAACTGTATATCATATTATAATATTATTGATACTTTGATAAATTAATAATAATATCATAATAATTGTTATTCAAACATTTATTTGCATTTATATAATAATTAATTACTTACATTGTCTTGGGTTTAAATATAGTATAATATATTTTAAAAGATAGATAATTATAAATTAGTATTATTTAGCCAATAATAATGACAATTATAACACAGAATATTCACTCACAAAAAAATTAAGTCTAAAAATTGTTTAACAAAATACAGATATCTCTCTCTCACTCTGTTTAAAATATTAACAAACAAATACACATTTGACTAATAAAATAATGTTTTTTTAAAAGACACTAATAGATGATAACAATAGATAATAATAATAATTATTATCTAATAAAACAAATGATAACAAATTGTTTTTGTTGTCTCAAATCTATGTGTATTATACTTATATGACTATTATTAGGTGTGTTTTGTGTGTCTTTCATATTATATCATTACAATGAGTTTGCGTGCATTCAGTGTAGTATATATTCATCAATGGGAACCAACACCAAAGCAAAAAAAATGCATTTTCATAGCCCTAACCATAAAGTATATGTGCTCTCAATCTATACAATTAATGTACTGTATATATACAGTGATGATGTCTATGTATTATACGGTACGACCAGATTCTGATAGTGTTTGCATTGCAATACATGAGATGAGTAATAATATTATAATAATATGACTATAATTAGCCATCAAATTGTGATGTTTTTTTTAAACATAAGAGTTATAATAAACAGATATGTATATTGTGTGACAGTTATTTGATAATACAATAGACGATATTTAAATCATATTTAACTAAGAAATAAATCGTAGACTTTTTTTATTAAAAAACAAATCTAATATATTGCTAAATAAATATATTATTATTGTTCATATAAATGTTGAATTATTTTTTATTAGAAATTCTCTTATAAATATTTTCATTAAATTATAACTAAAAAATATTATTATAGGAAAATTTTATTCTAATTAAATATAAATTTTCAAAATTAAAAAAAATATTAGACAAACAAATCGTTGTTTAAATGTCAGAACCGTACGAAAGACGGCGTTTCACTACTAATTTATATCATTAACTTTTTTTTAAATGTTATTTAATATTTTTATTATTTAGTATAATATTGTTATATTATTATGTAATAATAAAATTTAATTAAATGCAATTGACTAATAAATATGTTATTATTTTAAAATATTTCTAAACCATAGTTATAAATAAATAATTAATAAAAATCTTTCGAAAATTATTAGAAAATATTAGAAATCAATAGCATATTTAATAATAATTTATTCAATATTTGTAAAATTCTATTAAATAATATTAAAAATTTATTGCTAATTTTTTATCAATCTTTAAATAGATGAAATTACTAAATTTATAATTAATAGTCAATGTACAGTTAAATTTTAAATAATGAATTTATAATATAAATTAATAACCTTTTTTAGATTGTTTTATTTTATTACATGATTGATATCAACGATAACTTTCCATTTATTATTTCTCAAAATTATAAATCACCATTTAATGATAATTAAATCAGTAGCATTATATATATATATATATATATATATATATATATATATAAATTTATATACTGTAAATACATAAAGACAATAATATTTAAAATATTTAGCTCAAATTAATTAATCAAAATATTTTTACTATTATAATAGATAAATTGATATCTTAATATTAATATTATATTTGAAAAGTTTTGCGTCAATAAATCAAACATATTATTATTATTATTTTTTGCTGATAATTTTTAAGACTCAAATATCGCGTTTTCAATGCACTTAATTTAATAATAGAGATAATACTTACGTTATTATTATTAATAAAAGTGTTGTATTAATATATTAATAATGTTATCAGTGAATAATTTTTTGTGTGTGTATTTTCTTGAATAATACTGCTACCTGTAATAAAATACAAATATAAATAAATAAATAAAATACAATAAAAATATAATGAATTGTAAAATAAAAATAAAAATTTGCATAAATAACATTTATTGTACAGTCACATATTACTGTATTGACTAATTTATCAATGTTAAATATCTAATAAATACTGTATTATTAATTACTTTTAAAGATAAAATAAATAAATAAATAATATTATTATTATATTATTAAAAAATAGTTTTAGTATAGACATTATTAATTATTACGTTATATCTAAATATAATAATTAAAACATATTATAGTAGTATCTTAAATTTCAAATGATTAATTATTTTATAAATAATAATTTATAAAAAAAATTTTAAAACAAATATTAAAATTATTATTAATAATAAATAAATAAATTTTAGATTATATTATACAGTACTTACTTGATGATATAGCAAAATTGAACTAGTCAAATTTAGTATTGAAATTATATTAATGTCTATTAAATGTCTGTTAAATACAGAGTAAGTTTAGTTAGACAGTAATATTAGGACAAACGGTTAGCTTTATTGTCGATCTATAGATAGCTATTGAGATTGACTTCAAAAAACTACATATAATTTATATTACTAGGGATTGACATACAATTTTTTTTATTATAAACACATCCTATTTAATAATGGATTTTGAACTAAATTTTTTCCTTTAATTTTCCTTATTTTCCCATCAAATTATTTATAAATATATATTTGTTTATGAACTCAATATAACGGTATAGAAATATTATAAAAGACAATAACAACAACAACGATTAAATATATTTAAATATATTATTAATGTAGTGATGTTTTTAATAATTTTGAATAATTTAATATTATTGAGAAAAATTTAAGGAAACATCTATTTATTATATAAAAAGTTACAAAACAACTAAATGATCTCTACATATACTTTAATTAATTGTAGGCAACACCAGGGGGTTATTATTTATGTTTTATCTACTGTATTACAGTACCGGTATTATGTAATGATAATTTATTTTATTGTATATAAATATTGATTATAAATATAATATAAAAATGTTACTCAAACTTCAAAGATACATTAACAATAATTTATATTTATAATATATTGTAATAAAAATATATTAAAAGTATCTTGGTAATATAATTAAAATTAGATTAGAAAGAAAATTGAGTACGATTAAATATTTTAGATTTTTAAATAATTTAAATTAATGTCAATTACAATATATATTAAATGTAACAAATTATTGTTTTAATGCATCATATATACAGTATATGATAATAAAGTTATCATATTATAGCATTAAAACTTAAAAATTATCGATAAATAGTATAAAATGCATGTATATTATAATATAATAACATATTTATAAAATGCTTACCAAATTATTGAGCTAATGGCAATAATTGATGATAAATAAAATAATTGGTAGATTTGAAAATTATTTACGACAATTATTATAATTATAATAATAACTTTACAAATGACTTGTGGAAATAAATAACTATTTTACAAATAATGCTAAATATTTTAAGTATGAAATAAACAATTAAGTTTGATGTCTGTATTAAGGAAATGCTATTAAATAACAAATATATATATATATATATATATAATTATATATATAATTTTAATTTCATATTTATGAATTGTCACTGAAATCAGCAAACTTAAGAAAATCTCCTTTACGTCAATCACATCAAAATCACGCTTTTGAAACGGGAAACTAAACTACCAGAGCTGTGCCGGTACTTCATAACAACAAAATAAATCTAACAGTGCTTTCTCTCTCTCTCTCTCTCATACTCTACACGTGGTTATGTCTACTCTGTCTCTAAAAGTCTACAAACTATGACATCGGATGACAATCTAATCAATAAAAATATTTATTAAAAGTCCACACGTCATATGTTTGCTAATCTAATAGTTTATATATATATAGCAATATTGTATATATAATATTACTATTTTTTATTATATAAATAAAAAGATATTTTGTAATTTTCAAGGCTAGTGTTACTTTTGTACTAAAATTAGTAGTGATTCCTCAAACGGTTACTTTAGTTTTAATTGATAATGTTATATATATATTATATATGCTATTTTAATAGATTAATCAATATACTATACAAATATAGTATTAAAAAAATTGTAAATTTATATTTATATTAAAAATTTCTATACAGTAGCTTTTATGTAATTAAAACAATTAAAACAATGATAATCAGTTAGATTTAAAATAAAATTTTATGAAATAACTAAATTGTTTTAATTATTTTAATTTTAAATCATTTTAAGAGATATATTTTTACTTAAAATAGTTTTATTAAATAAATTAAATTTTGATTTTGTTGCAAATTTTTTTAATTAGAAAAATATAAAAAAAATAAATAAGATATGAAAATTTATAACTATAGAATATACTGTAAATTAACTTATTGTTTAATTTTTTTTAAACATACAAAAATAATACAATTTTTAAGTTAATAAAATAATGAAATTTTTAATCATAGTATGAATTATTTACAATATGGTATTCATTAATTTTTTAAGCAAAATATAGTTATAAAAAATATAATCAGATTATATATAAAATATAATAAAAATTAATAATAAAATGATGCAATTGGTGATGATAATGTAGGCGATATTGTTGGCACAGGTATGTTAGGATAGGCATTGAACTGATTTTCTAAACTATGGGTACCAGATATGAGTGGTTGATGTCTATAAACTGACGATTGCTGTGCCAATGAAAAGGGTTGAGGCAATGGTATTGATCCCATCGCATGAATCAATTGATTAATTTTAATATCATTATTTTTACTATTATTATCATTGTTGTTAAACATCATACGATTGTCATTATTTTTCTGATAACTTTCACTGGACTTTAAATCACTTAAATTGACATTATTTTCACCATTATGTCCACCATTAGTATTAATATTTTTATTATCATTATTTTTATTATCTTGTTTATTGGTCTCAGTGGACAAAAATGTAAACTCCAATTCATCATAATTAATATCATCACTGGGTTTTGGTATTTCATTATTTATTTGTTGTCGACCTAATTAAATATATATCAAAATTATATACAGAGAAATGAAATAAAAAATTTAGTATAATTTTTTAATTTTATATATTTTGTTATTTATTTTTATATGTTTCATATAAATTATATTAAAATGTCATACCGTTTGATTGAATGTCAGTTTTCTGGTTGTTTTTGTTATTATGTTGAGATTGTTTGCTGAATGGCTTATAATCATTCAAAATCTTAAGACCGGTGCCATCGTTGACAAAGTTAACAATATGTAGTTCCCCATTGGCATCGGTATATCTATAGGTACCGATCGGTTCGTTCATTATCTGATCGGTGACGGGTATATCAAAATCTTTGCCATTGTTGATGGACACTAATTTTTCGGCAGCGGCTCTACTATTGGCACCGGTATTGGCAGCTGAGGTACTGATAACGGTGTTCATAGTGACGGCATTTTGCCAGAAATTTTTGTAACGATTCACTAAATCCGTTTCGGTTAACATTGTTTTGCTTTCAAAAACATTGCTGTTTTCAGGAAATTTTTGTCTATTATTATCATCAAATGCTTCAACATTAATGAAATCATTTGCATTATATAAAAACTGAAACATTAATGTTATTATAATGTTTTGCCGTTTCGATGATAATTTCTATCGGATGTATAAGAGAAAAATAATTATTAAAAAAATAAAAAATTAAATTGTATGCTTAAAAAACTTTGGTGTATATGTAATATAATACTATCTAAAGTGTTATGCAAAATGTTTTTTTTCATTTAAGCAATTGTGCTGCTAATGGTGTTTACAAAAATAAAAATTAAAAGATTAAAAGTGTGATTAACACTGTGTTATATAATTTAATAAATGGCAAAAGTTATAATTAGTATCAAATAACATGTTTAATATAAATAATAAGAAACAACAAAAAATATTCTTAAAAATCTATTTTATTTATATTTTAAAAATTTATTTTTATAATAAAATGTGATACTATCTAAAAATGTTGGTATTTAATACTAAAAAAAATAAGATTTTCATTCAATGATATCTACCATGAATTAAATCTCAAGCACTCAAAATATTAAATAAAAATAACAAAACAAATGGTTCAGTGATTTACTTACCATTTTGTTTGATATGAACAAACAAACAACAAAAAATTAGTTTTGATTTTATTTGATATAAAAATATTTGAGATTTCAAATAAATTCAACCAACAAAGCAAAAAGAAAAGTTAAATTACTTTATAATTTAAATGACATATGTTTTGGATTGTATTTTATTTAGTACACAAATACTAATAAGATTTTTATATACACAAACTATTGCGTTCATACAATAATATACTATATGAAAAAATAAGTATAAATCTTAATAAAAAATATATAACTTAATGTTTAAAAAAAGAAATTATTTTTGTTAAAATAAAGCGTTATTTGATTTTTGATTTGCAAAATCAAATAACTCCACCTTTTTTTCTATATAACTAAATATATAATTTCTATATTTCTATAATATGTATACAAATATAATATTATATTAGTTAGAGGACATAATAACAACTAATAAGTAAAAAAATGTTTTATTAATGTATTTAAAAATTACAATTGATTTTTAACGACTTTAGGGCAACTTTAGGCCTTTAGGATACTATTATATTTTATTATCGTTGAATTTGTATATTATTTTTGGCTACAATATAAATTATTTTTTATTTGATTTATATTTACCATATTTATATATAATCATATAACTTATATGTCTATTAGGAAAATACCAACAAAAAAACCATTTGACGTTATAAAACAAATATATAATAATTACTAATTAATGTTTGCTATTATTATTTGTTTAAATTATCGTATATAAATATTTTGATACTGTAATTAAGCAAACCATTTTTATTGTTTGTTTATAATAATTACATAAGACCATATACCATTACCCTAATTATATTAGATATAAATTATTAACGATATTTTTAATAATAATAATTACAGAAAATATGAAATTTCCAGTTATATAGTATATTATTAAATTACAGAAAAAATATATATTTATATATTAGCTATAATTTAATAATAATACTAATAATTGATGATTAGGTGGTTCACTAGCCTTGAGAACCAGATTCAGAATTTAAGGCTAATCTATATAAATATATGGATTAAAAATAAATGTAATATAATATTATACATAAATAGTTTGATGCAATATTAAGATTGACGCCTTGAGATAAAGTTAACAACAAAAAAACTTGTTAATTATATTGTTATTTCTATCCCACAAAAAAATCCAATTTTGTTACCAATTTTGAAGGCAAACTACATTTTATTGTTTATAGCATTATTTATATTCAATATATATATAGTATTTTATTGTATTTATAATGTATAGCATATTCATTAATATTAAAATAAATCAATTATTATGACAACTTTCATATGATTAAGAGTTTATTAACAATAATAATAATAGCTTTTTTGAATATAAATATATTAACTAAAAATTTAATTAAAAATTTATTTATATATATACAGTATATATATTGTAATCAAAAATGAAACGCATGATTTCCTAAATACATTTTGCCGCCCTTATCCCTGTCCTCATAGGAACTATGATAGTGGCCAACAATGGGCGCCTGTAGTTCATGTGCTGGCGGTGTCTGAACTGAATAATACCGATTATTACCGGCGGCAACAAAATTTCTGTGCGATGCGTGCGGATCGTGACCTTCGACGACGTCACTGTCAATTAGCGGCAAACGTCGGACAGTTGGCTCTCTGACATCACTGTCCGACAACAACACCAGTGGTGATTGTAATTTATTTTTCAAGTTTTTGCCACTTGTCTGGCGAGCAAAATATCTAACAAAATCAGAGGTTCCCGGAGGCGGTACTGGATTCTGGCCGTTGTCTGTATAGTATAGATATTGTTTGGCCGGTATTTCCGGTCCAATCTGGAAGAACTCGTATGGATTTCGACGACGCCTTTCCTCATCGATCTGTCATTTGATTTTGTTGTTGAAAACAAATTTAAGTTATCACATGTTATATAAGAGAGATAAATATAAAATATATTTTATATTATTATATCCTAATAAATAAAAAAGACTTTGAATTTGATTACTTGACAGTAGACGATGTTAACCATCAATAATATAACGATTGCTATATCACTGGTCTTATGAAATACAACAACAAATAAAAAATGATAAAAAACATTATTTACAATATAAACATTTTAATAATTTAAACAAATTTAAAATATTTACTACAAATACACAAACACTTAAATAACTTAAATCTAATTTATTTTTTGTTATCTATCTATTGCATTATTTATAGATTATATCATACAATAGATAATATATCTATAGTATAGTAGAGTAGATATATATATATATATATTTATATACTCACCAAAAACATGTTAAAAGCTATTTAGTTATTTATTTTGTTTTTTCGGGTATCAACTCATCTAATCCTCTGAATAGGAAGTTTACAAATGAAGACATACAGTATAAGACCACTTAAATTCAATATATGACATAAAAGTGAGTTTCACTAAATAAGATGGGAGTGAGTGTGTGTGTATGTGTGTGTGTATGTGTGTGTGTGTATGTGTATGTATGTATGTATGTATGTATGTGTGTGTGTGTGTGTGTGTGTGTGTGTGTGTGTGTGTGTGTGTGTGTGTGTGTGTGTGTGTGTGTGTGTGTGTGTGTGTGTGTGTGTGTGTGTGTGTGTTTGTTTGTTTGTGTGTTTATATTATTATTATTGTACTTAAATCTAACTGTCCGCCTATGCAAACTATCCTTTTTTGTGCAAAAATAAATATACATTATTATAGTTTTCTATAACTTTATGAATTATATTATAATAATCACTAAATAGATTTGATAGGCATAATAACAATTGTGTGTTTATATGTTATGGTATTTTATCTATTCATTTACTAATTCATTGCAATAATGTGTAAAAAATATATTCTTTATATTAATGTTTATTTAAGTGATGGCAAAAACATTTTTTTAATGCTATTATATGTCTGACAATACATTTTTAGTACATATATGTGGGAATCAATTTGGATATACATTTGTAATTTTAATGTATGTATGTGTGTGGGATGTCATCAAAAACTATACAGCTTTTAGATTGTCTAACATTTTAACTAATAACTAACTGTACAATTTGATGGTTGTGTGCTTAAGGTTAAGCCGTTAGTTATTAAAGTTTTTTATATAAAATTTTATTTTTATTTTTATAGAAAATTTATCAAAATAAAACATAATTTTTGATATTTCAAATAAATTTCAAAAAAATCCTCCAAACTATGGAAACATATATAATAGCAAAAAAAGTTAGATTTCAAATCCACAAAAAACTTAATAATAATAACTAACTGATGACTGTAGACATGTATTTCCATTAAACTTTCATTTCATTGACATTTTTTTTGTTAGTTAATATTTTTTTTAATTTTATTTTTATACTTTTATTTTTCATTGCTATTAATACAACTTTATGTAACTTGTTGTTATATTCATTGATAAACAGTATTTCAATTATTTTTATAAATCATATATCATATGTCACCAGAATTGATGTCTCCGTTTTTTTGTGTATAACGTATTTTTATATGCGTTTTTAATCATATCTACATAAAGACATTATACAACATTATATACATATATTTACAAAATATATATTATTTTTAATATAACATTAATAATAATACTAAATGTATAAAACAAACACCACTCGTGTGATTAAGTATTGCAATTTATTTTCATGAATATATATTGAATATTTATTGCAGTATATGTATAAAAATATATTAGAAATATAAACAATTAATAAAATTAATGTTACATAATTAATTTTCTCTCTATATATTTGCTGTACTATTATATAAATAAAAATATAAAATATTGTTAGTCTGTTTAAATATTTTATGGTGAAACTTAGATTTATAAATCATATTATAAAATATTATCATAATATTACAAACAAACATAACAAAAAAAACAGATAATTTAATTTTAACTATTGATTTAATTAAAATAAAAATACAGAGCAATAACACTACCAGTCATGTTTGCCACGCGGTGCCGGGTGTTTAAAATGGTAGCCAAATGATGCATGTTTTTTGTGGCCATGTCCATGGGAGGGCCCCCTCCATACATTTATGGATGTGCGTCCATGGTGATGACCAGCGTAGGCCGGTGCTGTTTGAATGGCAAATATTGCCACTAATACGGTGGCAAATATGACAAATATTAGACGAGACTATTTAAAAATATAAAATAAATATTATAGATGTATTATAAAAAATTTATTTGCAAATATAAAATTGAAGAAATTAAAAATAAAACAAATATTTATTTATATAATAAAAACATTTTTGTAAAGTTAATGCATTTGACATGTATTTTGATAAAATAAAATAAAACTAATATTCAGTTAAAATTTAATGTAAAACTACTGTCCATCCAATATCCAGTATATTACTACTAATACACCTACGCTTTTGACGTTAGGTTTAATTCAATCAGACAGTCAACATAATAGCAAGAAATTTAATAATAATAAAACAAAATACACTAATATTTTTAGATAATATGATACTATCAATACTAATATAGCAGTTGAGATGTATAGTTAAAATATTTGTTGGAGACTTACATCCATTGGGGAAAACGAAAATATTTTCTGTAATACAAATTGCAAAAAATGCCGAAATATTTCCACAAAAAAACAAATAATATTTTTTCGAAATATTATATTAATATAACAAAACTTATGGATATAACACAAAAATGCAAAAGTTTATGAACCTGTGTGTGTGTGTATTATAACTTATATGTGACTTACAATGATTTGATGGTACACTTTTTTATTTTTACTATCATTTTGCCAATAAGTTGAATTATTTCCCACCTCCCAGTGCTGCTAAACTAACTGTGCTATTAGTGCCAAGAACTTTATGGACGGTTGACTTGAAGAAAAAAAAGCAAACCACACGTCTATTTGGGTGGTATTGCCGTTTGTGGTCATACTTGCAATTAGACGACAAATTATGTGCAAAAAAATGTTGGTTCATAAGAGTAAAATAAATTAATGAAAAAAACTGGTTTACACACAATTATATACCAATACTTTTAATACTATATAACAAAATTAGAAATTAACGTCAATTGTGTTATTTGATTGTAACAAATTAAATGATACTTTATTTGTTATTAACTAATTTTCTCCTCACTGTAATCAAGGAGTAATACTAAGGATTGTTTTTAATACTATTAAAGATTATATTTAATGTAATACCGGAAACTTTGTGATCAATTTGTTATACATAACCAACCGTATCACTGATTTGAGACTTAATTTAAACAAAAAAAAAATCTTATTTACTATTTATATAAATTTTATATATATTCATTCAATAATTACATAATATATAATATCATATTTATAATATCATCCATAAAAAATGAGGTCATAATAAATGATTATTATTATGTTTTATAAACAGCAATAAAAAAAATTTTTGTTTGCGATAATTAATGTGATTTTGGTTACCAATCATTACTTGCTGTCATAAACTAAACCAAATACAATGTTAACAAATATTTTTGGATAAATTTGTTTTGCGAAATAGTATTTTATTTTTATATAATATTTTTAGTTTTCTTTTCTATATCTTTGAAATATTTATTTATAAATTCTTTATATTATTTATTATTTCCAGAAAATTCAATAAATATGAAGAAAAAATTTATATAATTTATTTATATACAAATACAATATATAAATGAAATTTATATATTGTGAATAATTTTATTTACTGTCAAATTGTATGGTATTTGTAATATTTTTTATAAAAAAAAAATTATTGCAAATAGATTTATAAAAATTTATTAATTTAACATTTTTATTTAAAAAAATAATATTTAAACTAAATATTCAATAAAAAATAACCAACAAATAAATTCAACAATTCTTAATATTTAGATTAAGATTTTCGATTTAATAAAATATGTTTTACAACAAATTATTAATGAGATATAAATATTTTTTTTCTCGAAATTTATATTTAAATATTTATATAGGCAAAAAAATTCACAAAATAGACAATAGAATATTCTTTATTAATAATAATATTATTAAAAGCTAATATTGTTATAACAAATATTTATAATATATATATATTATATATACTTCTTTTACTACATCTACAATGACTTTCAATATTATCACATTATATTAAGTCGAGTAATTTTTTCATAAAAATAAATTATATAAATATTTCTAAAATATACATCATATTTATAAACTCCTACGCTATACAACTCACTAGTGTATTAGGTTTACTTTATATTTATATATATATAAATTTATATAATAAGTAACAAAAAATCTAATATATATAAGAATGTATATATAGTGTAATAGTAAACTAAAGGTAAAATAATATTGAAATACTCTATAATAGAGTATATCAGTACTATTAACTACTATCTTATAGCAAACATACAGTATAACCCACGCATAAAATTGAAAAATAAATTTATTTTCAAATCTTTTCATTAAATAATAGGATTTATAATATTGATTATATTATATATTTTGTTTAAAAATATTTTTATTGTATACGATTTCATCCATTGTTTAACCAATTTTAAACATTTACTTTAAAATACTATAAGTTAGTTGTTTTATTTTATTATAATAAAATTGATACAAAATTTATTGTGTAGACTAATTTATAGCATACAATTTATAGTATAATATATTATAAACATTTATCTAAAATGTAACAAAATTAATTACTTTTTTTTTATTTTTTAAAATAATAAAATTATACACTTATAATAAATACCAATACAATTATTTAAATAATAAAGTATATATTTGTAAAATAAAATATTTATTTTTGTTGTGAAAAATAAAATCGATTCAATTAATTCATTAATATGTTTTCAGATCAGTAAACTATTTTTTATTTTAATGTATAGAAATTGGCGCTAAAAATAATTATCAAAACATCAATTATTATTGTGTTCAATATATTGGTTGAGTGGCATTAAACTCATGATTAAAATGATTGTATGCGTGGTATATACTATCAAATACTTTATATAATGCTAAAATAACTTAATTTAATTGTATGGGCAATTTGTTTGAACACAACACACACACACACACACACACACACACACACACACACACACACACACACACACACACACACACACACACACACACACACACACACACACACACACACACACATACACACACATTAAATAACACATTTAATGCAATGGACTGGTATTTTATGTATGATGTATGGCTTGTTATTATGTAAGCCATGGATGCACTCAAAATTGAGAAGTGAATTGTATGAATGTATAGTAAGTAAGTGTATGTGAGTGAGTAAGTGAATGAGTGTGTGTGTGTGTGTGTGTGTCTGTGTGTAAGCGCCGACGTATAATTGCCAGAAAGCGCAGTGGGTTTACAATTTCAGGCAATATTTGCTTGATGTTTCATAAAACCGTATCTCATATATACACACACACCCGCACATACATACACACATACTCCCGCACACACACGCTGTGTGAATGACTTACCACTTGATATGTTTGATTCTTTCATTCATTCATACATTCACTCACTCACTCACTCACTCACTCACTCACTCACTCACTCACTCACTCACTCTCTTTAACAATGAGTTAAATATCAGTTATATTCTGTATTCTTTGAGTAAAGAATATTCTTTATATATATATCTTTAATATCTTTATAGTACTGTATATATAAATGTAAGCCTTTTGTGCCAAAAAACTTTGTGCTATTTATTATTATTTGCGTGACTTTTATATGATAAATGAGTGTCTCATTCACATCATATTAAGGTTTGTTACACTTTTATCTGTCTATTTTACTTATTAACCATCAATTGATTGTAATGTATACATATTATGTATTTTATAGTTCATGTATTTTGAAAAAAATTATTACTTATTTTTAATATTATTATTTATAAATTGTGATTTATGATTTATAGTATTGTTTAACTGATATTAATATTATTGTAAATTTTACTGTATGATAATTATATTTATCTCACCTATTTATAATCTATTATTGATATAGATATAATATTTTAATATTATAAAATTAATTATAAAATAGAAAATCTTAATTATAATCTTGTTTATTTTTTCTATGTTAATAATAAATTATTTACATTAGTGGCAATTAAAAAAATAAATTAAATTGCTTAAATTAATTAAGAGATTTAGATTAATATTAATTATCTAATATATTTTAAGTATTATAATATAAAATATATGTGATGTTTATAAACTTTATATTATTATACTATATTTACATAACCTATAATACAATATAAATCTATTTATCTTGATGAATAAATTAACATATTATTATAATCTATACATATATTTTAATAGATAATTCATTGTGAAAAAAATCTCAACAAAAAATTTATTGTATTTATCAAAAAACGTAGTCATTTGAAAATCTAATTAATAAAAAAAACAAATTTCACTTTTTAAATTTTATATTAAATTACAATAGTCAATGAAACAATACTACAAACATACTGCATATTATACAGTATAATAACATATATGTATTTTTGTAGTAGTATTGCTAATAAAATAACAAACAAATAAACAAAATATGCGATCCCTATCACTAAATAACAAATATAATTATATACTAACTTTAAATAACTATATGACGATTGACACATATTTTTGTCAACTCTTGAAAAAATATGTTTATTTCCCTGTATTTTATAAATGCCATATGTTTTGACAGTTTTGTTGATTCAGTAAATTTCTAACTCATCTATTAGTTTATTATTATTATTATTAGTAGTAGTATACTATATTTGTGAACTAAAACTCAAATTATTTTTTATATATTTGTTAATTATATTAAAAGACTTGATAGTGAAAGTCAGTTAATTAATTATTATTTTTTGCAAATAAAAAAATATATATTTAATGATAATGTAATTTATATGATATAATGTAAACACTTACAGAAAATAAGATTTTGTGTTAATATTTGCTTATTGATGACACTTATATAACTTATTTTTATCATTTTATGTATTTTTTTTAATAACTGGTAGCGATTATTGTCTGTACAAATATAAGTGCAAACATTTAGTAAGTAATAAAAAATTGAAATTTTTGTTATTTATTTATACAAAAAAAATTCTTTTATTACTAACTATTATAGAGTTTGTTACTCCAGTATATCATTTACAGTAAACAATTTGTTGTGTGACTAGTGATACTAATTAAGGAAAAAAACAATAAATAATAAAATGTATTATTAATTGTGTTTTATTAATAAATTTATTAACTTTTTTTTTGTTAGTGTGCTTAGTTTCATTTATGCAATAATTGCAGAAAAAAATAATTAAATTAATAATTTAAATAATTTTTTAAAAAGTAATTATATTTTCTATATAAAAGTTTTAAAAAAAAATTTATTTATACTTTTTTAAATTAATACTTTTTCTAAAATATTCTAAGGAATTAACACAAATATATTGCAAATTGTATTTTAATAATTTAATTTATTTTACAATTTATTTTTTCTTAGATTAAAAATTCAAATTAAAACTATTTTTTTCTTATATTAATTACAATTGATTTATAATATTAATCCGCTTATAATTTTTCCTTATTTAATTTATTTTTATTTCATATTTTGCAATACAATTAAATATACGTTTTAATTAGTTTATTGAAAAATATAAATAATGTTATTTTACAATTTATTTATTAAATTATTTTAATATATATATATATATATATATATACCGGTAGAGTATTAAGTGGAGTTGTTTGGAGTTATTCATACAATATTGTAAAAGTTATTAACTTATTATTATTAAAATTTATAACTTATTTTAATACATTAAATACACTATTATGTGTTGTCAAAAAATAGAGACATCTGCTAAGTATGTCTTCTAAATAAAATAAAAAATTAACTTTTAAATTGTCAATTGATTTGCATAAAAATAGTAAAAACAAATTTTATTTTAAAAAACAAAAACATTATTAATGTAAATGTCATCACAGATAATAAAAACACAACTATTGTAATGCAATATGTGTTGTGAAAAGTGCATCGATTATACTGTCGTTTGAAATATACTTTTAAAATATTAAAACACCATTAAAATATATAAATCATATTTTTTTAAAAGAAAAAAAACAAAATTCATACTAAGTTTTTATCACATATTTTTTTGTAAAAAAATAATAGAGAAGAGAGAGATAGAGAATAAGTAATACAACAAAAACTACAACACTATTGCAAAATAAGTACAGTATAACCAACAAAAAAAATTATTTTAAATTGTTTGTTAAAAAAATTCAGTTATAAATGATATTAAATGAGAAATAAATGCATTTTTATATCAAGACTTAGACAGACAAGTATTTTCTCTAATGACTCTAAAAACAAGATAATAAATTAAATTGAAATTATTATTATTATTATTAAATGAAATTTTTATAATATTAAATAACATTTTTTTTTAAAAATAAAGGATTAACTTTGATTTCAATGGTGTCACACATATCATATTATGTTTAGTTTAGTTTTGTTTATTAGTTTATTATTATTTTTAAAATAAAATCTGCAATAAATTTTTACTTTAAAACTGTTTCAATGGAGCAATACAAATTCAAATACAAATACTAATATTTAAAAATAATAAAATAATAAAAAGTAGGTTTTTATATAGAATTTATAATTGTATATTTCATACACTATTGTATATAAAGTATTATTGATAACATTGTTTATTATACATAAACATACATTAATATTATATATTTCTGAATATAATATATGATAATAATAATTTTGAATATGTATTTACATATATTAATAATTGATAATAAATTTCAATAGATAAAATATTTTAAGTATAATATGATTGGGTATTATTACTTTGTTTTCTCTCTCTCTCTCTCTCTCTCTCTCTCTCTCTCTCTCTCTCTCTCTCTCAAGCATACATATAATGATTATCATAAAACTATATTTTGAATCTGATATTAATTGAAATAAAATTGTTTTTTACACACAAAACGAGAAATACAAATAGTTTTTTTGTAAGTATTTTTTATGGTTTTCTATCGCAGAATAACAACTATTATAAACTAAAATAATTATATAAATTCATTATATTTTTTATGTGTGACAATAAAAGCATAAATATTTAATTTCCATATCATTAACTAATAATATGACCAAAAAAATAATAAATAAATAAATAACAACAAAATTGTTGAAATATTAATAATATTATTAATAATAAATAATTTTCTTTCTAAACCACAACAGTTGCAGTGTTTGTGTCTGGAAATCAAGTATCACTTGAGACACAAAAAATATTTTTTTGGTTAACTTATGAATCTGATTGAGTATAAAGTGTATATAAAAAATATTATACTCAATATACTGTATTTATTATAATTTTTTGTTTTGTTTGTTTAAACAAACAGAGGTGAATAAATTTGATGACACTTTTATTATAGTTTAGTATTTTAGTAGATATTTTTTTCTGCGCCAATTGATTAATACTGTACTTAGTTGTGTTATAATAGCTAAAAAAAATTATAATGTTGTTTTTAAAGTACAAAAAATTACTAATAAAAACATTTTTCTTTGTCTGCAATTTGTTTTGTTTCCGATTCACGAGTTTTCTTGTTCACAGTTATAAAAAAAAGTTATAAAAAACAACAACATTTTTAATCACTTGTCATTGTTTGCTAAAAATATAATAATATACTGTACTTTTTTTTCTTTCTCTCTCTCTTTCCAATATCTAACTGTCCTCTTATGATTTTATTTTAGACTAGAGTTGACAATTTTTGATTTAATACTTTTTTACGTCCAAATCATATCCCCTTTTTTTCTCTGTTTAACTTAATGTCTAATTCCTGTATAAGATATGAATTTTTGTTTATTTGTTTTCCTCAATACTAACTAACTATAATTTATTGTCTTTTTTTTGTTACAGGAAGTAATAAGTGTTATTATAGGACACAGGCATACTAGGGGACAGTCGTGGAGATTGTTTGGTAGTATTTGTTGATAATCCCATTTTTCCAGATCCCTAATCCCGTCACACACACACCCACACATACAGACACACGACACGCGCGAGAAAGACGTGAATTTTTAAGCACATCTATTATTGAATATCGACTTAAATTATTTTTTGGTAAAGTTATATACAGTATGTCGTGCAACAACATTTGAAACATTGGTACATTGAATTTATTTATATTTATTATTTTATTAATTTTGATACAAAGCATACAATCTCTTTCTCTCTCTCTCTCTCTCTCTCTCTCTCTCACTCTCTTATTTCACTTTTATCCTCTCTCTCTCTCTCTCTCTCTCTCTCTCTCTCTCTCTCTCTCTCTCTCTCTCTCTCTCTCTCTCTCTCTCTCTTGGTGTCAACTCATGTAAGAAATGTTATTTATATTATATATCACAAGTGGTTTGTTGTGCGTGTCTTTCATGTCTTCAGCAGTTATGTAATCAAGAACACAGTGTGTTTGCATCAGTGGAGAGAGATTTGTGGTGACGGCACTGGAATTGGTTGCATCAACTTATTATTGATGTCGACAGTCAAACAGTCCCGAGTTTCAGTCATAACCATTGGACGTGACAATGATTCTGATGGACAAACAGATGTGACAAAACAACGAAATATATAAAAACTATTAAACTATTGAATTAAAGTTGTGGTTGTCTTAGTCCATGTGTCTCATCAAATGGAAACTCAAAACAACAACAACAACGACAACTCCCGCAGCTTTGATCTACAGGACAATGACATTCGAGTGCACCGTCGACTCAGCGCACCGGCCAAACTGCAGACGTTTGAACCGGAAAACCGAAACGCTGTGTCCGCTAAAGTCGACAATTTATACGGTCTGCTATACAGTGATAATCGATCGTTGATTACCCGTCAACACAGGGCTACAATACATCACCACTACTTTCCTGAAGGCGGTTGGGGTGTTGTAGTGACCATATGTGTTAGTATAGCGCATGCCATTACCGGTGCCCTACAGATGAGCATCGGGTCACAAGTCAAGTATTTTCAGACATCGCCCACCACTGGACAGAAAGCAAGTGCTGATCAATCATTGTTGAGATCAGGTAAGAGATATATATAGCTCACTATGCAATATGTATATACAGTTATTATAGCTTAGGATATATATTAAAGATGACTGTTTGATATGATATAAGAGTACATTACATATTGAGAAATAATAGCCTTAATAACCAAACAATAAATAAAATAATAGTATGATATGAGAGAGATATCTATTAATATAAGCGTATATGAAATGATGAATCACTTGTATAACATAAGAGCGATAAATCATTTTTCTCTGTATTTATTGATATTTGCTTTTTTATTATTATTTTTGATATTATTATTATAGACATGAATAAAACACACACACACACACACACACACACACACACACACACACACACACACACACACACACACACGCATACACACACATACATACACATACATATAAACAAAAAAACAAAATATTCAACAATATTTTTTGGTTTTATTTTTATTTTTCTTTCTCTATATTAATACATATGTCAGATAAAAAAATATTATTTCGACATTATTTAGTGGTTTATCTGACCCACCAAACCAATCACTATTGATATTTTACTTTATTTTTTGTTTGATTATATATTGTATTTATTGTACAATAATTGTACAAAATATCATTGTTTTATGTTTTTTTTTTGTATTTACAAACTCTCAGTTCAAGCAAATCCTATTACTGGTCGGTAATCAATTGAGTTTTGGGTCAACAAAAATATCGTTTTATACATACATGTTATTAGTGTTACATATATTTAAAGTGAAAGTTGATTTTTATTTTTTAATGTATTTTCTAATCTATTATATAATTACTACAATATTGTACATTATATACAATATATTCTCATTTGCTAATCTCATTTGAGTGGACAGACAAACATATATGACATAACATATAAACTAATAGATTCATTTGATTGAGTCGTCGTTTTAATTGAATAATAATAATACTCAAAAAATAACTAAAAATATATAATTGTATCCAACTTTATTTCAATTAGTTTGCACACATCTCATTGAGGATAATCAAAAACAAATAAAACAAAAAACACGAAACAAACATTGAATGTTATAAACAGTGAGAATATATATTGTAGATAACTGTCTTCTCTATTGCTATGCTATAGAAACAATATTTCGCAATGTTTTCGCAAACACAGAATATTCTGTATATATATTGAATTACTGGGAAATATATACTGTATATAATATATTTATATTATACCAAGATATTAATACTCTGTACGTTATTATTGGTATTAATATGCAGTATTAATTTACATTATCTATGTATATAATATTTTTTAATCAACTATTTTTGACATTTATATTTTTTAATTTGTAACTTTATTTGCATATACTACAGTGACAGCAAACAAAATGGTAACGAGTTTGATCTTAAATAACAATTAAATTAAATTTATTTTAAATGTCTAATGAGTTTAATATGATCACCCATATGTTTAAATATAAGATAATAATTTTTAAAAATAAAAAATAGCGCATTCTGTATGTCTTATAGAGGAAAGCGCTTCCACTTAGTTTTGACGGTTTTCCACAGCAATTGTTATCATTACATTATCATCTTTTTCGGTAATAAATACATTATATTCGGCAGATATTTTACATGAAAATTCATGTCTCGTCATTGGTGACCACTTTTTCATACTTTTATCTATTATATTAGCTTTCATACAAATTTCATGGCGTAGTTTTATTAAAGGGGTTCTCTATGTTTAACGTTAAGTCCGTAAACTTGTTTTTTAACCAGATCTGGCTTGATGTCCAGCGATATTATTTGCATTAAAAATTATTTTTTAAATATTTTTTTTATCTTTTGTAGTAATATACATATCACTGATTATGTATTTAACAATTTTTACAATATATAGTTTTTTAAAATCTCAAATTATCATATATTATGAATATTGTTGAGCGGAAAAGTAGTGGAAGGGTCACCCACTACTGAAGGTGATAACAACACACCAGACATTATATGATACTCAATATATGTAAAAAACAGTTTTTTGATAAATATATTACTGTTTGATATATAATTCATATTTTTAAATAATATATTACAGCTTAAAATTAATTTCAAACTCGTTACCATTTTGTTTGCTGTCACTGTATACACTATATAATTATGCTGTCTTTTATAAAATTAATACTAATATTTATTACTAATACTCTATAATTATTATCATTTAAAAATTTTTATATATTGTATGTTGTAAACATGTATATACTGTAGTATATAATATTAAATATAGATATATCATATAAACTTTAACATACAGTATAATGTGGTATTAATAAGTATATTAAGAGATGTGTTTGTTAGGTTAAACTTCAGATTTATTCACTTTATGTCATCTAAAAGATTAATGATTGAATAAAATGTTATTTTTTATAAAAAAAAAGATTATAAACAAATGTTTAGAAGATATTCATTATATTCTCAAAGGCATTCATATGTCGGCTAAGTTTTTATTTTGATAAATAAAGTAATTGATGTTATAGTGTGTTGACTACAAAAATTACTATAACATTACATGTGTGGGCTGATTGAAGAGTAATCAGTTTTGTCTGTGTGTGTGTGTAAGTGTGTGTGTGTTTAAATGAAATTAAAAAACACATTTTACTAATGAAATTAGAAAATACAAGTGTTTTACAAATATAGGTTGTTTATGCACTTAAGCTGTAGTCTTAATTTATGCTATTTTTAATTAATCAATTTTCAAAATTAATATATTATGCATTCAATGTTTAAAAAATTATAAATTATTAATTAACAATGTTTATTTGACATTATTTTTTAAGAAAATTGAATTATCCAATAATTTACCATATGTTATGTTAGTTTGTTTATTCTAATTGTTAACAATAACTCATTTAAATAATATTTCTAATCAATTATCCTAAAAAAATTATTGCAATTTAATACCTTAACAACATTTAATTTAATGTAAACACTGATATAACTAAAATCAATTTAAAAGTTTTAATCATTAATAATTGATTTTGATGAAAAAATTAAGTTAATAATTAGAATAAAGTTTTTTTTATTAAAAATTATTACTATAAATACCAGTTGCTATTTACCAAATTTTTCATTTAACGTTTTTCAGTACATATTTTTCAAACACTATTATTTAAAAAAACCAAAATTAAAATTAAATTTCCCTTTGAAAATTTCTCAGTTATAAATTTCGATAGAAATATGAATATTTATGTTATTAGCAAACTATTAACATTTATCATATTTTGCATTTATATATATTTTTTTTAAAAATAATAATAGGATTTAAATATAAATATATAAAATTATTTATTTATTTTTAATACTTAAATGTTAATTTTAAAAAATTAGTTTTAGTAAAGCATTTAATTTTGTAAACAGTATTTAACAATTATAAATTATTTTATATTATAAAATTAAATCCTAACTAATAAATAAATATTGATCTAATACTATATATACAATTAATTTCATTCAATGTTTGCTATATTGTATTTTATATACTGTAGTAATTATTGAATCAATTGTTTAGTTTCATTGCACGACAATAGAGTGCACACTATTTATTGATAAATATTTTATCAAAAATTGTATATAAATTTCTGTAAAAATCTAAAACTAAAAATTTTATTTTTTTTATACACTATTTCTACTGTACTGTATAAAGTAATAAAAATTTAATTATAAAGTTAAACATCAATTTTTATAATTAATTATATCTAGTATTTATTATCTGATTAATATTATTAAATTTAATTACAATATCAATCAATTTATTTATTGCAATAAAATTTCAGAAATTACTTATTTATATTATTACAATAGTTAAGACTTGTCATTTTGCACTAAAATTTATTTATTTATTAATTCATATATTATAATTTATATTATTATCATTATTATAGATCTATAATTAAAGGAAAAAATAATAAAAGTATTTATAAATTATAATAGTTATTTGGCCAATTGTTATTAAGTAACATTATCTTGGCTAAAAAATTATAACAAATAATAATTAATTCATTATAATATTTATTTTCTTTATTTAGTATTAAAAAAACTTTTACTGTATTTAACTCGTAATATGTCATTAATCTTATTATTATTATTGTATTATAAGTCAAAATATATTGTTAGATAAGATCGCAAAGTTGTGAATCACTGCAACAAAACAAAAATAAAACAAAACTTTTATGAATGTCTGAATGAGATTAACTGCTGAGGAATGGGAAGTAAATGTTTAATCTTTTAATAATAATTATAATAATAAAGAGCTAATCACTGGGGAAAGTGCTATCATATATATGCCGGTACAGACATATTGCAAACAATACTACTACTAGTAAAACATGAGTTTTATAATAATGAATACATCTGGAAATTATTTAAAATTATTTAATTTTTTTATAGGAAAAACAATATTTATTTTTAAAACAATGTGCAAAATTAAAATAAATTGACCGATTGAACCAATTATCTTATTATTTAAAAAAACGTTAGTATCGTATAGTAAAAAAAATCGTTTTTCCTAATTTGTTATCTCAATTTATCAACAACAACAACAAAATTAACACACACACACTCACTCACTCACTTTTTTTGTTAATTAGATATTATCTAACTATTAAAATAACTTTTGTTTTTTGGCTAAATTTTGTTTTTTTATTGTAAATTATAATAAAATACTAATTTGAAAAAATTGAAAAAGAGATAATATCAATATAAGTGTTTATAAAATTTTTATTTATTTGTTTTTAATCAAACTTAAAAATAATTTTTTTATATCTACTTGTATATCATATGTGCTTTTGCTATCTCAATGTGCTATCAATAAACATTACTTAAGGGTTATTTAAGTATATATATCTTTTAAAAATATTTGCGGCTAATATCTTGATATTTATATTATATATATATATAATATTAGCCATTGATAGCATCTTAAAAGCATCCACAAAAATAGTTAGGAAAACAAGAAAACAAAATATACATTTATATAACTATTTATATTATTATTATTATTACATGACTCCAAATTGAGACCAATTTTGAAGACATGTATATATATAAACTGTATTATACGGTACTCTCCGGAGTGTTCAGTCAATCGAGTCATAGGAAGTCTGGAAAATGTGCCGAAATATATATATAAAAGTTTTAGTATTTTTGTTTATTATTTTTACTCTCCTATTGTTTTAGATATTGTATTTATGTATTTTTATTTATATATTATATGTATATATATGTAGAAATAAAGTTAATATTTCTTTTTTTGTTATTATTATTAATTTTATTTTTGTCTTATACAGTACAGGACAATATAGTAAATTCTCTTAACGATATAAGTAGAGCTTTCAAATTATGGTATATTTTATTTAATTATCATTTTTTGAAACTATTGATTGAACTAAATATGATCTAAATATAATGCATAAAAGTTTAGCCTATTATACTGTATATATATAATGATAATTTAATTAAAACCTAATTGTATTTATTAACCATTGAACGATTTAGATAATGGTTTCAACAGTTATTGAACAATAATTTATATATTATTGATGACTTATTGAACAAAATAAAAATTATTTCACAAATAACCGATTAATTGATTATGATTAATATTGACTATAAATTATTAATATAACCATAATTTACTATAAGTAATGATATTTTTATTATTTGTTTTAAAACTATATATTTGAATAAAATACTAAATATTAAGTTTGAATTATATTTTTAAAAAGGTTATGTAATGTAATGATTTGTTTAATTAATACACGAAAAAGGGATGGCTATGATGTGAGGCATAAAAACTAAATGGTTTGGATTTAATAGGTGTATAAGCCTTACATAATTGGAAGTCGAGAGAGAAAGAGAGGAAAGGCATACTCTTTGTGTTCATAAAAGCGAATCACTTCTTGAAAATTCATTGAACCGTATGGTTAAAGTCAATCATTATTTCACAAGTGATGCCTAACTTTTTTTAAGCTATGGACATACCCTACGGTAATACCACTGTATGTCTACCGTATGGCGTGTGTTAGCTCTATGTCACACATATATAAATATATTAAAAATATATAAAGTGGTGCATAATTAAAACGGTATGTTATATGTCATATTAATTATAAGACTAATGATATTAATTTAATATTAAAATAACAAAAAAAGAGATATATATTTGAAAATTAACTTCTGCTCCAATTATGTATGTTTGACTAAATAGCTCACACACACACACACACACACACACACACACACACACACACACACACACACACACACACACACACACACACACACACACACACACACACACACACACACACACACACACATACACACACTCCCTGTGCCATTCATTAACCATTCATCTGTTTGCTTATTGAGAGCTGACTTCCACTCAATTTTGAGTCTTAACACATCATCGCTTATGAGATAAATCGGTGGCAAAGTCAACAAAATTGTGAAATCAGTTTTTAACTTTGTTGTTGTTATTGTTTGACGGACGGCCTACTCGTGCCACACATCGTGTATATGACACTGTCCTTCCCAATCGCACGGCATATGGTGTCGTCAAACCATTTTTAACGAAAGGCATAGTTAGTTATTTTCTCGATTCAATGAATCGGTTGACTTTAATATATATATATATGTTTTTAAGTCTCTTACTTAGTCTGGATATTTGTGTGTATTTACTGGTATATCGACGTTAATTTAGTTTCAAAACGTTTTTATTTATTTTTTTAAAAGTGATGTTTTTATTATTGTTTTCTAAAAAATAGAGAGTCTTTAAAAGTTTATAACTGTTTTGATGAGTTTTGTTATTAAAGTTTATGATTATTATTGTTGTTGTTATTTCATATCGATTTTTAAATTAAATTTTTAATAACATATTTTGTCTCTCAATTGATATTATTGTATATGCTTTGGGTGTCATCCAAAGTGTCTTCAATTTAGTATTAGTAAAAAAAGTTTTCAATGTTAATTGTGTAACTTATATACTCTAATGTAATTAAAAAAAACATTTTATTGAAAATTTTAAAAAATAGAGAAAAATAATTGATATTTTTTTTGTTTATAATATATTTTTTATTGTAGTTATTATTTATGAATTATTGTGTGAAAATTGTTATCTATATATACAATGAAAAAACAAGTGAATTGTATTAAAGACATTGATAGGAGAGTAACCAATAAGTTATAACAATACAAAAGTTATTGAATAAAAATATGTTTCAATTTAATCATTGATTAGTTTTATTGGCTAAAAACTAATCCAATAAAGTATTGTTAAACTAGAGATATACTGTAAATATATATATCATAAGATATAACAGATGTATTGTTATTGATGTGAAGATAATAGTGCCATAGATTGATAGAGATATATCGTATAATTGTACTGTATATCCAAAAAGCTTATACAAGTGAACGAACCCATACCACCAAAACAACACATACAGAAGCAGTGCTTCTCCACTCTTAGCTCAAGAGTCTACTGTCATCTAATCGTAGAAGTTGTGGTAACTAACTGGGAGATTGAGAGTACCAGTAGTGCTCAGGGATGCTGTGATTGCTATATATCGTATATATTGCTGTATATTTGTGACAATTGCTGACTGAACTCCCAACTACTCCTACGACTACTTTTTCACTCTAACTTCTACTGACATCTCATAAACATCTCTCCCGTTCACAACATTTCCTAATAGCCTCTCGACTTGACTGCCGTTTCCCTAATGAGAGACCTATTTTCCGTGTTTTTCTCTTTTTTAAATATATACAGTATATTGAAAACGTTAATACACTGACTCTTTCATAAAGCAATGTATTTAATATATATATATAAATTATATTTCTATATATCAAATATAAAAGTATTTTGAAATCTAATATTTGATTGAAAATCTTTTTTTATCTACACTTTATCTATATAAACGAAGTATCGGCGAAAATGTCTTACTTTTTATTATTATCAATGATTTGATTTGATATTTAATTTATTATTAAGTTTTATAGTTTTACTATTGACACACATATTGCTTGTTAAATATATAGAGTTTTATATATAAATTTATAAATTTCATTACTTATAAATGTGTTATCAACTGAGTGGTCAACTAAGTAGGATATAAATTGATTGTCGAAAAAAACGAAATTTGAAAATCAGTTATAACTAGTTGTCAACAAAAAAACAAAATGTTTTATCAACTAATTTGTGCTAACTTTTCAAAAAAATATATCAATTAATAACAACTATTATCACTGAAAGATCACTTTTTTGTTTAAAAAAACAATCAAATGATATCAAAATACATTTCATCGCCAATACTGTCGTCTCAACCATCTGTTCCGTCGACCAGTTGTTCATCAAATGAAGACGAAGAAACCGAACGGTTGGCCTCACATCGACCGCTGTACAGACCAATAGCGGCCAAGTCGTGTGTGGCCAGTACTATGCCGACGGCAACTATAACAGGTCTGCCATATAAAAGCAAAAAATCCAATATATTTTCGTTGACCACTGCAAACACTGGTAACGGTTACGACGTAAATGGGAGGACAAACAATCCATTTACACATCATAACGGTATCATCAAAGGTGAGTCCGGTGTTACTGTTCCATACAATCGGCGACAATTCCGATCCAAATCGACCATTTCAACTGATCCAAAGTCACCATATTTTTCATCCAATGCCTATACATTAGTGAAAAGCAATCGAACTCTGATGGATAGGTGTCTGAGTGACAGTGCAGTCAATCAATCCCACCACAAAAAGTTGTGGAATAATCAATGGGGACAGTTGTCTGGCATACATATCGGGCGACCAGAAAACGGTGTGCCCAACGGTGAAATACCGGGACTCAATACGCCACTATCGCCGGACGACCCCAAAGCTGTCACTATTCATCAACATTATTATCCTGAGGGACACTGGGGCTGGATATTGACCACATGTGTCTGCTTAGCCATGATTTTTACGTCAGCACTGACGCCGGCTTCCGGTTTCATAATTATCGATATACTCAGACAGTTCCCTACTGAAGACGGCATCTTCAGCGCAGGTATGTCACAGACACACACATATATATTGTCTGTCTTTTTGATGACATTTCAATGCCATATAAAATCTCTATTTCTCATATCAATCGTAAAAAACCGGAAGAAAAACAACTAATAACTCTTAAATTTTAGTATTCAATTCATGTAATGAATTGCGAAAAAATCATTTTTTGGCGACTCTTTTTCTCTCTATTTTTTATAATTTTATTTGAAAACAATATAGAAATGTTATATAAATTACATAAAGTTTATATAAAAATATATAATACAATATGATATACAATAATGTGTATCTTATAAAATATCATATAATAATAATTTACAATACTATTTTTGGCGATAAACATGTTGACATCAGCAGTGTATAAGCCAGTAAATTGTCATCAATTTACTGGATATTTAAGTATATTTACTAAGAAATATACAGTTTATTAATATAATGTTATTTTTTATTGTTGTTGTTGTTGTTGTTTATGACTTATAGTTATGTTGTTTGTTTGACGCAAAAATATATAACTTAAAAATCACATCAATTATATTTTCAGAAGTTATTTATTGTTTATTTTTTTTTTTTTGAAACTCATGAATATTTTTTCGTTTACAAATATAACTTACATTACTTTTTCTACATTATTATTATTAATAATGTTATTATGATCTAAAAGTGTTACTTTAATAATATTTCTATTTAGTAAAATATTTAAAATTATAATATAATTGAATTGTTTTTCATTTTTATGGTTGAATTTATTTTGAAAGTAATCAAAACACTATTATTTAGTTTTTAAAAAATAACAAACTTAAGGCAAATAAAATTTAATTATATATTATTTGTTATATTTTAAAATTTAAAGTGAATTATTAATACTATATATGGTTTTATAAATACTATTTTCATAACATTAAAAAACATAAGTTTTTTTGTGAATTAAATTAAATTAATTTTTTAAAACATAAAAAGATTTCATTTTTTCACAAAATTGTAAATATAAAAGTATAAAAGCTTTTTATTTTCAATTATTATTATATTTAACAAAAATAAAAGATAAATACTATATATTGTATATATAGAAATTGTATTTAAAAAAATATTAAAGTTAAATCCATGAAATACTATAACCTCAATTAATCGATTTATAAAATCAATTTTCAGCTAAAATTTTATATGTTTTTTTAAAAAATAAAAACATTATTATTTATATACAGTAGAAACTAATAGAAACTTCTCATCGTTTTTTTTCAGTCAATTATAGTATAAAAATAATATAAATTAAACCAAATTATAACAAAACAAACTAAAAACTAATTAATTTAACAAAATTGAGTTTAAATTATTTATATTTTTTTGTAATTAAAGTAACATAATTGCAAATTTATGTTTTCAATATTTATTTTTTAGACTATAATCTTACTTAAAGCGTTGGAAATTTTTATTTCAAGTATTATATATTTTTATGTCATATATTTTATAATATTTCAATATTACTGTATTTATTTTGAGTGACTCTCAAATATTTTTAGAGTAAAGTGAAAATATTTATATTTTTATATTATAAGTACTCTCTCTCTCTCTCTCTCTCTCTCTCTATATATATATATATATATCTATTTATCTTTCTATCTCTCCACTCACTAACTCATGTACAATATTAAATAAATTTAGTATAATTTTGATATCAACCAAATAGTTTTAATATATTGCTTATCAGTGATAACTTATTACTATTGAACTACAATACAAAAAAAATATATAGTATTTAGTAAAATTCGATGAGAACTTAAAAAAACAAAAATACATTTCAAACACATATTTATATCCATTTATATGATAAATATTATGGCATTACACTAATAAAAGTTTGATAATTTGGAAAATTTATTTTCTCATTTGATAATAAAAATTTTTTTTTTGTTAAAATATATATTTTAGATACGAATTACAATATCATGTCATAAAATTAATATGAATTTGTCTCTAATTTGTGGGGTTATGTAATGAGTTTTTTTCTGTATATAAATATAATATTTTTAATATAAAAGCTGTGGCTTTTGGCATTTAACGAAAATTTATGACAACAACAATAACATTAACAAAAAAAATATTTTTAATTAAATTTGATTTTATTTAATTTGCAACCAAACATATATAACTTAATATAACAGTTAATAGTTGTTATAAATCTCAATGTAAACTAAAAATACAGTCACAAACACACATTGAATGTCTACTCTTTATTTATGATAGGATTCCAATAGAAAATAAATATAAACTAAAAGAAAAATATAAATAAAACAATAATAAAAAATTTAATACATAGTCGATATCAACAAATAAATAACTTTATATTGACTTTAATTTATTTTTATTATAAAAATTCATTGAATTTATGTTTAGTAACATAAAAATATTATTAAACAAGATATCTAAAAAATAGTACAAAAATTTTTAAATACATATATAATTTTTATGCTGCACTAATCATAATTTGTGCAATGGGAGCATAAATTTTATTTTATAAATTATATATAAATTTATATTTTGTATAAAAATTATATTTATATAATAACGCTTTAAGCACTTAATAATAACATATTAATCTCCATGAGTTTTTTTTAATTGAGACATTAGTTTAGTTTTATTGTTAACGAAAAAATTATTATCAATGATTTATATTAAATTTTATTTTGCGTTTTTTATATATTTGATTTTATATGTTATGTAATTTATTTGTATAAATTATTTTTTTTTATTTTATTGATAAATACATGAAATTACATGAAATCTATTTGACTGCAAATGGTAGTAATACATCACACACTAAATTATAATATCATTGTATGTTTTGTCGTTTTTTTTTGTATGATTATGTTATCTGATTTTTTCAACAAATAACATGAAAGAGTAACATATGATTTGAATTACCAGATATTTTATGGCATAAAATGATTATTGAAAAATATTTTTAAAAATTCAAATCCATTAAAATAGTTTACTGGTTGTACTGTATAATAGATTGTTGTCATCAAAGTCAATGTCTAATACCGACTAAGAGATAGATATTATTGTTTGATAATATGCCAAAAAAGTTTGCACTTTTGAAAGACAACGAAACAATGTTTTAGCCAAAAATGATTGCATGAAAAGTTCACTCAACTAAATGCTCCGGCAATTAGTTTTTCTACTGTAAAGTTTGAATACATATCTATTATATCATATAATTTATATGCGCTCTCTCTCTCTCTCTCTCACTCACTTCACTTATGTTATAATAATCGCATGTTTAATGAGTATGACATTGCCCTTAAATATATATTGTTATAAATGCTAAACATTTTATACTGTACTATATACTGTATATATTACTTTATCAATAAATTTGTAGTAGTTTTAAGTATTTTTGGTCATATCTGATGACACATAAATCAATTGACAGTTTTTTTCTAACTGATTCTTTATAGTAAAACTATTACAATTAAAATCTTATATAAAATCATATTATAATTATTATTTAAAGAAACTGAATGGTCGATAAGTGCACTCTAATTATAAATTTAATTATTATTTATCACAAAGTTTTTAAGTGTTGTTATATATATTTATGTCAATGACAGCTATGAATGAGACATGCATATCAATAAACTATATTAAACTATTAAAATATAGTTAAAATTAAAATGTCAATTGAATATACAGTATATGATTGGTAAACATTTTGATCAAACAGATATAAATATATGTTTGTCTAAAAATATATTTTTTTAATTAATATATATTTTTTAAATTACAATTATTACCTTTAAAACTTGTTGTTTATTATAATCAATTATAAATATTAAATTAGAAAATATATTATGGTTTTTCTTACAATCATTTTTATAAAACAAATGTAATAATAATAATGTTTATAAATAATAATAAATATGTATTTAGTTTGCAAGCAATAATACCCCAAAGCTTTTATCAACTCAAGCGTTGAGAAATTATAAAAAATAAAATAACTATAAAAACAAATAAATAAATAAATAACTTATAATAAGAAAATGATTTTTGTTCAGACATTTATTATAATTGTTAAATTATGTCGAAATTATTTTAATTATTAATTGACTATTTAATGTAATAATTAATGTTTTTATCTTTAATTATATTTGTTACAGACAATTAAACTATTTTTTTATTTACATAACTATGACATGACTAACTTTAAAATTATAAAACAATTATAATAATTTATATATTTATAATAATTAAATATATCATAAATTAATTATTTAGATTATTTTTATTAAATTTTAATGATTAATTGACTTACATTTTGTTATCATAAAAAATTTAAATCAACTTTTAAATATCTAATACTTAATACAGTATTTCAAATTCAAATTTAAATATTAATTTAAAGTTTATTTATATCTCATTATTTCAAATATTTTATTACTTTAATATTATAAATATACGATATTATATATAATATAATAATAATAATAATATAATACAAAAAATGTCATTGTTAAAATTAGAAATAAAATTAATGGTTAATATTTTTCTAGTATAATAATAATACAGTAATAACAGTTATAAGAATACAAATCACATAAAATATATATAATATAAATGTTTGGGAAATAAAAATAATCAATTGATTTATTGTTAGGGAAATGTTTATACTTATATTTTTTCTTAAATAACTTTATATACAATTTTATTATTAATACTATTATTTATGTTATAGTAGTTTTAATTAATCATTTTTGTAACACATAGACAGACACACACACAGTAATAGATGATTAACTATAATATGGCTAACATTTGATTTGACCATTTAATCTATTACTTGAAGTTAATTTGCTTTTATATTATTATCATCACGAAAAACAACTAAAGTTATTCATACAAACCATTAAACTAATGCTTAAATATTTCAAAAAATATACAGAATATTCTTTTAGTAAACTGAATCTTATATGTGTTTACATATTGTAATGTGGTTTCAAATTTGTCAATAAGTTATCACGTTTTTTTTGGTACAATAAATAACAAAATTGTAACTCTATTTGTAGTGAATAAATTTTATTTGTTTGTTAGTTAATTTATTGCTATTTTTTTATTCATGGCATATATTGCTAATATATTATGTTATTTGTTGTTGTTTTTATTATTGACAAATATATATTTAGATACCATTATATAAATTTGTTTTTATTTACTTATATATTTATTTATTTATTTCTTTTGAATAATTTATTAATTGTATTGATAGGAATCGAGTTGATAAAAACATATATCTCAAAATGATTAAATTGATTTCAATGAAAACTTCATTTATTATGTATACAAATATTGAGTGCATGTTTTCAATTGTAAACTTTATAAATTGTTGATATCTTAGATTATAAGGATCTCTCTCTCTCTCTCTCTCTCTCTCTCTCTCTCTCTCTCTCTCTCTCTCTCTCTCTCTTTCTCTGTCAGTTAGTGAGTAAAGCAAACTATGATTTTATATATAATATAAATATAAAACATATCGCAAAGCATAATCATTGAACGGATAGAAAATATCAATACAGCTGTCATTGAATTGGCTTTTTTGACAACTTTTTGACAATTCTGTCGGAAACTATAATTCAAAACAAAACAAAAAAAGACACCAATTATTGTAAATTTTATATTTTTCAAATGTATTTTTCAACTATACTTAATATTCAAACTATTCAATAGAATTATTCTGTAAAAATAAATTAGATCATTTTAAATATAGTTTTTTAAATTTAGATAAATTATATAAAAAATTATTTATTTTTAAAAATAGTTCACATTTTATTATTATGTATAAAAAATTAAAATTTGATATAGATTTTGAATTGTTGCTGTTTTTAAAAACTTTTTTATATAATTGATATATATTTAGGGTATCAAAAAAATGTCGTTTTGATTGAAAAAATTTACAATCTTTATTGTGATACTATTGTACTAACTTAAGCCAAGAAACAAATTGATTAAATTTTTTGTAGTAATTTTTTTTGTAGTGAATCTAATAAAAAAAACTGTTTATTTTTTTATAAATGACTGATAAATTAAAAAAAATGTTTGTCAAACATAATTTGGCAAGCTCATATGAATAATATAATATCTACCATATAATCAAATCCATAATAATATTGATTATTGATTTTATTATAAATATATTTGTAATTTATCATCAAAACTAACAAGAGATAGCAATTGTATGTCCATTAATATTATGTGATAATCTATCATTTGCTAAACAAATTTTATTATGTTTTTATATACAATATTTCATATAAGTTTTTTTTAATAAACTATATACAGTATTATAAATAGTAATGTATTTAAAGATAGATAATTAAGTAGATTTAATATTTTTTTTATAAAATATTTATTTTGTTTACAAAATGATTGTTTGATATATTGTATATTAAATTTTACTTTATCATAGGTTAGGTTAATGTTTATTTTTATTATTTTATATTTTGTAAGAATTATTATAAATAATGTAAATCATATCACAATAGAAAATATAATTTATTATTTTTAATATTAATCATTATTTGATTTTCTAAGCAGAATATTTTTTTTGTATATCTTTTTAAAATAGAAATATTCATATTTTTAAAGAATTTTTGAATTCATTTTATTTTTTCTATTCATAAAAATTCTTTATGAATAAAAAATAATAAATAAATACAAAAAGTTTACAAACAATTTTGTACATTAGTTTTACTAAAATTATTCAACATTGAGCTATAATAAAAAATAATAATTATTATTATTAGAAATAATATCATTTTGATTTATATTATCAATTGTAGTACTAATCGGATGTCTGTCCACATCGATAACACTGTTCCTCTCGCCGGTGGTCATTGCGATCTGTCGGCGCAAATCGATCCGTTTGATTGCCATATTGGGTGGTCTGATAACAGCCTTGGGATGCCTTTTCACATCATTTGCCACACAATTTCATCAGCTGTTTGTCAGTTACGGAGTAATTGTCGGTATCGGCGTATCGATGATACGCGAGACGGCCGTCATTATGATTGGACAGTACTTTAAAAAGAAGCGCGAATTTGTCGAGTTGTTTGTCATCGCCAGCTCTGGACTGGGAATCGCTTTTATGCCATTATTTCTTACATTTTGTATTAGGTTTGTATAGTTTAAAAAATATATTTATTAAAATTTGTTTTGTTTTAATATGAAACTTATATTAGATCAAAAAACTGGCGGTTCGGTTTCCAAGCACTGGCATTGATAACATTTATGACATTTTTTCTGGCGGTTCTCTACCGACCGGCCTCACTATACCATCCGCAGAGACGGGCTATACTTCACCTGAAGAGCCTTCAGAAGCGATCGAGAATTAAAGACAAACTGAAGGGTCATCACTCAAACTCACAAAAACAAAGTCTGGCGCCAAATGGTATTCATATGGGATCATCACTCGACAAACCGCCCTATTTTGACTTTTCGGTACTCAAGTCGCGTACGATTCAGATATTGATTTGTGGCACTTGTATCTCATCATTTGGTACAACAACACCTCTAATATTAATGGTTAGACTACACTGACCGACAAAACTATCAATAAAAAAATAAAAACAAGAAATAATTATTTATTTTCTTTGTGTATCCGTTCAACCATTGATTTCCTATATATATATTTGCAGACACAACAGGGATCAGTTGAAAACATTGAACACAACTCATTGATGGCATTGCAGGCGTTTATGGGAATAGGTATGGCGTTGGGCAGTACAGCTATTGGTGCCATTATTGTGAAAAACTCGGTCGAGTGTATGATTGCCCGCCAGTACTTATGCCAGGCCTCGTGTTTTATGCTGAGCGCAACACTACTGACCTTTACAACACTGGACGACTATTCCGGTTATGTATTGTTTGTATGGATTTATGGATTTTTCTATGGGGGGTATCAGTACTCGTTGAAAATGTTCATCTATGAGAAGGTCAGGGCTCGCAATTTCAATCGGGCCTGGGGTTACGTCCAGTTTTGCCAATCTATACCAACCATTGTAGGCATTCCCATATCAGGTTTGCAATTTTTGTCAAAAAAAATTAATAAATAACTTTTTTGTTATTGTGGAGTTATTAATTTAAGGAATTTTTATTAACTTAATATTTCCGCAAATCTTAACTCAATTCATAAAAAATAACAAATTATGATATCCTTGAGTTTAATGTTTTAATGTTTTATTTTAGATGATTTTTTATAAGTATGTTTTGAAGAAAACATTTTTAAAAAATATATCGATAAAAACAATGTTCGACATTTGAAATCAATATTTATTTTCTATTATTAGAATTGGTTACAATTTTTATATACAAATAAATTTTACTCAGAAAACAAACCGATAAAATTTTATATTATATACTATTTTTATGATATTATGTATAAATGTTTTTTATGATAAATTGATATAAAATATTTTATCATGATAGTAATATATTATTTTGTTGAGTCAATGCAATTGTATTTTTTAAAAAAGGAATAAAATTTATTAATATTTCAAATAATATTAACAAAAAAATAATATAATAAGTTATAATACAATAAATTAATATATAAAACAATTTATTATAGTATGAAAAAATAAAATAAATACAAAATAACAATTTAATTAAAAATATACTGTATATATAGCATAAATAACATTTATAATATATTATATAATATTAATAAACAAAATAAATATATTAATAATTATATCAATCATTATAAGTCATGAAATTTGATTTTTAAATATTTATGAATAGCATTCCTGAACGACCACTTTGGTGATCGTAGCGGTTACTACATGTCCTCCCTGTGCATAGCGTTGGGCTCATTGGTACTATTCTTCATCGATGCCCACAAAAAACGAGTGGCAAAGAAACGAAAGATCAGTAGTGTTAGCGGCACAGAGATGGCCAACGATGTCGTGTCCCGTCGGTGTTCACACGAGCCATCCATGGATTTGCATCAATACTTGCCGGCACTTCGGGCACCGAACGATACTTTTGATGTCAATTATAACCGATTTACCGGCAATACCCGCGTCAACGATATGAACACATTTAACTCGATAGCTGTAAACCATATGGATTTGGTTCGCAACAACCAAAACAACAATAATAACAACAATCACATCATTAACTCCAACAATAACCGTACCTCCCGTTCCAATTCGATATTCAGTTCAACATTAGGCGGACCCATCAATGGTGAACTTACCTGTATATCCGAGGAAATAGTATTGGATAATCTATTGGAGGATACCATACTCGACGAGTGTCTTACTTCGTGCAATAGAGAAGATAAGTATCTAATGTTAAGTGAGTTTGAGAACAATTTGAACGACATGTCCGAAGAGGCCAAAGCCATCATAAGAAAGCGCAAAGAAGACCAAAAGCGATCGTTTGTCTTGAATGGTGGCGACGTTCACGAAGACAACTGTCCGCTGTCTAAGATAATGATTGACAATAGATATAAAGTCAGCACAAATCCATTGCAGAAAAATTATGGTCAAAAATTTTTGACGGCTAGACAGAGACGAGCCTCGTTTGCCGGTATTACGGCCAACGGTTCGTCCAAATCGGACATTACTAACGGTGTCATTGAAGAGGAAAACACATCCGATATTATCAGTTGTTGTCCACAATCGCCAAAATCGTGTCCCAATTGTGGCGACCAAATGACTCATTCGGCGAAAATGCTTCGCGAAAAGATTACCGAAGAAGACGAGGACATCAATGAAGAGGAAGACAGTATTAATGTCTAAAAGAAATGTCTTATAAATTATTATACAATTTTTTAAAGTTATTTACTTTTTTGAGCAATTTTTTTGTTGTTGAATCTCACAAATCAGTGTTTTATCATTAATTTTTTTACTAAAATATGAAAATTAATTTTTTTGTTTTGTTATTATTGTTACATTTATATTAACATTTAAACTAAATAAAAACAATTTACATAATTATGAAATAGTTTCTACACAAATATTTGAATAATATTATTCAATATAATAACACATTTTTATATAATAATTATATAATACACTATTATGTTGTTTTTTAATAATCTTATATTTTAATTGTGTTTAAATTGACATTTAATTATGTTAGTTTAATAAATTAACAATTATTGAATGAATAATAAAATAATATAAAGTCAATGACTATAAACAGTATATAATTGGCTCAAAAAAGTTCAATTTTAGGATAAAAAATAAAATAAAGTGATGCTTACGATAGTAATAACCCATAAATTTATTATATTGATGTTACCTTGATCAGTTTGAAAAACTGTTTATAATTTTATGTATTGTTTCAATATATTATTTTAAAAACTAAGTGTGATTTGATTTATATTATATTTGTTATATAAAATCAATTATTGTTAATCATTGAAACAAACATACAAACAACCAAAAATACTAAATACACATTTTTATTGATAAAATAAAATATATTATTTTATATATATATGTATTTATTGATATATATATACTGTACTGTATATGTAATTAATAGATGTTTAACAGAAACAAATAATACACATTAAAAAAACATATTTTATCACTTCATCCCAGCAAACAATTGTTATCTGAAATGTCAAACAATAATAAATTGTTAATTATTATAATTAATGAGAAAATTGTTTACAATAGCGTTTTTAATTAAAATTCATGATAATTTGTTATGTTAAATGAGCCGATCAAATTATAAACACATTGATTTAAACTTGCTGGCTATTTGTTTATTTTGAAGATTTATTGTAAACATTAACATAAAATATATATAAATTGAAGATTTTATATGTTTAATGTAATTGTTATATTGCCTCTGTATTTATAATGTATAAAGTTTATTTGCAATAAACAAATTTTTTAATTAATTTTTTTTAATAATAAATTCATCTGTTTGAAGTTTTGTATTCAAGTGTATCAATAAATTAATTTTTACACTTTTGATTAGTTAGTTAAAATTATTTTAGTATTTACTCTTGGTAAACAAAATTATAAATATATTATTAATATTCTATAAGTTCACTTTTAACTATAAAATAGTCAATATTAATTTTTTTTAAATAACTTAATAGGCATTTGTAATCCTAATAATTAGTTATAATCTAAAGTTAAATTTCTAATTACTAAATTTTACAATTATTTCCAAATAACTCTCCATACAAAATATAAAAAGTTAACAACTTTTCATATCTACTAACTTTTAATACAATTTTATTACTAATTTCCATAATTCAACTAACATTTGAATAGTTTTAATCTACAAAAAAAATATTGTCTATAAAAGCTGACACACAATGCAATTAACTATCACTTGTAGTCCTTGTTTAGCGCTCTTCACTTTTTTTTATTATTATTGCCAATAATTTTTAATTCAAGTTTTTTATATTAAAATTATCTATTTTTTATCATATATTTTTTAAATATATATATATATATATATATATATATATATTTTAAAATTCACTTTAAAAGATATCATTTGGTAATAATAATAATAATGGCTTTTTGGGATACAGAACCTACCGATGCCTGTGCCGCCAAAGCAACGGCTCTTAAAAATACTGTCACTTCAAGCAATGCATTTAATGGTATAGTAGTTCCCACATCCGGATGGCAATTGGAAATCATGAAAATGCCGATAAACACTACTGTTGATGACTTGACCACAATGTTTACAAAATACGGTCAGTTAGACAAAGCGGCCCTTATTTATAGTAAGTATTTAAATTAAATTTTATATTAAAATTGTTAAAAAAAAGTTAAAAAATCAAATTTGTTTTTTGTTGATAGAATTGAAAGACAATACAGTTAACTGTTATGTTAGTTTCGATAATCCCATTGATAGCGAAACGGCACTTCAAGAGGACGGTCGCAAAGTTAATACTGAACTCATATCTGTCATAAAGTTTGTGGACAGCAATGGCGACAAAGGCAACAAACGACTGCGTACTGATGACAACTCTACTTCTAATGGCTGGGGATCTACTACCACATCTTCGAGTGACGGTTGGGGTGCCGACTCATTTGGTGGCGGAGATTCCAGCTCTCGTGGTCGAGGGCGCGGACGCGGTGGTGGGGGTGGTGGTGGTGGTCGCGCATGTTTCAATTGTGGCGATGATGGGCATATGTCTCGCGAGTGTCCTAAACCAAAAAAGAATGGCGGAGGTGGTGGTCGCTCGTGTTTCAAGTGTGGTGAAGAGGGACATATGTCACGCGAGTGTCCCAAAGGAGGGGGCAATAAATGCTTCAATTGTCAAGGAGAGGGTCATATATCGCGCGATTGTACCCAACCCAGGTCTTCAAGAGGGTAACATTATTTTTTGATAAATATCAAATTTGTTGGTAAAGTTTTGTTGTTTAAATTTCAGACGTGGTCGCGGTGGTCGTGGAGGTGGTGGTGGCGGAGGACACGGAGGTGATTCGTATGGCGCAAGTTCTGGTGGTGGCGACAGTTGGGGAACTTCAGGAGGTGATTCATGGGGAACTAGCGCTTCTAGTGGTGCTACTGGACCTTCTCCCGCAGCTCCTGCAGCCGCCAGCAATGGTGGAGATGACGGTTGGGATTAATTTTTTTGTGCGAAAAAGTGTTTTTAAAAAATTCTCTTAATTGTTAATATTTATTCTTAAAATGTTATTTATATTTATTTTTTATGTCAATGTATTTAATGTATGTATAATATAGTAAAATAATAAATGGTTATAATTATCTATATTTTTAAACAAAATGATTGATTCAATTTCAAATAATGGATGTAATGTTCAAACAGTTTGTGTTGACTGATGCCGTGTGAACTGATAGTCTGGCGGTGGTGTATATCGATAGTCATATGGCGGCGGTGGAGGTACAGGAGGAATACCAGATGTCCTCGAAGTAGTCAATGGCATCATCTCTTGATGCATATTATTGGGATTAACTGGTGGTATCCTATTCTGAGTGATTGTCTGCAATAATCTTAAGGCCATTACATGATCTTCACTTCTGTTGAATGCATTGCGCCAATGCTCTCTTCACACAATTAATAAAAATAAATATATAATTAATATTAATTTAAATGATTGATTGATTGATATAATAATAATCATATTTATATTAAGACTTACGATCGTTTGTTTTCTTTATGACACGCGTACAGTGTGGCCAACAATAGGACGGCTACACCGGCAACTATAAGACAGGTAATCACGTAATGTAGATTTTGGGCTTTGTCTTTTGGGGAAAATATATAATAAAATTGTTAGGAAAACAAATTATCCCAAATATTACCGGAAATTTTACGACAAAAAAAAACACTTACCAAGACCTGGACAGTGGTTGAGCTCACAAAATGCAATGTTGGCGTTGCAGTCAATTGAATCACAAATGTTAACTATTGTAAAAAAATTTATTTTTATATTGCTATAGTAAATATTAGAATTAAAATTTATTAATAATTTTTTAATTTATTTTTTTAGTAAAACTAAACTAATAAACAAAGTTATTATTATATTTTTATATACTACTAAAAAATATTTTATTATAATTTTTTAAATTTATTTTATAGAATATATACAAACCATTAGTTGAGTTAAAAAGTTTATCAAAATTGATTTGTTTGAACTCGAGTTCAGTTAAATTAGCCAACAATTTTTTGATGTCCATATCGTATTGTTGGACAGTTTGGTTGTCATCGATGGTAAAGTCATTCATTGGTTGGCAGCTGATTAGCTCAATTAGACAACAATTTATCACATAATACATAATAATAGAAAACTTTGCAGATCTAAACATTTTCATCATTTAGTGTACTAATTATTAACTACATATCATGTCATAAATAGATTAACAAAAATATATTTATTTTAGGTTTAACAATAAGTTTAGTTTATAAAAGAACTAACGTATAATTTAATTTATATAAAACATATTTATAACAATGTTTTATTTATCGTTAGAATTAAAAAACTTTATACAAACAGTAATATAATATATATCTTTTTTTTTGATTATGTCATCACTTGGCAACTCATGTGATATAAATATAAAATAACTTCAAATATCAATGGAGAGCATCATTGCAATTGTTTTATAGAGTATTAAATGTTTATTATCATTGAAACCCTTACATTCAATAAAAATAATAATAATAATCAACAATCTTCTTATCTCTCTCTCTCTCTCTCTCTCTCTCTCTCTCTCTCTCTCTCTCTCTCTCTTTCTTTCTCTCTCTCTTCACCCACTCATTCATTCACTCACTCACTTACTCACTCACCCACTCTTCTCTTATCATAAATTATTAAATATATACCATAGAGTTAATTAAAACTTGAGTGATAAAAAATAATATCTAATAATTTACAATTATAAAAAAAACTATTATATTTACTAATTTTATATATATACTTTAATTACTAGTTTTTATTAATTTGTCTTATTTGTATACATAAAACCTAATTGATAGTGATGTACATGTTTATGATATATTAATTGTTTTTGTTATTATTATTATGTAGTTATTTATTTATTTTTAATAGTTTAGAAATATGTATAAAATGCATTATTCAATTGTTTTTGATTAATAAAAAATTCTTTATATTTTAATATCTAATTATCACATGCATTATAATTTATTTTAATTATTAATTTTTATATGTTATAATGAAATTCTTAATTCAATAACAAAAATGCAAAATCATATGTCAATAGTAATTATTGTGTAATATTATTATTATTATTATATGCAGTATATACTGTAAATAATATATATATATATTATTTAGAAATTTCATATTCTTATAATATTTATTATATAAATAATCAATTGATAAACAGTTATAGCATAGACATCATAAGTGTCGCTACTATTCAGTCAATAATAATAATACAATACATAAAATATTAATACATACTGAAGAGTATCACTTAATAAATTACAAAACTTTGAATGATAAATAATAGTATAAATAAAAATATCATTAATAAAAAAATATATAAAATTAATGTTTTATAAAGTTTACATATTTTGTTTAACAAAAAAAAGATATATTAAAAATTATGTCAAATAAATGGTAAAAATATTTTTATTTGCTATAATAATAGAAATTATTTTCATTTTCACTTCAAATATATTGTTATTTACTAAACTATCAAAAACTTTTTTAAACAAAAATATTGTTTAAAGAATTTCTCTTATTTTTGTCTCCCAATCGTAAAATTCTCTAAAATTCTTTAAAGAATTTCATTTTGCGGAAATCCTTTTGCTTAATATCTGTATTATTATAAACTATTTTTTTAAAAAATACATATACAATACACACATACATATACACAACTATTAGATGAAAGATGTTTTATTTTGAAGGAAATTTTTATGAATCTAAACGCGGAAACCAAAAAATAAAATAAAATAGAGACTTAGAGATTGATTATTGATCTTTTAGTGTTTGTCAAAAAATTATATATCAATTTTTTTGGGTCTAAACTTTTTAAAACTGTAGCATAAAAGCGTATGAATAAATGTGTTTTAAAATATAAATAATATATATTACATATAAAGTAAAACCGTATATAGATTCACAACATTTTATAGATATCTACAATACTACTAACATTTTTTTCTCACAATATATTGAATATTTAAATATATCACCCAAAAAAATATTATATTGATATACAAATAAAATGTTATATTTTTTTCTATCGCTGCCAATCAGTCATAACATACGATTGACTGATTAAAAGCTAAAATAAATATTTGAGTGACTATTCTTGAATTATATACTGTATATATATAATATACAGTATATTTTTATCCAACAAAATCCTATATATTTCATATAAAATATTTTTCTCCCAATTTTGACTATTTGGTTACATTTGCTTTAATATTTTATACTTTATTACCAAATGGTCTTTAAATATGTGTTATATTTGTGTCATTTTTATTATTTTCCAAATCGTTTAATACAAAAGTTATGATAGTTTTCCGCCAAACAAATTCTACATTTACTTATTATTATTATTGTTATTATTATTATTTTACTAAATTTTTAAAAAAAATATTATTATTATTATTATCAAGTTCTATGTGAAACATACACATACAGAGAGAATAATGATTTTCACACACATTTAGTATCAAATTATTTTCACTTTATAAGCAAAGCAACAAAAAAACTTTTAAATCTTAATAATATCTATAATAAGTGTACAAAATCATTGACCTCATTGGCAAAACATATTACACATAAAAATAAATAAACTTAAAGTTTGAATACAATTTTTGGTGAAATATAATATACACTATAATAATAATAAACCATAATTTGTTTACAATTATAATTTATGGCATTTTTATTATAAGAAGTATATAAAACAATATTTGTAATGCGATAGGTATACTAAAAATACTTACTTTTAATATTTATTTATTTATTTAACTAATTTTAAATTTATGATTTTTGAATTTGTGTTAATATCTTTTTATTAATATCAATTAGTATTTATCTTTAACTAAACTAAACTAAAATAAAGCAAAACAATCAAATTTACATAAAAAAATATTTCTAAAAGAAATTAGTGTAAAAATGCAATTTATTACTTTGCTATATTAATTTTGACATTAATTAAAAAAATTAAATTTATTACAGAGTGAACATTTTTTGGCACACAGTTACTAAATATTTTTTAATTAAAAACGTAATTAAATTAAATATCTCAAAATAATACATATATTAAATGTATTTATTTAAATATTACTTGTGAATATTAACAAGTTTTTATTTAATTTATCAAATTTTTAATACTATACAATGTAATAATAATATTTAATATTTGTATTAATAAATTAATACTGTCAAAACAGTACAATTTATTTTMTTATTAGATAAAAAATATCGTATTTATATAATTCTTTTATAATTGCTTTATTTTATTTCAAATTATATAAGTTAAGCCTAAAAATTWGGCAAACCATTGAAATCTAATACTAAATTACAAGTCTATAATTATTAAAATTATAATAAAAGATATTTTGTGAATACAACTGTACTGTATATCAAATATCAATATCATATACTATAGTAGAATATAAAACAGTTAAATGCATTTTATTCTAGCATTTCTTGACTTTTGGCGTTAATTGTTGTATTGAAAATCAGAGATCATTAATAAAAATCATTTTACGATAAGAGAGAGAGAGAGAGAGAGAGAGAGAGAGAGAGAGAGAGAGAGAGAGAGAGACTAATTATATCAGTACTTTTGGATCAATGCTTTGAGGCTATTGTTTGTCGTATTTCTTGTTTTTGTTGTTTTCTACTTTATATTTGTGTTATAATACTTAATAATAATAGGAAAACCTGTGTTCCCACCGAAAACAACAACAACAAGAAAAGTGCAAACATTAGGCATCGTTATCATTGACATCGATTACATTGTGAACATATACTGTATATATAGTAGTTTAGGTTTTTTTTAAATATTCAATAAATATCCGAAACTATAGGGAAAAATATAAATGATAATAAAAGTAATCATAATTAGTGTATTATAAATTTTATTATCAAAAATTTGTTTTGTTGTTTTTTTGGTGCAATTTTTTACAAAAATTTAATTGTTTCATAGCGTGTGTCTGTTTCTATGTATTTAAATAAATTTATATACAAAACATTTGCAATTATTTAAAAAATAATAAATGAAAAAAATTAATGTGTTGATAAACTACAAGGATATTATCTAGAAATGTTTAGATTCATCATAATTATGATTTATATAAATGATATAAATTACTACAAAATTTTTTGTTATTAAAATTTACCTTAGGTTAAATTATTTGTTTAAGTTATAATAGAAAACTAAATTTTATATTGTTTTTTTTTGAAGATACAGTATAATAAATAATATCATAAAAATTACTGTATGCTTTAATTACTGTATTTGTGTACTGAAAACTGTTATTATCGTATGAATACTAAATATATAGCAAAAATTTAATGTCCATAAAAGTGTTAAAATTTATCAGTCAATTAATTTTATGATCTCTCTCTATATATAATTATAGACACACCAAAATTTTAATCAAAGCTTAACATTTAATAATATGGTATGTGTGCTATAATGCCTGTGTAAGTAATGATAATTAAATTGCTTTTAATAATAATAATAATAATAATATGTGATAAAACTTTTTGATTAAATGCCATAAACTTTTCATTCATATGGCAATCAACTCGTTTAAGAGAAAAATTCTGTGATTCTGTGACTGTTCATCGCACTGGTAGTGTGTGAGTGTGCATATGTGTAGAGTATACGGATCGGATCATTATAATCCCTGTGTTAACCTAACAATATGTATATGCCATGAAAAACGAATGACTGGACTGAATATACTGTATGTGAGTGAGTGWGTGTGTGTGTGTGTGTGTGTGTGTGTGTGTGTGTGTGTGTGTGTGTGTGTGTGTGTGTGTGTGTGTGTGTGTGTGTGTGTGTGTGTGTGTGTGTGTGTGTGAGTGAGTGAGTGAGTGAGTGAGTGAGTGAGTGTGTGTGTGTGAGAGAGAGAGAGAGAGAGAGAAGGGATGCTAAAGAAGTTGCGCTTCAAGTGCTTTCTCTTCATACAGACTAACACTGTTGTTGTACAGTATAGTAGTAGTAGTAGTAGTAGTACTGTCTGCTTATGTATCTCTGCTCTATGCTTATGATATCAATGCTCTGCTAACAGTGTTCTCTGAAAGTATTGCCCGTTGCCATCAGCACTGGTAGTCAGTGAACGGAATCAGTGAAGTAAAGCTTTAATTGCTATCTTTTGCTTTCATTTCTATCAATTTTTCTTAATATATATATATATCCAACCTTTTCATTGAAAATTAGTTTGAAATACATATTTTCATCGACACTGTGTCACACCGGTAGTCCTTTTTAATAACCAACAGTGCATTAGTTATTAGATTTTACTTCTAAAACAAATTAATTGAAAAAATGTTTTTTCTTTGATTGTGTAGTGATTGCAGTGCAGTATTGTGTCGAAACTGTTTTTAAATACATTATATCAACTTTTATTTTATTATTCATATTATGTAAGTACAGTAAACAAAATTATTATATTATTAACAAATTAAATTATTATATTTTTAATAAAACATGACTTTTATTATATTGAATTTAATTACTAGTCTATAATCTTTTTATTGTTTATAATGCTTTAATATACTCTAAAAAATGTTTGCCTAATATTATTTTTATTATTATACTATAATTTATATGWTCAATATTTAATTATCATAATTTTATTTTTATTATAGAACTGACTATTGTTACATAATTTGTTTTTTTATTTGTCAACAAATTTTTTATTTGTAAATTATTTATTGCAAATGTCAAAATGTCTTTTATTTATACAGTATATTAAACGATAAGTTAATATATTTAATAATATAGTTCATAAAGTATTAATGATACATAATTTCGTAAAAATATACACCTAAATCATGTGTGCATTTATACTGTTTATATATTATATATCTATAAATATTTCATAAACACCATTAATAGGGTTTTAGTACATTTAGTGTTTATATCTTTATCTCTTTATATGTATTTTAATGTTACATTTTATTTGATATAAGCCAAGTGTTTCCCAAATTATAGCACCGGAATGGCATATAAAAGCAAATTATGTATCAAAATTGCAGATAAAATAAATTTTATATATATTAGAGTAAATATGTTATAATGTATATATATATATGATATAATTTATATATATAAAGAGTATTAATTTCAATTCATACTATAATCTATTTATCTCATTAAAAAAACAGTAGTTGTTTAAATGTTTTGCTACAACAATAATAACTAAAAAAATAATTTAATTATTTTTAGATTCAACAACAAAAAATTATATACAACACATTTTTTGCCAGTAAATTATATAACATAATGTGTGTGTAATTAAGTTAAAAACACGGCACACAAGTGATGACACATTGGTATATATATATATAAATAGTCGGAGACGACTAATAACTTTGTGAGAAATATCTAATACTATCGATACCAACAAAAAAACTAACGGAAAAAAGAGACGGAGAAGAAAATAAAAAAAAACTATTTCTAATAGTTTTCATATAAAATAGACTAAACATTGTAGTAGTAGTAGTAGTAGTAGTATTTGTTGTGGTAGTAGTCATAACTATTTTATTTAGACATTGATTTGTTATGAAAGATAGTGTCAAAAAACTAGAGAAAGAGAGAAAACTATCTACAGTATAGTATACTAAACTACAACTAAACTATTAATAGTGATACACAGTTTAGACATACATACACACATGAATCCAGTGATATAAGGATAGGGATACAGATAGGGATAGTAATAAACATTCAGAAAAAACGATGACAAAAAGCAACCACAACCACAACCAAAGCAATGACAGCCAAGAATCGCATATATCGTCGTCAGTATTTCGCGGACAACAATCTACCGATGATTCCGGTATTAATGTCGACGAAGACATACCGGACAACAACCACCACAAGCGTAGCCAACAAAAGCCAATATTACGTCAAACGCCGAGCACTACATCGCAAACAAATAACTCGATTACGTTTTCACCAAAACGTGTCGGCACTGGTGGTGAGCATCAACATCATCATCAACGGTCGTCCAATTACCAGATACCACCGTCCATTGAATATAAGACATCTACTATTAAACAGCATTACTATCCGGAAGGTGCCTGGGGTTGGGTTGTTGTCCTCTGTGTTATGATCTTCTATATCATTACGTTTGGTCTGCAATTATCTTACGCTGTATTTCACTATTATCTATTGAGACAACCGTTTGGTAATGGAAAGCATATGTTTGGCGGTAAGCCATTGATTTTTATGATAATATAGTATTAATAATGCATACCCATCAGTTTTATTATACTGTATAATACTGTATTTAGTCATATAAATTGTATTTTTAGATCCCATCAAGTTTTTATTATAGTCGCATCATTTATGTAAATTATATGTAATTTAGTCCATATAAATTGTATATTTAGTTATACTAATTAATTATACTTAATGCTTAATAGCATATAATCATAAAATTAAAGTAATATGTTTGATTTTACAAAATTATTTGATGAATATTTGATTTATCTATATGATAAAATACTACTGTAAAAATAGTGTAATTTAGCAAAAATTTAAAATAAACAAAAAAATTTAGAAACTAGCTATAGACATATGTCAGGATAATATTGAAATATAAATGAAATTTGTATTTTATTTTTTATTAATTATTAGAAATATTTTGGTTCAAGTGATAACTAAACTTAATGATAAAATTACAATTTTTAAATTATTAATATTTGCTAATTTATTTAAATAACATTTATTATCTTTAAACTTATTGACACATTAAAACAAAAATTATTGATAATTTATATACTTAAAAATTATTAATTTAAAAATTTTTATTGCATTTACTTTATTTTTCTATGTGAAATTAAAATTTATTTTTATTACAAAATTTTATTAGATATCATTATATATTTATTATATAATTTACATGTATTTAATTTATGATAAACGAGTTATTTAATGATATATCTCAAAACAAATAAAGTTGATTAGTTATAATTTTTTTTAAACATTTACAGATTTAAATATATTATTTGGCATATTTTTATATGGTAATTTAATAACTCATTAATTATAAAAAATTACTTAAAATCTAAATCAAATATACATATTAAAACTGTATATAAATTATATATTAAACAAATTGCCAAAAGCTTGCATTTTGGCACTTGAATAAAAAAATGCTTAGCTTTAAGAAAATTTTATTATTTTAACTTATAATTTACAATATATGTACAAATAAGATATAAATCCATTATATCCATTAAAATGGGAACAAAAACTGATTGAATACTTATATTATTTATATATACTGTATATTGTAAATAATATATAAATACATTAATTGAGCAATAATAAAAATTTATATAAAATTTAATATTAATTAGTTTTTATGTGTAGTTGAATATGTGAAAACTATTGAACCCTTTAAGCACTAATAGGCTATTAATTTTTAAGCCCCCAATTGTGAATCATAATACTGTAGAAAATAATTGTTTTTAATATATCGAATACTTTATGTATTTGTTTCTAATATACGGTATATAATGTATATCAATTAATAAGTGGTTTTTTATGTTTCAAAAACTCCACATTATTATTATTATTATTATTATTATTATTATTATTATTATCATTATTATTGCATTATTTAGTTTACAGAATTGTTAAATAAAATTTTAGTAATAAAACTTATGTTATGCTGTGTTTGTTACATAATAGTTTTGGCAATGTATACATTTTTTTATTTATATAGATTACATTACCATACACATACACATACACATACACATACACATACACATACACATACACATACACATACACATACACATACACATACACATACACATACACATACACATACACATACACATACACATACACATACACATACACATACACATACACATACACATACACATACACATACACATACACATACACATACACATACCATACACATACACATACACATACACATACACATACACATACACATACACATACACATACACATACACATACACATACACATACACATATTATATAATACATCCACATATATCCACATCACTTATTTATTGTAATATCAAATGTAAATCTAAGTTTATTATTGCATAATAATAACAAAAACTTTTTATTACCATTTATTTAAGTATATGCCATAAAATAAAATATAGTACTCTATCCATAAATATTTTATTTATATATTTATATTTTTATGAATCATTTATTTACAAAAAATACATTTTTCTTATAAATATAATAAATATTTTCAATATAAAAAAATGATTTAATATTAAAAATTAACTTTTATTTGTTTATTTTAGATGAATTTTAATCTATTTGATCGATAAAAGTTAAAAATAAACATACAATTGTTTGCCAGCAAACAATGATAGAGAAAAAATAAATTGTCAACTTTTTTATATATATATATATATTTTAAGCCAAAAATATATATCTATCATAAAACAGGCAAAAAAAACTTTTCCTAGAAATAAATAAATATATATATATTTATCTCAAAATCTTAATACATGTCAATTTCAGTGATATTTATAACCAATATTTCATATATAAGATATATCCGTAAATTATAGTTTTTCATTTTTTGTTTGTTTGTAATATCATAATATATAGTTAATCAAAATGTCAAACATAGTATATGAACGTTGTAGCAATTGATTGAATTTTATAGTTAATCATTTTTATAATTAATATTTTATTTTAATACTTTTCTCTCTATATTAATACTGTATTTAGTTATTTGTCAAATATATATATTTAATATAATAAAATTAATAATAATTGATAATCTTGTTTAATAAATTTTAACATCAGATTTAAGTATTTTTTCTTATTGTAAATTTATAATAACATACAGTAATTATATTTGATATATTAATAATAATCAAAATGTTTTTTTTTAAATATCGATATATATTCTAATAAAAAATTATAATAATATATTGCAATATTTATTTATTTTGTTTTTATATAAAACATGTAATTATTAGTATTATATAAAGTATTAAATTTCTTAAAAGTTATTATTGTAATAATTATTATAGATGATTAAAATTTTATAAAGTTTTTTTTAACTTTAAACACATTAATATGACATATAAATATGATTTATAATTTAAAAAAACAAAAAATTATAATTTATATTTAACTCTCAGTTAATTTTATTTGTTTAGTTGCATTACAAATATAATTAATTTAATATACTGTATGAACTAATATAATTTTAGTCAAATAAAATTATTACATTTAAAATAATATTTTAATATATTTCCGATTTGTTATCAAATAGTAATAATCGGATGTCTATCCACTTCCGTCACACTATTTTTGTCTCCGGTGGTCATATCTGTTTGTCGGCGCAAAAGTGTCCGATTGATTGCTATATTGGGTGGTCTGATAACAGCTTTGGGGTGCCTTTTTGCATCATTTGCCACACAAATGCATCAGATATTTATTAGCTACGGTATAATCGTAGGTGTGGGCGTCTCAATGATAAGGGAGACGGCTGTCATCATGATAGGACAGTACTTCAAAAAACGCCGAGAGTTTGTTGAGGTGTTTGTGATCTCGAGCTCCGGTATAGGAATCGCTTTTATGCCACAAGCGGTCACATATTTTATCAGGTAATTGACTCTAGACTTCATTAACGATTTGTGTGTTTGAATTGAAACAAATTGTCAACTAATAAATAAAAATTATTATTTTATTTATTTATATATAAATATATTTCTCTAACTAAATACCAGTTCAAAGAACTGGCGGTTTGGTTTCCAAGCGATGGCATTAATCAGCTTAATATCATTTATATTATCGGTTCTCTACCGACCAGTTTCACTCTATCACCCGCAGAGACGGGCTATACTTCACCTGAAGAACCTTCAAAAGAGATCTCGAATTAAAGCTAAGAAAGATCTGAAACAAAAAGAAGTAATTCAAAAACAATGTTCATCGAGTAGTTCCCATTTGGGTACATCACTGGACAAACCACCCTATTTGGACTTTTCGGTGCTCAAGTCGAGAACCGTTCAGATATTGATTTGTGGCACTTGTATATCATCTATAGGCACGACAGCACCTCTGCTATTATTAATGGTTTGTTACGATAAGTTTGTTGCTATACTATTCATATTACACGAGTATTTATCAATATATACTGTATATATACAGTATAAATATAATATTATTTTATATTAAATATATTGATCTTTGTTTTATTGTTAGCCACAGCAGGGATTAAATGATAGCAACAATAACAACAACAACAACAACAACATAGTTCATACATACAACTCGTTGATTCTATATTTAGGGATCGGTATGATTTTGGGCACCATTGCCAATGGCATCCTTATAGTGAATAATTCGGTTAAATGTATGATTGCCCGCCAATACCTATGCCAGGGTTCATGTTTTATGATGAGCGCAATACTAGTGATATTTGCCGCAGTACTTGATGGTGACAATAAGTTTGGTGATTATGTATTGTTTGTCTGGACGTATGGCTTCTTCTATGGCGGCTATCGATACTCTTTGAAAATGTTTATCTATCAAAAAGTTAAGGCAAGAAATTTTAATACCGCCTGGAGTTGCATACAATTTTGTCAGTCAATACCCACCGCTATTGGTGTTCCCATAACAGGTCTGTACTCTCTCTCTCTCTCTCTCTTTTTCTCTCTCTCTCTTTCTCTCTCTCTCTYTCTCTCTCTCTCTCTCTCTCTCTCTCTCTCTCTTTTTCTCTCTCTCTCTTTTTCTCTCTCTCTTTCTCTCTCTTTATTTCTTTCTTTCTATCTTATAGCTTTAAAAAAATATTTCAATAAAATATTTAGTTTTTATCTTTTCAAAATGTTAATAATAATGTATTTTCTACTACCATTACTTGATTTTTAAGTGATATACTCTATAATTTATAATATAAAGTTAGTTTATCTTATATAACAAACATAAAATCGATAGTTTTTAATGACATTTTATTTTTTTAAGTGATTATTAAATTTCAATTTATCATTTTTTTATTTATAACCATTTTATTCATTCATAGAAAAAATAAGTTTTTTAGTTTTGTTTTATGTTAATTTAATTTGCACACCAACATTGAAAAACAACAACAATAATAAAAAGAGTAATAATAAGAATCTGTATATTTTGACACTAAAATCAATATCTATTATCACAAATGATTAATATATATAAAATATTGTTTTAAAACACACAGAGTGTCAATATTTATGGGAAAATATTTTTATAAAAAAACTTGTTTTGTTTGTTTGTCTGCTTTAACAATACTTAAAAGTTTGATATAAATTTTTTTACAAAAAAAAACGTTTGACAAATATCCAGAATATTCTTGTTATTTGCTGTTCAAATACACTTAGGTCATAGCAATTTATATTTAAAAACTATATATTTTTATCGTAAAAATAGAAAATAATTGAATTAAAACTTATTTTATTTTTGTTATTTATTTATCGATTTCTTTCTCAATATATTATTATTATTACTTTATTTTTTATTATTATTATTATCATTACATCAATAGCTATACTTAACAATCAGTTTGGCGACCGTTCCGGTTATTATTTGTCATCGCTATGCATAGCATTGGGCTCATTGCTACTGTTCCTCATCGATGCCCACCAAAAGCGTGTAGCAAACAACAAACGAAAGATTGGTAGTGTCTGCAGTACAGACATGGGAACCGATACATTGGACTCTATTGATTGACCCTTTACTCGTTGTCTACCCGTTTTCGACAGCAAATACTTTGTGACTGACATATAGTGAGATAATAAATGACATAAACTTCATAATAATAACTATTATTTAATATTATTATGAAATACGAAAGTCATTGACTCCTTTACTTTTTGAATAGAGAAAAGAAATTGCTTTAAATATTATATAATATATATACGATATATATATATAAATTATATCTATCTATATATATATATACTGTATATAACTATTAGAGTATATTCTGTATATATACTGTATATTAATATATAGTGTGAAAACACTTTTGACAAAAAATAAAGTTTTTTGTTTTTATTTAATATCATACACTCCTCTACCCTATAATAACATTGATAAATGAATTTATACAGCATTTACTATATATATACTGTATATTCCATATATACAATAAAAATACATTTTTTTCAAAACAATATACTCTACTTTTATATTATTCTATACTATAGCTTTATTACTGTATTAAATTTGTATTATAACTGTGTATAACAGTATATAAATTATATGAAAATATTTTTAGTTTTTTTTGTTTAAATTTAATAAAGAATATAATAATAATAATCATTTTATTTTTAGAATCAATTCATGTATAATAATAATAATAAATTTTTTGAAGCATACTTAACATCACATTTATTAAAATTAATATATGACACTATTGAACCATTTACCTATTGTTATAAGTAGTATTAATATTTTTTTAAAAAAAGATATAATATACAAATATAATATATATTAGCGTATAATATATATTATATATATAATAGCATTCATTAAATATTTAAAACTATAAAAGAATAGTAGTCAATAATTATATAAAATATTAAAATTTGAATTAAATATAAACTAAAATTAATCTATAAAAGTTATAATTATCAAGAATATAAATGTATWATTGAAACTTTTATAATTGTATAGATAATTGATATTTTATTCAAGTTAGTAATAATTAAATAAAGTTGCTTAAATTAAAATTAAATTAACAACCTTACATTTTTAATTATTAGATAAATCCTTTTAATAATCTAATTAATTAAATAAGTTATTAAGTAATTATTTCAAAATTATTTATTTAAGCAACTAGTAAAAGCATCATTTAAAAATACTACAAAATAAAAATATGAGTATTTTTTTATAAATTATTTATAATTTTTAATAATATAATAATTTAGTAAACATTTATATATAATTTATTTTATTTCGATTTTGATTAAGTTTAAAAAAATTTTAAGTAACTTTTAAGAATTGTATTTAAATAGTACATATAAAACATGATATTTTATCAATTTTAATTAAATTAATAATTATAACTTGTTATTTACAGTATGTTAGTTAATAAACTAAAAATAGATTTTTAAAAATATTATTTATTTATGTTAAAATACTTTTATTAAAGTAATCAATTATTAAATGTAATAGTTTAGTACATTGTAGTCTATAATTTATAGGTATCAATGTAAAACAAATATTTTTATTAATTTTTATAACAAAAAAATAAAATTTTATCATAATTTTAATTTTATAAAATATTTAATTAAACCTACAGTATTACGCTGTGTAATTAACTAAAAAATATACTGTATATAAATTTATACCGGTAAAATTGATTGATTGATTGATTGATTGATCCACGTAAATTATGTTTTACACTATTTTATAGGCAATCGCATTATGAAACATGTAATTCATGCTTTGTAAAAATAAACTCTCTATACACACAATGCACTTTTGCACACATAAACTTACTGGTGGGCGGAGCTTAAATTATTAGCATAACTTTTATACTATAGGTTACACTATATATATATGTATATATATTAATAATTTAATAAATCTATGTTCCGAACACATGCACACATATATTACGTTTACAGCGTTTACTACACACGTGTTTGCCTTTAATACACAGCAAAAGCCATTTAAGCGGTGAGTGAATTGATTGAACGCAACCCTACATTCAAACCAATGGACAGTATGTTTATGGGGAGGGTATGAGTAKAGCACTGGTAACTGTCTATCAAGCAGTCGAAGCACACATTATTTGAATGGTAGCACACATTGAGTCAATGCTTGCGGAGTCATCACCGCAATTGATCCACAGTTAATACATTCACAGTAGACATATACCTGTCGGCGACACACAAACTGATTGTCATCGATAGTGACCATCGATTTGTTTTTATTAAATTAGTGAAGAACTAACTGACACAAAACAATGGCAAACAAGACATTGCAGTCGTTAAACGATTTAAAGATTAATTCGTCGGCGATATCGTTGGACACTAATTGGCGATTAGTGGCCAACAAGTATTTTACCGAAAATAAATATCTAGATTTTGAATTACGATTTACCGACAAAAAGACCGACTCAGTTAAAGTCCACAAATTGTTTTTATTGCAAAACAATTGTAACAAATTGGACACCAATGCCGACCATTTAGTTTTCGGTAAAGGTATTACCAAATTGTCGGTCGTGTCTATTGTTAAAGCATTGTATTCACATTCAATTGATTCACTGGATGTGAACGACAAGAACTTAGATGAATACAAGAATATTGCGGATCAATTAGGAAGTGATTTTTTACTGTTGAAGTTAATGTTATTAAAACAGCAATCAAGTCTTCGGCAACCAGCGAAAGCCACAAATAATACATCGTCTTTAAAGAGAAAACAAGAGTCGAGTGATTCGGATGATTCGTCCGATGATTCTGAAGATGACGAGCCGGCAAAGAAAAAGGTAATGACTTCACCGGTGAAACAGACACCCGCTTTGGCTAAAGCACAACCACAGGCAAAGACACCGATTGCCAAAAAACAAGAGTCAAGTGATTCGGACGATTCGAGTTCAGAGGAAGAGGTTCCCAAAAATAAGCCAACGATTGCAACTCAAAATACAAAACCAGTGGCAAAGACACCGATCGTTAAAACTCCTGCGAAAAAACAGGATTCGAGCTCTTCAGATGATTCGAGTTCAGAAGATGAGGCGCCTAAGAATAAGACACCGGTAGTACAGAAAGCACCAGTGGTACTGAATAATAAACCATTGGCTAAGACACCTATTAGTAAAACACCGGCGAAAAAACAGGATTCGAGCTCTTCGGACGATTCAAGTTCTGAAGATGAGTTACCAAATAATAAAGTGGTTAAAACAACTACTGCAACAAAACCACAACCGCCAGCAAAGACTCCGATTGTCGCTAATAAAACTACGGCTAAAAAACAGGAGTCGAGTGATTCGGATGATTCGTCCGATGATTCCGACGAAGAAGAGGCGCCGAAGAAAACTCCATTGACATCAACAGCCAAGCAGACCCCTGTTGTGGCTAAAGCACAACCACAGGCAAAGACGCCGATTAGCAAAACACCGGCTAAAAAACAAGAGTCAAGTGATTCAGACGATTCGAGTTCCGAAGAAGAAGTGCCCAAAAATAAGCCAACGATTGCAAATCAAAACAATAAACCGTTGGCTAAGACACCAATTGTTAAGACTCCTGCGAAGAAACAAGAGTCTAGTTCTGATGATTCGAGTTCAGAGGATGAGGCGCCTAAAAGTAAGACACCGGTAGTACAGAAAACACCAGTGGTTCAGAATAATAAACCATTGGCTAAAACACCAATTAGTAAGACACCGGCGAAAAAACAGGATTCGAGCTCTTCAGATGACTCGAGTTCAGAGGATGAGGCGCCTAAAAGTAAGACACCGGTTGTACAGAAGGCTAAACCTCAAGCACCCGCTAAGACACCAGTAGTTAAAACACCGGCGAAACAACAGGATTCAAGTGATTCGGACGATTCAAGTTCTGAAGAAGAGACGCCTATTGCTAGTAAAGCAGTTAATTCTAAGCCACAATCGGTTGCAAAGACACCAATTGCTAAAACGCCGGCTAAAAAACAGGAATCAAGTGATTCAGACGATTCGAGTTCCGAAGAAGAAATACCAAATAAAGCGATTCAAAACTCAAAACCAGTGGCAAAGACTCCGACAATTAAAACACCAGCCAAACAACAACAAGAAGAATCAAGCGATTCGGATGACTCGAGTTCTTCGGAAGAACCGAAAACATTTGAGAACAATAATGTTGCGGAAGTGAAAAAATCGGCCACAAAACGCAGTTCATCGCCGTTTAGGCGAATAAAAGTCGATAGCAATCAAGTGAACGGTGATTCACCAATGATGGACAACTCATTCGACTCGAAGCAGGGTTTCGATCAATGGGGCAAAAAAGCGGCACAAAGTTTGGGTGCAGTCAAAGGTAAGGACTTCCGACGGGAGAAGACCAAGAAAAAGAAGGGTAGTTATGGCGGCGGACCCATCAATATGGGTGTTAACTCTATTAAGTTTAGTTAGATTTTTCTAGTATTTAAGTAAATTGAGGGCTTATTTTAAATTCATTTTATCATTTAATTAAAATTATTAGTATATATATGACTATAATTATATTATAATTTTTTTGATTAAATATGACTGTATTATCGATTATATTTTGATAATTTCTATTATTTTTTGTGTCTAATATTATCATTCATAATGTGTTCACAAGTGATTTATTATTGATATTTTAAATATTAGACAAAATATTTAATTAATAATTATTATAAATATATACTTTATTTTTTCTCATTAATTTTTAATACAATTTAATAACTTAAATGATGAAACAATTGTGTTATAAATGTATGAAAGCACCTGTTTTTTAATAACAGTAATAAACATTTAAAAATATGTATTTTCATTATATAAATGTGTGTTTCATTTGACTAACAATTGTTTGATAGATGAGTTGATGAAACAAATTGATAATATTTATGGTTTTTTATCGGTATAGTCTTCGAGAATGTCTTGCATGTGATCATTAAGTTTCTTGAAGTTACCCTTTCGTTTGTTGGCCGTCTTCTTGCGTTTCTGAACGTGACCGCTCTTCTTGAGTCCCATATCTTGCATGGAAGTGATGCCCTGATTCTGTAGGTACTCTTCGATCTTCATTTCGTCGATACCCTCGACGGCCACACTTCGCCACAGTTTCTGAAAATCTTCGTCTACTTTCAGATCCATCGATGTGTCGTTATAGAAGAGTATCTTCTTCTTGTCCATCGGACGGTTAACTATTATGATCTTATTGATATCAGCCAATTGTTTGACAGCCCGATCGGCAGCTGGTAATGATTCTTGGACATCCTCAAGAGATACACCTCCGAGACCTCTTTGATCGTATTTATCCAAAAGTCTTATCAAAGATTTCTTGTCTTTCAACGGATACAATGGTTTAAAGGCGTAGTTTTTTTCTTCTGTAATAATAATCTTTGGATTGTTTGGAAGCGCTTCTGTCAACAACCAGTTCTTTTGTTTGGGCGTTAGATCCAATTGGTTGGTCTCATCCAAGAGGTCATCAAAGCTAAGCGCTTCTGCATCTCCATCGAGATAACGTTGTTTCATCCAATTTACTATTTTGGCCAAAACGGCAAAATTATGCGACGAAGTGCTCGAAGTTCGGGCCAACGAATAGATGTCCCGATTGGTCACATTCGACGACTCCTTCTTAATCTTTGGTCTCTTTGATGCCGATGGACCCGATGACGACTCTTTCGCCGACTCTTTTCGGGCCTTGTTTTCGACGACCGGATTAGCAAACGCCTTCCTCTTGAAGGCTTCTCTTTCGCGAAGCAATGCCGGATCCATTCGGTGATGTTTACCACAGATTTCTATAATATATATTATATTTGTTTTTCACGCAAACAATCGGTGAAAACGAGTCAAAAACGTAAACATAAATCCAAAACAATAAAAAAATAATGAAATTTTATATTCAAAACAATTCACAAAATACGTGACTATTTTGTTGAATAGTTTTCAAAACAAAACAAAACTTTTAAATACCAGTGCTTTCAATGAATTTAATTGTATTTAAATTTAAGGTATGTTTAGATTAAATTAAACAAACATTTTCTCATTTATATTAATTAATATTTGAAAAATTAAACCCAAAAATATTGTTTTTTAGTACAAAATTATAATCTCATAAAAACATGTGTTTGTTTGACTGACTTTGAAATAAATAAACAAAAAAATGCATTTATTTTATATTAATGATTGATATATTTTTATTTATCAAATAAAAAATAATTTTAATAAAATAAAAACCTCTAAAAAACAAACATCATATTTGATATTTAATATCAATCCTATTTTAAACAACATTTACGTGACATTTAAATGTCAAATCATTTATTTATAATTGAATGATAAGTTTGTTGTGTGTTATTGGATGTCAGCACTAATGATATGGCAGTCATTGGCAATGAGTTTGCGTATTGATTGCCATATGTTTAGTCAAAACATAGAGAGAGTCAATGCATTGCCATTTAATACATACATACATACATATAGCGCGAGTGTGTAGTGCTTATAGCGTTACACAACTATTGCCTCACACTATCTCTGGTATAAACTCTATAACTATAACACTATAACACGTAATCTTTAAGTTTAGTGTATTTGTGTTGTGTTTATCATTACTACTATAATATTACTGCTTAACGATTGTAGCGCTTGTAGTCATCGATTGCGTAAAACGCCGTCAACTGTGTTGTGAAGGCATTACCTACGGGTGGTAAGGGCTGGTAGTGTAGTGTATGTGTGTATGTATTAAGTGTTGGTTGTATTCACTCGACTGACTCTAAATATATTTCTAAGTCTTGGCTCTTCTCAATAATACCAGAGCCCATACACTACAGCGCCAGTGAACCGTCGACACTGACTCCCTGTGTCCGATAGCACTGACGGATCGACTCTGTGTTTACTATTAAGCCATATGTCAGTGCTTTTTGGCAAACATATTGTCAACCGTTTGAAGAACTTCTTCGACAACTACTGACAAGTGTAACGACGAGAGAGTTCATTGTCGGCGTTTGCTGTGATCACCGGCGAGTAGAGGCCATCATCGGTGAAGAAATAGAGAAATAGCCACCAAATTGTGATCGACAAACACCGCGACATCGATTGAAATCAACATAACTTAATATAAGTGGTGGACAACTGTTGACTGAAGTGTTTTCTGAAAAGTGTCGGATGTTTTTTGTGATATCATATTAATATATCTTTCGTGTAATCAAAAGACAATGAGTAAGTTATTAGAAGACATGAATGTCAGCGACGAGTTTCATATGTCGTCAAACAGTCTTATGTCGACATTCGATGCCAATCTCGACGACGACGATATGGCCTTCGAGTTCTCACAGATGGTGGACAACAATGACCCGTGGATTGGCAACGGTGTCATCGATAGTATCAATATGTTTAGCGGCCAAATGTTTGACGAAGACTTCAATACAGGTTATTAGACTCTTTTGAATTGTTTTTTCGCTAATTTGTTGCAATCAATTGGATGTCAATATTGTTTAATGTATTGAATATATGTTTGTTTGAATTTGAAGGCAAACACCGATTCGTTAATTTACTTTTTTTTAGAAAAATGTCTTAATTGTTATCAAATGGATTTTAGATATGATTTAATGATTTATTATTATATATGAAAAGTGCTTTAAAAATGACTTATAAATGTTAAATACAATGCCTTTTGGTTGAAATAATAGTTTTATTTTTCTCAATGTTTTGTTTGCATTGATTGCGAAAAGCCCTCACAAATGCCGGTGTTTTTTGAGTTCAACTCATAATAATTTTATTTATTTTTTTTGTTAGCTTTTATTATATTAAATATTATATATATATATTTTATCTGATGTCTCGCCTATGAATTCAAGTTATGGGTAGTAGTGTGTTAAGAGAGGTGGTGGTAGTATTGTAGTAGTCAAGGGGGGAACCGGTATTTCAATACCATATTTTTCCAAATGGTATATATTGTGTAAAGTGTATTATATTTTAGAGTATCCGTACTATCAAATACATGCTGTTTTTATAATAAATAAAATATTATTTTTAAAAAAAATTAAATTCAATGAATCACTAATAGCATTAAATGACAAATTTTTTTCTTAACTTATTTTTTAAAAAACAAAAAATTTAGTTTTTCTCTGTCTTTGACACCAAAATATATGAATCATTTAATGTTTTTCTTATATCATATATTTATATTAATATATATATTAATTTGGGTCTCATATTATGAGTATTTTTCTGTTAACTCATTTAAAAATGATTTGTATAAAAATAGTTTTTTATTTAATTGTTAATTGAAAAACAAATATATTTTTTATAATTATGTTGCTATGCATGATTATCTAATATTTTTTCTATTGTTTGATTTGATTACCCTCCAATGCCGCCCCCTATATGGTTGACCAGATTCAAGCAAATCTAGTGTCTCATTAAGTCCCGAACCTGTGAATATCAAATGTGAGGTCGAAATCGACAATGAGATAGAAATCAATAGTGACGATTTCAATGACTGTAATGTGGATTCACCGGCCAGTTATACAGAAAGCACAGGCAGTAGTTCATCGTCTACTACACACCACCATCACAACAGCGACAGTAGTAGTAATAATAATATTAATCACAACACCACCAATGGTATAGACTTTTCCAAAGTCGTCGTTCTGAACGCACAGAACATTAAGAAAGAGCCCAAAGAGTACACAAGCGGCACATCCAGTACGAAGTCGTCACCGAAAACATCGCCCAAAAGCCGGACGCCAAGGAATATGAAAATCACAGATTTGGTTCTAACCGATGAAGAGAAACGATTACTCGCTAAAGAAGGTATGTTGTCGTTACTGTGTGTGTGTGTGTGTGTGTGTATGTATGTGTTGGATGTGATAAGGTTTGTCACAAATATCACACATATATGCTATCAGTTCCGTTCATATTTGATGTTATAGTGAACTCATATATGTTGTTGTCGTTTGAATTTTCCCTCTATCGATAGGTTACCACGACTTCCCGTCTGGAACTCTCCCTCTTACCAAACATGAGGAAAAAATTTTGAGAAAAATTCGCCGAAAGATCCGCAACAAAAAGTCGGCCCAATGTTCACGACAACGAAAGAAGGAATACTTGGAAGACCTCGAGAGGCGGTTTGATGAACGAAATCACGAGAACGAACTTCTCAAGAAAGAAGTGATTAAACTGAAGAAAGAAAACGACACACTATTGGTTAAGATGAAGAAGATTCTGTCGATGAACGGACCGAACGCATCATTCAAGTCATCGTTTTTTGTCATAATTCTTAGTTTCCTATTGATTCTCGTGCCTTACTTTAGGTATGTCTTCAAAATTAATTTATTTTTCATTCATAATCATATATATATATATATATACACCTCATGACTCATATATGTTATCTATATTTATTAGTTTATTTTTAAAGTGATAGGAGTGTGAGTCCTATCATAGGATTTTTATTAGATAAATCGCTTGCGTTTTTGTCAAATACAGTATTTATATTTTTAAACAATATTTTTGTTTTTTTCTTATTTTTTTATTTAATATTTGCCATCGATTTTATCATTACATATACATCGCATATGTATTTGTGCGGTTTATGTAGTGTTGTGTTAGATTAGTAATACAGGTGTGTCTATATTAGAAAATGTGATTTTGTTTTTGTTGTTTTTTTTTTGCTACAAAAATTTGCGTTTATTATAATAATTGTTTTGCATTTCCTTGTATTTTGTCGAACATTTAGAGGTGTTTTTTTCATTGATATGTATTTAAAATAATAATATTTATACCATATTTATTTAGATTATAATCACAATGCGTTTAGTATTTTATTAAATGTTTGACTTTAAAATTAATAACATAATGTTGTTTAAACAGTGATTAATGGCGCGTTGGTTAGGGGAAAGCACTGTTACTTTTTTTTAATGCTATACTTTCCATATGTTTTTTAATTTCGAAACATTGATTTAATTTATAAAATAACCATTTGTTTGGAAAGTGTCATAAATTAAATATAATATATATATATAAATATTTCTTTGATGTCATTATTTATAGACCCGATGTGGAAGAGTACGGTCTCAACGAGAAAGATGTGGTGGGAACGGGTCGTCATCTGTTAGCGACATTAGCGGGTGATAGTCATCATGAGTTTGATAATACAAACGACACTATTATAAATATGACGACAAAAATGTTTAGTGATTTTTAAATTAATTAAATTAAATATAAATTAAAAAATTAATATTTATATACACATTTTAACAAACAAACAAACAAAAAAAAGAGTAAAACATTTTTAAATTAAAAAAAATTTTGAAACTAAAAATACAAAACAAGAGATAATTTTTGAGTCTTTTTAATATATATATAACAATATTGAGGGCAAATCTGCATTAATTATTAATCAAATGAAATATAATTATTTAAATATTATGATAATAATAATTGATAAGAATAAGTGCATCAATTGTTTTTATTGATTGTATTATTGTTGCAATGATTTTTATGAGAGAAGTCTATATATTTAACAAATATATAAATTTATAAATATACCTATATATTATTTAAATGATAAATTAAATATTTTATAATATGATAATTATATTATGGTATAAATTAAAGATTGTGGACAAAGCAACAAATAACTATCTATTGAAATCTAGGTATATATATAAATATCAATCCTTTTAATAAAAAAATATATGTGAATTAATCAATTGTTTTAAACTATTTATATGTTATCTATAACTATCTATACATAAAATATACATGTACATTTATATTGTATCCATTTTTTTATAATTTTTTCTCGATATCTCCATGTCCTCTCATTCCTATCTTTTTATTATTATTATAATTGTAAACCCTATTTATCGTTATGTAATTAAATTTGATTATAATTATATTGTTTTTTAAATGAATTAGTATTGTTGGATATTTAAATATTGTCCATTAAATTAAATGAAAATTTTAATTGTATACAAAATCTATATATATATATATATAACTTGTTTTAACACCATATTTGCTTTTAAAAGAGTCTATTATATCTATTGAGTAAAATAAAAAAGGGTTAGGTTTTTATTTTTAAGACGTTAAAAATTATTTATTTAATTATATTTAAATGTGATTTATTGTCATTTATTTTTTCAAATTTTATTCATAGTTTTTATATATTAATATTATTATTATATTTAAGAAAAATATATAAAAATGTATCGATTTTTTCATTGACCTTATTTTGAAATAAATTATTAAATTATTGGTTGCAATCATCAAATGTTTTGTCAAAAGTGTTGTCTTTATTTCAATTTATTTTATACATTATAATTAATCGCATAATCCGTGATTTATGGCATTTTTATTTCAAATAAAAATGTGTTCAAACATTTAAAAACATTTATAGCAAGTAATTGAATGTTTACACAAAATAAAAGTTTATTTATAAATGAAATAATTTTATATCAAAATAAAATTTTAAATAAATATAATAAAATAAAATTATTATTAATGTTAATAATAATTGTAATCATAATGATAATATAAAAATTGATAACAAGTTGTTATCTGGAAATATCGCTGATAGCAGTGTTACACTTGACGCTCCGGTATCTACCCTTTTGGTTTGGGATTGTGTTTTGATATGATATACATACCAACACACAAACACACGGAATTAGTTCAATAGTATAACTGAGTTATTGGGACAGTTGTCTGTAATAAAAGGAGTAGTTTTTTTGGCTGATAAAAAAAATAATAATAAGAAATAAAATAATTTTTTAAACATTTTCTACAAATAACATACAACTTATTTTAACATTACTTAATTTAAATACACACATAAACACTAAACATGAAATTGCTTTAAAATGATTATTTTTGTTGTTTTTTATATTTTTGTTTTTTTTTGTGGATGTTTACATGTATTTTGCTTATGCATTATACAGTATTAATATATTGAAAATATATTTATATTTTTAGTATTATTATTGATGTACCGTCTAATTTATTAGGTATTTATTATTGTTATACTGAATATACCTGTTATTTATTTACAGTACTAGTGTATTAATAATACTGTATAAATACAAATTACTTATAAATACTGTATTATTACCATTAGTAAATGTTTACTACAAATTTATTGTAAAAATTAATGTTATATCCAGTTTCCTGTCATTTTAAATATCACTTAACTTGCAATTTGTTTAATGAGTAGAAAATGTAATTTTATATACAGTATATATATATATATAATTATCATTGAATATGATTATATTAGTAAAGTATAGTAAAAAATTATATTTCATTTGACTTTTATTTATTTCAGTAGTAAAAGTGGTTTTCAATTGATTAACTATAAAATATGTGTTGATTATTGTAGATATAAATACTTTTATAATTTCTCGGATATCATTTTTATAGTCGAGTTTAATATTATATATTCATTGTGTACTAAATTTTCAAGACTACAAAACAATGATTTTATATTTTGAGGCCACTGTGAGCTCTAATTACTTCATAATCTATTATAACTAAAACTACATTTTATACAATATATTATATATATCTAAGAATAGAGTTATAAAGAAAAACAAAATACTTTGCATTTAATATCATAATCGCAAACACATTGTTTGAAGAGATAGCTTATATACAGTACTATAATGTATGACAATAGACGACAGTTGCCTACATCTCCAGCTCTGACCTCATATTTAATTAAACCTAAAATATACAGTAATAAAAAAAGTCGATAAAAATCATACATTGATAGTAGTAATATACAGTATAGGAAAATAATTTTAAAACAATTTAATATATACAGTATATATTGTAGATCTATCAGAACTATTACATAAACTTATAGAAACAATATCTTTCTTTTTTTTATACAGTAATACCACTGTGTTATCAAATAGGTAACACTGTATATATATATAGTCAATAATATTGTATTTTAAATGTATTATATTTATATAATTTAAATGCTTCTATTGTGTGATAATGTGAACCTCCATTTGTTTAAATATGAACAATTGCCAACTTATTTTGTTTTGTTTTGTTATATTTAATTTATCATTGAAATGATAACACTTAAATAACACATTCAACAGTATAATAGATACTATTTTATTATTTGTTTTTCTAAATAAAAAAATTTATATACCTGGATTTTTTTCATACACTTGTCTATTTAGACAAGTAATGGTCTATTTTGATTAACTTACTTTATTTTCTTATAGACTATATAAAAAATTATATAGAGTAAACTGTATTTAACTGTTTTACTAATTTAATAGATAACAACTATCTTATATATATATATATCGTATAGATATGGAAAGTTTCCAAATAAACCTGTGAAAATTTCCCAGGAATTCTCGTTAAATAAGGTATTATATTATAACAATTAGAAATTAATTTAGAAATTTACGAGTCTGTGATTGTTGTCATTGAAAGAAAATAAAATAATGTTTATACAAATGTTATTAATAGGCTTAAATAATTGTGCAATTTTAAAACATAATTATTAATTACGTTTAGTACAATATTGTTTTTATTTTGAAAAATTGAATTCAAATAATTTTGAAAAATTGAATTCAAATAATTTTGAAAAATTGAATTCAAATAATTTTGAATTCAATTTATTTATGGAATATTGATAAAGTATTATAGGTTTTGGGGGAATTTATTCTCTTGGTTTGATAATTCTATCTTTTTTTTAAATATACTAAATATAAAGTACAATACAGTATATATACACACACACAGTATTTGATATGTTTTATTATCAATTAACAGGTAAACTACAAATAGCAATAAATAACAAGAAAAATATGATTACTTAAGATACTAAATAATTAGAAAAATATAGTACATATACAATGTCTAGAAATTGAAATACTGTATATCATTATGCAATTAACTCTAAGAGGGAAAGTTTGTCTAATCAAACAATCATTTTTTCTTAATAGCTTATAATTTAGAAACACATTTAATTAATTAATATATATATATATATATATTATTTAATATATTTATATTTTATGTTAACATGAAATGCATGATAATTGCTATCCTATTGTAAATACGGCTGACTAATCATTTAAATGTCTAATATATGGAAAAACACTGTTTTAGACAAAAAAATTTTGAATCAATCTATTTATTTATTTTTTCAATTAAATACATTATATTATAAAACTGAATAAATTAGCGATTTTCTTATGATTATTATTAGTTTTTTTTAAATATATATATATATTTAATTATAAAAATTTTATATTATATAATTATTATTATCACCAATTTTAAAAATTGATTTGTTTTGCGAGAAAAATGATTAGCAATTTCTGCTGAACTCAACACTAGATATTTACAGTATAGTATACTTATACTATACTATTATACATAAGTAGATTATATTTAATATGTAAATTAAGCATAATATATAAATTATATTTATATTAATTTATTTTTAAACCATTTATGTGTCGCAATTCAATGGGCTATGAATCCGGACTCTATTATTACTTCACAGTATATAAAAATATATATTAGTTTTCCGGGACTTTTTCAATGTAATGATCGCTCATAAAATTAAATAAAAGTTTATAAATATATCTTACATATTGTATTGAATATATATGTATTAATGTATATGTATATTAACTTAGAAAATAAATTGTTTGTTTGTTTTTCATTTAGCTATTTATGTTGAATATTTTCAATGAGTTCAATTCACCCGAAATTATATACAGTATATATTGTATACAATTTTTGTTATTTTATTATATTTTTAGACAAAAATTGCTTATATGTTGTGTCTTTTATGTTTAAGTCTACGATCATTTCAAAATCAATAGTCTCTTAAACAAAATTTTCTTTAGTCTAGAAAATTATGTGAAATTAAAGCCCCAAAAAACATTTTTTGACTCCTTTTAAATGCCAGAAAACTAATTTTCATTTTCAAAACACGTTTTTTACTTGTGTTTGTGTCTCAAAGGTATATTCAAATAAATTTATATATATATATAAATTATAGCCAAGAATTTTAAAGTTTCAAATTAAATCACAAATGTTTTATCTGATTTCTTGATTTTTATTGAGCCCTTTAGTGGAGATTATACACTGAAAAATATATTTCGAAAAAAAATTATATAACTGTTATAATATCATTATATAACACATATACAATATAAAATGTTTGTTGAATAAAATTAAGTTTTTTTTAATTTGACATTGAATTGTATAAAACTAAAAATATCCAAAAAGTACTACTACTAATAATAATAATTTATAACTATAGTTTGCATTTTAAAATTAGTACAAATATAATTTACAATCTTTTAATTTAGATGACAAAACAAAATCAAATAAAACATCCGTAAAAAATATTATCGATTTGAAAAAAAATTGTTATTTTATTTCTTTCTATTTTGTTGAGACCATTGAACATTTAATTAATTACAGATAAATTCAATTTTCAATACATACTTAGCTTTTTTTTAAAAAAAAGTTATTGAATATTCATTTGCTAACAACCCATAACTATATGTTTTATATATAATACTCTGTATAATAGTGTACTTTTTTAAATTCTCGGTATATATATATATATACAGTATATACATATACTGTATATATTATATATATAAAGTTATATACATTATAAAGTTTATGTAGTTTAGGTAAGTGCAGATAAAAACCTGTTTGGGAGCTGTGTATGGGATATGGTGTTTGTATGTTAAAAAACAAGGGGAAAGATAGAGAGAAAAAGAGAGAGTATTGCAGTATATTTGGTAGACATTAATGATATTTAGCGAATATATATAATAAAGTGTATATATATATATTTAAATGATTTCAAAAAAAATGTTTGAAACCTTCAAATGTTATTGAAAGTCATCCTTTCCCCTCTCATAGTATATCGTCAACTCAGGTGTGTGCCAATTACCCTTCACATACACATACCTAACCCTCTCTCTCAATCCCTGTCCCTCTTCTATAACCTCTTGGAAACAACACTAACTCAGAGCCCTTTGTCTACTAATCAAACATTTGAAAACTTCAATAACACTACACATTCACTCACTCACACACTCCTGAATTAATTTTAATCGCTAAATAAGTTTATTGAACCGCATATTTGATTAATAATAATTTTTCAAATATAATGCCATAAAATCAGAAACTACTAATCAAATGGCAGTGAAAAACGCTTTTCTAAAGAAATATTAGCCCTAAAATAGTAGTCATTAAATTAAATGTATAAATATATAAAGTATATATTAAAAACTATTGGTAACAAAAATGTAAACTGAAATAACAACTAAAACGGAAAAAATGAGATTAATTTTCAATGTCAAGACCTAAATATAATGCAACCAACAAATACTTGTATTATAAATAATTAAACCAAAATAAATATATTTATTTATAATAGACATTGAATGATACTGTATGCAAATTAATCACTAGTAATGATAGATAAAAAATATTTGTCACTAAATACGGTATTATTATTGAGCCATAAAATAATAATTTGCATTTATTTATTTTTTTGTAATAAATGCTGGTTTGATATTAATAATAAATACTAAATAGTATATTAATATTATTGACTTTAACAAGAGATTTGTTAAGTGGTTTAGTTAAAATAATATATTAATAATAATATAAATTATTGATTATTAACAGAAAATAATAGAAATTTATATAACAAATAGAAATTCAATACAATAATAGAAATAATCAATTAATAGTTAATGTTTTTGGCATTTAATTAAGTTCATGGACTAAATCGGATACAAACCACAAAACTATTTTGTAAATTGAAAAACAAATTATCAAAAATTCATGATTTTTTGCTATTTTTTTAGTTATTTGTTTGCTATTTATATATATATATATATATATATATATTAAAGTTATCTAAAGTTTTGTCGGTAAACAAAATATTATGAAATAGAAAAAATTCATTAAAAAACAATTACCTATTCAGGTAAGTGTTATTTATTAAAAGGATAAAAATAATTGTTACTATCATTCAAATCAATTTTCTATAGTCATAGACAACCAATAAATTTCAGTTATTTTTTTCTCTTTTATGTAATTTATTCAAATAGTTTAGCAAAAAAAATATTAAAAAATGTTTTTTTTCAATAATTATTGAATAATTATTATTGCTAGAAATGTACAATAAATATATACAGTATGTATATTACAAATTAATTTAGTCATACATTGAATTTATTAATTTTAAAGGCAAAAAAACTAATAAAATATAGAGAAAATAAAAATAATTTACTGTATATACAACTGTATCTGTGATTTATTAGGTATTCATTACAATTGAAATGATATTATTGAATGTCATATCATTTAATTAGCTAATGATTGAATAAATAACTTAAATGATTGAATGAATGCATGAATTGATTGATTGATTTAATAATTTATTGTTCAATCAATTCAAGTCAATCAATGTGTCAATTGTTGACCAATTGATTCCAGTTCTTCTAGTAATCTATTGAATTGTGTTAAACTAATTTCGGTGGCAATGGCCGGACCACCTGTACTGGTCTTCAACGACAACTGAATGTACGTATTGTTGGTCGGCTTCGGTTGGCTCGAGTTGACAGTTACACCGAAACGCCAGTCAATGTCAGTGACCACCCGATACTGGTCGACTTGCTTTCGACCATCGATAGTAGTGTCGACCGGTACCGACTGGTCGGCCAACGGTTTCTCTGTTGTCTTCATGTATAAGCTTTTATTGTTGTTATTGTTGTTATGAGTTCACCACTTGTAAAGGTCGGGGACAGACATACCGTTGCTATTGATATGAGCACCTGATATATGGATAGACAACAACGTGATTGTCTGCTACGGGTAGATGTCTGGGTCCGGCAAATGGTTTTTTTGGCAACTGTTTCAATGGTTCAATGAATCAAACGATATGTTTATTTTAATTAGTATTTTTCGGTATGTGTTTACATAATATAATAACTAAATACACATTTTATTTAATATTTCAATCAATTGACAACACATTTGACTTCACAGAAGATAAAAACACAAAACGCCTATCAATTCATTTGTATACAAAAAAACACTGTTTTTGTTATAAATTCATTCATTCAATGCTATCATTGAAAACAACACTAATAAACGAGAGGAGTCTTCCATCTGTGCGTTCAATGCGTTAAACACATGTGTTATGCATTTATTCATTTTTTTTATAAAAAAAATTATATAACTTTTTTTATGTGTGAATAAATAGTAAAAAAAAATAATTTGAAATAAAGAGTCTTTAATAACTTGTTTTAGTTAAAATATTTTATGAAAATTTATATATCTTATATATATATATTTTTTTGTTATTTGAAAAATATCATTTTTTAATTAATTACATATTTATGGAAAACTGATATTTTTGTTGATTTTTTGAAAATTTGTTTTTTTTCAGTCAACAACTATTTGTATTACTAAATATTTGTTTTTGTTGTTTTTCTCACATTTTTTTGTCTATCTCTTAAATAACTAATGTTTATATACTTTGTATGTACAGTATATTTGTTATACAATAATTCCCAACGAAAAAAAAAATCATAATAATAATAATAAAAAAAATTATGAAAACAACGTCAACGCGCTGTCAGTGAGCGAGAGATAAGCCCCTAAAAAGTTAGACCAAACTTAAGTTAAGTTAGAGATCAGCAGATCAATGACCCATTCAATCGTTACTTTAGGCATTATTTTAGTAGTTTTTTTTTGGAGGTATACCTACAAAATGTCTTAAAAGCACAGGTATTATACAGTACTATAGAATGTATATAACTTTAAAACTAAACAAAAATACACACAAAATTTTTAATGGTATTGATGATTGAGAAACAAGTGGTAGTCATAAATTCCTGAACTGTCTATCAGTATATATATATATACTGTATTTTATGTGCTTATAATTGCTTATTGACCGCTGATGGATATCCTCAACAAACAAAAATATAAAAGCCCTAAATCTTTATCTCTCTTTCCATATGAAACTCCCATATTATTAGTGTCTGTTTATATTATTTGGTCAGTCAGTGTGCCTGCACTTGTTGTTTAGCGTCCACTACTACTGTACTGTCCCTATCTGACCCTACCTGTAATCTAACATTTAGCTCATTATATAAGCAATATGAATGACTTAATATATTTTTTAAAAGTAAACTAACTTTTCAAAAACATAGTTTTGTTATACACAATACTGAAACAAACAGATACTTAATATTCAAGGTCTCCTGGGCTCTGTGTCCGATACCCGGAGCCCACACGACAACAGTCAGTCAATCGGTATTTAAATTACTTTGGCTTTCACTTTAAAAAATATTTTTTCCTTATATAATCTCTCAATCAATACCAATATACTGTATGTATAATCACTTGCTATTTGGCTAAAGTCCAGTGAAGTTTCACTTTTTATTATTTGTTTTGTGACTTTGAAATTTGAAAGTTTGAATCATAAAAATCTTTTAGCTTTAATTTTGCCATTTTTGCACAAAAATGCATAACACATTTTGGCAATTATCGGCTTATATCCAAAAGTACAAAATTATAGCATACATATTCATTATTAATTAACTTAAAATTTTATAAATGAGTTAATTATTATTTTTTCAAATAAATTTAAAGATAAAACTTAAATATTTTGCTTAAATGGCATCTTTCTATAGAATACTGTATTAAGTGTTTAACATAATTATTAAACAAAGATATATTTATAAATATTTAGCGATCAGTATATTTGATAATTTATACTCACTTTTTAAAAACTGTTTTACTCAGCAATTATTATTATTATATTATATTATAAAACTTAAAAATATATTAAAAGTTATTAGAAATCAGGGAAAAGGTTTTCATAGTATTTTTGGGAATATATGGCGAAAGTATCACAAATCTGGCAAATGATTTATTAAATACATGTATAAAAATGAAAGAAAAAAATTTGAATTTTTTGTTTTTTTTTTTTGGATTACTATGAGATGAAGTCGTGCCAAATGTGGGCTCAATGTTGTGTTTGCTGTTTATTACTAAATATTCATTTAATTTATGGGCTTAGAAACACAAAATGATGGTTTATATAATAAAATATAAAACATGATATTTAATATGCAGACAATTGTTTGATGTATTATTATTATTATGATTATTATGATAGCATCAATTCAGATAATAGATTTTATACATATAGTATATATATATATATATATTATATATATATATATATTTAGCTTTATGTCTGACATAGATGTCTAATCTTAATAACAATCACAACAAAAACAACAGAAACAACAAGTTATGTAAAATTATATATATTTAAAAAAATGAATTCATTAGTGGTTTCTTAAAAACATAGTATATATTTGTTAAATACATTTGTATCTAAAAAATTATTTGAAAAAAATGTTTTTGGATTAAATTATTCTTCCTGAATATAATGTAAAATTGTATTTTCTTATAATAATTATATAATAAGTTTTAAATTCAATAAATTCATTGCTTAATATATATATTAATATATTGTAGATGTAGTATATATTCAACAAAATGAAATTGAAATAAAAATTATTAAAATATATTATTATATGTTTTTTGTTGTAATCAATATAAATGTTACTATTTTAGCACACATTTGTTATATTATCAATAGTTTTATGTCAACATAACTGCTCAATTATTGATATATATTTTCTTATTTCTAATATTTTTTAAGTGATTTGATAAAAACCACTTAATATACTGACTATTATTTGCTCCAATTTTTTTATAATTCTTCAAATTTTTTATCATCTAATTTATGAGTAATAAATTCATACATAAGTTGTTAGACTTTGAAAGTTTTGAAAAATGTGTGATTTACAGCATATTATAAATATTAATATAAATTATAATTGTGACTATTTTAAAAAAAACATGTGATTTATAAATTTTCTAATTTATAATTAGATCGACAGTTAACAAAAATATTGATTTTTGATATATTTTTAACATATGGTTTAATTTTTTTATATTATATTATATATTATATAATATTACAAAAAATAAATGTTAAATTATATTATTTTTTAAAGATATTAATCGCTATTTTCTTTATTGTTTGTTGATTATAAAAACATAAGCTATTTATATTTTTTAATATCATAACAAAAAAAGTGATACAAATTATTTAAATGACCTGATTTGAGGTCACAAAATTTGCTTAGAAAAAAATATCTTGTTTTATATTTTAATATATGTCTAAATAAACACATGGATTAGCTTAATATAAAAAGTTTAATTTGATTTAAGAAACAAATATATTTTTTTTTGTATTATAAAACTTTATTTTAAACTATTAATTGTGTCATTTGCATAATTAACATTAAAACAAAAAAAAACCTTGGTACTACATTGCATTGTGATCAAATTGTCTAGTATATTTATGTTTTTAGAAAATATCAGTTAATATATTAAGATTTATACTAAAATAAACTAATATAAAATTTTCAATATTATCTAGTTAAATTTTCTATGATTAATTATCATAGACATACCACTTATTACTAGATAGCAAAAAATGTTAGCAGCTTGTCTAGGATCAAAATTCTAGTTATGCTCCTTATGTTATACTATATAAAAAAAATATTTATAGTTTTTATTTAAGACAAGTATAAGTACTGTCAAAAAACTATTTTTAATATATTACATACTATTCTCACACAATAAGGACATTAAATAATAAAAGTTCAATTAAAAGGCGTGAATCAGTCAAATGGGAAGGAAATTGCAAATTAGATTTAAACAAAGTTGTTTGACTGTGTATTTGATTATTATGTAATTTTTATTTTTGATTATTATTATTATTTTCATTTATAATAACATTACAATAAGCCATTAGCGATAAACATGATTAGTGGCCATCTAGGAGTCTAATATTACTAATTTATATTTATTTTATTTAATTAAATAAAATTTTATATCATATTTATAATAAGTTATTTCAAATTACAAGTTTATTAGTATTTTTATTAATTGATTTGCTCCATATTTTTTCACACATAAATTGCCGATTGTCAAAGAGATCAACAATTTTAAAATGTTTATGTTTAAATAAATAATTATAACTAAATAATAATATTAATAATACTAAATGCAAATTAAAAATTGTTTGCTTTTAATTAAATACTGCCACTTTTAATGCTGTGAATAAATAAAAAAATATTTTTTTTAAATATAATTAAAATTAATTAATATATTTATTTCTTAGTTTTCAAAATTATAATTTTATGCATATATAATCAATTACACCTACTGTTTCCTATGAAAAGTCTATTTAAATTGTAATATAAAAGATTTAAATGCACTTTAAAATACAGAAAATGTTTTTAATAAATTTAATTATTTTTTATATTATTACATTGAGAAATGTTTGTTTGAAATAATAAAAGTTTACAATTCATTATTAACAATGTGGTTTTACAATTAAAAATAAAATAATTTATTTGTAATATAAACAATTATAATTTAAATAAAATATATAATATTTTATAAGTAATAAAATGTCTTTTATGTCATAATAATTGTTTTATTATTTTTATTTAAATAACTTTTAGTAAATGTCACGCAATGCATGCTTTAATTTTGTGATAATATTTAATATGTAATAAAAATAAATTTATTTAAAAATATAGTAAATACTAGAGAATTAATTAAATATTATTTATGTAAATTAAGTATTAATTATTTTATTACAGTGAAGAAAAATTTGTCAAATAATATTATATATTTATTATTATTATTTTGCTAAATAATAATGTTATTCATTTATATGGATCAAATAAACAATCAATAAGTTTGGGGGACTTAATAGCAACTGAATAAATTCAATAATCACTATTTGATTATAAGTTATAACCTAAATACAGCATTTTCTAGTTAATAGGCAAACAACTAATAAAAATATGTATATATATATATATATATATATATATATACTGTATATACCATATATAAATTTTTATATTGTTGTGTCTACTGATAAAACATCTTAAAATACAAAACAAAAATTGTTAGACTTTTTTTAGTTTATTTATATATTATTTACAAAAGGATTATATCAATACATCAATTGTAATATATTTTTTTTTAAAACCGGTCAAAACAATAACATTTGTTAACAATTGTAATCTTTTTGTACAAATTAATACAGTTTTATTTGATATTTATATTAATACATAAACATTGTTGCATTTTTAATGTATTGTATACAATAATTATCTAAACTCGTATAAAAAACAAACTAATTTATATATATTATACAACAAATTATATTATAAAACTTAGTCAATAGCTTTTAAAATGAATTAAATATTTAAATATTTATCTATACTTTAAACTATGCAAACTTATAAAAATTTAATAATAATTAATTATTCAAATTATTCAAATAATGTCCAATTGAATAAATGTCAAAATGTCAATAATGCTGTTATGTAAATATAATATTAATATTAATAGCTTATTATATTCATATTTAATTAATATCTTTAAATTATTTATTAGTAAAACAAAACACACAAAGCTTTAAACTAAAATCTATTTTTAAAAATATCTTCTTAAAAAGTCACTAATGATAACTATTTTATAATCAAACTTTAATTATTGAAAAAAGTGAGTAAAACAAAAACAAAATAAAAAATACAAATAAATCCTACTGTAGTTCATTAATGTAAGGGAATGGTAGATAAAAAAATAGTTGAGAAAAAACAGGAATAACGGCTATTGAAGTAAACAATTAAAGATTTTTAAAGTTTTTTTTAATGATAATTATGAAGAAAACAATTGATTTAGTTTATTGAAGCGTTAAATGCCGTCTCCAAATAAATTAAATTAATTGTAATGTTGTGAATAAATTTAGCAATGATTGCCAAAATAGTTTATTTTATTTTTTAATCAAGGTCGAGTTAATTTGACATAATTTGAATTATATCACACAATTTATCTTATTTAATAGTATAATTGAGTATTTCATATTAATAATTTAATTTAATTTAATTTTGATTATATGATTATTGAAGACGATTTAAGAATATATATAATAATTATTATACTATTTGTATTTTTGTAATAACAAATTTATATTAAACTTAATAAAAATTATTAAATAACAAATTTAAAATATTACCTTGTATAATTTTTGTTATTGTTTATTATTAATTAACTAATTTACAATCAATAAAAATATATAAATGTTTCATGATGCAACAAATTTTTGAATTTTAAATTATTATTTTTGTAATATTTATTTATTTAAAATAAATTTGAATAAAAACTATAATCATAAACTTTTGTTTATAAAATATAATAAAACAAATTAAACAAGAATAACAACAAAAAATATTAAATATTATATTATAAATTAAACAAACAATTTAATAAATTATTTTATTGTGTTGGCCTCCGGTAACCATAATTTTAAAAAAATTTATTTATCTCATGGACAGTGAAGGATAATATTAGGGAAATAAAAAACAATAATTGTTTTGTAATATAAACAAAAAAATACATTTTTTAAAAAATATTAATGAGAGTCACTTTAATAATTATTTTATAATCATTGTAAATAAGTATACTATTATTTAAATTATTTTTAGTTTAAATTTAAAAAATAATATACTAAATAAATTAACTTTATTATTATTATTTAAGTAATATTAACAAAATTATTCCTATTAATAATAGATTAAGATAGTTTATTTTTGGTTAATTTTTTCAATTTCAATGATAAACTAATAACTAGTCATACTAAATGTTTTTATTTATTATATTATTTAGCAAATTATTAGATGACTCAAACAAATACAATACAATATTTTTAATTCATTGATATTTTTGTTTAAAAATTAAGAGCTTATATATATATATATAAAGTAATTTTTTGTATTTAATTTGCAATTATTATTGTATTTTAAATAAAAATTATAACTATTTGAGCTTTCAAACTGAACTTTTTGAGAGCCAATATAATCAACTGTGATATTATGGTAACCGTATATATAATATCCAAAAACAATACATTTATCACAATATTAGAGCCAAATTATTAATTAATTATAATAAATAATTTTGTTTATCTTTTAAATACAATAACATATGTGACATTTCCTATGGGATTCAAACAATTTATATGCGATATCATAATTAAAGTATTTAAATTATCGTTTTTTAAATAAAATATTATTTTACAAATTTCAAAAATTTAGTAATATTACACTTTTTTCATATAACAAAACTTAATTGTTATTAAATTACTTTTAAAAACTATTTCTAAAATGGCATATAATATGCAATTATTAATTGTAACAATTTTGTTGTCCATTTTTATACAGATATATCGGTCAGAGTTTGTTGAATGCAATTTCAAAGCCAATGACTGCGGTATAGTCAATGGTCCCGACATGAAGACCAGATTCGTGTACGGCTTGGCCACTATCGGCGGTCGCCAACAAAATATGCTAGTCTTGGACGTCAGAAGCGCCAAAACTACTGGCGCTCGACTGGTAACTCCTTACTACAAAACAAAAGGCCAACTATATGGTTGTCTACGCATAGAATGGTATTCTTACGGCTCCGATAGCCAGACTCTTTCGGTAACACAACAGGACAAACGCGATCGTAAACTATGGTCGTCGAGTGCTAAGTCGGCCGATTGGCAAAAGAGTTATATGAATGTCGACCTAAGGAACGGTGACTTTAGATTTTTCATCGAAGCCACTGTTTTGCCGGGAAAATCGGGAACTTTGGCTATTGATAACATCCGATTTGATTATGCCATTTGCTAACTGTCCAAAAACTGTTCAAACAAAGCAGTCTAATTTTTTTTAAAAATTATTAAATAGTTATAATAGCATTATAATGCAATAATTGTGTTAAAGTTTATTATAATAAATTATTAATATATAATTTGTTGTTTTTTTTGTATATCAAGTTAATTGTTAATCAAATTGTTTTTTTTGTTATAGATCTTTGAAGATGTAAAATAAATTATTAGTTTTTTATTTAGTTTTTTTTGTTTGTTATTTAAATTGTTATTAAAATTATTACAAACAAACAAATAATTAATTGCCTGTACTTTTAAATTACAAGTTTTTTAATTTAAAATTATTATCAATTATTATACTGTATTAAGACATAGAGTGACACCTAATGCGAGAAACGTGTGTTTGGAAAATGTTGAGCACATGTTTGCATACATTTTATATAAAAATAAATAAATTATTTTTGTTTACAAAATCTACAGTATTTTCAAACCCAAACATCTTATTTGATCTGAGATTAATTAGTGTAATCGTTGTCCGTTAACGGATCAAATGCACGACAATGGATCAAATTGATGACAATAAGACAAATAAAAAGAATAAGAGAAGTAAAAACCGAAAGAAGAAGTATTTTGTACACAAAAAACGGCCAAAACTTGAGCTCACATTTGATTCAGACGACAGAAAAGAGTATTTGACGGGTATTTTAGATAACTATTTAATTTTTTTTTTTAATTAATAAATTATTTATTACTAATTGTTTTACTAATTGTTTGGATCAATCAATCAATCAATAGGTTTTCAGAAGAGAAAATCTGAACGAAAAATCAAAGCCAAACACGAACTTGAATTGAAACTCAAAGAAGATAAGAAAAGACGAAAACAGCAACAAAAGGAAAGACTCGCGAAGTTATATGACTCTCAACTCCCGGTGCCGGACGACATCCAGGAACTGTTGCCGGCCGAGGCCACAGTTAGCTACGAGTTGCCACAACAAGTGGTAAATATCACAACATTTGATGCGCAACAACTGTCGGGATCTTTAGGTCTGACTTTAGGCCGAAACAAGAAATCAGTTAAAAAAGCTGACAATGAAGTGACATAATTGGTGTCGATATTAATTCATTGTATTATTATAGCTATAAATCATTTATTTTTTCAAATATTTTTTTTGGTGTTAAATAAATTAAATTATTATATCATATATTTGTGTTATTATTAGTTATAATTATTTCATTACTTACTTTATGTCAATATTTTCTTTAATAACATATTGTTTTTACAGATTAGACATAAATTCTAACATTTTATTATAACACTCTCTAAAAATAATTTAAAAAAGTATTTAGAAAAAAGTGCAAAAACAAGTGGCCCGTGGGGGGATCGAACCCACGACTTCCGCGTTATTAGCACGGCGCTCTAACCAACTGAGCTAACGGGCCAGTTATGTTTGAGACTCAATGTATACAATACTTAATGCTAACATAAATTACAATAAACAATAGTATATAAACTAACTATAGTATACATATTTGCTATGAAATTAATTAATTGTAAACATTAACAATAGTAATCAATCAAATAATAATAAAATTCATTATAATTTATTATAAATTTTTAGATAAAACTAGTAATAAATATCTATTATTTTATTATTAATTAAGACTAATGTCATTATAAATGTGTGCCAATTGTATGCAAATATTTGTTGTCAATAGGACTATAAAACGGCGCGAAAGGCAATGCAATACAACAATACATTGCAATACAAACAATATATTTATACACGCATTGCATAAACATTAGTTCAATCAATAGTTTAATGTTTGCATTGAAATCAATACAATTAGCGATACAACCATTGATTAGATGTCCACTAAATAAGATTGTCATCAAAACAATGGCCACTAAAGCGACTCCCAAGAAGTCTGTAATGAATATCAAGTCATCGTCACCGCCGTCGGCGACCTCTTCCAGTGTTTACAATCCGAGTAAAAGTGATTACGACGCCGTCGACGACGCTATCTGGCGATCGGGTGAACGGGTGCCGTACTTGGCCTTTGCCACCACTTTAAAGACCATTGAGGAGACATCGGGCAGATTGAAGATGATTGAAATACTTAGCAATTATTTTCGTTCAGTCATTGCATTGTCTGCCGACGATCTCATTAAATCGGTATATCTGTGTCTTAACAAAGTTTGTCCCGATTATGAAGGCCTTGAAATGGGTATTGATTTAAATTTTTTTAATGATTTAATGACAATTAGTTAATTGAATTTCTAAACAATTGTTTTTTTTCTTATTTACGGTTTGCAGGTATTGGCGAATCATTGATTATTAAAGCCATCGCTGCGGCCACCGGTCGAAAAGTGGATCAAATTAAGGCCGAAATCGAGAAGAAAGGAGATATGGGAATAGTGGCCGAATTGAGTCGAACCAATCAGAAGACATTGTTTGCTCCGCCGAAGCTATCAGTGGCCAATGTTTTCGATAAATTCAAACAAATAACACAAATGTCGGGCAACTCGACTCAGGCCAAGAAAGTCGAAATGATTCAGTCGATGCTTGTGGCCTGTCGTGAATGTGAGGCCCGATATCTTGTCAGATCATTGACTGGAAAGTTGCGCATAGGTTTGGCCGAACAGTCACTTCTACAGGCGCTGACACAAGCAGTTGTTCTTCACAATAATGTCAAAATGAAGCGTAGCTCAGATAAATTCAAAGCAGAAGTGGCCAAACATTCGCTAATATTAAAGACAGCGTACTGTGAGTGTCCTAATTATGACCGAATAATACCAGTCATTCTCGAACACGGCATCGAAGCCCTGCCGACACACTGTCAGTTGACACCAGGCATTCCTCTGAAGCCAATGTTGGCTCATCCGAGCAAAGGTGTTGACGAAGTTTTGCGACGATTTGATAAATCGAAGTTTACGTGTGAATACAAATATGACGGCGAAAGAGCACAAATACATTATGTCGGCAACGGTTCTGTTCTTATATTTAGCAGAAACCAGGAAAACAATACATCGAAATATCCCGATATTATTAAACGTATGCCTAATTGTATTACCGATGAAGTCAAAGATTTCATTATTGACTGCGAGGCTGTCGCTTGGGATCAACAACAGAAACAGATCTTACCGTTTCAAGTGTTAAGCACTCGGAAGCGCAAGAACGCCGAAGAGGGAGACATTAAAATCCAAGTCTGTCTCTATGTCTTTGATCTGTTATATCTGAATGGAGAGTCATTAGTAGCCGAACCACTCAGTAAACGAAGAGATTTATTAAGAGCTCACTTCAAGTCTGTTGAGGGAGAGTTCACGTTTGCCCATTCGAGTGATGTCAACACTCTGGATGAGATACAAGAATTTCTCGAAGAGTCCATTAAAGGCAAATGTGAAGGTCTAATGGTTAAGACATTAGATGTCGACGCCAGTTATGAAATCGCGAAACGATCGAAAAAATGGCTAAAACTCAAAAAAGACTACTTGGAGGGCGTTGGCGACACACTGGATCTGGTGGTCATTGGCGGCTATCGTGGCAAAGGAAAGCGAACCGGCGTTTACGGCGGTTATCTGTTGGCCTGTTATGATGACGGAACCGAAGAATTTCAGAGCATTTGTAAGATTGGCACCGGATTTAAGGACGAAGACCTGGAAAACTTGGCCAACAGTCTCAATGAACACGTTATTGATAAACCCAAGTCTTACTACAATTACGATGAAAGTCTTCGTCCAGATGTCTGGTTCGATGCCGTCCAGGTGTGGGAAGTCAAGTGCGCCGATTTGTCTCTGAGTCCCGTACATAAAGCGGCCATTGGTTTTGTCAACGACGATAAGGGTATATCATTGAGATTTCCCCGATATCTGCGCCTACGAGACGATAAAAAGCCAGATATGGCCACTACTGCCTCACAGGTGTCGGAAATGTATAAAAATCAAGAACAGATCAAAGCTGGTAATGATGACGACGACGATGAAGATGACTATTGAAATACTGATTTATCTATTGATTCTCAATCAATCAATTAACTAATTAATTATAAATTATATGTCAACTAATTTAATGATATTATTTTTAGTTGTTATTAGTGATATCGTATTCAGTCGCTAAATAATTGACCCAACTATAAGTTGGGGTTAAGGGGTAATTCAGATTTTTTGGACGTCCCTTATGTTTAAATTTATTAATAATTTTATCATCATTTTTATTTTAAAAATATATAGTTTTCATTTATTATATATATTTATTTATATATTAATTCATCAATTTAATAGTTTTCAAAAAAATTATCAATTGTTAATCAAACAAACAAAAAAGTAAATGACCATGTTTATATATTTTTAATTATATAACTCAAAGTTACTACTAATACATATAATACATATTACAGTACATTATTTTTGTATACAATGTTATGTAATGATAATGTAATACAAATTTTGTTTGAAAACTGATATAATTTGAATGTATTTATCATTTAATTGATTAAATAAATTTTTATAAAAATAATTAATAAAAGTTATGAATAGTTTAATGAAAAGTCGTGTTTTGCGGTCAACAAAATGTATTAACAGTTGTCTACTTCGTGCGGTTACACGGGTCGAGTGTAGGCCAAGATTTATTATAACAACAACGAAAGGCACTGGAGATCACCGAAGAAGTACTATCAGACCCGAAGAGATGGACAAATTTGAGTCATTGAAAGACAACTGGTGGAACAGAGCTGATTTTGAACCATTGCTGGCCATGAATGAGCTACGGGTGCCGTTTATTAGAGATGCATTCAAACCGTCGGCGCCCAACACTGCTACACCATTGGCCGAAATCAGACTTTTGGAGATTGGTTGCGGTGGCGGTCTGTTATCGGAACCATTAGCAAGACTCGGCGCCAACGTTACGGCAATTGATCCTATCTCGAACAGTATTGAGATGGCCATCAATCACGCCAAACAAGATGATCGACTCACCGATAACTTAACGTACGAGTGTGTGACCATTGAAGAACTATCGGCGAGGGATGAGCTAAAAGAGTCGTTTGACGGCGTAATTGCCAGCGAAGTGGTCGAACATGTGGATGATATTGACTACTTCCTCAAATGTGGCCTCAAATGCCTGAAACCCGACGGAAAACTACTTATAACTACAATAAATCAGACACCGATAGCCGCGCTGATGGCCATTTTGATGGCCGAATATGTCTTGCAATTAGTTCCCAAAGGGATGCATCAATACAAACTCTTCGTCAAACCATCAGCACTGGAACTGCTTCTTCACGATCGTATGTATTGATTTTATTATTATTATTTAATTATAAAAACACTTTATTGGCAAAGAAATTGTTGAAAAGTTTGGGTAAAAAAATTTTTTTTAATTTAAATTTCTATAACTTTTGACATCTTGTGGTCATATAATCTCTTGATTGGATTAAAATTCAATAGAAATACCATTTGTTATATTGCTATTGATTGCCATTATATATATGTTGAATGAAATATCATTATCTATTACATGAAGTTTTTTTATAGCGATTCCGTGAAAATATTGATCGAAACAATTCCAAGAAATAATACATTTCTATGGAATCCTATAATCATTATTAATGTTTTAATACTATATAACATATGTTATGCCTTTAACTTTTAAGGYATTGAAATAAATTATATGATATTTTGTTGTTGTTTTTGTTGTTTAATACAAATTTTGGTAGTTTACTGTATTATATTACAGTATTATTTCACTATTATTAGTATTTATTATTGTTGTTGAAATATATTATATTCAYATTCTCTACAATAAYTGTTTTCTTATAATTTTTTAATTATTTTTTTTATATAATTAAATTTACATCTACTTTAAGAATTTCTGGGAATTATTAAATTTTCAAATTTATTTACATCAACTTTATTTGCTTATGTAAATTATATTATAGTATAACACTTGTTTTTATTATATATGAATATATATTATTGATTTTGTGGTTGCACTAGAAATACCTAACAAAATATTAAAATTGTATGAATTCCTTCGCATACATATATAATGAAACAATAATATTAGTTTTAAATTATTAATTGACAATTCAGTGAATGTCTGAATGATTTCATTAAATAGATTAGATTTTTTGTTGAAATTGGATGTAATATTCCTGGGAGGGATAGTTTGTTTAACTATAAAAACATTTTATATTACATTTTATATATATATATATATATAATAATAATTCTTGAGAAATAATCTCAGATTCTTGACACTTAAGGCTTAAGAATCCAATATTCGCAAAGATTATAAAAACTTTGTATACGTGCTCATAACTACCGGTGCCCAATATATATATATATATATATATATATATATACTGTACAATACAATAGATAGTTGATTATGATAGTTGAGTGGATAGATAGATTGTGTTGGCGTGACATACCTGTGCACACACACACACACACATTATGAACAGCAAACTAAAGTAAATATGAATTATGTTTTATTGCTATCAAACGGATTCTTATAGTCAACAGTTTATTGCAGATTCTGTTGTAATTTTTATGTGCATTCATTGCCATTTGAAATAACTGTATTAATAATATTAGTCATTCAATTCGATATAATTTGAAAGTTGTATTAAATAATGTTATTTGTATTGAAAAGTTGAGGTTATTTGTTATTTGAAATTTTAAATATAAACTAAGTTACATAACTTTTATATTCTATAATTCAATGCGGTTTTAAAAAGTCATTAAAAGATGAAATTTACATTATATTTTTGTGTTAATACTATAGTAATAGTTATATTTTATATTATAACTATTCTATTAGTTTAATTAATACTTTAAATCATAAAAATGTACACTATTTGTATATAAATAAATGTGTGTTAATTTTAATTTAATTAATAAATTAAAGCTCAATTAATAATAATAATATCAATTTGAATGAAAACCAAACTTCGGCGAAATCTATTGATTTTCAATACAATATTCATTGTCTACGGATTTACAATAATGTTCACTAATATAGTGTTTCAAAATTATTTGATTAACTTTGACAACAAATGCCAGAATCAAAGTGAAGAAGTAATGATATCTATAGAATTGGCTGAATATTCTTTGATAATTCTTATCGGAATCGGTTCGTTCAATATATTGGTTGCACTGAACGGCATTTATGCTGTCCTTATTGAAAAATGTTGGCTACTCTTCACGTATGGTGTGTTGGTATACATCCTGTTTACCATCGAAATGGTTACCATTGCCATCATATTTGGTTCGTTCAAGAATTTCACGGAATCCAAGTTTCGTTGCGGTATCGGCGACGAACTGGTCAGTCGCGGTTTCTTTGTTTGCACCACTTTTCTCGGCTCAGCTACCTTTGTAGTGGCTATTCTGCAGATAATGGCCGTCAATAATGGCTGCTCTTTTGCCGAACAGCTAAGAATAGCAACCAATCGATCAACGGATTTATGGCAATCAACATCAACTGTCGTCACCGCTATTGACGCCAAACATAATTCCCAAAATAAATACAAACAAATCATATGAGAAAAAAATATTTATTTGTTATTTTGGAGATATTTTGCTATTTTTGTGATGAAAATAATTATTTGTTTGGTTTTTCGTTACGTAATTCAAGTTATTGTTAGAAGAAATATTGATATAAAAAACCTGAAGTAATTTTATTAAAATTTTGATGAAATATGAGAACTGTTTCAGTGATAGACGAAAACAAACACAATATGTAATAATAATAATTTTATCTCAGTTTTGCAAACATTGTTTTTTCCAAAATAATTATTTATATAATTTATTTGTTTTATTAGGAAATTAGGTTTTTAATACACTTACTTTATATCATATAATACTTATATTTTGTTTTCTTTTCAGATAATTGTTACGTAAACCTCATTCATGGTATGGGTTATAATCCTTTAACTAAACGATGGTTTTGGACACACAACCAATGTGTCAATTATGCGCTCAAAGCCACTAAACACTTATAATTAATTATATACAATATATAAATATCATATCTATATTTATTAATAGCAATTGTGTGCYATAACCACGATTTTAATACTTTAATATAAATTTTGTAAAAAACAATTTGATTTAATATTTTTTGTTTGTTTATCAATTGACGTAAATTTACAAGAAATTCATTGATTCGTTGGGCACTCTAATAGTTATAGTCATCAAAGAATTTCCTATAAAAACCACCGATTCTTCAGACGAAAATCATATTAAGAATTTTATTGTTATTCTTGAGGCAAATAAAAACATATCTATTTTATTATATTATTAATAATTTTGTAAAAAAAGTTATTTGAGTATATATTGCAATAAAATAGTATTTATAAACTGTTAATCAATAGTTTAAATTCATTATTTTTATTCATTGTTAATAAATTGTGATTAAATTGTAAGTTTATAAGTGATAATTAAAAAGAAATTCTAAATTTCTATATATATTTTTAATTAACATTTAGATGAGGTTTTACAAGTCATTAGTCATAATCACTTTGCTTTGCATTACATCCACTATCGGTGACATCAATATACAGGACAGAAGGATACGTGAGGCCAAACATTTAGACGATCACCGCATTGTTAATGCTGTCGATCGCAGAACTGGAATCGATGTAAATCATAGATCAATGAAAAATAATTATATATTTTTAAAAATTATTGTTTAGAAATATGAAGGAAGCGAAAGACAAAGTGCTGAATATCGTCGCGATTTAAATGAACAAAGAGTTAGTGAGACTCGCGACAGACGAATGGATGAAACTCGTGACCGACGGGTAGACGAAACACCCGAAAGACGAATGGACGAGACTCGCGACCGACGAATGGATGAAACTCGTGACCGACGGGTAGACGAAACACCCGAAAGACGAATGGACGAGACTCGCGACCGACGGGTGGACGAGACTCGTGACCGACGAATGGATGAGACCGACGGGTGGACGCGACCGACGAATGGATGACCGATGAAACTCGTGACCGACGGGTAGACGAAACACCCGAAAGACGAATGGATGAGACTCGCGACCGACGGGTGGACGAGACTCGTGACCGACGAATGGACGAGACTCGCGACCGACGAATGGACGAGACTCGTGACCGACGGGTAGACGACCGACGAATGGATGAGACTCGCGACCGACGGGTGGACGARACCCGCGACCGASGAATGGATGAGACCCGCGACCGACGAATGGACGAAACTCGYGACCGACGGGTAGACGAAACACCCGAAAGACGAATGGACGAGACTCGCGACCGACGGGTGGACGAGACTCGYGACCGACGAATGGATGAGACCCGCGACCGACGAATGGATGAAACTCGTGACCGACGGGTAGACGAAACACCCGAAAGACGAATGGACGAGACCCGCGACCGACGGGTAGACGAAACACCCGAAAGACGAATGGATGAGACCCGCGACCGACGAATGGATGAAATTCGTGACCGACGGGTAGACGAGACTAGCGAACGACGATTGGACGAGACCCGCGACCGACGGGTAGACGAAACACAAGAAAGACGAATGGATGAGACCCGCGACCGACGAATGGATGAAATTCGTGACCGACGGGTAGACGAGACTAGCGAACGACGATTGGACGAGACCCGTGACCGACGTGTGGACGAAACTCGCGACCGAAGGGTAGACGAAACACAAGAAAGACGAATGGATGAGACTCGTGATCGACGGGTAGATGAAACTCGTGACCGACAAATGGATGAGACTCGAGATCGACGGGTRGATGAACTCGWGATCGACAAATGGATGAGACTCGAGATCGACGGGTTGACGATAACCGCAGAGAATCTCAAATCGAAACTGATTTGAAGCGTTTTGATGAGCGAACTGTTCGCGCAATTGAAGACAAACAGTGGCCAATAATGTCAATAAAAACCGAATCGATGGACAACATTATCAGCAAATTTGGTCCAATGGCTGTCATTTCACTCCTTATAATCCTAACACTCAAGACATCCAATAAAGGCTCCGATTCTTCGTTTAACTTCTCAAAACTTATCGCTATTTAAATTCATCGAARTTTTGATTTTTTAAAAATTAATAGAAAACAAAATATCTATTAAATATCAAACACTTTTAACATTCATATTATGTCTTAATTTTTTTTCAAAAAAAAAGTTAATCAATAAATTTAAATATTTTATGTTAAAACTAAGTTTAAGTTAAAAGTTTAGTTTTTCAATGTTATATAAATCATTTGTTGACTCTAATGTGTATTTCTATTTAATATTTAAGATGACATTTAAACCAATAAAATGTGTATAGTTTTAGTCTTAAAAAATAAATAAATAATTTTATTTCAATTATATATATAAAGTAAAGTATATCCCTATCCTCCCTGTCCTTCCTGTCCTTCCTGTCCTTCCTGTCCTCGACACAGGTATTATTGTTAGGTATTGTTAGGAAAGTTCAATGACCTTCACATAACTAATAGGTAATCGTAAAAAGTTTGTTTATTTTTATATTACAAGTTAACACTAGAAGTGAAGAAAATATAGGACTGGGACTATACATACATGAGCCATGAGTATAATACATGAGCCTTAAAACAAAATTATATATGATTTCCTATCTAATCGTCTTATGAATATTAGGCACAAAAAAATAAATACTAAAACAAAAGTTTTTCATTTTTAGTCAAATATTTGTAACTTTTATGTGACGATTGCATCACACTATTGGATGAAATGACCCAAAAAAAAGTTGGCTCCAAAATACTCACTAATATTTTATAATATAAAGTATAGCTTTYCGTACGTAAACTACGTTAGTATAATAAAACTGTATTTTGTAGGACAAACACATTGACTATAAGCATAAGGGGTGTCAATAGCAGTGTGTAGTCGTATTGACTGAATCATAGTCTCTGTCTCTCTCTATTGGGAACAACCATTGTATTGACAGTTAAACTATGGATATATCGCTATGAATACGACTGTTATTATTACATACAATACTATAAGTTATAACTTATATTCAAAACATGTGTAAAATGTTTGTGATTTCAATAGACTGTCCAATATTTCATTGATTGTTTGTCCACTTATTTCAGACACTGATTACCGAATCTTTTTCCCGAATGGTTACCGATTATACTCTCTATTCATAAGTGATGAATGACTAGTAATTTTCGGATCAATTGTCTYTCCAATCGCACAACACTTTCAACGAGACATAGACTTTCCAAAGACTTTTTGGCGCCGTTTCGTTGACCATCTGTTGGCCACCCGATGGCTACCTGTGTTAAGCCATTCGCGAGTTCGGCCGGTTATTATCACCGACAACGAGTGATTAATTCACTTGTCGGCTATCATAAAAATTTGACGGCCGATAACCTCATCAAACGCGATGTCTTTCTCAATCAAGAGTTTATCGACTGCGACAACGCATTCAACGATATCTACAAACACTTCCAGGACTTTGACAGTCTGGACACATATGAAGACGATTATAAAGATTTGAGAGACAATTTCACATTATTTTTGGACAATTTGTGTGCATTGGAATCAACTGAAGACACGACTAGCAAACCTAAGACAATGTTTGGTTGTATTTGTTGTCAATCGTGTCAAATGAAGTCCAAAGATTTTCTGAAGACTACTAACCAAATGCTGGACGACTTTCGACGGCAATTGTCGTCACTGAAGAATGACGTTCGGCAAGAATTGGCTGAAATTAACAGYCAATTGAATCAAACGCGACTCCATTTCGCTAAACTGTTGGTCGATCTTCAGACCAAAATGAATGAAAAGAACAATAGGTTGGATAAGATTCTCGATTTGAGTAAACTATTGTCACAAACCAATGATTATCTTCTTAATGATAACAAACAAACTAAAAACCTTTTGGAGAATGTTTGCAAAGAAAACATTATATATCGGAACCGATTGGGAATTGATCTCAAAGTGACTCTCAGTCGCAACGAATGTAAGAAATATTATCAACAAATGAAACGACGAAAGAAGGAAATGAAAGATCAAAAGAATGACGCCATCAATAGTGATGTCAAAAGTGAAAGTCAAAAATTTGATGGCATGAATGTTACGACAATTGTTAATACTGTCAACGATAACTTGAGGACGACTAATGTGGTTATAAAGAAAGAGACAATGAATACACCAATAATTATCAATGATTTTGTTAATAAAACAACAACAACTCCATCTTCATCTAAAACTACATCCCATTCATCACCACAAGTGTCGCCAAACATGAAGACCTATAGCAATCTGGGACTCGGATTTTCACGTAAATCTCCTGTTCGGCTCAAGAATGGACTCAATGGACACAGAATGTCACCATTGATGACCAATAAGTTAAAAGAATCCAATAATTATTATCATATTCATAATAATAATCATCTAAATAGTAATTCTAGTATAACTACCGAATCATTGCGTGCAAACTATTGTAATATTTTTACCAAATATTACATGAGAGGTACGGGTGATAATAATAATYACAAATTAAAATCAAATGAGACAACCGCTGCTAACATCGGCGGTAATGATGTTAATCGAGATCGAGAAGAGTCGACTAATCAAAGTGATAATAAATCATCTCACATACCATCACCTCATCGTATTAATGGCAAACATCGACTCTCGCCTAATGATAATAACAATGACACTTCATTTATGGTCAACAAAAAGTTTCGGGAAAATTGTGACCGAAATAAATAATTTGTTGTTWATTATTATTACCTGAGTTTGTTTAGAGAGTTATTTGTTTTATATTAATAATCAAACTAAATGTTAATTTTAAAAAGATTTGATATTCAAATCATAATTTGTTTTTATTTATATAGAGGTATAAACCTTAATCTGTTTTTTAAATTATTATTATTATTTAAAAAAATAATACAAATTTTCTTGTATAATAAATATTATCAAAACATTATTTTTCAACTAYAGTATATGTTTATATATACCGGTATATATATATGATGTTTATRCTGACTCTATGCACGAGTTTTGATTGTAAAATATAAATTTAATTATAAACAAGATTATATATATCATATTACTGAAAATAACAAAGTGATGACAATATTTATTTTTAAGATAATGAAAAAATAATAAACAAATTTCCAATTAAAAAAACTAGAGTTTAAAATCATAATTTAGCTGCAAATAAATCATACAGTACYGTATTTATATCAATATTGTTTTATAATACATTTACTGGTTTAAAATTTGCGCAAATATTGAATGTAGTTGTGTCTGATCGTTGGGTAACCATTTTTTTCCCGTTGAACCACAYAATTCATGGGGAAAGTCGGTCACAACAGTTGGTACCAGAATTTTTCACAAACTATTTCACAGAGAGATTCAGAGAGAATATAAAGAAAAAACAAACAAAATTATAAATTTGATGGACAGTCAGTTATTGCTGTAGTATCACAAAGGTTTACAAAAAACAAATTATTTTATAATTTACAATTTTATTTAAAAATTTTATATATATATATATATATATATATAAATATATATACTATTTTTTATTTGATTGATAAAAGTTTATATAATAATCAGTACATTAGATGAATTTATTGCATTAGATATCCTTGAAATTAAATATATTTTTCACTCTTTGTAATATTTAAATTATCTATTATATTATATATAATTATTAAACATTGCTTTAATTTTTAATAATTTTTTGAAAATTAGTTTATAATAACTACAGTATATATAATTATAAGTATATTATATTAATTTATAACATTGATTCATGATATCTGATATCAATTATATTTGAATTTATAAAGTATCAAATAATCTAAAAATAAATAAACACATTAACAAACAATAAATAATTGTTAAACTTTTATATATATATATATATATATATATATAAAATTCTTTATTTAATTTCAATATAACTATTTAAAAAAATAATATAGTCAAAAAGCAATACAAATAAATCTTTATAAAAAATAATATAATTTTTTTTCTAACAATATTTAAATTATAACAATTATAACAATATATATAAATATATATATWTATTTATTTATACAAYTATTATGCCAATTCTTTATCATCACAATCATTATCATTATTATTATCGTTATCATCATCATTGGCCACTACATCGATATCTGTATCATCTATTGTGTTAACCTGACAACAAAAATCATTTGCATGCGATACCAATAGTGACTGTCGATTATTGTCATCTAAATCACTATTACTATTATTATTATTATCTATATATTGCAGATGACTGTGATAATGGTTGTGGTGGTGATGACGATAATGATTAAAATGTTGTTGAAGTTGTTGTTTATTACACGATTTCGATGAGTCGGCGGCTGTCGTACCGGTGGTCAAATCGATGACCAGATTTTGGTCGTCATTAACGTCAAATGATCTTTTATTTCCCATATTATTATTAATATTATTAATATAGTTATTACTATTATTACTATTACTATTATTATCAAATCTATAATTTATTTGTGCTATAAAATCATTGCCATTATTAATATTGTTATTAGAATTTGTAAAATGTTTGCTATAATTTGCTTCTTTATTATTGTGATATTTTATAAAATAATTTTTATTATTATTATTATTATTATTTAAATTATTATTATTGTTGTAATCAAAATGATTAGTGATATTATGTGATCCAATTGATTCATTAGATATCGCTTTTGGCTGTGAATTAATAGTAAATTTATTAAAAAAATGTTTATTAATTAAAGTAATTAGTTGTAATAATTTTACTAATTAGYATATTTTTAAAAAAATTGTATATTAAAAATTATAAAAACAAAATAAATAATATAAAAAATATTTGCTTAATTATTTTAGGATATAATTACTGGATTTATAAATATTTCTCGTTTGATGGCAGCCTTGAGTATTGGAAAAGGAAAGTCTGCTTTTTTGGCAACAATTTCTCTCCAATTGTCTACACCATTGCTGACACACAACTTCTTCCTCGACGGTGACAATGATCTACTGGCTAATGAAGGTCTCGATATTTCTGGGAAATTATATTTTTTAAGAAAAGAAAACATTTAAATTTAAATGATAAAAATAGTCAAATAAATCTAAATAAATTAATTGTAAGACATACTTGCAATTAACGGCAGTGTCGTTGGTTGAACATCAATGTCCTGATCGATCACTTGTGATACCAATTTCAGTTTAACAGGAGCTGACAGTTCCTGATCTGACGGTCGTCTCAGTTGCAGATAAACAGTCTTTTCTTGACCCAAAGATTCCGTGTATTTGGGTGTCAATAATGAGATACCTAAATGTCGATATATGAATGCAATGACTCCAGAGTCTTGCCATTTGACTTGATTTTGGTCATCCAATTCATAAAACCTAACTTCGATGTCGTCCCGTAAAACAAAAGACGTAAAAAGCATAAGTTTTGAACCATTTGACGATATAGTGTGCGATGATATGTCAATAATATTGAGTTCGTTACACGATTTCTTGTCAAAGATGACATCGGAGACGACCGGTTGCAATGGTATTGAGTATTGACTGGTCTTCGGGTCTTCAATCAAAATTTGAAAGCAAAGTCTAAGTGTTAAGCAATTGAAGACAAAAAATTAATAATAATTTTAGCACTCATACCATTGCTGAAGCACATACCTAACAGCACTCAAATTGATCTCAAATGATGAACAATTCATATGATCAAAGCCACAGTCAAACGGATCAATTTGCAGGGCTTGTCGTCGTTTCAATCGCACTCGTATGTCGTTGCGTTTGGCGCACTGTATGCCCATCGATGGAAATGTGGCGATCATATCCTTGTTGTCGATGACAATCTTTGCGATACCATTACTGCATCGTTCGCCCACTAAATTGTGCGGATGTTGTCTGTACGGGAAATCTTTGGTCACACACGAAACAATGGCCAATGCACTGCCCGTGTAGTTCATTATCTAATTTAAATATATATATATATATCGATATATATAAACAAATGGTAAATATCAATAAATATTTATTTGAAAAATTTTTCCAAACTAATCATCATCATCCAAGGTTATTCAAAATGCAAACATACATTTTTTTAAAGGATCACATTTATAATTGAAAACTTTATTAACAAATTAATATTTTCATACCTGAATTGCCGGATATGTGGTGATATCGGGCGTCGAGTTGACTCCCGGTATGGATCCGGCACTTCTGCCTTCGCATTCGTACCGAAATCGGGTGCCGCCTCTGGCCGGCTGTTCAATGATCCGAACATACGGTGTCTGATTTAACGACAGTATTTTGTCACTCATTATATTATATTAATAACATTAACTCAATAAATAAAAATTCAAAAAATATATTTATGATTACAAATTAGACTTTTAATTTTCTGATAAATATTTAAATAAAAAAATTGTTTTAAAACAACAAATGTTTTTTTCGAAATGTTTTCGAAGACTCGGACGAGTTATTAATATTTTTTTTGTTTTCAATTTCATTAAAATATTTTTTTTCTATTTAATGGGAAAATTTCATTAGAAATAAAAACCTATTAAATTAAATAAAATATATATAACTTTTTTGTATAGTAAATAAATAAAATATACATATTTTATGTACAAATATACTGTATATTATATGCAAAAATTTTTATCGCAATTTTTTTCTTTAATGACACTTAATATTGGGAAAAATGTTTTGTCTTTTAAAGTTATTTTTTAAATAAATTAATTAATTGTTTTCCCAAAAAATATATCTTTTTGTTTACTTTTTTTTATAAAAAAAAAATTGTAAAAATTAAATCAAATTAATGCTAATTATACCTACAGTTATAACAAAAACAACAATAATAATACTAAAAAATTGATGCAAAAATTATATACAAATATATAAATATTGTTTTAGTGAGTTATGATTTTCAAGTTCGCTGTCAAACGGGAAAATTCCACTGAAAACTTGTGAAAATTTTGTTTTTTAAACATTTACCTATGCTTTTAATAAAATATATAATTATAATTTGATGCTAATTTATATACTGTATATAATATATGTAAATGTGAGGAAGTTTTATATTATAAATATTAATATAGTAAATACTTTTTATAAATGTTGTATATAATATTATACAATATAGTGTATATAACATATTAGTTAATTATTTAGATATATATATTTATTTATATATTTAGTCTGTTTTTATACAGTAAATATTATGCAATAGTTTTTTTTCATGGATTAAACCATTGATTCAGTTATTAAAAACACTATGAAAACAATTAGTTTACAACCGATTACGTAATGTGAGAAAATCCTCCAATTTTGGGATAAATTTATGGTAAAAATTTAATTCAATGTCATTTTGTTGATAAATATAGGTAATAATTAATTGTGTGATTCATTTATTTTAATTGTCTTTTTTTTGTATATTTCAAAAAAATAATATAATATAGTTTAATATGAAATAATTTATAAAGCATATGAATTTAGGTTAATTGATGTTAATAATTTCTATAAATGATATTGTTATTCATATTTGATAAAAAAATTAAATTAAAATAGTTTTACAATTGATTTATTCCAAAAATTAAATAAATATTATAATTAAATCAAAAATTTTTATTGTACTTTTTAATTAATTGTATTATTTGAGTTAATTTTAATTATTAATATATATATATATATATAAGTTGTAATACAGTACTTAAAATATATCGTAAAATATAATATATATTTATATTATATTTTACGATATATTTTAAGTGCTGTATTACAAACTTAAATAAATTAATGAAATTGAGTGAAAATCCAATTACAGTATTAATATCTTTTTAGGTTTAAATCTGGTGTATAGTAAAAGAAACTGTTGTTTATAAGATTGATCTTCAGGAAAGGCATTTGTTTTAATGATAATCGCAATCAATGTCAACAACTGATAGAAAAGCATTTGATAGACCAATAGTCTAATATTCTTAAAAAATATCTGATCAGTGATGTCCATGTAATAGAGTGGAAAAGATAATTCATTGTCATTACAACGATTGAAACCGTAGAGGAAGACAACGATTGATTCTGAAACCAGTTTAATGACAGATAAATCACTGACCATTTCCAGAAAGTAGTGAAGATTTTTGGTTAGTACTATAAAGTTAGATAACAACAGTTGATCTGCAAAACAGGCGGCGACTATCATTGCCGCCAAACTTTTATTTCCGCTAAATAGGACACCAATTAGATAACCCATACTCTGTATCACTAACGAGGCTAATGTCATCACAGATGTTAACATCAAAAATATTGACAATTGGTTGTATATATTTGCTATAGACGTAACAATCAGTGTGTTGATGAGTGTCGGTATAATATTGGCCACTGTTTTGGTCCAAAAGTAGACACCAGTACTGTACCAGACTTTAAGATCATTTAAAAAAATAAAATGATTAAACTTATAGTAAAACAATATATTTAATTACCATTTCTATGTTCTGTTAAGAATGTCTTCATTTCAATCAAACATTTTAAAGTAGATATAACTAAAGTGATTAATACAAAACCCGAAATCATCGACCAGTGATATGCTATGTTCCGTGCGGTAAGACTTTCGTCATCGAGTTTAGCATCAGATTTGTTACATCTGTACGGAAATTCATCATCAAAACTGCCGACACAACCGTTTGGTTCAGTCATCTCGGGTTTGGCATATAATCTCAAAACAATGGCAAAATGTGCGACAACTATCAACTCCAATAGCAATACTTTCCAATAGTATCGATAATTATAGATAACTGTGCGCCGCATAACAGTCCAAAAGTTAGACCAATTAAATCGTTTGCTTCCGTTATTGAATCCATTTGCAGAAATTTTTATCTCATTCTTATAGCGCATAAGTATATCATCTCTGAGTTTAACAGATGTCGTGTTTGTTAACTTAATTACCAGATTATCGTTGTTGTCATTTAAGGCCAATTTGTTGATCACTTCGACAGGTGTTTGAAATTCATCAACAATTATAGAGCAATCATTTAAGTGACTCTTAAGATTTGTTGGTAAACCATAATATAGACATTTGCCACAATTACTTAAGATATATAACCGATCAAATTGGTTAAAAATATTGAAACCAATTGAGTTGACTATTGATGTCACTATTGATATACTGTACTTACGACTCAGATATTTCAAACATTGTATAACCACTTCGGCTGACATAATGTCGAGACCATCTATTGGGTCATCAATGCATATGACATTAGGCACATCACATGCAATCAATTCCATGGCCACAATCAAACGTTTCTGTTGACCAACACTACAGTTACCACATGAAGTGTCGGCGATATCACTGATAAGTAAGTCATTCATCATTTCATTGACTTTTGTTTTGTGATCGATGTCTTTGTTAACATTCTTTAACATCGACGCATAAATGAGTGCTTCTCTAGCTTTAAGACCACATAACATATGCTTTGAAACATCTTTTGCTATAAAACACTTGCGTATCAATTGATACCGATTCAAATGTATTTGAGTCTCATTAGTCAGGTATGACTTATGCAAACCGTTAATAATATTTAATAGAGTTGTCTTTCCACTGTCCAGTGGACCCGTCAATGCCGTGAGTGTCCCTAATTCAAGATAACCATTGATTGAATCAAGAATAACCACTTCATTTGCAAAACAATTGTCAATTTTCTTAAATGTCAGATCAGTCCATGCAATAGATATTTCTCTATGAGATTTACTATCAAATTGTCGCTCAATTATCTCCAATCTATTTTCAAATTCAATTTTCTCTTCATTGACATAAACTTTACCGAAGATCTTATTGACATCAATTACCGAAACTCTTCGTAAATTTCGGCTATTTTTACGATTTTCACTTTCACTGGATTTTGCTTTAAACTTAATATGAGTTGACATCAAGTTTTTCATACAATCAAACGTATTATTGGCTTTAATATAAAGTATGAGAAGCGCTAGAATCCGGAATATTAGACATGAACTGAGCTGATATATAGGCAGTGAATTGACCATTGAATTAGTTAATCCAAATTTTTGCATTACATATGAATTGTTATTATTAGGACACCAATTAAGACCATATATGATAACCAAAATTTGATTATATAAATGATAGACCATTGATAGCAAACCTATTGATTGTAGTCCCAGAGGTAAATCATCAATTCTTAGCATTGCATTACTGAATACATTGCTATAAACAAACAAAATGATGGACATCCCGATGATGGACAATACTTTAAGATTAACAAACAGTGTGACTAATAAATATGCCAAACTCTGTGTTTCAATTGCACCGAAAATAAATGCTGTCACATATTGGACCAGTCGATGGGTGTCATAGATGGGAGCGGTCATATAAAAACTGGTGATCGACATAATAACAGTACAAAACAGCACAGGAACTATATCTATTAAATTTTTAGTTAAATAAAATACACCGGTGCTATACCATCCTGGTTAAATTTAGATAGATTAACAATTTTAAAAATCATCAAAAATATAAGTTATTATAATTATGATTATTAGAAAAAAACTAACTGTTTTGGTGTTCTGTGAAAAATATCTGAACATCTCTTTGAAAGACAACCGTAGATAACGTTAGTCTCATTACTATCATTACTGCGGCGACCAAATAGTGGTATTTAACGCCGTCGTCCAGTACTAACTGCTCGTCCAATATTTGAGTACAACTTCTGTTAAAATAGCTATCATTTAGACAGCCGTCGGTAGCAGTGATATCACGATTAAAAAGTAATCCAAGAATTATTGGAAATGTCAACGAAATGATCATTTCGGCCAAAAGTGATTTCCATTTGCAGATATAATCAGTTGTTATCATTCGCATTAAAAGATACCAAATATCGAAGAGATTAAATCGTTTTGAACTTTGGATGAAAACTCCTTTATCAAAAAACTTGGTATCAGTTTGACATTTGTTGTCCAACCACTCCATATCATCGTTGGTTTTATCACTCAAGTTCTGGATGTATTGATCATCGGAATTGTTGGCAGAGCTTCTGACCAGTGCTTCAATAGGTCTCTCATTCGGATTGTATTCAATCTCACATTCGGTCAAATGGACGGACAGATCACGGGGTGAACCAAAATACACACACAAACCAGTCTTAGCCAACACATAGAGCTGATCGATGAGCATAAGTGTGTCAGTGTTTGGCACATCTATTGATACAATAACTGCTATTTTGTATGCTTTGCTTATATTACTTAAACACTGGATCACCTAAATTGGTAGAAATTGTCAATATTTGTTTCAAAATATATATATAAACAATAAGTTTTTCATACATTTTCGGCCGCCTTTATGTCCAGACCTGTTGTCGGCTTATCGATGCACATAAAGTTTGGTTTGTCATATTGTGTCAGCTCTATAGCAATGGATAGACATTGCTGTTGATTATCACTGCAATTAACAACTCTGATGTCTGCAATATGACTCATAGACAACTCAGACATCAAATCTTCAGCACATTTTTGATGATTGATTTGGTAACTAAAACAACTGTTCTTTAATTTGGACGCATATATCAAGTTTTGTTTGACAGTTAAACACATAGACAGTGACTCTCGCTGTCGTTGATGGATAAAACAGGATCGGATGTCCGAATTATTGTTGGCGTAAATCAATGTTTCACTACTTATACCGTATTTGATTTGATGGCTAAGACACTTGAGAAGAGTAGTATTTCCCGAATCGGACGGTCCCATCAGTGCCGTCAATGTACCGAAAGCGACGGCACCTTTCAATGAATCCAAAACAGTTGTCTCTTTACTAAAGCATTTGTTTTTTGTAGTAAATGTCAAATTAGTCCACGCGATAGCTATTTCTAAATCCATTGTATTTTCATTTAAAAATTATTTAAAAACTTTACTCAATTTGAGAAATACTATTTTCAAAAGTTTTTACTGTAATCTAAACCTTGTTTATCACAAATTAATTTTTATTATTTAATATATTGCTATCAATGCATACTTTTTTTTATAAAATACAAAATAGTTATTAAAAAATTTGTTATTTTTTAGAAATTTTGGTTCATTTAAAGTACAAGTTTATGATTGAAATTTAAAATTTAAATTTTTTAAAACTTAATTTATGACAAACTAGTAATAGTAGCCCTTGAAAAAAGTGATGAATTATTTTTAAGTGTATTAATAATAATATATTATATATTTTAAAAAATACATATATTAATACTTTGTATATAGTTTTATATTGCAATAAAATATGTTATTTATAAACTTAAGTGATATATATATTGCAAATATTAATTGCAAATTTCCAATATTTTAACATAAATATTTAACATTGAATTTTAAATTATTTTTTAATATATTTTTTCTAAATAAAAAAAATAATCAATTCATTATTTAAAATATATTAAAGTGTAAATCTTACTTATTTTTATTGAAATACATTTACAGAAATATCATTAATTTTTATTAAATATTCAASTATTATGCCAATAATAAAAATTTGATTTTGATGTTTTATAAAAAATTAAATTTAGTCTAAATTATATTGTTTCATATATTTGTAATATCATGTAATTGTCCTAGATCAATTGTTTCAAAAGAAAGTCAATTTACAAGTAATAAATTTATTATTTATTAAATATAAGATCTTTCGTATTTTTTTAGATATTAAAAAATTACAATTATTTACATACAGTTATTAGCTCACAAATAATAATGTTTTGCACTAAAAAATTAATGCAAACCAAAAAACCCCTTTTTAATATAATTTTAAAGAACTATCATAATGAAAAATTCTACAATTAAAATATAATAATTTTAAAAAATTAGATTAATTTACAAAAATGTTTACAATGTAATGCATTAATATTTTAACTAAAAAATTATAAAAAATATTGATAAATACAAAATACAATTATCGTTAAAATATTTATCACATGATAATAAAAACAAAATATACCGGTACATAAAATTTTTAATCATTTACCCAGTTCAAAAATTACTACAGTAATATACCGTATTTTTCAATTGAAATAATTAATAAATTATATATTAAGTTATATTCAACAAACTTAATCATATTGTTTACTTAAAATAACAATTGAATTTAAATGAATCTATTACTCAAAACACAATTATCATTAATAATTCATACAATTAATAATAATTACTCTTAAAATATACAAATTTAAGCAAAAAATTACCGTGCTAACATAATTTTGATAAATTTTTAAAAAATATCTTAAAATTGTATAATTAAATAAAACATAATTATGCAAATAAAACATTAACAAAAAATGATTTACAGTATAAAGAGATTAATAAATATAGTTTATAGTAGAGTTAAAATCATTTTTTGTTTTGTTTTTAGTTTATAAAACTGGTTTGAAATGGAAGACTAGAGTCGACAGATTAACAAAATAATAAAATACTAAATTGAAAACTAAATTTATATAACAAATTAATCTATAATTGATTTTTGTCCCATTGATGAACATTATATAACTCATCCTCGGAACTGGAGGACACGTCTTTGTATTTCTTGACATCAATATATGGTTTATCATTAGAAGCTTTTTCCTCCAATTCTTCTTCGTCGTCATCGCCTATCCTTTGGAAACCTTTCTTTTTATATTTTTGTTGCATTAAAATATTGTAGACACACAACGACACGACGAGCACCGTTAGCATAGCTGAACCGCATATAATAACAAACACTGATCGAGGAATGCCAGCAATTCTAGTGTCACTCAACATATCGATGACAAACAAGTTGTCTCTATCGGTGCTTATGGTCACCATTTTAGTTGACGGCCAATAGCCGTCGGCATCAATATTGAACACATATTTGCCATCAAACAGTGGTATCCTATAATTACCATCGCTGTCAGTAGTATACACTTTATGGTCTATATTTTCAATGTAAATATTCGCGTTACTGATTCCCAGTCCGTTTTCATCGACCACTCGGCCATGAATGCCATCGTTTACTATCGTAAAGTTGGTTTGTGTGGCCAAACCATAGGTCACACGGATCTTCTGAGTTTGCGAACCGAAACCCTTCTTGAAAGCAGTGATCTGATAAAAACCCGGCAAAAGAAGTCTCCAATAGTCTCCATCAGTAGCTGATTGAACGTCATGTGCTATGCCTTCTACACGAATGGTTGCATTGGGTACTGGTTTTCCATCGGTGTCGACAATAAATCCTTTGACACCTTTATGAACCTCTTCCATGAATGTGACCAACGGTTTCTTGTTTTGATTCCAAAACATTTTAATATCCGATTCGTACGGATATTTACGACAACCCAATTCAAGTGTAATCTCAAAACAATTTGAATGCAAGTAATTCCAGTCTTGCATTCCTCCGTACAGTGCATACCATTTGGCACCGTTGGTGATGCCGTACGTAAAGTTCTCGTTCATAATACCGCAATCTTTTGGACACGACTTTCCCAAATGCATTGTCGCGTGATTCTAGTTATTAATAAACAACAATTAAATTATAAACAATTACCGGTAATTAAATTTCTTAAATATTAGTAGTTATTATTAATTTACTTACCAAAGAATAAACTAATGCTAAATGTTTGAAGAGTACGTCATCAGGAGTTTTACTATATATGCCATTTCTTTGTTCAACATTTCCATCGTAGGGATAATTGGCAACCAAAGAGCCGCCATGAAGATTGGCTGATAAAACAAATGGTAGCGATTGAATCCATTTCATGACAGCTAATGTCTCCTTTTCTTGAACTCTATTCTCTTTGTATGTCATATATTGATCCGGAAAATTGCGGTTAAGATCAACTCTATGAGCGTTTCCTCTGCCATATCCTGAACTACAGTCGCCCAACAATGACCGCTCGTATCCGTCGGGATTCATGGTTGGCATCAAATGAATTCTTGTCGTATTAACTAAATTAGTGATTTTATCGTCGGATCCATAGTTTTCGAGCAAATATTTGGCAAATAAAAGTACTAATTCGCGACCAATTACTTCATTCCCGTGCATATTAGCCACGTATTTAAATTCGGGTACACCTGGTCTGTGTATTCCAGGTTTGACACTAATCTCAAGAACATACAGATCTCTATCATCAATAGATTTGCCGATTGAGTAAAGTCTAGTCATTTGAGGATATTTGGCGTTCAGTTTTTGAAGATATTCTTTAAGTTCAGTATAATTATGGTGTTTGTAATCAGTTTTTGTTAGAAAATCATTTGTTTCGGTTAAGTTATGACCCGAAACAAAGCCATAATCCCGATGCTGGCCCTCTAAAGGAGCGACACTTGTAGTTGAACTTTGGTCTAATTTTCTATGATTATCGTCACTAACTTCGGCTTCACTTTCGGGTGTATTTTCGCTCGGATATCGGATGCCACCGATTGGATTCAGTTTAAAATCTACAACAACGGGATTAGTTCCTGAGCTATCTTTAATGACGACATCTTTTTTGATCATTGGTTCATAACCGGTCGCACTGGCAGTTATAATATAGACACCGGGCATAGCCAGACGCCAATATTCCCCTCTATTAGTTGTGCTAACATTATGGTCAATGCCGGCAATATTAATAACGGCTCCTTCAAGTGGTTTATCGGTCAACGAATCTCTGATAATGCCTTTAACTCCCATTTGAGTCTAGAGATTGAAATATTTTTCAAATAAATTTTATTTAAATTTACAGTAAATTATAAAGAAAAATATGAACTAATTATATATACATTTTCAATATAAGTAAGAAGAGATTCTTTGTTATTAAGCCATTCGTTTGGCAGTTCCGACTCGTGAGGGTATTTACAACACGACAACTCAAGAGTAATCTCAAAACAGTTGCTGTGGACATAATTGAAGTCTTGCATTCCTCCTAAGCAAACAATGTTTTATTAGTCGAGTTATGATTAAAATCCAACTAAATTGTAGCCAATTTTTTTTCTGGTGATATACCGGACACATCATACCATTCGGCGCCGTTTGTGATGCCATTAGTAAAGCTATCGTCCAAACAAACGCTTCCATTCTTCATAGTCTTGTGTTTTTGTGAATAAGTGATCGCCAAGTGTTCAAACAATGTATTATCAGGAGTCGGACTTTTGTGACCACTGATAGCATGTGAGCGCGAATCGTCGTACGGATAACTGGCCACTACTAATCCGCCGTGAAGATTGGCAGACAATACAAAAGGGTTGGACACAATCCATGTCATTGCGGCCAAAGTTTCCGGTTGTCGTTGGCCGATAGCTTCAGGTTTCATAAACTGATCGGGAAAATCACGATTAAGATCAACATTATTGGCATTTTGTCGACCTGACTGTCGGGTCGCACCGTAACAGTCGCCCTCTTTGGCCGACTCGAAGCCGTCGGGATTTACTGACGGCAAGAGATGCACTTCAGTTGTGTCTAAAATTTTCGTCACTCTCTTATCTGATCCATAGTTTTCGCACAAATATTTGGCCAAAACTAACATCAAGTGTCGACCGAGTGCTTCATTACCGTGAATATTGGCCACATATTTAAACATCGGCTTCAAAAGTGGCCGAACTTGTGATACATTGTTTGTCACTTTGATTGTCATTAGATCTCTGTGTTGGACACTCTTCCCAATGGATGACAATTGCACTAAATTTGGATACTTTTGGTGCAATTCATTCATATAATCAATCAGTTGATTGTGTTTTAAATAGTGTTTGTCGACATCGATAGTGACCGTCGATGTCGATGAATAACTGACCAAAAGATTTAAGACATATGTCGTGACAATTAAGTCAAACATTTTGTTATTGAATGACATTTTTTAACGATTTGTAAATCATATATAATATATAAGTCACACAACTTTTTTCATTGAAAATAATTTAGTATTTTTTAAAAATATATAAATATATATAACAAATAAAATAAAATTTCTTTTAATAAATTAATAAATTAACTTTTTTTTAATAATATTTTAGTTGATAACAACAATTTGCATGATTTGAACGATTTTTTTAATGAATTGCATAAATTTATATCATATTTGAATGTAAATATCATATCATAACCACAATATATTCAAAACTTTATAAATAATTATTTTTAAAACTAATAATTGTTTATAATATTAATTAATACTGTAACCAAAAAACAAACATAATGTTAGGCATTTAATTCAACAATAAATAAATAAATGAAACTTGGTAATTTTGTTTAAACACACTTAATCAACTAATATAAATCTGACAAATAAATTGATTAAAAAAAAATTAATACACTATGAGTGGGTGTGTGGGTTAGGGTATATAATATTACAAACACAAATTGCTATGACATTGTCGACATATCACTGATCCAGGTCATCCATATTTTTTTGTTTTATTGATATGTTGACCAAATTTTTGTGTTTATCTTAGTTTTTATATCGTTATTATAGTATTATTATCGCATTCATAGCCCAACTGGTTGTGTGTCAGTCTATGATCACAACAACAGCAGTGAACACGACATCGCTTTCAATGTTTTATTATAATAAGTAATACAACATTACATTACATTTACAGTATGTTTGTATATGTAATATGAATTCAAACGTCAAAATACAATACTCTATGAGTGAAACTTATTTAAGTGAAAAAAAGGTAATTTTTATTTAGCACTAAAATTAATTAATACATTAATATTATTAGTACTGTAGTCAACAATCAGGTATATCCTGTACGGGTGTTTTTGAGCAACATTTGAAACTTTTTTTTTTATTACTTATAAAGCATAAGTCACTTATTTTTATTTTTTAAAAGCATATTTACTCTCTTTTTTATATTATTTTATTTAATATAATGTGTGATTAATTGATGCACACATTTGGTTCATAAAGAGGATTAGTGTGTGTTTGTGATAATAATAATATTTTTTATGATTGATCGACACTTTTATCATTAAAATACACTAATAATGACTATCGACGTTAACTGTTATATATCTTATATATTTTTAAATACAATAGCAATTAATTTATAATAAATAACACTTTATAATATGTTTTTTAAACGATTGCAGATTTTGATTTATTAAATAATTAAAAAAAAATTATTTGGATATTAAATTAAACACTACTAGATAATTTTACTTTATTGTAAAAAATAAGTTAACTATTATATTAATATATGGATTATTCAGTTATAAAAGTTACACAAAAAGTTAGCATTTAATAAATTTAGTAATCATTTAGTCTATACATTGTTTGTACTGTATTTAAATTAACTTTTTATAGGTTTTTATAGATTAGAAACTAATTTATAGACTAAGCGCACAAATAATTATTTTGTTATTGAAATTGAGAGACTAAACAATGATAATAAAGTTTTGAAAGAGAAAATTTCTCTAATTTACATTAATAATAAAAATACATACAGTTATCTAAAACTATAAGCAATAGTTTATAAAAATAAATAATAATTTATTATTCAAATGATTGTGTCTGTAATTTAATTTAATTTACTTGAAATTATTTATAATATATTGATATCTAAAATAATCTAATAAGAATCTCATGATTGGTAATTAATTTAGAAAATAAGTAATATTATCAATTGATTAATAAATTTATCAATAAATTAGTAAATTGTTTGTAAATTAAATAATAATTATTTCATTGAATAATAATTAAACAAAATTTAATACAATAATTGATCAAAGTTTCCATACATTTCATCATTTAATCACATTTTAATATTATTAGTGACATCTAATGTCAGTTTATATGACAACAAATTGAATGTTGAATTGACAAATGTTGTCACCGATTGGCGCAACTGTTGTATCAAATTATTTAACGATAAAATTATAATTTTTAAATTAAGATTTTTTTAGAGGCATTTATTAATAATAGTTAAATTTTAACAATTAATTATAGCGATTATTATATACATCGATTATACATTGATTATAAACATAAATCATTAATTAAATTATATCGAAAATATGCGGGTAATTACAGTATATACCCAAAAATAAATATCTATTTAATTTTCAATATAAGTTATATAAAATACTACAGAATTTTATAGAAAATGATTACATTTGTCTATGAAGTAACTTAAATAGACAAAAATAATAACTAATGATTAGATTATATATTTTCTAATAATCAATAAAAAAAATTACGAGTAATTACAAAAACAAAACAAAATATTCATTCAAACTACAGGTTCTTCAACTTTTATATGATATTATATACAGAAATAAATTGTACAGTACTTGTGCTGTGAATACCAGAGGAAACAAATTATCAGACTATTACCTAAAAAACTAAAATAAAATAAAACAAATGTTTAAAAATATTGAAAATAAAAAAAATAGAAAGGAATACAATATACTATTATTATATAAGTTTTATATTGGATTTTTCGTTTATGATAACAACTATTATTACATAATATATTTTTTGAATTGTTTTCGCGCATGTATTCACAACAAGAATTTAAATGATGGCTTATTCACAGCACAGGTATTATATGAGAGGAATATATGAGAGCTGAAGAACCAGTAGTTGAATGAATGTGATGACCGTCTTTGTAAAGTAATTACTCACTAGTTTTGTTAATTATTATCAAAATATATTATATTTAATATTTAATAATTAGTGAATTGTGATTCAAAATAGATGACAAAAAAACCTTAACAATGACTAATCTATTGAAAGTGTTGATCAATAAAAAGTCATTGAATGTATTGACGTATATATTGTTATTATTGCTAATTTGGAGTACAATGTGGTCATTATTTGGCAAAGAAGCACTTCCACCGAATGGCTATCTCTTTAATTTAATACTAATATTTGTTTTATCCTATATTTTTGGCCAAATATTTAGCATAATTCATATGCCGACCCTCTTAGGAATGCTTATAACGGGTTTCCTAATCTCTAACACTTATGATATCAACTTAAACAAGAGGTTGTCTTCGACATTGCGATCCATAGCACTCGTCATAATCTTATTGAGAGCTGGCCTTCAATTAGATCCAAAAGCAATCGTCAAATTAAGTGCTGTATGTTTTCGTCTATCATTCACCCCGTGTCTCGTCGAAGCCATTACTGTAGCACTGGTTTCAAAACTTTTATTAGATTTTACTTTTGTTTGGGGATTATTGTTGGGGTTTGTATTGGCAGCCGTGTCGCCAGCTGTAGTGGTTCCCGGTATGATATCACTACAGGAAAAAGGTTACGGAGTAGACAAAGGAGTGCCAACTCTGGTGATCGCCGCCGCCAGTGTTGACGATGTATTAGCCATCACTGGTTTCGGGCTTTGCTTGGGTTTAGTGTTTGACACTAACTCATCATTGGTCTGGAGTGTAATGAAGGGACCGGTAGAAGCAATAATTGGTATTACATACGGAATAATTATGGGATTTATTTTATGGTATATACCAGTTAAAGAAGATTCAAAGTCATTACGAATATCATTACTATTACTTTGTGGTGTATTTGCACTCTTCGGAAGTATATCTATGGATTTAGGAGGTGCTGGACCTCTGGCCTGTCTTGTCGTGTCGTTTGTGGCGGCAATCAAATGGCGTCAAAGTGACACAACAAATGAAGACATGGAATCAATTCTTAAAGTATTTTGGCTCATATTTCAGCCATTTTTGTTTGCTTTAATCGGTACTGAAGTCAGTTTGTCTGCTATGAAATCCGATGCTATCGGTTGGGCTCTCATTACTTTAGCTATAGGACTGACTACTAGAACAGTGACCGCAATGTTAGTTGTGTTTAGTTGTGATTTGACACTAAAAGAGCGTCTATTTATTGGTTTTTCATGGCTACCGAAAGCCACGGTTCAGGCAGCTATTGGACCAATTGCTTTAGATATGGCCCGAGACAAAGCTGACCAGTCATCGATAGAAACGGCAAATCTAGTGCTGACAATAGCTGTACTATCAATACTTATTACAGCACCTGTAGGTGCTATTGCTATTGCATTTTTGGGTCCAAAGTGTTTAAATAAAAATACTAAAACTGATTTGACATTAGAGTTAAATGACAAGAAAAATGATGAGACAAATCAAGAAGTGTCTGAAATAATGATTACTAGTTAACAGTTTAACCATTAAATTATTTAGTGGTAAAAGTGGTCAAATCCGTGACCGTGTAGTGTAATGACTGGAAGCAAACTTTAGACAATTTTGTTGTTGTTGTAGACGTCGGTGTCGACTAACAAATACCACCAAACCTTACCATCAGTTCTGTTACTATAATACCAATTCCCACAACAAGTTGTCCTTTAAATCACTACTGCATCTGAATATAGTTTTAATTAATGTAAAATTATAATAAATTATTGTATAATAAATCAAAATTTAGTAATTATAGACAATAAATGTAATATTTTTATATTTAACAGTTTATAATTTTACATATTTTTTTTGCATATTATAGTTAAGTACAAGTCATGTAATAATTAAAATAAGTTTATAATAATTTATATTAAGGTAATATAATTAAATTAAAAATACAATATAATTATAAAATAAATTAATCTCAATTGTAACTCAGGAGCTTTATAAGCATTATTTGATACAATTATGTGCACTTTGATTAACAGTATAAATCATTAATTAAATTATTGATATGATTTATATCTAAAATATCAAAAATATATAGATATGTGCCGGTAATTAAACAACTATATACAGACAAAATTTATAGTATTATAAAAACAAATTGTATAAATATTAAAGCAAATTATATAATATTAATATATCTAATTATAAACTACAATATATTTAAATAATTTGTTTGACTTTTTATTTATTAATGCAATTAAATTTGACACAAAAGTCTTTCTTCAGTTTTTTATCCTTTTTGGTCAATTTGATGAAATTATTGGCATATTTATCACTTTTGCGCGAAGATATGTCACTAAATTGGCTGCTGTTTTGCGACTCGCGTTTGGCTTTGGCCTCATTGGCCATCAATTGATTAAAGACTAGACAAGCGATACGTGTAAACAATTCGTTGACATTTTCGCCGGTTTGCGCCGAAACTGTCCAAAACTCACACTCCAGACGATTGGCAATTATGGACGCCTGAGAGGCCACAAATTGGGCGGCACTGTCACACAAGAGATCCTTTTTGGTGCCAACCAGAAACACCAACGGCTTATCTGCTCGGCTATTGGCGTCCAACACTTCCTGAAGCCATTTCTCGACACTCAACAGTGTCGACATATTGGATAAATCAAACACAATGACCGCACAATGAGATCCACGATAATAGGTAGTCGTTATGCATTTAAACCTCTCCTGACCCGCCGTATCCCAGATCTGTGTATACATTCAGATAATTATTATAATTAATACAAAATCATTACTAATAACAATTAGATATAAAATTATAATATAACTTATGAATAATATTAATTTGTAACAATTGTTTTTTTTTGTAAAAATTAATTACCAGTTATTTTCTTAAATATTATATACAATTTATAAAATAAATATATTTAATAATACTATACAATTTAATGACAAATTCAATGATAGAGATGACATTTGAATAGATAAAATAATTTAAAGGTTCATTATTGTATATAAATGATATCATACAAAAAAAAAAACAATAATAAAATCATTGAATAAATCATTATTTCCTTTTTTCAGTACTTATGAAAAGATTGCATTCATAGTTTACAGCATAATATAACTTATTTATAATATAATAATCATATTATATGAATACTAATGATAAGCACAAAGAGTTAGAAAAAAAATTAGGTCTTCAGATATACACTTAAGAGATATATACTGTATATTACTGTCTGTCAGCAATAGATAAGAAAAATACTGAAATTATCATAATTTTTATTAATAATTAAACAAAATGGTAGTAAATTTATATAAATATTTAATTAATATATACTACTAACTAACTAACTATTATATATACTATTAACTTATAATAATAACTACTAACTTGCAAATTGAATGGTATCTTCATAATCTCAAACTTTTGGACATCAAAGTCGACACCGATGGTGGCCTTATAGTTGTTGGCGTAGACATCGTAACCAAAACGATTGATAAGACAAGTCTTGCCGACGGCTATGTCGCCGACGACAATACATTTGGCACATCTTAGCTGATTAGTACCCAACTCCTGGTGACACAATTCCAGTACTTCTGTATCAAAGTTAAGATTGTTGTACGGAGTGGATGCCGTGTCGTCCGGCAACATAAAGTCACTGATCACTCGATGTGATGGTGAGATCATATTGTTGTGTCTTCAAAATCATATGATGATTGTCTATAATTACAAAAAAAAAATTGTTTTATTTTTTTGATGATTACATTTAAATTTTCTAAATAACACACAATAATAATAATAAATCTCTCGATGGAATTTCAAGACAACATCTGTGTGTGTGTGAGCACCGGATGTATTTGCACTGGTAGTCTACTAACTCTCGGTCTTAACTTTTCAGGTATCTGTACTACTCTGTAAGTGATTGTCAAAACTTATTCATATATATATACAGAAAATAGTCTCCTCTCTTTCTCTTTCTCTCTTTCTCTCTCCCTCTCTCTTTCTTTCTCCTTCACTGAATTTTTTTTGAGGATGAGATGACATACAAATACAATGAGTGCTATATTTTTGAGTTCACAGTTATGTAGAGTGAGTCAGTCAGGAGTAAGGGGAGGGCAGAGAGAAAGACATCGGGTGCCAAACCTATGGAACTGACAATTGAAAGGGAAGTATGAGTTTATAGGTCTATATCCTGGAAATCAATGGCAAATACACAACACTCTTTTGTTGTCTTTTTTAAAATACAATATATATATATATATTTACATTTAAATAGATTTTAACATTAAAACAAAGTTTAGGAGTTCCACATCGAGAGACACTATCAGTGAAATAAGAGAGAAATAAATAAATAAATAGAGAGAGAGAGAGAGAGAGAGAGAGAGAGAGAGAGAGAGCACTGAATGTCACAGTAATTAATGTCAGTGAGTCTTACCTCAAGACTGAGAGAAAGAGACAACAAGTGAAACAACAAACAGTCCCTTCACTTGACTTCACAACTGAATAATAATTAAATGATATATCTCTGCATGTATTCAATGAAGATGATTGTGTCCTTCAATAGATCCAAACAACCAAACAAAAAAATACAGTCAAAAGATTAGATTTTTTTTTATAGTTAATTCACAAATTTCATAGCTTTGAATGCGAAAAAACACATTTGCGATAATGTCTCGCATCAATTAATCTGAATTTTATTTTATAAAAAAAGTAATGATAGCTTACTTGAGATCTGTTGTGTTGTGTGTGTTCAGCAAAAATGATATCAAAAAAGTTGTTATTTAAAATTCACGCAAATACTGAATGACTTATTTATGTGACGACTACTTTATTATATATACATTAGACTTATGTTATCGTTAAATATAAAATTAAACAAACTTTATATTATATTATATATATATTTTATATAATTATATATATATACAGTATATGCTTAACCCTATATTATAATATACACCACATGAATATAAATAACTTTATGTATTTTTGCCATCAAAATAATTTTAATTTACTATTTAGCTTAAAGATCAAGCATACTGTACACTCTCACTGTTATATACACATGAAATTTATGTTTATTTTTAAATTTATCATACAATACAAATAATATTTTTTAGTATTTTTTTATTTCAATAGATTTCCTTTCATATCATACAATAATGAGGATAAAACAAAATCATTTATTTATTGGAAATATATTTATAGCAATTAATTAATTTAAAAAAAAAATATTTTTTGCGTAAACTATCTGCAATATATCTTCAGGAGATACTGAAACAAATGTTAAAAAATAATACAAATCAATTTTATATGACATTTGCCAACAACACAAAGTCTATGTTATTTTTATGCAAAAATTTTAACATTAAGTCATAAATAAATTGTATATAACCTTCACTTATATAATGCTTAATTGAATATTAAGTTTATTTATATTATATACACTGTAATATGGGATCAATAGTGAGGGTACCAATTAAAAGGGTACTCTATTCAGTGAAATTTCATAACAATTGGCAAATAATTTTCATACAGAAAATAAATATAATACTCACATTTGTGGTAATTATTATCATAATCAGCTAATTTAATGTTGAGAGTCATAACAATTAAAATACTCTATAATAAACATATATATAGTCTGTAAAAATCAATTCTTACTGTATATAATTGTATTGCATATGTATTTTTTTATGTAGAGATAGTAACGATAAACAGGTTTGCGTTAGTTATATATTTAACGATGAAATATAAAAATTTATAAATATAGCAAAAATCGATTGCAATATTTCTCGTTAAATGTTAATAGTTTTTATTTTGTTGTTTTGACAAAAAAAAATCTTGATTGAAACAAAACAGTAGAATAGTTTATAATATTGCAAATTATTAGAAAACCAAGCAATTAAAAAACTGTTTAGATTGTTGATGAATAATTAATTCATTGATTTATTAATTGATAATTTTTCATTTATTTTAATTATTTCTCATTAAGAAAATTAAAAGATTTTTTTTAAACAAAATGCTTGTCAGAGAATTAACTAAATTATTTAGTTTATTATTTTTAGTTGTATTTAAATAAATAATGTTTTGACAAATTATTAATTTAAAATCATTTTAGAAATAGCAATCATTGAAATAAGTTAATTAAAGTATATAAATATTATATATTTTGACAATTTCTACATTATATTTACAAATTATAAAATTAATAGCAAAATTAATAATTGATTTATTTGCTGTAAAAAATAATTATCGAAATTTAAGATTTCGCATTTTTTTGTAAATTATATTTTGCAAAATTTTCATTACATATCTATATGTAATAGTAGTAATTAAAAAAAAGATATTTTTCCCAAAATTAAAAAATAATTTATTACTTATATTCTTTATGTGAAGAACTGGTTTTCAAATTGAAAATAATTTTTTCAAATAATCTGATGATTTTTCAAAAAATATAAATAAATATCAAATTAAATCATGTTTATAAACTTTTTTAAAACAATGAAATGTCATATATATTATATGATACATAAAAAAAATTATGAGACAAACCTAAGTACAGTATATTTTTTCCAAATATAGCAATTTGTTATTAGCTATAAACAGCTTACTTTAACAATGTATCACTTGTTTAATATTCAACATAAATATAATATTTTACATATATTGAGTGCAACACCTAAAAAAAACTAGACAAACCCTGTTTATAGTGTAATTGTTTGTATAATATTTTTGATGTCATATTTTATTATTATTATTATTCAAATTTACTACTCATTGAAATTACATTCAACTCATAAAAAACTAAATACAATGTGAATAAATAAATATTAATCAAACAATAAAGAGAGTATACTTAACAAAAACATTTTATAAAAACTATCCCAAAATAAGTCAACGATTATTTCAATGATATACATCATAAATATCATTAAATTATTTAAAGTTGTCCATGAACTTTCTAACTAGATCATCCCCCAAATGATCAAGTTTATTTAATTTATAGCATAGTTTAGTTAAAATTTATTTATCTTTAAAAGTAAACAAGTTTACTAATACTACCACTACTAACGACATTAATCAAAATTTCAGTCAAATTAATCAAATGATTAAAACAAGAGATTACAACTATTTTTTTATTTAAAAAAAAAACTTAAATAATTTTTTTTAAATAAAAAAAAATTATTACAAAAATTAATTTTTGTTGTCAATGTTCATCGAAAAAAATCATGTTTTTTGTTGTTATCATTAGTGATGATAAACTGATAGTTTATTTGATTGACTTTCATTATCAAATTCAGTATAGTTTATATGAAACAAAATTTTAAAAATTATTTAACTGATTAAATTATTTATAACAAATAATGCAAATTCATAATTTTTGTTGTACTTTTACAGTATTATAAAGTAAAAAAACATTATCATTTTGGTAATGATTATCAAACAAAAATTATTAATAAATAATTTCGAGTTTTGTTAACGGGTAGTCAAAATTAATTTAAATTAAAAGATATTAATATAATATAGATATGATATAATATAGTTGAGATGATAATCTAAGTTAAACTGTTTTTTTTTTAAATAAAACAAAATGAATTAATCGATCAAAAATGCAATACATATTATAATTTAAATTCAGTAAAATTTTATCAATAATTTAATTGTTTTAATATACAAATATTTATTATATGTTTTAATACTCTAATAATATAATTTTAAAGTCAAGAATCACCGGAATTATCAATTAACTGATCATCGGATTCAAGTTGTTGTCTAAGAAATGCAATATTAGTCTTATGTTTCTTAGAGTTCTCGTGATTTGCAAATGCTTTGTCGGATTTGAATGCTTTATCGCATGCAATACAATAGAGATTGTCTTCGTATTCATTGTCGTCTTCATCTTCGTTCTCACCATTCATGTCCTCAATAGTGTCAGTATTATCGACCAATTTTCTCGACTTTTTTGATTTCTTTTTCTTGTTGTGCTCATCGTCTAAATGCTGTTCAATCTCTTTAAGATTATCTTCAAGAGCTGCCATCGAAGTCCATTCAGATTCCTGATAGTTCTCTAACTCTTTATTTCGGGCCTCTATTTGCTGTTTGCGAATCATTTCCGACTTTCGCTTATTTTCCTCTGCTTTGGCCTCTAATTTTCGCCGATTTTCGGCCACTCGTTTGTCGCGTTTGCGTACATACTCTACCAAACTCTGGTAGAAATAAAACAATATTGAAATATAAGACAACTATAAATACATTACTTAAAACATGTGTCCAATACATACTCTGATCTCTTCATTACGTTTTTTTCTGGCCGCGTCTCTAATCTTTTTGTTTTCTTTCTCTATAAGTCGTGCCACTCGACGGTTAGGTGCGTCCAATATATTGTATTTATCAAAATACGAGTACGTCTTTGCCGTACAATAGCTCATCCAATACGAGTAAAACTGGTGGACATCACTGTACGGAGTCTTTGAGTTTCCAAATTCAGGTATTTCTTCATAGTCTTTGTCATCACTATCTCTGAACGGCAAATCTTCGTCAGCAATGGTTTTAAAGAGATTGCGATAAACAGTATAAAAGCCGTTCGCGTCGTCGCTGAAGGACTGGTAACAAAATGAACTACAATAGGGATAGACATCTACTTCTTTGTCCACAATATCGTCTCTGTCTTGACCGCAAAGAATGGCATCTCTATGTTTATCATACCTTTATATAATATACACAAATAAGTGGTCAAAAAACAAGATATCAGATAAGTTTTGAGTCATCGAAAATCAGCGGACAAACCATTTTCTTTCGCGCGGATCGGACAACACTTCATAGGCTTCTTGAAGCACTTTGAACTCATTGTTGGCCATCTCTTGGTTGTCGGGATTTTTGTCGGGATGTAAACTCAGAGCCAACTGACGGTACGCGCGCTTAATATCTTCATCAGTGGCGTCCATCGCGAGACCCATAATCTCGTAATAACAGCGCTTTTTCGGCATTTTTTTCACACCCGAAAAAATCTTCAGATATCTGACTCAGACAATGGCAAACACACAGAAAAGCTGATGACAATAACTATTGCGGTCAATGCAATGGCCAATCAATCACACAATCATATTGTCTAACAGTCCTATTAAGTGATTATTAATACAATCAATAAATTTTAAACACATTTTTTCTAATAAATACAACACAAATGTGACTCACGTTATGATTGCATTATATTATTAAATGTTTAAATGTTTACGTCTATTGTCTTAATCTATACAATCATTACGTTTCCCATAAATACTGTATTTTTTCTACAGTAATACAGTATTAATACAGTATAATATCATATGTTTTTTTAAATGTAAATATTGTTTTGTTTTTCTAAACAAATACATATCATAAATACATTTACAAATTTTACGGTATTTTAATCTTTTAGTAAATTATTAATATTTTTCCATAAAAACTAATTTTTTCTTAAATGATTGATGACTAGAATTTTGATTTTGTTAAATATATTATCAAATATTAGATTTTATTGTTATTTGTAAATATCATATCCTATTTTTTAAAATAAATATTTATATCCCGGTAAGTTATATTAATAAAAATTAATTTTAACTTTATTGAAACCAAATTATTTCTTAAATACACATATTATATATTATAGATAATTATTATTTAGTTAATTCAATTTTTTAAAATATGATTTTTAATTATAGATTATATATAATCTTAATTATAATCTATTAAACAGTTTATCATTTAATTTTCTTTTATTATTCTGTATTTTATTTATCAATATATAATATATTTGTAAAATAAATGATGGGTTTGCCGTCGTGTTGTAGGTTTGAAAGTTATTTATTTAGTTAAAAAAATTAAAAGTAAAGGTTACACAAGTTTTTAGTATAATTGTATAATAGTTGAGACGGTGATGAGTTATTTGTAGTTTAGTGACCACACTATTGATTGTTACTGTTTTGGGAACAGTGGTATTTTGGATGTCTTGTGATCCGGTTGTTTGGAGTGGGCTCCTGATGTGTGGCATTTAGATTGATGTGTTGGGTATGAGTCTCAGTCACCGAATGGTGAGTTAAGTGGGACACCAGCTTATATAGGATGATATGTGACCTGAAGTTTATAGTGTCTTTTGGCGGTGATCCCGGTCAAGGATTTTAATAACATTAAGTTTGTATGTGTGTCAACGTGTATGTGATTGATATTTGAAGTCTAAATTTATGAGTTGATTATATTTAGAGAAATATTATCAAAAATGTGTTTAATTAGTGTATAGTGTTTAATGGGGTCAACTGACCCTTACAATGGTAATGTGTAGTTTATGCTAGTGTATGACAAATATAGATATACCATAAATAGGTTAAAGTAGAGAAAGTAAATCTCATACTATATTTAAGTTATAAAATAGTTTAAGTTTAAAATAATAAAATTCATTAATACAATTGTGTCAATATATAGATATATATGGTATTTATTCTGGGAATAGATATAAAATTAAATTCTATATTTAATAAAATAACATAAATTCAAAATATACTTTACATCCCCCTGTTTTAAAAAGAGGCGTTAGAGGGATTTACAAAATTAGTATATGAAAATTAAATTTAATAATTTTTTGTTTTGTAATGATTTAATGTAATTAGATAATTAATGTAATTTTTTTGTGTAGCGCTACAAAACATTGCAAATGTATTATCTTAAGTTAATTAATTGATTTAATAGATAAAATAGAAAATAGAATTTTTTTAATATTATATTTTTATGTACTTAGTACTGATAAAAATTATTTAATATTTAAAAAATGTATTAATTTTTGTCACTTGATGGACACAAGTTGACGGCTAATCCTGGCTTTGGTTCCAGTGCCTGAATTGATTAATTATGAAATATTTTAACTATGGTTTATGACCTATAAATAGCTAAACAGGCTTTGGTTCCAGTGCTTTGGTTTATTGAAATGGGTTAATATGTAATGCTATATGATTAATAGAGGGTAATCTGGCTTTGGTTCCAGTGTAAATATTATTTGTTAATAATTGTGGTTTTATTATTTAATAACTAAATTTTAGGTTATTATTTATTTATTTTTTTAGTTAAAATTAGTCTATTTCAATTTTATTGATATCATTTTCGTTATCAATTTGATCAATAATATTGACTGTTTTAGGAACAGTAAGGTTTGATTGGGGATTAGCTTTGTTTGCTTTATTATTGAAGCAATCTATTACCCAATGGTATCTATTGCGGAAGCCTAACTTAGCGCATATACCACACGGAGTATTAGGTGGATTAGGATTAGAAATGTTTTTATTGGTTTGTTTAGACTCAGGAAATATGTTTGAGCGATCTTGAGATAAGACATTTGCATTGCTTTTTACATAATAATTTGAGCGCTTAAAATTATTTTCGGCTGTTTGTGCAATAGTGTAAAACTCAGCAAAAGTTTTGGGTTTTACAGCCGTAAACGCATTAATTAATTGTGGATGTAAGTGGTGTATCATAATAGGTATGATTTGTGTTTCTGTCAATTTCGCAGCAATACCGAAGCGTCTTTTGGTCTCAAAGTAGTCTTTGATACCGACTTTAACATCATATTTGTGGTCAATAAAATCGACAATAGGTTCAACAGTAGTTAAACCAAATCTATTAATTAGTTTAGATTTAATGCTAGAAAAGTTATTGTTATCAAAGTTTTCGATGTACCAATTTAAGGCATCATCTTCTAAATAATTTCCTATCATTACAGCTCTTTGTTTGTCTGACCACGAGTTAAAGTCAGAGATCATATCAAATCTCTTGAGCCAATTAACAATAGTAATTTTGTCATTTAGACCTTTATAAATTTGTATTTTAGGCTTACTAATTTTTGCGTAAGTGTTGATTGGGCCCTCCTTTTCCGAATCGGTCGACTCGTTGTCGCTGAGGATGGGAAGGTTGAGTGGTGTTTGTGGTATGTTGTCTTGTGTTGATTCGTTTGGGACGTTTGGAGCGATTTCTGTTTCGGTGTTCTGGTCTACTGGTTGTCGTTGAGTTGACGGTTGTCGTCGCGTTGTTTTCTTTTTCGCCATTGAAATGATTGTACGCTGCTACACCACCGATAACTATTGCGTCTGCTGCGATGAATGGTACCGTTTTCTTAACTGTTGTTTTTGCTGCGATACCAATGCCTCTAAAAATAGCACCGATGATGGCTCCGTAACCAAAAACTTGATGAATAGAAACAAATAATATGATGATAACGGTTGAAATCACAAGTTTAAAAATGTTCATTGGATTGTAGATAGAATGCACTTTTTCGGCTACACTAATCCTGCCGACTTGTAAAATAAATGATGGGTTTGCCGTCGTGTTGTAGGTTTGAAAGTTATTTATTTAGTTAAAAAAATTAAAAGTAAAGGTTACACAAGTTTTTAGTATAATTGTATAATAGTTGAGACGGTGATGAGTTATTTGTAGTTTAGTGACCACACTATTGATTGTTACTGTTTTGGGAACAGTGGTATTTTGGATGTCTTGTGATCCGGTTGTTTGGAGTGGGCTCCTGATGTGTGGCATTTAGATTGATGTGTTGGGTATGAGTCTCAGTCACCGAATGGTGAGTTAAGTGGGACACCAGCTTATATAGGATGATATGTGACCTGAAGTTTATAGTGTCTTTTGGCGGTGATCCCGGTCAAGGATTTTAATAACATTAAGTTTGTATGTGTGTCAACGTGTATGTGATTGATATTTGAAGTCTAAATTTATGAGTTGATTATATTTAGAGAAATATTATCAAAAATGTGTTTAATTAGTGTATAGTGTTTAATGGGGTCAACTGACCCTTACAATGGTAATGTGTAGTTTATGCTAGTGTATGACAAATATAGATATACCATAAATAGGTTAAAGTAGAGAAAGTAAATCTCATACTATATTTAAGTTATAAAATAGTTTAAGTTTAAAATAATAAAATTCATTAATACAATTGTGTCAATATATAGATATATATGGTATTTATTCTGGGAATAGATATAAAATTAAATTCTATATTTAATAAAATAACATAAATTCAAAATATACTTTACATATTTATTTATATACTGTATATAATAATTATATTTTTATTACCGGTTTGTTATTTAAACAGTCTGTTAAATGAGTTAACAATTATTTTAATAATATTATTAACGTAATATACAAATAAGTATTGACACACCTGTTAACTTAAAAATAAAATAAAATATAAATTATATAATATAATACATAACAGTTGTCTATTACTGTAAGTAATTTAAAGTTTTTTTTAATATAGTGTTTAAAATATTTAATTTATAAGTATATATATATATTAAAAACATTATAAATTATATTATAAGTTATTATATAAAATGAAGTTTGAGGTAATATTATTTTTTTAAAATATTTTAATATATTCATTTTTTGTAAAACGGTATTAAATAATTTTATTAACAAATTATGAAATAGTTATTGAAGATATTTTTTTAAATTATAAAATTTAATTTAAGATATGATGTGATGAATGTCGATAATTTGGGCAACAAATATAAAACAATCAAAATTTTTGTTTTTTTAGGATTTCAAAAATCATTCAAAAAATATATTGATTTGACAGTCATTCAGGCGGTCAGACAGTCAGTCAAATGAAGTCATCCCGGGATTTGTTAAAGCAATACAATGACAATCCGATCAGCGGATGGGATCTTATTGTTATTTCATCGAGAGATGAACGTCAAAGAAGTGCCTTTGAGAGACAATTAGATGAAATGAAACAAAACAATCGGCATTTTATTACCGATGAGTTCAACTTTTTGGTTGTCTCTGACGAACAATTTGTGAGGCAAACCAACGGAACTAAGAAGTTAGGTTCAGGCGGTTCCACACTATTTATATTTCGCTATCTATTGGAACAGTTTGGCGATAATTATATCTCCAATCATAAGATATTGTTAATACATTCCGGAGGTTATAGTCAACGATTACCTCACTATTCAATTTTGGGTAAACTCTTCTCCAATCTTCCCATTGAACTTAACAGCGATGATAACAAATATTGGACGGCACTGGATGTAAAACTGGCACTTCTGGCACCGTTCGCAACATTGATGTCCACTGGCGTCTGGATTACAGCGTCCGACGATATTGTAATCTATTCCTATGACGAGTCAGAGATGAAAAATTTATCGCAATTTGCGAGCGATAGTATCGTTTGTTTGGGACATCCATCCGATGTGGACATATCGGTAACTCATGGCGTCTATGTATTAGACGACCAAACGCTACCAATGATAAACAGTAGAACTGTTTCAATGCATAACTGTCTTCAAGTGCTGCAAAAGCCGACTGTTGACGAGTTGACCAAATTTGGTGCATTTGTCCTCAACGGCACACTACAGCACTGCATAACCGACAGTTCCTATTACTTGGGATCTGATGTTATCGTAGACCGACTACTCAAATATCCAGTTCATAGTCTAGATGAAGAGCTTGACTGTTACGGACACTTTCTGTGTCCACTTGGCTCCGATCCCGTCAGCAATTATGGCGACAATAAGTTCAAATCACCGTTGAATCAACTGCTCAGTGATGTCCATTTCAAAGTATTAGTGTTGAGTCAATCAAAGTTTATTCATTTGGGAACTATTGGCGAATATATTTACGAAATGACTGATTATAGTGATAAAGAATTGGCTAAAAGTTTGTGCTTCAGATCCCAAAATCATAGCGACAGCGATGTCATCAAAGGGACAGTGATTTGCAGTCAAATAAATGTAGATTCAGTGGTCGACAGGCATAGTGTGGTCGAGTTCTGCAATTTCGCTGACATTCCTATCGTCACAAATCGTAATCTTCTCTACAATTGTATTCTTGAGAAGCGAACCGATAGATCGCTTGAAGTACTCAAGTTTCCGGTTAACTATTTGCTATATTCAGTGCCCGTTACCATCGATGACGGTGTCAACGGTTGGTGCACATTAGGCTGTTGTCTCGATAGTCAATTAAAGTCCGAGTTATGGTCATCGAACATATTTCCCGTTTGTGAGACCAACGAGAAGTCTTTGTTAGCAACTCTCGAGCTAATCGATGGCAACTTTAATGACCTGAGTTTGTCAACAAATGTCACTAAATTATCGATGTCTTCAGTAAAAGACTGGCAAAACACTCAACTTATAGTTGAAATGCAAACTAAATTAAAAGATAATTCAATTTATTTAATGTTTATTTTCATTTATTTATTCTTTAATCCATCACTTGTTCATCGGATAAGGCGATTGCCTGATCTGGTGAGTGTGGTGTTAGAGGGTTAGTACAAATATATTATAACAACTAAAGACAATACAATTTTTTAGTCATTATTATCAAAGACTTTATTAATGATTCAAATAAAACAATAATAACAATACAATCATTGATCCAAACTATGGATATCTGAATACTTGGTCATCGATGGTAGTTGTGATTGTCCAATGGTGTCGTTGTGGTCATCATCGGCAGGACTAGCGATGACAGTTAGCAATCGGTTGTTGTCATCAATCATTAGCGACGACCGGTTGTCGTCAGTAGTGGTCATCACATTTGATCCACCATTCATTTGGTCCATCTGTTGACTAATGGTTTGATTGGTCTCTTGAGTGGTGGACATGATATGAACATTACTTGCGATTGTTTCAATGACACTGACTTTAGTGCTAACATTGGACATATTGACGGCAGACTTGTTGTTGATTACTTGATTATCGACTGCTGACACTTCTTGTGGTACATCGGGTGTCACTTCAACGAGTATTCTTCCCGCAGACGAACCTTTAGCTCTACGGCCGGGCTGTTGACGAATCTTAACGAAACCTGTTTTTGCATTCTTCGACAACGTTGTCGACTGTTTTTTCGGTGATTTGGCCGATATTTTGGCCGTTTTTGTCATTTGATTTTCGTGTTTCTTCTGATGTCTTCTGAGATGTGATCCGTCGGCAAATGATGCCTCACAGCCGGCCCTATCATCGACGATAAATTGTATTAAATACATATAACTCAGGAGAACCGGTATATATTATACAACATAGACGACATACCAATCACATTTATACGGCCGTTCACCAGTATGTGTGCGCTTGTGTTTGGCCAGATTGGCCACATCGGTCGATCGGTACTCACATCCCGGCCAATCGCAACTGTACCGCTTGTCTCCCGTATGAGCTCTGAAAAGTTTGGAAAATATCAGTCATATCTTTAGATTACATTCTTTGTTAAGGACATCACTCATACCTCTGATGTCTCTTCAAATCGCGTAAATCGCGAAACGATTTATTACAGTTAAGCCAACCGCAAGTGTATGGCTTTTCACCTGTCAATCGATATCAACAGTTAATAGATATCCGATAAATTAAATTTTTTTATGACTATCGACATACCCGTATGTTTCCGTTTGTGACCTTTGAGATCGTGCGCCCAATTGCTTCTGTACGTACAGTTGGGAAAATCGCAAACATATCGCTTGAGTTGTGTCCCGTCGGCGGCCACTTCCACGGGTCGCGGCTTATTTGTTCGCCTCTGTTGTTGGTGTTGTCTGTGCGATGGTGTCTGATGTGCTGTATCGTTGTTGTTGTTGTTGGCCGACACCGATGACTGTGTTCCGATTGTGTTGGCAACGGAACCGTTGAGTGCAACAGTACTGGCCATCAGCAGTGCCTGTTGTTCTTCTCTTTCCTTCTTTTCCAACATTTTCCTAACCATCAGATATTCGTGTTCCCATATTCTCACCTAACAGGTGGTCGTAATAAAAGAAAACTTAAAGACATCTGAAGACATTGTTATGAAAATCAATTGCAATTAAAAAAAACTATATATAAATTGAGATTTCTATTGCATGCATGCAATCAATGGTCATGTAATCAATAGTACTGTAGTGATACCTCAGACTCGACTTCGCCGATTGACCACCGATTGAGATCGTAGTCCTTGAGTGCGGCCACATGTCTCTCGAGATTGTATTTAAACTTTTCGAGTGCTTCGCACAACTTCTTTTGGAGGTCGAGATCGGCCAGCAATCGGTCGTTGTCTTTGGCCAACAGTTGGTTCGCTTTATGGAGTTCTTCGATTTCCTTTGACTGGCGACCAATGATTGCATCCTTTTCTTGGATTACGCAATGAATGTTAGGATTATTTACCGTATAGTTTACGATATAATCCATTGTCTTTTTATTTGTGTTTTCAGGTGAGTCGACGCCACTGATCAACCATTTTTTCTTCACTCATTTTACGCCACTTTCTCTCTCAGCTTTAGAGAGAGTTAGAGAAATAGAGAGTACGTCACCTCAAGAGAGAGTACTGTGACGTCGCCATTGGCTTGCATTGCATTTGCGCTTATTTTATGAGACTTTAAAAAAAAAAAATACAAACCATTTATACGTGTATTATATTATAAATTTTTTTTTGTTTTGTAAAATAGCGCGTGAATTATGAAAAAGTTTTTCATCATTATTATTAATTACAATTTTTTTTAATTTGATTTTTTTGATTTTTCAATTTTTAACAGTTAAACAAAATTATACTTTATTTTAAAGAGTCAAATGGCTAACGAAGCGACAAAAGATGGATCTGTTGCGGTGACCACTGACCTGACAAATGACAATAGCAATAAAAATCTGGAACCTGTCCGCTGGTCATCAAAAGTCGAGTTCATACTGACATGTCTTAACTATGTTATAGGTTTCGGTAGATATTTGACCAGAAAAAAACAAATTTTTTTTACCCAATAAATCAATTAATAATTATTTTTTTAAGGAAATATCTGGAGATTTCCATACATATGCTATAAAAACGGCGGCGGTATGTGTTTCAGTCAATTTGATGATATCAATAATAATCACAAATTAATTGTTTCATCAATTTTTAGGTGCATTTCTTATACCGTATTTTCTGAGTCTGGCTTTTGTTGGATTTCCAGTGATTATCTTAGAGATGACTTTAGGACAGTATTCATGTAATATTTAAAACTGTTATTTCTATTTAATTTATAACAAATGATTTTTACAATTAATTTTTTGATACTATTTATAGCTAAAGGAAAAGTCAGTGTCTGGAAGTAAGTATTGTTTAAATATTTTACTTTAAAAAAAAATTAATTATCATTTATTTCAAACAGATTTATGCCTATCTTTCAGGGTATAGGCTATTCAATGTATGTTTAAATAAATATCTAATTTTAAATATAATTATTAATATCGATTAATTAAAAATACTTTTAGGTTAATAATGGTATCGATTCAGTCGGTCTACTATAACGTATTGGTTGCTTGGGCTCTGCGATATTTTTTTGCCTCCATTACTATATATGAGTTACCGTGGAAGTCATGCAGTAATAAAACTTAAATTAGTTTTTAATATCAATTAATCGGTGATATTATCTTTAATTATTTGAATATATTAAGATCACTCGTGGAATACTATAGAGTGTAAGGCCGGGTATGTGAACGGCAGCGCTAAAAGATATACTTCCAGTGATGAGTACTTCCACGATAAAGTACTTGATATTAACAAAAACATCGGTGACATTAGTGAGTTGAACTGGCCTATGGTTGGGTGTCTGCTTATTGCTTGGATCTTATGTTTTGTGATACTATCCAATGGTATCAAAATTGTAAAGATGTTAAACTAATAATTGATAATTTTAAAACTAAATATTTTATTTTATTATTTTTTTATATTAATATCTAATTTACCCGAAAAGATAGCATATTTGGCAACAATATTTCCGTGCATATGTTTGGTAATATTATTTTTAAGAGGCATAGTATTGGAGGGCGCGTGGAATGGTATCAAATTTTATATAACCCCAGACTTTAGCAAACTGTTAACATTAGGCATTTGGGTTGACGCCAGTCAACAAATATTTTTTTCATTGGGCATAGCGTGGGGTACTATCATATTTTTGGCCAGTCATAATGATTTTGAAAACCATCTCATTAGAGATGCCACATTCATAGCATTGGGCAATAGGTTTGACTATAAATTTTCTGATGAATGCAAAAAATTAACTCAATTACTTGTATTACTTTTTTTAAAAAAAAGTTTTATAAGCATTTGCACCGGTTTTGTTATATTTGCATACATGGGTGCCGTCGCCCATAATCGCGGTGTTAATGTTGCCGATGTGGCCGTAAAAGACTCGGGACTGGCATTTATGATGTATCCCGAAGCAGTTGCTATGTTTCCTTGGGGACAGTTATTCTCATTTATTTTCTTTTTGGTGCTAATATTGCTGGGATTGGGATCTCAAACACTAATTCTGAAAAGTGTTTTATCAGTTGTCGTAGAATTTAATCCAAAAAGTCGAAAATATCGCATCTGTTTATTGGGTTTAATATGTTTGATAGGATTCATATGTGGATTAATCTTCTGCAATAGAGTTCAGTAATTTAATATTTTGGTTTTTAAATAAGTATTTGTATTAATTTTTTTTTTTTTGAAATCCAATTTTAAGGCCGGAATATATTGGTTTGTGCTTTTCAATGACTTTATTGCCTCGACATCAGCCATATTTGTGGCCTTAGTTGAAGTGGTATCGATTGCATGGGTTTACGGTATCGACAAATTTGCGGATCACATCAAAGAGATGGTCGGACGCGATATTAAGCCCAGAATACTCTGGAAGATTGTTTGGCTATACGTTACACCCATAATCTTATTTGTAAGTACAGTAACTGTCAAATACCTATCAATAAAAAGTCAAAAGTTTATAAAATATGACATTTAATGTCATAAAAAAATAACAGGTATTACTAATCCTAACAATAGTATCAACTGAAGCGCCCGAATATCGCGGCTATATATTCCCCAAATGGACGATCATTTTTGGTTGGATTTTAATCGTTGCACAGGTTATCTCTGTACCGATAGTCAGTGTTTATTATTTATATATTTGCTATACACAAAAGTCTGTAAGTTTATTTTTAAAAAAAAATTATCTGTAAATCAAAATATTAAATAAATTTTTATATAATAATAATAATTTAATTATTTATAATTAGGGATTAAAAACGGTGTCGAATCCAGATATCAAATGGAAATCTCAGGAATCAATATCTGATGAAATTTTGCCGAAATCTTAATACAATTTTGCCGTTAACTGAATTTTTTTTTTGGAAGTTATTGTTTTATATACTGTGTTATACTGTATATTATAATTGAATTTATAAAACAATAAACCATATAAATTAATTCAATTTTATTGAATAGTAAATTATTATGAATTTTATGAATGATTTCTATACCAACTTTTAAAAATAAATTACAATTTTAAGATCAAAATTTCTTTGTATTTGTCTGAGTTTTTTTCCTGAAAACTTCTTCAAAAAAAAATCTTCTATTTTATTGATAATTGAATTTAAAATAAATAAAATTTAAATAAATGACAAATTGATTATTGTTTTTGATGAACTTTTTTATGTTTATATAAATTGCAGCGAAGTGTGCACCGGAACGTACATCCCGGCCATTGACAGGCGTGTCGTTTGATCTTCAAATGCATGTTTTTGTGATCATTTAGTATCTCTTTATTAATAAATCGTTTGTCACAGTCGGGCCAATCGCATACAAACGGCCGGTAATTGCGGTGAACCCGATTCATGTGATATTTAAGCAAATAGGATCGTTTGGTTGTGTAGTCACAACCCGGCCACTCACACGAGCGAATGTTGATTCGCCGATGAATGTCATGGATTTTGGCCTTATGGTCACGTAGCCGGTAGTGAGTCCGAAAATGTTGGCCACAAATCACACAATTGTACGCAACTGTTGTCGTAAGTCTGCATTTGTTACGCTGATGTGCCGCCAGATTACCTTTAGTTGTAAATTTTCGGTGACATAGTGGACACTCTACCCGATATGTTGAGTGAATCTTCATGTGTGTAGTTAGCCGTGATTGGGTTATATATCTTCTGTTGCAATCCTTGTACTGACACACATATACACTGTCTTCGGTGTGAATCTTCAGATGATTTACATAACTATCTCTTCCTTTCAATGTTTTTCCACAATCGGGATAATTACAAACTATTTGTTGGCCATCTCGATGACAGCTATGTATGTGTTTATAGATACTGCTATAAATGTTATAGACTTTGTGACATCCAGTTTCAGGACACGACCACTGATTGGTCACCGAATCAAAACAATTAGCCGAACGTATCAGTTCACCAATTGATTTATCATATGTCTTGCTGTTTGGATCAGTTTCACCATTAGTCTCATTATGTCCACTATAGATGTGATTCGTTGCTTTTGTCTTCACTTTTGATAACTTCTTTGATTTATCATTTTCGTCATTATTTGCTTTTAACTTCTTTGCGATAATTTGTCTTCTATTTTGTCTTCTTCTGGCAATTCGTTTATCGGTTTCAGAAACATTAACTTCTTTAGTATTGTCTTTGATTTCGTTACAATCTATGCGAAGACATCGCTTACCATTGATTGTCATTTCTTGTGTCAAATCATTGAATTGTTGTTTGTCTTCGCAATCGATAACCGATTCATACTTTTCAATCAATTTCATCAAAAACTTCTTCAATTTGTTGGCAAACAATAACTCATTTATTAGTCTATTGTTTTCGATCAACAATTCATCGAAAATATCTTCAATTGTCACCACAATTGATGCCATAATTAATATTTTAAAATAATTGTATTATTTTATTAAAAACTCTTAAAAATAGATTAATAATTGAAATAAACATTACTTTCAAAACATAAACAAACAGTCAATGAGTTTGACATTCAATGCAAACGTTTTTTATTTTTTACTATAATATAACAATTTATTGGAAGGTTTTAAAAAATAGTTTTAAAAATTTAATAATCAATTATATTGTTTTCATTTTTATTAATTAGAGTCAAGATTTAATTTATAAATTTCTCTAAAATATTAAATATTACTTATAATTAATTTTAATTTAATATTCAGTGTAAATATTAATTTATGATAGCATAGAGAAATTAAATTTCAATTTACTTATAATTTAACAATAATTGTCGAGTTATATGATAATTATGAAGATTTACTTAAAAAAATAAATATTATTTATGTGAAGTCCGTAAATGTTTTCTTAGATTTGCCTTATCATTGCACCGGTAGTGACATCCGGGCCAATGACATGCGTGCGGCTTATCGTTAGTATGGATGTGCTTATGTTCGTTGAGTAGTTGTAATCTTCGGAAGCGTTTATGACAGTCTGGCCAATCACATTGAAATGGCCGGTCATCTGCGTGAACTCGTTTGTGGGACATCATCGCAGAGTTATGTTTTGTCTTATACTCACATCCGGGCCATTCACATGACTTCGTTTTCAGTAAATCTATTTTCTTGTGAACGATATATATGTGTTTATGTCTGCCATAAACTGTGCGAAACATTTCATCGCATCCTTTGTAATAGCATTTAACAGTTTTTTCAGAACTATGTATTAATGAATGAACTTTAAGATATCCTTCGACTTTGAATCGTTTGTCACATCCGTCAAAAGTACACCGAAACGGGTAATCATTGGAGTGAAGTTGTGTATGTTTAAGGAGTTGTTGTTTAGTGACAAATCTGAAGCCACAGTCGGCTATCTGACAGGAAAATGGTCTCTCATTTCTATGACTGACTTTTATGTGTTGAGCAACGGCTGACTTATATTTGGTCTCATAAGTGCAGTCGTCGTGCGGACACTTAAATGGTTTAGTGTCCGAGTGTACCAATTGATGATTTATAACATGAGTTGATTTTTTGAAACTTTTACCGCAAACTTGGCATTTGAATCGTCTGCCCGAATGATTCCTCATATGTTGATAAAGTTTATCATAATTATCAAACGTTTTGCCGTTGCATTCAATTTGATTGCAAACATACAAATTGGTTACTGAATTATAACATAACTCATATTTTCTTGATTTCGATGCTTTCACTTCACTTGAATTGTTTTTAACTGAAATTTTCGATTTTATTTTAATTTGTTTAACATTTTGTGTTTCTGACTCTTCTGGTAACCATTCATTGTCTTCATTATCGCTGACAATAGTTTGCAAATTCAATGAATCGCATCTATTATTACTGTTGTCATACATGTCATCGGACTGACCAGTGGTCGTGTTGTTGATATTAACTTCACTTTTGACTTTAATCACTTCCAAACAGTTAACGTCGATATTCTTCTTTGATTTTTTAGAGATTAATTTCGTCATTTTTGTGATCCTATTGATCTGATTACCGGTAGTTGTATTTGTAATGTTATTACCATTTCTTGTGTCAAATTTATTTGTGATCTCTTTATCATCATTCGCGAGCTTACAATCAGATGGTGTCATATCTTTGTCATAAACACCGGAAACATCTATCCTTTTCATTGAACTTCTACTAAATCTATGACTAGTTTTCAAATCTTTATTTGTCTTAAAGTCTCTGAGCTTTGATTTATCATATTTTAAATTCAAACTCTGATTAACTTTATTGTCGACACCTATTGTGGTAATATATAATTGATTCAAACAGTTATGTCTAATGATTACAACAAACAAACATCGCTTACCATTGATTGTCATCTGTTGTGTCAAATCATTGAATTGTTGTTTGTCTTCGCAATCGATAACCGATTCATACTTTTCAATTAATTTCATCAAAAATGTCTTCAATTTGTTGGCAAACAATAATTCATTCATTAGTCTATTGTTTTCGATCAACAATTCATCGAAAATATCTTCAATTGTCACCACAATTGATGCCATAATTAATATTTTAAAATAATTGTATTATTTTATTAAAAACTCTTAAAAATAGATTAATAATTGAAATAAACATTACTTTCAAAACATAAACAAACAATCAATGAGTTTGACATTCAATGCAAACGTTTTTTACTTTTTACTATAATATATTAATTTATGGATTAATGTATTAAACAAAAGTTTTAATTTAATAATTAATTTTATTATTGTTAAATAAATAAATTACAATAAATACATAATTTAATATATTATATAAAACTGTACTGGTAAATTTTATTATCTATATAATATACTGTACATATTTAAATAACGGTAAACCTAAATAAATAACTGTATCATATAATTATTACCGTAGTCTAAACCGGTAAATTAAAAATTTAAACAGTATAAATTTTAAAAAATATAAACTTGAAAACAATTTTATTTAAATTATTATAAAAAAAATTATTGTATCTATTATTTATGTGTAGTTCGCAAATGTTTTCTCAGATTTGACTTATCATTGCACCGGTAGTGACATCCGGGCCAATGACATGCGTGTGGCTTATCGTTGATATGGATGTGTTTATGTTCGGCCAATACATGCAACCATCGGAACCGTTTGCCACAGTCTGGCCAATCACATACAAACGGTCGTTCATCGGTGTGCACTCTTTTATGTTCTTTAACAGTATATGGTTTGAATGCCCGAAACTCACATCCCGGCCAATCGCACCTAAACGATGGGTTAGTCTTTTTGGGTTTTTTCTTGTGGACAGTACTGACGTGTCTCTGTCGGCGATCAAAGTTCAGAAACATTTCGTTACATCCGTCGTAATGACATTTCAGTGTTGGTTCTGTTGTATGTCTCAGTAGATGTCCTTTCAGTGAGTAATTAGTTTTGAATGTTTTACCGCAGCCGACAAACTCGCACCTAAACGGCCGTTCATCCGAATGAGTCAACATATGACCTTTGAGATTATTTTTGGTCAAAAACTTGTCGCCACAGTCGGCTATCGGACAAACAAACGGTCGTTCGTCGCTATGGTTTTGTTTTATATGAAGTTTAAGTAACTGTTTATTTCTTGAAGCGTATGGACAGTCGTCGTGCGGACACTTGTGTGGCTTAACATCCGAGTGTAGCAATAGATGAACACTAAGACATTTGGGATTTTTGAAACTCTTGTCGCAAACGTTACAATTGATGATTGTTTGCGAGTGAACATACTTTATGTGTTTGTGAAGTAATCTGTATTCGGCAAATGATTTGTTGCATTCGGGATGAGGACAGACATATGAATTGGTCACCGATTCATAATATAAGTCACTCTTTCGAAATCTCGACGATTTCTTTGAAAAATTTATTTTGTCTTCAAATAACTTCTGCTGTCTATCACTGCTGTCGAGCCTTTCTTTGTTTTGTATTATATCAGATCCAAATGACATACAATCAAAGTCATCGTTACATCCAATAGATTGGACATCATTTTGATCCCAATTAGTAGTACCATCAGTACAAACCATTTGTCGACATTTGTCTACTGACTGATCGGTGATCGTGTCGTTAACTATATCTTTGTTGTCAACAAGTGTTTGTCTTAAACTATTGCTATCACCAGTAAAAACAATCACATTTTTATTCTTCATTTTCTTTATCTTTGTTAATGTTTTTGATTTCTTCACTTTTGTTGACAATATCTGGTTTGCAAATCTGACGATATCTTTTCTGTCGACATATTTATCCAATTGATCCAAACCTTTGTCGCTATTATTACGACAATCCAATGATTGACTTTTCTTACCATTGATTGTCATCTCTTGTGTCAAATCATTGAAGTGCTGTTTGTCTTCGCAATCGATAACCGATTCATACTTTTCAATCAATTTCATCAAAAATGTCTTCAATTTGTTGGCAAACAATAACTCATTCATTAGTCTATTGTTTTCGATCGACAATTCATCGAAAATGTCTTCAATTGTCACCACAATTGATGCCATAACTGGTGTTTGAAAAATCAAAATAATATAACAAATATAATAATTGACTTTTTGTTGTCAATCATATCATATGTTTGTAATATGTTTACTAACATTATATGATATTCAAGGACGCAGACAATACACTGTATAAACTTAGAGTAAGACTCTATAATAAATATACTTTTTATTTAGTGAGTGTATGTCATTAGGATTGTTATTGAAGTAACTAAAAGAGCAAATAGAGAGCTATTTTGACAACTAATACAACCAATAATGAGATAATAAGACATTAGTAGTGATTGTTTTAATTTAAATTTTACTAAACTATTGATTGATTTTGTTGTGAAATTAATGTCATATTTACTAAAAACTATGGATTCAATTGATTTTGAGAACGACTTGACTCTATTAAAGTTACTTTAGTATCAAAAATATATTGAGAGGAAAGTTACTAAGTCTGAGAAGATGCAGGCATTAAGTGATGTCTTCAGTAATATTAGTGTTTATATCAACGGATTAAATGGTGACATCGATTTAGGTCTTAAACATATACCAAATGAGTTCTGTGTTTCACAAAACAAAATACTTACCTAAGAGATGATCTGCGGGTAATGTTCATCAAAAGTACAATAATCACCAATTGTTAACATTATTATCATTATTAATCATCACTTATTAAAAATCAATAATATTTTTTTTATTTAATTAATGGCAATTGTATTACCGGTATATTTATTTATGTATAGTTCGTAAATGTTTTCTCAGATTTGCCTTATCATTGCACCGGTAGTGACATCCGGGCCAATGACATGCGTGCGGCTTATCGTTGGTATGGATGTGCTTATGTTCGTTGAGTAGTTGTAATCTTCTGAACCGTTTGTTACAGTCTGGCCAATCACATTGAAATGGACGGTCATCTTCGTGGTATCGTTTGTGTTCTACCATAGCTGAGGGATGTTTAGTCTTGTACTCACATCCGGGCCAATCACATGATTTTATTGTCTGTAAATTGGTTTTCTTGTGAACGATATGTATGTGTTTTTTTCTGTTAGAAATTGTACGAAACATTTCATTACATCCAATGTAATAGCATTTCAATGTTTTTGCCGAACTATGTATTAGTGAATGTTCTTTAAGAGATTTTTCAATTTTGAATCGTTTGTCGCATCCGTCAAAAGTACACCAAAACGGGTATTCATTTGAATGGCGTTGTATATGAATCAACAAATTTTGTTTTTCGGCAAACGTAAGGCCACAGTCGGGTATTGGACACAAAAACTGACGCTCTTTTCTATGAATAATTCTTATGTGTTTTTCAATGTAATTCTTATAGTTGGCCTCAAAGTTACAGTCGTCGTGCGGACACTTATATTGTTTGGTAACCGAATGTATAACTGAATGATTGCGAACAGCTTTTCCAGATTTGAAACTTTTGTCGCAAACCTGGCATTTGAATCGTCTGTCCACATGAATCCTCATAAAGTGTTCATAAAGTCTATCATACTTTTCAAACGATTTGCTATCGTGTGGACAGACATACAAATTGGTCACTGAATCGTAACAATAGTCATATTTTTTTATATTCTGTACTTTTACTGAACAAGAATTGTCTTCATCGGTAAGTGTTTTCTTCGGTTTTATTTTTTTAATTTGTTTAACATTTTGTGTTTCAGACTCTTTTGGTAACCATTCGTTGTCTACATTATCGCTAGCAATAGACTGACCAGTGATTGTGTCAGTGGTATTATCTTCACACTTGACTTCTATCGATACCAAACAATTGATGTCTTCATTACCGGTAATCGCATCCATACTCTCGTGTTTCCGTTTGACTGAATACGTCTTCAAGACTTTGCGCTTTGATTTCTTATCTTTTAAATTCAAACTCTGATCGATATTATCGCTATTATTGACATTTTCTTCCTTAGAGTGAAGAAGCTGTATGTGTTGATGAAGAGTGTGTTTATCAGCACATGTGAAGCCACAGTCGGGTATTTGACAGCAAAACAGAGACTCTTCTCTATCTTCTCTATGATTAACACTTAAGTGTTTGTTATAATATGGCTTAGAATTGGTCTGAAATGTACAGTCGTTTTGTCGACACTTATACTGTTTGGTCACTGACTGTACCGGTGAATGATATCTAACACTTAAGTTACCATTGATTGTCATCTCTTGTGTCAAATCATCGAATTGTTGTTTGTCTTCGCAATCGATAACCGATTCATACTTTTCAATCAATTTCATCAAAAACTTCTTCAATTTGTTGGCAAACAATAACTCATTTATTAGTCTATTGTTTTCGATCGATAATTCATCGAAAATATCTTCAATTGTCACCACAATTGATGCCATAATTAATATTTTAAAATAATTGTATTATTTTATTAAAAACTCTTAAAAATAGATTAATAATTGAAATAAACATTACTTTCAAAACATAAACAAACAATCAATGAGTTTGACATTCAATGCAAACGTATTTTGTTTATTATACTGTAATGTAATAAATGTAATATAAAACTATAATTTTTCTGAATTTAATTTAATTGCCGTAATTTTTAAAAGTTTTTAATTAAACATAATTTATTTTCTAAATTTTAAAAATAGATTTTACCTAATATATTTAAATTTAAAAATTATCCTAGTATATATTTTCAACAAAAATTTCAGTTTACAGCTAATATTTATACAAATATACAGTTATTTATTAAAATATAGAGATATTTACAATACAATTATTATTATCGTATAACTTACCAGTAACAATTTTTAAATTTATATATTTTATTATTAATTTTAATTAATTATCGGCAATTATATTATTAAATTAAACGATTATAAAATTATAGCATTTATTTATGTGTAGTCCGTAAATGTTTTCTCAGGTTTGCCGTATCATTGCACCGGTAGTGACATCCGGGCCAATGACATGCGTGAGGCTTATCGTTGGTATGGATGTGCTTATGTTCATTGAGTAGTTGTAATCTTCGGAACCGTTTGTTACAGTCTGGCCAATCACATTGAAATGGACGGTCATTGGTATGCATTTGTTTGTGAGGTTTCATAGATGAATGAGCTCTTGTCTTGTACTCACATCCGGGCCAATCACATGATATAAATTTTGGTAAATTGGGTTTCTTGTGGACCATATGTATGTGTTTTTTTCTGTTAGAAATTGTACGAAACATTTCATTACATCCAATGTAATAGCATTTCAATGTTTTTGCCGAACTATGTATTAATGAATGAACTTTGAGATATCCTTCGACTTTGAATCGTTTGTCACATCCGTCAAAAGTACACCGAAACGGGTATTCATTGGAGTGAAGTTGTGTATGTTTAAGCAGTTGTTGTTTTGCGGCAAACGTAAGGCCACAGTCGGCTATTGGACAGGAAAATGGTCTCTCATTTCTATGACTGACTTTTATGTGTTGAGCAACGGCTGACTTATATTTGGTCTCATAAGTGCAGTCGTCGTGCGGACACTTAAATGGTTTAGTGTCTGAGTGTACCAATAGATGAACTCTTACATCACTTGATTTTATGAAACCTTTGTCGCAAACGTGGCATTTGAATCGTTTGTCTGAATGATTCCTCATATGTTGATAAAGTTGATCATATTTTTCAAACGATTTGCCGTTGCATTTAGGGTTACGGCAAACATATAGATTGGTCGCTGAATCGTAACACATCTCATATCTTCTTGTTTTAGGTCCCATCACTTCAACTAATTTGATATTATTTGAATTTTTTGGTTCACTTTTTGTTTGTTTAAAATTTTGTTTTTCAGATTCTTCTGGTAACCATTCGTCGTCTACATTATCGATTGCAATAGATTGCAAAGTCAATGAATCGCAACTATTGTTATCATACAAGTCATCGGACTGACCAATGGTTGATTTGTTTATATTATCTGTTGTTTCCAAACAATTGATATCTTCATTAATGGCATTTCTCTGCTTCTTTTCTTCACTTGAATTGTCTTTAAGTGACTTTTTCCGCTCTCTTTTAGTTTGTTTAACATTTTTTGTTTCAGAATCTTCTGATAAACATTCGTCGTCTTTATCATCGGTGGCAATAGATTGCAAAGTCAATGGATCGCATCTATTATTACTGTTGTCGTACATGTCATCGGACTGACCAGTAGTTGTGTTGTTGATATTATCTTCACTATTGACATGAGTCGGTTCCAAACTATTAATAATATCGTCTTTATTCACATTCATATGTATTAGTGAATGAGTTTTGAGGTATTCTTCAATTTTGAATTGTTTATCACATCCGCTAAAAGTACACCGAAACCGGTATTCATCGGAGTGGCGATGTGTGTGCAGAAGGAGATGATTGTTATCATCAAATGACTTCATTGTCTGTAAATTAGTTTTCTTATGAACGATATGTATGTGTTTTTTTCTGTTATAAATTGTACGAAACATTTCATTACATCCAATGTAATAGCATTTCAATGTTTTTGCCGAACTATGTATTAGTGAATGTTCTTTAAGAGATTTTTCAATTTTGAATCGTTTGTCGCATCCGTCAAAAGTACACCAAAACGGGTATTCATTTGAATGGCGTTGTATATGAATCAACAAATTTTGTTTTGCGGCAAACTTAAGGCCACATTCAGGTATCGGGCAGGAAAATGGTCGCTCATTTCTATGACTGACTTTTATGTGTTTAGCAACGGCTGACTTATATTTGGTCTCATAAGTGCAGTCGTCGTGCGGACACTTAAATGGTTTAGTGTCCGAGTGGACCAACAGATGAACTCTTACATCACTTGGTTTTATGAAACCTTTGTCGCAAACGTGGCATTTGAATCGTTTGTCTGAATGATTCCTCATATGTTGATAAAGTTGATCATATTTTTCAAACGATTTGCCGTTGCATTTAGGGTTACGGCAAACATATAGATTGGTCGCTGAATCGTAACACATCTCATATTTTCTTGTTTTAGGTCCCATCACTTCACTTGAATTTAATTGATATATCGGTTCACTTTTGGTTTGTTTAATATTTTGTGTTTCAGTATCTTCTGGTAACCATTGGTTGTCTTCATCATTGGTGGCAATAGTTTGCAAATTCAATGAAACGCAACTATTATTACTGTTGTCATACATGACATCCGACTGATCAGTGATTGTGTGGCTGTTGTTATCAACACTTTTCTTACCATTGATTACCATATTTTGTATCAAATCATTGAATTGTTGTTTGTCTTCGCAATCGATAACCGATTCATACTTTTCAATCAATTTAATCAAAAACTTCTTCAATTTGTTGGCAAACAATAACTCATTCATTAGTCTATTGTTTTCGACCAACAATTCATCGAAAATGTCTTCAATTGTCACCACAATTGATGCCATAATTGATTTTTCAAAGAATATTAAATACTATTATTATTATTATTATAATTAATGTATTTTTATTATTAAATACGGTTGGTAGAGCTCTTTAAGGAATCAAAAATCCCGAATAGTGATGGTAGCTCAGACCCCCCTGAGTCTACCCATACCACCCACATAGCTGTCCGACCTCCGCAATTCGAGATATTCGACTTTAAAGTCGAAAATTATTTTTGACGTTATTTATGAATATGACATACTATCGATGTATTTTTCAATACTAATTATGATTATAAAAAACTAAATCACATTATGTCAAATATTTTTCGAGATATTGGACTTTAAAGTCGAAAAAATAAAAATTCCGCATGATGTCTAAATGGCAATCGAAGTGCTTTTCGATTAAAAACCACAGCAAGTGGTATATATGATCCACCAAAAATTGTTAGACCAATGTTTTTGTCTACTAACTTTTTTAAACTTAATCTAATTATTAAAAATTTTATTAATTACATTATAAATAATTTATAAACTTAATTTTAATACATTTATTTTATTATATAAACATATTATTTATTACATTTAAAAATACTTAGAATATAATTCTTATTTTTATTATATTAAAACTAATTTTTAAGTCATAATTAGTAACTTTAGATATATGTGGCTAAAATTCTGTTTTTATTCAATGAAATATTTGCTTAAAAATATGAAAATATGTGGTTATATTTGCTTAAAATAGTAAAAAATGTGCTTATAATTGCTTTGAAAAGTCAAAATATGTGATTATATAGATTAATAAAATTATTAAAAATTATATATTAATTAATAAAAGTAATTTTGTGTTACAATTTATGATAAAGTAATATTTTATATTTTTATTATTTAAACTTAAAAAACGCATAAATTAAAAATATTTAGCTTTTAAAATGTTTGTATAAATTTAAATTATTCTAAATAACATTTTCACTCCTATTGTCTTTTAGTAAACACTAGAAAATAACAAAACATTTCATTATTTTTTTTTGATTTGTTTACAAAAATTAACAAATAAAGTTTCATTGATAAAATAATACTATTTTTAAAAAATTGAACAAATAATACATACAAAAATACATAAAAAATGCAATTCAACTATTATTTTACAGATATGCGAAATATGTGATAATATGTGATAGTATTTGATAATATGTGACTACCTTTCAAAATATGTGTTTATGTGACTAAAACATTTGCTATAATTATTGGTTTTTAATCAATCGTTTATATATCTAATTATTTTGTTAATATCTTTAATCACTAAAAATATTTTATATGTGAAATAAATGCTCTAGTCATAATCAAATTGTATTTAATTTTTAATAAATAATAAATTTATACAAATGTATTTTTTAAATTTAATATTTAAAATTAAAATAATTCTAATTATTATTTAAGATGCTTAAATTATTTTGTCACAAATATATATTTTGACTTTAAAGTCGAATATCTCAAAAACTATATAACAATGATCCTGACTATTATATAAATCAGTTAATAGAAAATAATATAATTAGTGATCGCAAAAACTGTTTGATATATATATATTAATAATAAATAACCTCAAAAGAAATTGATTAAGTCGAATATCTCGAAAACTATGTTACAATGAATTTTAATGAATTTTAAAAATGAATTTTAATATTTATAATTAGTATTAGAAATTGCATAAATAATATATCTCATATTCATAAATATTTTTTTTGACTTAAAAGTCAAATCTCGAAAACTATTTGACATAATGTGATTTAGTTTTTATAATCATAATTAGTATTGAAAAATACATAGAAAGTGTGTATCATAATCATAAATAACGTCAAAAATAATTTTCGACTTTAAAGTCGAATATCTCGAATTGCTGAGGTCGGACAGCTATGTGGGTAGTATGGGGATACTTAGGGGGGTCTGAGCTACCATCACTATTCGGGATTTTTGATTCCTTAAATCACTCTATCAGCCATTAAATACATTTCAAAATATTGAGTAAATAATTGAAATAAACATTACTTTCAAAATATAAACAAACAATCAATGAGTTTGTCATTCATTTATTTAATTGGTTTTTAAATAATTTAAAATTATTTGTTTTCCAAATGAAATACAAATACAGTATTCAAAACATTATTTAGAAAATACTGTAATAATAAACAAATGTATTGCTTATGATATCACTCATAGAGTGCATCATATGTTTAATGAATGTTAATATTAATAGATTTGTTTGATTTTCATTACTACTGAATTTTATTTAGTTATTTATTTATTTCAAATTTTCATTTATTGTATATTATAATTGATTAATTGGCAATAATTATAGCCTGATTTGTATAATCAAATATTTTTTCCTTAATGTTTACCCAAATTATTACAATTTTATAGTTTTTTTTCCTTATATTTAGCATATTATTATAATTGTTTTATAATACATAAATTAGTACTAAATATAAAGTTGTATAAAATAGAAAAAATTATAAACTTTTGTTGCATTCATTCAAATATTTTATTTATGTTTATTACTATTATTGTTAATCAAAACATTTAAAAAAAATATTATAACAATTATTATTAATCAATACTTACAACTTAATTATAGATAGTTTAATGTGTTTTTTCATTTTTGATAGATTGGGATGACTGGTGTGTAAATACAGTATAATAATAATAATAAACTATTTAATAAGTAATTTATTTATAAAAAAAACTGGTATTAATATTACCTAAAGTTTGTTTAATGTTTGATATAAAAGTGATAAATGCATCTCAACTTAACGCATAAAAAATTTTATTTATAAAAATCAAGTTATTCGTAGATTTATTATTGATTATGATATATAAGGTTAAAATATTTAGAAATTTTAATGTCATAATTTTATTAAAATAATTCATTATAACTTATCTTAATCAATATAAAAAAAATATATATATATATTGTTATTAAAGTTAAGACACACATATACAATTAATATGCTACCTGTATAATTGTTTATGTATATAAATTTATATATAATTAAAATATTTGGGTGTCAATTTTAATAAATATTATAGAATTATTTGTGTATAAAGTTTAATAATAAATATATAGATTATTTAGAAATTAAAATTTTAAAAATATATATAATTTATTTTAAGTTATAGCAAAACAAAAACAAATATTTTTATAGTTTTTTTATGAAAACTTTTTTTAAAAAAAATTATTTGTTATGAAATAAATATGTAGATAAATAAATTTATAATTTTGGTCAATAATATTTAAATTTAAATATAAGCATTATATAACAAGTAATGACCGTTTTAGTACATCAATTTTTACGTTATTATTATGATGCAACTAATAAAGATAAAAATGTGATTCTTTTTAAATAAAAAAGGTCGATTATTTATATTTACATTTTACAATTATTTGAATTTAGTTTTTCTATATTTTACCAATTATTATCATTTTAGTAAAAGACATTCAAATTTGACTAAACAAATTTTTTAATTATAGTGATTATTTAAATGTTATAATAATAAATTCCAATGTGATAATATTTCATTAAATAATATTAGCCTAGATGATTGTTCAGAAAAGTTTTCAAAATTTTAATATTAATATTTAAAATTTTATAATAAAATAATTGTCAGAACTAAAGCTAAATTGTTTAGCATTATATTGTTACATATAATTGTTAAAAATCTAAAGTTATCATGTTATCCGTCTAACAATATACTTGACTTTAAATGCCACACTGTTAGAGCTAGCTTGTTTCTTCTTAATGACAAATATATAAAAATAAATATAATGACTTTTTGTAATTTGCTGAATCATGTACTATATCTTATAAAATTATGTCTAACTTTTTCTTTAAAGATATATTTAATTTTCTTTCATGAATAATGTATATAAGTATCTACTAATGATTAGAATTATAAAAAACAAATTTATATTTAAGTAGATAATTTTATCTTAAAACTAAAAAATTTTCGTTATGTGTGATAATTTCAACATATTTTATTATTTGATTGAAAATATCTATCAATTTTATAATTATTATATCAAATGACATATATACTAATATATAATAAATAGTTTATATTTAATATTTAAATTTTAATAAAAAAACAATTGAATTAATCTATGATGCTTATTTTATTTAAAAGTATGTGATTTAAAGAATTTAAAAAACAATAAAAGAGTCTGAATATAAAGTTATCGTTAGTTGTAAATATAGTCCTGTTAGTGTACTTTAAGATTAATTTTAAATTGTATTTTTAAATATTTGTTTAAACAAATTACAATTAAAACTATAACATGATGTAAAAAATGTCATTTTTACTTTTTTGCAAAAAATACATATGAAAAATTTTTTAAAATGACATTGTTTATTTACCTAAATATTAGGCGATAATCAATGAAACAGATGTAAATTTTATGATTTTTTATCATTTGTAGTTTTCGAATAAATTAACTTTAAAATTTGTTTTAATTTCGGACAGTTTCAATTGTAGAATACTTATAAATGAATAAATAAGAAAAATAATTGTAAAGTTATTAACAAAGCACTTAACAAAACTTTAATTTATATAAATCTAGTGATATTTAAAATAAATTACTTTTTTATGTTATATTTTAAAATATAATGAAAAAAATAAAACAGCAATTTTTGTGTGGATTTATAATTTTGAAAAAAATATAATAATATTTAATATAATTTTCATGACTTCCTACATGATTTTCGCTATATTTATAGATATATAAATTAAGTCTTATTTGAATTACATAAATATATATATAATTTTGAATATATTTGAAGAAATGTTATTTTCATCTTATCTATAATCTGCAACAAAAATGTTATTTTTGTTAGAAAAATAGTAATAATTTAAACAATTTTTCTCTCTCACTAATTCTGTTTTAGTGAAACAAAAATTTCAATTTTTTGCCGTAAATTCCTTATCCGATCACTACTTAACAGTAGAGAGAATGAGAGAGAGAGAGAGAGAGAGAGAGAGAGAGAGAGAGAGAGAGAGAGAGAGAGAGAGAGAGAGAGAGAGAGAGAGAGAGAGAGAGAGATGAGCTGTAAAATGTGAAACAACACTAAACTCAAGACAACTTAAAATTTAATTTATATTATATATGATATATAAATTTGAAGCCAAATATGAAATAAATGATTTCACAAAAACCAGTTCTTTAGTTATTAATTAATGGCTTAAGACTTTTGTTTTTATTTTATCTCTTATTTTTTTCTCTTATAATTTTGTTGCCTTTTTTTCGGGTGAAAAACCATCGATCGATGATTTTATTTTGTTTTATTTGTTATATTTGTGTGATACGATTTTTTAAAGTAATACTCAAAATAAGATTTATTACATTTATCGATGACTACTACGATATGGGAGATAGACATCATAATTAATGATTAGGACTATCTATAGACCTAATAATACTGGTGCTGATACTGTATTATTATTGTTGCAGTTTTTGGATGTCTCATACAATTATTATAGACTAAGATATCTAACTAAACATACTTTTCTACAAAAACAAGTAAATTATGTAAAATATACAGTATATACCTATTGATACCTACCTACACACTTATATACACAAACACATACACACACATAGGTATGTAAAGATAACAAACCCATTTGATAATAAATTAAAAGATATCCTATAATTAAATATTTTTTGTAAATTTAAAAATTATGAAAAAATCAAAAAGTATTTAAATCAAAGTAATAAATATATCATAATTTCTTGAAATTAATAAACAATATTAAGAAATAATAATAAAAAAATTATTAAATTTGATATTACATTTTCAATATATATTTTTAGAAGAGCAAATAAATTTCATTCAATAAATTTTAATTTTTTAATAAATTACTGACAAAATAACAAATTGCACTGATTATTATACTCCACCCATTTTTATATCCGATAATTACCGGATTATAATCATCGGTATAAATCTATTCAATAATAATAATAATTAATAAGCCATTAATTAGTTTTTCTGTAGGAAATACATTATTACGACTTTAATATAATAATATATAATAATAAATAATAAATGGATTTAATTTTAATCAATACAGTAGATAATGGGTCATTACACTTTTGAATTATTATTACATAGAACTGTATATACAAAATAGATATTATAAATATACAGGATTTTAACAAAAATATTTTTTTTATAACTGATAATCTCTTTGCTGACATTTCATATAATTAGTGAGATGAGAGAGAGAGAGAGAGAGAGAGAGAGAGAGAGAGAGAGAGAGAGAGAGAGAGAGAGAGAGAGAGAAGGAAAGAGAGATTCATTGGGTAACAAAACTTAGATCTCAAGCAAACAAAATTAAATAAAATTAATATATTTTTTCTCCAGTGATACAATCTTTTGAGTAAATAATAAATTTTTGTGTACATTAATCACATTGCAAAATATTAAGTACAGTATATATATATATAAAAATCGAAATTAATTGATTGATTAAGTGATAGCAATTAGTTGTGTGTTTGATAAATGAAAGTGTGAAACGAAAGCAATTATTATTTTTGGTTTGTTTGAAGAAAAATGTTTTTTTTGTTGTTTGGAAATATTTTTTAAATGATAAAACTTTCCCTCATTTTCTTGTTTTTTGTTTTTTATAGTTTTTTATTATTAGATAATCTTCTGGACCTCCTGTTTGTCCTTATTTTTTGAGACTTCTTCGATAAGTTCCCTGAAGTGTACTCTGCACTCATGTCTCTTCAATTTCATGGTTGGCGTCAGAAAACCGCTCTCTTGAGTGAACGGCTCGCTATGGAGAGCGATATCCGTTACCTAATTCATTGAGAGGTTAGGTTTAGATTTTTTTATCAAACAAATTAAATAAAAGTTTAGACATTTATAGATATCAACTTTATTTAAAAAAAACTATTCATTAAATAAATAAATAAATTAAAAAAAGATGTCACGAAATCAAATGTAATAAAATATAAATATCTAATAAAAGTGAAAAACCTGTTCAGTAGATGATAATCCTTCACGCTTTCCAATATTCAGTATATCATTCAATACAGTATTTTTAAAGGCCTAAAACCAAACACCAGATAGAAAAAAAAGATAAAAAAATGAGAGGAACGGGTAGTTAATTAAGTGAACCGACAAACTATTTAAAAAAATAAAATCAGGCATATCGTATTAGTCGCCATCATCTCATCATCATTGAGCAGTGGGCAACTGTGATAGGCCTGAGCTAATAGTTATATATGATATATACAGTACCACATTCTTGCAGGCCTCGGCTGCCGATAACAACATGTTGTTCTCACTGCACCATAGATTTATGCCGTCCACGTCTGGTATGATAATAGCTAATAACGATGACTGAGTTTGTAAGTTGTTGTTGACGTTGTTGTTGTTGATGATAATGATGATGATAGTGATGACGATTATAATGATTGCCAAATAAATAAATTTATATATAAAAAACATTTAAAATATAAAGTTTTTAATTTATATGTGAATTATTTTAATGGTATAATTTGCTTTCAGGAGAAATAATACATATAAATAATTAAACGAATTAGAAGAAAGAAAGAGAAAAAAACTTTTTTTTATTTAAAATACATAATTACCTGAAAATAGTTGGCATCGATATAGACCTGTCCCACGTATTGTGACTGAATATATATGTTTTCAATCTGATATCACATCACATATAGAAAATTTATAACCAAAAAAAAATAAGAGAAAATAAAATTACACTTAATTAGTGGAAATTAATGAAAATTGTATTTTTCTCAACAACAACAACAACAACAAAAAATAAAATGATTATCTCTTTTATTTTCACATAAGATCTCCTTAATTGATAGGATAGGATACTATACAACAACAACAACAGCAACAAACCTTGTCGGGACAGACCAGATCCGACTCCAATGAATTAGTCAACTGAAAGATATCCTGTTTTCGGTCCAGTATTTTCAATGTCCCGTTCTGTGGGCATTAGATTAAAGAAAACAAACAAACAATAAATAAATAATAAAATTATGATATAATTATATATATTAAGTAAATTAGTGTTACATTATTAACAATATGTTTTTATTGTTTTTTGTTTTGTTATTTTTTTCATTTCAAATTGTTTTATTTATTTTGTTTGGCCAGTCGTGACACAACAACAATAATAACTGTTGCTAATAATGTGTGTGTAATATGTTAGATATGGACTCAACCCTAACCTTAAGCCATTGGCCGACGTCTCCCGTATGAAACCAACCGTCGGCGTCGAACAGTTGTTCGCTGAACTCCGGGTTATTGTAGAATCCGGAGAAAACGTTGGTTCCCTTAACGCATATCTTTTTGTTGTTGATGTTGTCGGCACCAAAAAAAATACAAATCAAAAAAATTTTATTTTGTTTTTTAATAGTTATTTTTAATCTTAAAAATTCAAATTTGTTGTTCAGGCGTTCTGAATAGGGTTTTTAAAAAAGACTACCCTTTCTATACATGTATACCCTCTCCTCTATCATGTTTATCCTACCTCTCCTATGCCATCTTTATTGGCCACAATATTCAACTCTTTAACGTCCATTAACTTAACAGAGTTAAAGCTCAACGGCGGACCCAAAGAGCCTATTATGTAAATTACAAAATCAATAATTATTATAATTAGTAAATTTTTTGTTCAGTTATTTGCATTTTTATGTTGTTTCCAACATTTTATTTCCTTATTTAATATATATTCAAACATTTTTATTTATTACTTGTTTGCTTAGACATAACCGATTGGGTATCAATTTTCACTGGCAATTTTTTACAAACAAAAACTCAATGTTTATCACGTTTTCTTAAAATATCATCGATTTGAAAGTACATATATAATATACCTCTACTACCTATTATTTTTTATATTATACATTAGTTATGCTGGTTATTGACTCAATTAAAAAAATACTATTGTTTATTATGTTATGGTTTGTTAGCAATCATCCAAACAAAAGAGTCAAATAAAATAATTCATAACATTTGAAATATTATATTATATACTATTTTAGTTATATTGTCTATTATATTCAATGTTGGCATACCTGTATCATATATCAATAAAAATGCAAACAATTTTTTTTGTATATTACAATGTTTCAAAATTATGATAAATGCTTTAAATTCCTGATTGATTACATCCAATTTCATAATATATTTATTTGCTGTACTATATACATATATAAATTTATATATAAGAGTTATACAGTATATATATAGTGTATATATAAAGAAGGCAATAAATTTAATTTATATTTTAATTTGAAAAAAGCAAAAACTAAACTATTTAAATATTTATCTTAAATAGGATATTAAATTATATTATATATATATATATAAAATACAGTACATTAATAAAACAAAATGATTTACATGTAATATGATAGGTTTAACTAAAAAATTAAAATGTTAAGCTAATAATCATAATCATAATAATAGTAATATCCATTAAAACTATGATATTTAGTAGTAATAAGACAATTAAATTGTGATTTTAACCAATAATATTAAGTCATATACAGAATAATAATGGATTTTTTAAAAAAAAAGTATTGCAATTTAAACAACAATAACAAAACTGAAACATTATTTAACAACACATAATATATTAAAGTATGTTATGTAATACACAACTAATATTTATATTAAAGCAAAACAATGTCTGACCGGATGATTGATCGCCGCATTGGGTGATTGTAACAAATGCCGAGCACTCAGTCAAACCATAGCACTCCAAGACCTGTAATTATATGACTAATATTAATATACCGGTGCTGTTGTGTGTGTGTGTGTGTGTTTGGGTCAGTCAGCAGTTATGAAAACATTATTATAATACTGTATATAATAAGTATATTCAATAAATTGGCAAATGATATGCTAATAAAGTTTGCACATATTTTTTGTTGTTGCTTTGTTATATAGTACACCAAATAATAAAATTATTAAAAAAAGAGAAGATAATTATTGATAACAAATAATTTATGAGACTTACTATTATAACAGTATATTATGATATTATTGATTTGAAGGCAACAAAAAAAAGAAGTGCACCTAAAAAATGGGTGCAATTAATATTTAATTAAATATAGAGATAAGAGACTAATTTACATATTTATATATTTTAAAAAAATTATTTCTTGATTATGGCTCATAAATAAATGTTATTTTTTTTTAGTGAAACACATGATATTCTGGTATTTTTTCTTATATAAAAAAAAATTAACTTAATTTTCAATGGTATATATTATAATATTTGAACAACTTAATAAAAAAATAAAATTAATTTTTCAAATAAAAAATATGATATCAACTCATCATCGCATGTGTTGGGTGTTTTGGACACGAGGTTCACACCCGATAACTGGTGGGTTGACCTCTCGTTTAACTTTATAGAAATATAATTTATTAATTTTTTTTTGTAATTTTTTACAGCAAAATAAACAAAAACAAAATAGTGACAGCAATTGATACAAATTGTCGGCAAATTAGCAAACAAATTGCCAAACAAAATGATAGCTAACAGTATAATATACTGAATACTAGATTTTTGTTGTTGTTATTGTTGTTGAAAATTAATCATATCATACCTACCATACATCCAAATGAGTTTCGTATAAAATTTAAAACAGTCGGCGATATCTGTGACGACCCGGAGATCAATAGCTTTAGATTACCGCCTAATGTCTGTTTGACGGTCTTGAAGACCACTCGATCCCAGATTGAAGACGACTGATTGACCGCTCTTTTATAGTAGGGTTTAAAAATAGAGAGAAAGAGAGAGAGAGAGAGAGAGAGAGAGAGCATTGTAGATGTAAAGATAGATAGAGGACAGGGAGATATATACATACAGAGATATATATGAAATGTGTTATTTGTTTGTTAACTTGTTTTTTTTTTGTTTTAAATAAAAAAGTTATTATAGATTTTAAACATGCATTTTGGACAAAGATGTCTATCAGATAAAGTGTGTAATATTTTTTCTTTGTTTTTTGCTGGGGTTGTCATAAAAATAGCACTTACTTTACAATCTCCGGCTGTTTTGATTTGAGGGCAAAGTCTAAAACCCGACTGCGAACCCAATTTCCTCTAACTTTAGATATAACCTGTCATTGAAATAAAAGGGTTATTCATTAATCTCGCGCATGGGGTTTTTGCTATAAATCTTAAACGGAGTGAGATATATTAATTTTGTAAAAAGTGTATTAAAATATGATTTACGCGTGATATCATAAAATATAAAATTTTTTATTTTGATAACGTGATCATATTTATGACGGGCTGTTTGTAAACCACTGTGTCACAACCTAACCTATAAATGATAGAATAAAATTTCAATAGCAATTTTTTAAAGCCTGACTTAGAAAATTATGGGAAGAAAAAATTTTTAAAATTGGTCGAAAAATAAATTTTTTATGGCTTTTCAAACTTGTGAAAAAACACATTATATAAAATTGTCAAAAATAAAATGACGTTATTTATAGATAGTATATACTTATAAGATAAAGATTTTAATACTAATACATATTTTAAAAACAAAATTTTTTTATGTCTAATATTTTTTTAGATAATTAAATTTAAAATTAAATTACATTATCAAATTATAATGCTATGTTTTTATTGTAATTTTAATATCTAAAAAAATATTTGACATAAAAAAATTTAGTTTTTAGAATAAGTAATAGTATTAAAATCTTTATCTTATAAGTGTATACTATCCATAAATAACGTCATTTTATTTTTGACAATTTTATATAATGTGTTTTTTCACAAGTTTGAAAAGCCATAAAAAATTTATTTTTCGACCAATTTTAAAAATTTTTTCTTCCCATAATTTTCTAAGTCAGGCTTTAAAAAATTGCTATTGAAATTTTATTCTATCATTTATAGGTTAGGTTGTGACACAGTGGTTTACAAACAGCCCGTCATAAATATGATCACGTTATCAAAATAAAAAATTTTATATTTTATGATATCACGCGTAAATCATATTTTAATACACTTTTTACAAAATAAATATATCTCACTCCGTTTAAGATTTATAGCAAAAACCCCATGCGCGAGATTAATGAATAACCCTTTTACATAACAACTCAATATATAATTTACTGTATAATATTTAATAAATAATAATAATAATTATAATAATAATAAGATAAAAACATGAGTCTATTTTTATATTTTTCAAGTTTAATTAATTAATAAATTAATTATTTTGCTAATAAATAATAAAAATAGTATTAACAAAAACAACAAACATTTTTAAATTAAACGCTAACCCTATTATATAATCTATTGAGTATTCTCGGGACACAATACATGACAGTCGGCATCAGGACCTGTGATAATAATAATAATATAGTATTATTATATTATTAAACATTATTAGGAGTTTCCCAAACACATACATAACAAAATTGTATATATAAGTTAGATATTATTAATTAAGTTATGCAAAACTATACATTACGTGACTACGAGAATATCACGATATAAATAACAACAATAATAATAATATTATAATTATTATATCAACGGTATACACGTACGGGTAAATCGCGGGACAGATCTTTAAAATCACCAGAATATACACCAATACGACCCCCACTGTAGAACATACAGGCCTTTAGAATTAGATAAATTAAACTAAAATAACTAAAACAAATAATTTTTTAAAAAATATAAACAAAAATCTTATTTATAAATTCCGATATTTTATGATAGATATATATATGATATAAATAAATATAATTATTTTAATGAAATAGATTTTTTTTGTTATATAAATAAAAAAAACTAATTAACTTTTAATATGCGTTCCCTGAGCTGTGCGGACGATAAATACGATATCATTGTTTCATCCTTTAGATCGAAATGTGAATCCTGTTTTATGTGAAGATTATCGTATAATAAATTAAATTTTTATTTTTTTTTATTTTTTTAGTTGTTTTGTTTTATATTATTTGCTTCTGTTTATTATTGTATGTCCTATTAGAGTATACGCTAATCAAAGCAAACAACAAATAAATAAATAAAACAAAATCAAAGTAAACTAAACAACAATTTGCTTGAAATATATATATATAAACCAAAACACGAGTCTTAAAAGTACTAATTCTGACACTTGAAGATTGAGATAATAACAAAAAATTTATTTTATACACATTTAAATCAACATTTAAATTAAATTTTTTCTTAAATAAACACTAAAAAATTAGAGATTTTTCATGTGATGGCAATAATTACTTGTTTTGTGTTATATAAATAATAATAATAATTACTAAATGCAAGAGAAATCCCGATACGGCGGCCACGAGATTGCCGTGAGTTAAGAGGGCTTAATGTTTGAGATAAAAAAAATTGTTTAAATATCTAATAAAAAAATATTTTTCAAAATAAAACAATAAAAGTTTTCAAAGAAAAATTCTTTAAAAAACTACTTGTAATTTGTAATAATAATAATAAATTTTATATCTTAAAAGTATATACAAATAGATAGGGTTTACCTCCTTTAGGATTTCCTGTCGTTCCACTCGTATATGAGATGACTTCACCATTAAAGAGATGATACCATAATTAAGTGAATGAAAAAAACAAAAATTAAAATAAATATTTAATTAATGACTCACTTATCAATTCTTATGAAAAAATCTAATGTTTTTTCTTTTCATAATATATAAATTAAAAACATATAATATATTAATATTTATATACTGTAAACAACATAAGTAGTTAGTACAGTATGTGTGTAATGTATTAAAAAATAGTTATCAAAAGTTTTTTAAATAAATAAACAAAACAAACAAAATAAAGTAAAATACTCGCTAAATCTGTTAGTTTCGGGATCTATATATTGAAAAAATTAATAAAAAGCAAAATTAATTTTATTTATTATAGAAATATTTTTTTCGTATAAAACTATTTTTTTCTCAACAAAAAAAATATATAAATTAAAACTTACGACAAATGGCTGCAAATCTATAATTCCCATTCTCTACAATACATAAAATAGACATACAATTACACTATATTTTATTTACTATCTTTTAGTGTATTTTAATTCAAATAAATGTCTAATAAGTTTTATTTTTATATTGTTTACCTCAATCTCTTTGAATGCATAGACATTGATCCCTATTTCCAGAAAAAATATATAAAAAACATAAATTTTATTTTAGACTTTTTTAAGTGTTTTTTTTATTTGTAAATTAAATGGGAAATTATGTTTATATACTACTATTCTATATATAAATATCAATAATAATCGGACCCTTTCTTTCGGCAAACAGTTTGGTGTCCGGATATAAGTGATCACTGGTTAGGATTAGACTCTCCACTTTGTATCTGACGGATCCCATCACTTGTTTGGCCCTCTCGTTTGAGTCGACGATCACACACTTGGGCTCAACTGTAGTGTTAAAGCAAACAATTTATATATTTATTTTATTACAGACAGTATGGGTTTGTGGTGTAATGACTATTACTGTCCAAATTTATTTATGAAATACTGTAATTTATATATTTAGTATACGATATAATGTATAAAATAATGTTTGACTAACTTTGTTGAAAAATATATTTCCATGTATTGGATTCAGTGGTGTCAAAGATGGGCACCACAGCCATAGAGTAGTGATAACACGCGTATTCAGCAATAGTTAACTGACATTATTTTCAAAGCCATAAAAATAATAGTACAGTAGATAACATTTATTAGTTTTAGAGGTTTTTTTACTATTATTATATTACTTTAAAAAAGGTATGTATAGTCAAACACATAAATCAAATTGAATTTTATTCAATTGAAAATTTACTTTGAAATTATTTCGGCTAAATAAAGCAATTATTGTGTTATTGTTTGGTTGACAGCCAATCGAAACCAGACCCGACCCGAAGGTTTTCATACGAAATAAAATCTATTTTAAACATATTATATATATATTATAAAAAGAGTTTGAAAATAATAATAAATTGAAAAATAGTTTTTATTAAAAAACACTTTTATGACTATACTATTACTACAACTAATACAAGAACCGATTTGAACAAAACAACAAAAAACTGAATACACAAATAACATTGAAATTGGTTTTTTTGATTTGAAATTATCTTATTTTGAAAAACCTGACTATAAGTAGACCACTCATAAGTGCCAGTGTATGGACTTATAAGACCCAAACAGTCCATGTCTTCTATAGATAACAAACAACAAAAAAGAGATCAAAATTTTTGATAACAACAGAAACCCCAAAAATAACATTACTATTGAAAATAAAATATTAAAAAATATATATTTCCGTATTGTTATTGAATTTCATACATACGGGATATCTTGTTTCCGCGATATATACAGTCTAACAATGTTTTAATCTGTGGCTCACATGTTAACAGGTATTTACCCTTTTCGACCACCGCTGAGCTACGGGTGCACTAAATGTATATATTTATATATAGTATATATATATTAATATTTATAAAACATGACGTGACATAATTGACATAATTAATGGCTAATTAATAAAACTACTTGTAAATTGAGTCCTTATTTAGATTATATAATAAATATATAGTTTAATAAATTTATATAAAAATTTCTAAATTTTTATATACATTTATATATACTATATATATACCTTATCTATAAGTCTGGACTGATTATTTAAATCAACCATTGATTTATGTTGTTGTTGTTGATGATGATGATGCTGATGATGGTAGTTATTATGATTATCATTTAAATCTTGTTCAAAGATTAGTGAAGTTTCGCCATTATTGTTATTATTGTTATTATTATTATTAATGTCAGACTCTCTGACAGTTTCTTCAGCACCGGTTGTTTGCATCTACAGATCAAATAAATATTTGTAATACATAAGCAATTTATATAATAATAAAATTAATAAAAATAGATTTTACTTAATAATAATAATAATGATTATTATTATTTTTATAATAATAGTTTTTATTATATTAAAGCATTAAATAGGAGAATCATGTGTAACAAAATTATGCAAAATATTATTATAGAATTTTTCTTAATGATAATAATAGTAATATAAGAAAAAACACAAAAAAAAATATTTTAATTTTTATAAATCAATATTTTATATTTCATTAAATATGAATAATAATAATATTAAAGAATAAATAAATTTTATAATAAGTTATCTAATATATAATATAAGTTTTAAGGTAACTGTACTTATATATATAACATTATTAATATTAATATTAATTTTATTAATAAATAAATAATAATAATAATAGTCAAACTGCACGCAAACCGATAATTTTAAAAACTTAATTTTAAGTACGACTTCTTTTAAAATAAAACTTATAATTTTATGTTTGTTTACATTTTTAAAAAGAAAGATATTATCAAAGAAATGTTTAATGCATTTATTTATAAATAATTTTTATATCAAAAAATAATTGTTGTTATTATTATTGTTATTTGACATTTATCAGATTAATTCATCAAATTATATAATAATATAAATTTAAAATACAGTTATGACTATTAGATTAGTTTAGATAAGACTTGTGAATGCCGTTACATTTAAAAGTCAATTAAAACTTATATTTCATTATAACTATTATTAAATAATAATAATATTAGTATTAGTATTGACTATTTTAGTAAATACAATATCTTACATTGTTATACAGTAACCTTTTAAAATATTTGCATATTTTTTGGTAAAACTTTTAGGCTATAATTTTTTAAAAACAAAATTTCAAAATCATGATTTAATGTTTTATTTTTATTAAACTCTAGTTAAAGTTTAGCCAACAATATATTTTTACAGTGATAATTTGGTATAATTTTTTATTAATGGATAGTTTATTGCTTATTATTATTATTTTATTAGATATTGTAGTATTGAATTTATATATATATATATATATATTTGATTTATTATATAAAATAAATTATAAATTAAAGCATTAAAGTTTGTTTTTAATTGTTCATTATTCAATTAAAATTTATTATAACATTTATTATATTGCAGTTAGTTTTACTTAACAAAAAAATCATTAATCTTTTTAGTTTTTTTTTGTTTTTTTTTTTGAAGATGAGGTTCAATAATAGCATAAAACAATCATTAATTAAACGCTTGGATTTATAGTTGAAAAGCTAATGTCACACCATTTTCTCGCTATTTGAATACTAATCTGAAACACTTATATACAGTACAATATATACAGTATAAGTAATAAGAGGAACACCCTATCTCAAAATAACTGTCCTTTATTTTAAACATTTAATACAATCCACATTTAAAGCTGCAGTAATGATATCATGTTTTACCAATTTTTTGAGTTTCATTAGCCAAACACAACTGACAAATATTAATTTAGAGATACGTTTAAAAAAACATACTTATCATACAATAAAAACTACTAATAAATTACTTAACAAATATATTATCAACTATTTTCATATAATAAATATTTTGAATAATAAATTTTGAATTTAAATATTTTTTCTTCTGCATATTATTAATATATCTGCAGATTAAAATATTAGAAATTAATTTTTATTATACTAATTAGTTTATGTAAATATACAAATTTTTACATGTAATGATTAAAAATTTTGTTAAAATTTAATCATTAAAATTTTACCTATTACACACATTATTAGCATTTAAATTATTATCTGCATTAATAGTTTTTTTTGAAACATTGATAGAAAAAATAAAACATATATATTGGTTAGCATTTAAGTAATAATGCCCTATTAATTTTATTTAAAACTTAACACCTGGCATAAAATTGCGTATGTTTTTTATTAGTTTATTGATTTGAATACCAACAAAAAAAATTGCAAAAAAAACTTTTTTTTAGCAAAATGCAAATTGAAATTAAATTTTTCAAAAAGTAAAAATATTTTTTTTCAATTTTTTCAATTTTCCTTATGTTGATTGACAGTTCCCTTGAATTAAGTGTTATTATTAATAGTGGAAAACAGTAGTAGTAATAATAAAAAAAATTTAAATTGTTTTAACACTTATTAAAATTAAATTTTAAATCATCAAACTGTATTTTGTTTGTTATCTATGTTTATACAGTATTTTTGTTTAGTAATTAAATCTATCATCAATATCATCATTATTAAAATTATTACTATTATTAAATTATTATAATAATAATATTTTTAAAATGATTTTTGCTATAATATTGGGATTGGGAGTTGTCTCGTAATAAAAACTGTGTGGACTATAATTGTTTATTTAAATGAAATTTTAAAAAATAATAATAATTTTAAATTTACTATTTGAAGCTATTTTTCTACTGTACTATATATTTCCATGTTTTCAATGAACTTCAAGTGTCAATAGTGATACAATTTAAGAAAAAAATTCATGTAAATTATTAGTCCGATATATTGAATAATATAAATATAAGTTAGATTATTTGCATAGATTTTATTTTAAGAGAAAAAATAATATAAGTTTAAGTCATATTATTATTTTTATTATTATTATCACTTAATTGATGATAACATAAATTGATAGACACTCAAGCAAAATGTCATTTTAAAAAGACAAAAAAAAAACTTATTTAAACTTATTTTTTATTTTAAAAAATTCTGCATATACTGTACATTTTTATTATTATTATTAATACTATGATAATGAATAAAATTGCAATTTTAATTTTATAATAATAATAAATAATAAAAATAAAAAACAACAGCAAAATAACACCAAAAAAACTCTATTTATATGTATAAATATCGCCCATAAATCAGAGACATTGAGAAAACACAGTACACTAATAAATCTTATGTTTCATAAACTGTTTTGACAATTCAATTACTCAATACTTTAATGAAAATAATAATAATAATAATAAAAATGATTATTTTTAATTTTATTTAACGATATATATGGTTAAAATGTTAAATATGTAAATCATGATTTTCTTCTAGCCATAGAATAATAATGTTTTTAATTCAATGTTAATTTAAATGCTTTTATTTTTCGTTTGTATAATTAAATTATGTGTTAGCTTAATGTTCATATATAACTTTATATACCTGTAAGTTAAAAATATATATACTGTATCTGTAAAGTATTATTTTAAACATTAATACTATTGATATAATTTAATAAAATCTCATTACACTCACACAAACAGATATATATTTTGAATAATAATTATAATTATGTAGTTATGTGTTTTGTGGCAAAACATTTGTGTGAGAAAATTATTGAATTAATTCATAGTAAAGGCGATATAATTACTATTACAAGAAAAATGATTTATAAGTTTGTTGTTTTTTATTATAAATCAAACCATTTATATTTATATAACACAACTTTATATTGAATATATGATATATCATAAAACATAAGCATAACATCAAAAAATTTAATTATACTGTTTGATTGGTATAAGCCTTTGGCTTAGATTTTTTAGTATTTAATAGTATATAACATATGTTTTAACGCAACATATGATAAAAATGAGATAAATTATCACATATTTTTACTCTTTGATTCAAATTAAATATTATGCACACAACAAATCCAATTGGTTAACATAAAATCAATTAAAATAACATAGATTACAAATAATTGTATAATACGTATATCTAATAATAGCATAGATTATTAATGTAAATGATTTATATATAATTTACTAACACTTATAAAACAGTGGGACATTCATACACTATAAATGCATAATTAAAGTAATTTATGTGCGATTGATATGAAGATAAAATTATTTAACAAAATTAATAAAATGTAATTTTGTTTCTATAGTTTAGAAAAATTAGGCCTTAATATTATATATAAATAGTAATATTTTATTAATTTTACTATTTATATCTATATGATTGAGTGTTATACTAGTAAAACTTTTGAAAATACAAAATATAATATTTATTAGTTTATTTAGTATTCAAAAGCAAACAGCAAAATATCATTTTTTGTTTTAATTATATCTATATATAAATAAATAAATAAATATAAATACAGTACATATATACTTATAAAGTATAAATATATAGTTCATTAAGGATTGCAAGTTGAATATAGATTATTATGAATGAGGATAACATACATATCATATATAGAGTATAAGCAATATTTTATTTATAGTTTTTATTTTTCATATAAATTCATTTTAACTAAGAAACTAAAAAACAAAAATATATGATTACCTAACCTTAAAAAGAGAGCTTATCTATCAAAAAACAACAATTTTGTAATTAAAATTATAATAATTATTGAATAATAATGTTTATCTTATGAAAAGTCTTAAGACAAAAATTGTTATTTATATTCAATATATATATATATATTTAATGATAATTTTATTGATTTCAGTGTCAATTATAGTGAATAGCAAACCGAAATAAAATATCTTTATGTAATTAAATTTTTTAAATAAAATTTATAAATTTGTAAATATATATAAATTTATTTTATATATGTATATAATTCTTATGAAATATTGTATATCTTATGTCTTTGCAAATACTGTATATTGTTTGCCACAATCAATAAGTCTCATATTATATTGCATATACAGTATAAAAAACATTAAAATATATTTATAAATATTAAATAAAAGTCTACACATTAATTTATATAGTAGTAGTTTATAATTTTTAGTTAAAAATTGCTAATTTGCGTGCAATATAAATGTTTAGCTCCAATATTGAGACCAATTTTATATAATATAATTATTTATTATTATTGTCTAATTATGCTCTCATTGGCTAATATTTTATGCAAAATAAGTTTTCATTAGCTAATCAAACATAATAAAAAATCATCCAGTACATATTATTGACAACTTAGTAAAATTATATACACACACATTGAAAAGTTCATTAAAATATTTTATTTTAGATAATAATAATAATAATTATTATTTATTTTATTTAAGAATTTATTATTATTATCATTGTATTGTATTTTGTTATAACTATGTTTATCGTAGGTTTAATTTATACATAGTTTTTTGAAAGCTTTACTAATAAATATTGATAATAAATATAAACAAATAAATAATAAATAAAAAGTTATTTATTTGATGTGATTTTTGTGGTTTAAAAAGTAATATTTTTTGTTGTCAAAATTAATCGCTCAAAAAAATACTGTATATATATAAATATTTTTAGTAAAGTTATTCAAATCCTATTTTAATTGTAAGGTATTTTTGCAAAAAAAATATTTTACTAATATTTGAGACATTTTTTTCTGACTGTTGTTTTGCTCATAAATTACCAGCTATTTTGGTTACTATCATTTTGGTCAATCTAATAAAGCACCGGGAGATATAAATTTTAAATCATTTCAGAAAAACCAACCAAACCAACAAAAAATAAAGACAGACAACCAACCAGATTGCTAGACACCAAACATGAGTAAACCAAGTCGTATGCCGTATTTCAATCAGGCCGGTGGTAAGGAACAGGTGGTTCTGGCCGAGGGCTATCTGCCGACCGACAAAATCTTTAAGATTGACCGCTATCTGCGTTACTTTGGTTTGCTATCGCAGAGCATCGAGGACTACCTACAGGGCAACATCAAGGGTAAAATGAAACGGCCGACCAAACGACTGTACGGTCTCTTTATTTACGTATTGATGACCGTTGTATTCGCCCGAAACATACTATTGGCTTTTGTGGACAATATAGACACACGAAATCTATTGGGCGAGGCTGCATCCGCCCGTCCGGCCAAACAGTTCACTATGGCTCTAACTTTGTGGTCCATCTACTCGTTTCTTATCTCCCGACTCTTCTATAGAGCTGAAAAACTTCGTTGGAACCACTGGTTGGCACCTTTCGCTGTATTCAAGGGCTTCATTCCGCCCTCTATTATGGGTTTGGACACCGAAATGACTGATCACTGGTTCTCGAGGACCAAGAAAGCGTTGGCCCAAATGGCACTGTTTACTAATATTAGGGCTGTTCTCGGCTCAATGATGTTCTCGTGGGTGGCGTACAGGCGATTTGTGTCTCAATCGGTACCGGAGTCTTACACATTGTTGTGGGCCATTGTATTGACCATTTGGTGTTACTTTAATTCAGCGCTCATTTATATATCGTACGGTCACTTCAATACACTGGCCTACTATTTTCGTATGCGCTTTCATAAAGTCAATGAGGATATCGAGTCGATTATAGCACCGGACAACCGCATGAAACCTAACGAACGGTGCGCTACATTACACCACGTGCTCAATGAACATAACGAGTTGTGTATCAAAATCAAGCGTATGTTAACCCATTAAAATTGTTTGGGAACTGTAGTTAGCTTTCGGAGATATATGGGGGGAATAGTTAGCTTTTTTACGAGGAATGTCAGGAAAGCTAAGCACACACACACACACACACACACACAGAGGACACATAATATTGAAGTGCAATATTTGTTTGATAAACTTTTTTGATAATATGTTTTATCTATATTTCTATTAAATTTTATGATCATCTTTTTCAAGAGTATAACTTGTTTTGGTCTAAGTATTTGGTGTACACTTATTTCATATTTGTGGCGGTTATCTGTTATACAACATTTCAGGCATTCTTCACATCCAACCGGACGATGGTTAGGGCCGTCATGTTTACTATGGCTGTAGAGGCGGCCTATCTGTTCACTAGAGTGTCAGTTAATGCCTCACGACTGGCTAATGAGGTCTATCATACTTAATATTATTATCTATTTAATAGAAAAAATAACTAAATAAAAATGCTAAATTTATTGATGATGGTGATGATGATACCCAGTAGTAGTAGTAGTAGTACCCAGTAGTACACAAGCATATAAGACAGGGACTAGAAATTAGGACGTGCCGTGAATGGCAATGTCATCAATTAATTTCATTTTCAAAATCCCATAAATATTAAATATGGATAAATATTTATTTATAATAATATAATAGTATCTATTGAATAGTTAACCATTTACTGTATAATATGCCGTCAATTGACTTGTATTTCAGGCACACGCATCCTATACTCGACTTATAAGAGTGACGTTTGATAAATATCCAGTTGAGCTACAGATTCAGGCAAGTTGTTTGCTGTTTGTTTGTTTTTTGCTACATGTGTTGCTTCTCCGTGAGCTGTATTATCCTCTCTCTCTCTCTCTTTCTTTCTCTCTCCACACTCTATCCTCCAGTTCCCCATACGAGTTATAGCCTTCACTTAAAACAGCTCTAAACACTCGATGTGTTTGCTTTTGCGAAAAAAAACTTTACTGTATTTTATTATATATGTTTGCGGCAAATAAGTAAAAGAGTGGTTTGTGTTGTTGTCAGTCTATCTATCTATATATAAGTGATAATTATTGTATTAATGTATTTTTGAGAAAAAAAACAGTTAAATTTGATGTGTATGTATGTGTTTGACAACTAAAATGATGTGTTGTTTTGTTTTTTTCTGGTGTATTGATTATAATAGCTCCGTATGTTTATCCAACGTCTATCGGGACCAACCATTGGCTTCTATTGTCTCGATCTCTTTGAGATAACTTATCCCACTTACGCTTCGGTAAGTGATTTGTGATTTTTATATTTTCTAACTAAATATATTTCCCGATTGCAAACCAAACCCCTCACCTCAACAAACACTTCAACTAACAGTATTACCCATAGCCTTGACTTTTTTCAGATGACTTTTAACTGTTTAACATTTAAACATTTTTGCTTCAATTACACTGTTTGCTAAATTACAAACTTTTTATTTTATTTTTGTTGTTTATGTTTAGTATTTCAAGCAAAACCTCTTTTTTTTACTAACATTAATCTTTTCGTTTCAATCATATTTTTTATGTATGAATTTTGTATTAATTATGAATATATTAAAATTAATATTACTTTTGCCAATAAAACTTCAGGTAATATATATATATTAATATAACTGTAGATTTTTTATTTATTTAAAGTTTTTGCTGTTAATTTATCATATTATGAAAGTGCAACACAAAAAATTTATGGGAAAAAAGTTTTAAAGAGAGTGTGTGTATATAATATTATATATTATAGTATTGATAACAATATATTCATGTTTTATGTAATGTTACAAAAATAGCAACCAGACTATAAAATGTTTTTAACTAAAAAAAAAATATTTGCAACAATAATACAGTAAAATAATAAATTACTATTAATAATATTAAATGATTAATAATCCGATGACGACAATAGTATTTTTGTTTAAAAAAATTTATTATTATAATAAATGATTAGATAATAGCAGCGTTGGGCCAAAACTTTTTGCTGATTGTGGACTTTGTGCGCTCGTATGCCGAGCTCAAGGAGGAACAGGCACAGAGCGATCTAGCCTTACCTGAAGTGTTTGACACTATTGTAGGCAGTGGTAACTCTACATTTGACTTTAACCCGTTGTCACTGACCAGCGAGGCCTTGAAAGTTGCCGTTCCCGACACTATTATCTGATTCATTGATTGATTGATTGTTCAGGTAATGAATTTGCATTTTTTATTTATATATTTTAATTTATATGTAAATTATATTATATATATATATATATATATTTTGTTGATTTGATAAAAAAATATATAATTTTTTCAATATATGTAGTGTTGAAAAATTAGGCTATACATTGGTTTGCTATACTATGGTTGAAAAATATTTATTATTCATTGCTATTATTATTAATGACATAGATTATTATTTCTTCATATAACTAATATGAATATTAATAATGTTTTTTTTTCTAATAATATAAAATTATTTCACACAACAGTCTATAACTGCAATAATAATAATAATGTTTATTAATGATATATAGTGATAAAATCTCTCACCATAAAAAAATTAATGGCAAAAAAATATTTTTAAAAATTGGAGTAATACTAATATTTATATTATCTACATATTTAATAATCCTCATAATTATTATCACTGTATTTATGCTATAATAAGGTTTCTAAGTCATTATAACTTATATGTATATTTTTGTACTGTATTTTCAAAAATAGGCAAAAATGTTATCTGTATTTCTATATATAAATGTTTGACAAATAACGATATTTTCAGAGCTGATGTCAAAAAATGCATGTCATATACGATAAATATATTTTTTTTGTAAAAAAGTTTATCTAATATTAATTGAAAAATTATTTCAACAAAAATAAGTTTTAGCTCAGGGTTTCTAGTTATATGTGTCCACACATGTTGTTGTTATTTACATATTTATATATAAACTTATATGTAGTTGAGTTGTTCACATGTTTTTTGATGATGTATGTAATAATGTCTATTAATAATAAATAAATTATAATAAAAAATATTATTATAATCACTAGATTTTTTATTTCTATAATATATTTGCTTAATAAAAATGACACATATTTTTTGTTGTCATTGAAAAATTTAAATTAAATTAATGACATATCAGTTGACTAAACGATAAATTGTTTGTTAAAATAGACTCTTGACTGACTATTTTCATTACCGGCTTTATTATAATATTAGTCCATTGAGTGACAGTATATTTATATTTTATGGGATATACACTCAATGGGCCAGTCATTAGCCAATGGGTCACTAAATTATCATATATGCGCTGTTATATGAGTGGCCATAAATTAGTTATGTCCCGTCACCCAAAAAAAATCAGCACAAAAAACACACACAAACTATTGGCAATTAGTTATTCAAATTTATTTCAATTATGCAATTAATGTCAAAATCACTCCCCAGAGTCTATGCCCTTTGCAATCAAATTAAAGCAAAAAAACTAATAAAAATATCTGAAATAATTATATATTCAACGATAAACCCCTTTTTTTGTTCACTAATCGATTCAACAGTTATCATAAGTATTGAATAAAAACAGGAGATTAAGATTTGAACCAAACAACTAGTAATTGGTTTTATTTGCAACAAAAATATATGTATAATTTTGTGCTTAATTTATTTATTTCTACACAAAAAAACTAATCATCAAACAAAACAAAATAATATGACATCAATTGATCATAAAAATGACTTATATTTCCAAGTCTTTTAAATACACATATATAGCATTATAGGAACTTTTATTATCGATTCATAGCAAACAATATTAATATAATATATAAAGTAATATACTATTACTGTAGATATTGTACTGTATAATAAAAATAGCTTAACATTAAAGCTTAACTAAGTTTAACTACTGATAAAAATTGCATCTATTGTTTGTAAGCTATTAAATCTACTTTTTTTATAATGAAAAACCATTTATGATGTTATTCGTGTTATGGTTTAAACTTGTTCATTGAAAAAATAATCATATATTTACTATAAAAATAAAAAGTTAAGTTAGATATTTTTTATAGTAAATATTTTTTTATTGATAATAACAATATAAAAAACATGGCTTTAAACTTTAACCAACAAATTTGTATTCATTAAACATTACATTTTTTTAGTGAGTCTAATACAAAAATCAATGGCCCCATATTTATCATCACAGTTAAAATTATATATATACTCTACTAGAGAAAATTGTTATTATTTTTAATAATAGTTATTATGGTTATCCCATAGCTGTATGATAAAAAATTGTGTTTTAAAAATTATTTTTAAGACTATCTATTTATAAAAGCTAAACGTCTGAAAAAACGTGTATCAAAAATAATGACTATCTTTATATAAGTACCAGTATTATGCTGTACATTATATTGCACTTAGAAAACCTTTAATTTTAGTCAAATTTAATATTATTAATTTCTACACTAAAACATTAAATATATAAATATATTTAAAAAACTTACCAATTATTCAATTAGTAATTTAATAACATGTGATTAGAAAATAAAAATTTCTCTCATATACTGTATATTTTTTTTGAGAGGAAATTCAAGTTTATTTTTCATAACTGCACTAAAATTTCCTAATTAACAGTACATGTATGGCAATAACAACTATAATATGTAATGTTTAAACAAAATTATATCTAATTATTTTTAATCAAAACATATCTATTAATCTATGAGCAAATAATAAAAATATTACCCACCTGAATGCATAATATAAATATAATAATAATAATTATTATTAGTTATACTCATTATATATATATAATTTATAACATAATTTTAAGCACCAATTTTCTTTGACTAAAAATCATATTTAAAGTACAAAATTACTAACTTTTTATTTGTTTATTTTCTTATGAGACCAAACCTAAACTCATAACTTAATTGATATTTAAGTGAAAAATTAATTATATATTAATAGGATTTTTAGATTAGACACTAAATAAACATAAGTAAATAAACGTAAAAATCAACACAAAAAATGTAATACAATTTTTGTTATCGATTCAAGTTTTCTGTGAATAACAATAAGGAAAACTTTATTATTTATTTATTTGATATTTGTTTGTTGTTTTGACACCAAAAAATTGGTTTTATATTACATAAACTTCACAACAAAATATATACATATATTATTATATTATATAATATATATATATATATATACCAAACTCTATATAAAGTAAATCAATTATATTGTTTCCTAAATTGAATTCTTCATTATGAATATTATAATTAGTATAAATATTTTACATAAAAAAATTATATAATTATTTATAATATACTGTATATAATAATAATATTAATAATTGGAGCTATAATTTATACATAAAATGATGGCATGATTTAAATCTATGTCAAAGACATTAAGTCTGATATTGATTCCATTGATTAGTTGTAAATGAATTGTTGCTATCAGTGGTCGCGGCCGCCGCTGCCCACTGGGTGTTAGTAGTGGCCAATGGCCATTGCGAGGCGTTTGTTGCCGGAATGAATGTGCCGTCACTTCGACACAATATTTGTGTGCCGCCACTGGCGATGATCTGTATGGTCTGACCGGCCAAAGAGTCCAGAGTTGACTGACTAATCGGCAAAACAATACTCTGTCCGGTCAGCATTGGCTGCTGTGACTTCTTCTTAATAGTTTTGCCGATTATCTTCTTTTTTATTGGTCTCTTCTTATTATTATTTTTAGTAATTTCAGTGACAGTTCTTAGTCTGTCATCGAGTCTCTTGGATTTGGGCTTTCGTTTGCCCTCTCTTTCCATTTGTCTATTCATCTCTTCGCGACGTCTTTTGGCTTCAATAAGTCGCTGATTATGACTTGACTTAAACTCATCGCTAATGTGGGGCTTTTTAACCATTTTGTTCTGCAAAACAACAGAATCCGTTGTCATCGGTATTGTCATCACTTGCGACACATTCTCTCTTTCCTCTACAGTCGCTGGACTTGTGTTGTGCTCAATGTTGGCCACAGCTTCAGACTCTTCATTTCTAATATCAATCATTTGAATATTATCACCAAATGATGGTTTATTTGTCCGATTATCGATCACCCGATTCAAGAGTTTCGCATTCATCTGATGGTCTTTAGTTGACTTTAATTTTGCGGCCGTTTTTGACTTTGATTTGCGAATTCCGGTTGATTTTCGGGGAATATCGTAGCGATTGGTCGCTGAAGTTGTAGTCTTCTCTTTGTTATGAAGATCGCCGCCGAATGGATCAACTGTGCCTGTCTTAGCGATTATCATCATATTGTTGTCGGGTGTCATCAGAAATGCGTCCACACCTTCATCGAGTTGTGTGTGAATGGACTGCATATTGATTATCTCGTTTTGAATGACCTCCAGTTGGCGTACAATAATCGCCGAATCGACGCCCACTTCGCCGGCAGAGTTGATGGTAGAAATGGTGTCATTGATGGAAGCCTTGATCTTAGCGATGGCAGAGTTGTTGCACATCTTCACTAAACCTAAATATGTCCGAAGTTTATCGTTTTCCTCCTTCAGAGTCGAAAATGTCTTTTTGGTGGCCGACGAGTGGTCTTTCGGCAACTGTTGCTGTTGTTGTGAAACGCCGGCAGTCGTTGATGACGTTAACGACGAGATATCTTCATCACCGACGCCACCACTTATACGTGTCGTCACTACTTGTTGTGATTGTTGGCCATCACTACTACCGATGATATTTTGTCGTCGCTGCTGATTGTCTTCACTAGTAATCGTTGTGTCCATCGGTAGTGATGTTGTTGTGATTCAAAATAGTTTTTGTGACCACAAATCAATCAACGAAGACATCAATTGGTCGCACAAACAGACAAAACAAACAAATGTCACACAAAATGCTATTATTATGTATTAAATAATATATTCAATGAAAACACAAAAAACAAAAACAATTTAAAAAACAAATTTCAAAATCTATTCAAAACTTGTGCGACAAATACATAGCAAAAAATAACACAACAATACACTAATAATATTGTATTTTATTATTATTTATATTTTAATACAATAACAGTAAAAGTGTCGGCCATTGATATCAATGTTTTACAAAACCAATACATTTAATACAAATAACGTTCACTTTTCTCTAATATCTATTAATAATATAATAAAAATTTAATATTATTTTAAAGATAATTTGTTTTGACATAAAATTATTATTTTAATATTAATTTGATTTATTAAAAAAAATATTTATAATTTTTTATTTAAAAGAAAATAATTATCAAATTGGTTTAAAATTTGTATTTTTAGTTGTATTAATTAATTAATTATATTAACTTTAGGTAATTTGCAATAAAATTTTATGTCTTAAAACTTTGAGAGAGAGAGAGAGAGAGAGAGTATGCTTTTAAACTTATACCTATAGTTTCATTACCAATATACCTGTGTGTGTCCCAGAAAATTAATTTATAAAATGGTTCATTAAAAATAATTTTATTAATTAACTATTACCAAAAAAATACTTTTTAAAAATATATATTTTTATTTCATTAAATATTTAGGCTATTTATGCTGAAATATTATTACAAACTTTAAGACAGATGTTATTTTTGTAGAATATTTTATACATTTAAAAATACTTAAAATTAATTATTTATATTTAGTATTATATTAACATTTAAAGATTATACTATATTTTGGAAATTATTATAATTTTTATCATTATTAATAGTAGTATTTATAATAAACCAAAAAAAAGTTTATATAAAACACTATATTATCATAATTTGTGCTAATTTTGTATTTTTGGACTCTATATTTTTGGCTGCATATTAAACAATAATAATTTATTTTTGTTTCAATAAATTTTCTTTTTTTTATGAAAATTATAAATTACTTATTTAAATAAAGGGATTTACGAAAAAAAATATTGCAAATAAATCGTTACTGTTATATATTTATGTTTAAAAATATATACTTAAGCGATAGTTTTATGAACATAATTGAGAGATAAGTTTAAATATGATTTTAATGATTGTAAATAAAAACATTTTTTTCGAATATAATATAATTTTTTAGTTCAAATCAAATAAGAGGTCAGATATATAATAATTTTTTTTGTTTAAAAAAAGTCATTTTCCATTGCATTGACCCAAACTTTTATTTATAAAATAATTATTATATAGAATAGTGTATATATTGTAAAAATATAACAACAGTATTATTGTTATTAGTAAAAGAGTATTATTATTTTTAAAACTTATATATTGAATGAAAACTATGCAATGATAATTCAAAATATACATTAATAAAATGCCATTAATTATAGAGTTTAATTGTTTTTAGCGAACCATTTGGTTCAGAGACCGGGATGACTCTGTGTATAGTGTACTCACTCCAGGATTTATAGCATATTTATGGCACAAAAACACATACCAACCAACAACCTAACAGTATGTTTGCACAAAATCCCTATGATATCCTATATGGTATTATATAAACAGCACTTTATTTATATTTATATATAACTTATTGAGACGTTTTGATTGTATAATAGCTATAATTCTCTCCATACAAACAATATTTATATATAGCTTATTAAAAAAGAGAGAAAGAAAGAGAGAGAGAGAGAGAGAGAGAGATTTATGATGAGAGGAGTGTACTTCAGTTACTTYTCTCTCTCTCTCTCTCTCTCTCTCTCTCTCTCTCTCTCTCTCTCTCTCTCTCTCTCTCTCTCTCTCTCTGATCTCTCGCCAAACAACCCTTTATTTTGTTGGCGATTACTATCTTCTTATAAATCAAGTCTTTACTGCAGAGGGAGGAGATGTACCCAGCATTTGCAGATAAATATATATACATATCGTTGTCTCTTAACTCACTCAACATATTATTTATCAATACGTCTGAATCTCTTAACTGTCTGACTGAATGAGCATTAGCTTAGTCTCTCTCTCTCTCTCTCTCTCTCTCTCTCTCTCTCTCCCATATCACTCATTGACTAAACTGTTATTTCCTAATTGCCATAACATGTAATGTAAAAATACCGGCAAAATGTTTGGTTTAACACTTTAGCCAACAATTATAATTAATTAGATATAATTAAGAAAACTTTGATTTCCTTATTTTGTTTTGTGGGGAAAATAAGCTAAACAACACACACTTAAAATTTACACTTTTATATAACGTAAATAATATTTTTTCAAAAAATAAATATATTTATTTGTTACATAAGTTATATATTATCTAAAGTTATTTGGCTTTAAAGTTTAGAAAAGCTAAGTCAAGTGATTGTAAAGTCAATTGCACGAGTAGTTTGTATAGTGCTCCGGTAGTTTGCATGTGTGTGCATCACATCATAGAGTCGGTACGTTTTATAGATATAATATAAGTGGAGTGCCATTGATATCTGCAATATCCCAGTGCACCGATACTACCACCACTGGATATACTATCAACTGATATATCACTATAACAATCGAAATTTACAAAATACACACTCAAATCAAATGTATAATCAGCAAAATATACTGTTATATCAATAGAATTACTGTAGTATAGTATGTATTAAGCAATGTATAGTATTTATATAACATATTTACAGTTTTTTTCTCTCTCTCTCTCTCTCTTTCTCTGACATTTAGTGTATACATATACTGCAAATTATATAATATTATTAATAACTATATGTCATGTATATAATATGTGCATAAATTGCACCGGCAATTAAAACCCATTAAAAAACATAAAACACACATTTGTATGTCAAACATAGAGTATTATTAATATAGTATAATAATGTAATTGCATTGTATGCCCGAAACCAACAAAAAAAAGTTAATTATGAATGGTTTGACTCTAATTAAAGTGTATTACATTTATTAAATATTTAAATATCATTGACATTGGTATAGTTATTTTGGTTTCTCAGATTGCCATATAATATATACAAAAATAATATTGATTATATTTTTTTATTATTTTATTTTTGGCTATATATACAGTATATATAATGTAATATATTGTTTGACTTTTTTTTATCAGTGTTTAACTTATTTTTAGTGTTTTTTCGCTGTATATTAGTTCAGCTCCGATGAACATAAAAGTTCAACGAAAAAAAAGTAATAATAATATTCAATAATAATAATAATAATAATAATAATAATAAAAGCATTGTTTTTTCATTATATTAAAGTGTTGTTTAATTAGCAATAGGGCTATCATTAATGTATTCCTACAGTATATACTCTACATTAATATTAATAAAATTATTGTATAATAATAATAAAGTATTAATCCAGTGTACAGAATATAAATTTATATATTAAGAACAATAAAAACTTAACGATATATTTATTTTCAATATCATAATTATAATAATAATATTATTATTATTATCACAACTGATAACAACATTAATAATATATTTTTTATATAAATTTCGTTATAATTATAGGGATTTCAATCTCTCACACTTGACTTTTTGAGTACAACCGACGCCTACATATATATACACACATCAGAAAAAAGTGTTGTTTCTTATTAAACGCCAGAATATATCTTTTTTTACTGTAAGTATTGCTAATATTTCATTAATTACTAGATTTTTATATAGCATTATATACCAGTATTTTATATGACTTGTAATTTAGATATAAAAACTTTATTTTTTGTTCAGTCGCCGCTCTCTCTCTCTCTCTCTCTCTCTCTAAAACACTTTAAAAAGATATAATGTAAAAGTTATATATATATATATCAAAAGTAATAAATAAATTAAAAGCACAAGTCATGCAATTCCTGTTATACTGTATAAGTGCCGTTAATTATAGAGAAAAATGTTAAAACTAAATGATTATTTTTTCTCTAAAATTCAATTTTATTTTATTTTTGTTGAGTTAAATTATGTCTAACCATACAGTGTATGAGCCCAAACAACTGTTCACCAACTGTTAGATGTTATGCATAGCGCACTGAAAGAAAGAAAGAAAGAGAGAGATGTTGGATATGTTGTCTTGAATTGTTTGACTGACTAACTGTCGGGAAACAAGAGAGAGAGAGAGAGAGAGAGAGAGAGAGAGAGAGAGAGAGAGAGAGAGAGAGAGAGAGAGAGAGAGAGAGAGAGAGAGAGAGAGAATATTATTGCATTTAATTCACATAAAAATGACAAATAATATAAGAGTATTACAGTGTATTTACACTATATTTTTAGCACATATTTTTGTTTTTTTTAAATGAGACTTAAAAAACTTCCATATATACTACATGTAACTGTTGTATAATAAAATTGATTGCATTTAAAATTCAAATTTATTTTTTTTTATTATAATTTTGTTAAAATATATTAATGCATTTATTCAGCAATTTTCATAATCTTTTTCTCTCATTTATATATTATATACACTATATATATATATATATATATATATATATATATATATATATATATATATATATATATATATATATATATATATATATATATAGTTGAGATTTTAAAATATTTAATATTACTTATATTATATAATAAGGGTATTAAGTTTCTAGCATACATTGACACACACACACATACACACCACAAATACATACATTTAATATTTTTGAATCAAAATTTGTTGATTAAAAAAAAGTTTTTTTGTTATTATTTTAATAAAGAATAAAATTTTTATATTTTTGATTGTGTCGTGAATAGTATAATGTATTTTTATATCTAAAAACATTACGGAAGCCTTATTTTAGTTTCGTATAATAAAAATCAAAAATTTTTATTATTTAAAATATTTTTATTATTATTTTATTTTCTTATAATGTATTAAATTATATTAAAATAAAATATATTACTGTTGAGATAACAGTGCTCTTTTTTTAATGTATGTAATGTAATTTATTATTTATATTTTATATATTTATATATAAATATTTATCATATACATAAAATAAATATATGTAATTTAGTTTATTTGTTTTTTCTTTTATTTTAATATTCATTTATAACCATATTTTATATTATACTGTAATATGTTTTTATTCAATACAAATAATATTTAAAGACAATTTATGATCAAATTTGTAACCAATATGACAGACCCTTGTTTAATATCCTTTCTTATAGTTTTTTTTATACATTTATTATAAAAGCCAGATATAAATTATTGTTATTATCATATATCTTATATCTGCTCTTAACTGCTAATTTATAAACGCAATTAGTTTTTGGCAAATATTTTATGTTTTATTTTTTTTGGTGAACAAAATATAATTAAATAATGAGTTTCACCCCCACCTCAGTCTTAAGTGGCAAATGGCAATTAAAACAACACAATATATCTAGAAAACCACAAAATATATATAAAAAAATTGTTTTATTTTAATAACCCTTTTTAACATTTCTGTTGTTTTAGTTTTAGTATTTTTTTATCTCTGTTTCAATTTTTTTATTTGTTTTATTTTAAAAAACGAGTTTCAAATCTCTTTCTCTCTTTTACACAGCTTTTTCAGATATTTTTTATGGCCCTTTAAATGCCATAAAATAAGTCAGAAAAAACCAAACACAACATAGAAATATGTCAATCCGTACAATGATTTTTTAGTGTATATTTAATTAATCATATTATCAGTGTATAAGAAGCTAAAAATTTTAACAATTTAAAAAACTATTTTAAAAACACATATAGCTATGAATTTTGATTAATTAAAATGAAGTGTTTATCTTATTTTCCCAAATAGACTACTACTATGTTATACACAAAATGTCATAATTTTAATACAGTACTGTACTGTACATCATATACAGTACAGTACTATTAATAAATAATTTATAAATAAAATTAAGTATAAATACCATATTATATTATATGTATTATAATTCTATGGGTTTGATTAGCTATTAAAGTAAAAAATAAAATATATAAAAATAAGTATTTTTCTACTCATTAAAACATATATATATTTTTAATACCTCTCAACAGTTGTAAAAAGCTTATCGTTAAATAATTAAAAATGAAATATTTTCTGAGAAAATAATGTTTGTTGAAACAAAAAAATACTGATATAAACTTTTATATATATATATATATTATTTGAGTCAAAGTGATATTTGTCTTAAGCAACACAAAAATGCAAACAATTTTCCTCTCAAACCGACATTTATGTACTGTATATATATATATATATACTGTAGTATATACTGTATATACAAATGTATATCTGATTTAATAAGGATTTTGTTTAACGAGAAAAAAACTAAATAATTTAAAATTCAATACTTCATTACATTATAGAGTTTGTGTATTTGAATCTCTAATTTTTAGGACTTACGCTAATAAACTGTATTCATATGCTATACTAATTCATGTTTTGAACAAAAATTGAATGAAACGATTGAATAATTAGTTAAAAGAGTAGGGATTCCGCTATTTTCTTCATCATAGCTGATGTATTGAACTCCTGGAGCTATAGATTTGACTAAAAACGTGAATTTTGAGCATAAATTTTATTTAGTATATAGTTTTTTATCTAATATGTATGTTTGTCGGCCCGTTAATTATAAATGTAGATTTTTTTGTGAGTGTTTGGGATGCAGTGTTATACAGACAATATTAAAGTTTTGTGTGAGTTTTAATTACTTTATATCAGACATCGATAGCCTACATATATAACATAAGTAAAATAAGCCCTCAAAAATTGCAACTAAAAATTAATTTAATATATTATATATATTTAATATACAGTACAGTTGCATACATTACCGTTTGGTTTATTATTAGTTAACATTATATAACTTAATTTAGTTCAATGAGTCATTAAGTATACCGTTTTTTATAAATTATAATTTAAATTAAACAAAATACAGTTTGTTATGCAAAGTTCTCTATTTTATAAATTAAATATACGGTTAACAATAATATGTTGGTTAAAATTAAATTATATAAATATTTAATATATAAGTTGTGAGATCTTACATTTTGGACTCAAATATAAATAGTATAAAATATCACTTTATAATGTACAGTACAGTATAATATTACATTTATATCTATATTAAATATTATGAGGTTTATGAGGTTATATATAATATTATTTTTACTGTATTATATCATAAATGTGTTGTTATATTATGCTATTTGTCGAGAGTTTGCCATTTCAGTTGTCGCCAGACTTTTGTCATTCAAATAAACGCTTGAAAACAACAAACATGCGATATATTATTGTATATAAAGTATATAAAGTATAGATATAGATATATAAATTTTTATACTTTATATAATTTATAAAATAGTATCTTTTATTTGAATCATCAACTATGATGACGACGACAACCAAAATGACGACCAGTTATACAATTTGAGATCTCAAGAGCTTAATTGTAATGTTTTTTAGTAATATAAACACCAATTTTCAAAGCACTAAAAGATTTCATGTATTGGTATAAAATATAACATTTTTTCAAAACGAGAAAAAGATAGTATACCTAAAACAATAGTAATGATAAGATAAAATGGATTTATACCTAACATAAATCAACTATATATATACAGTATATATATATACAGTATATATATATATATACAGTATATATATATATATATACAGTATATACTGGTATACAAATGCACTCAAAAATACATTACTGTATACAATATATATTATAAATATATTATAAATTTATATTTAAATATTTAGTAACAGCACTACGATTATTCTGTCAATTATTTAATGAATTTCTCTTTTAAAAATCAAAAAATACATACTATTTTTAAAAATACATTTATATTTATTATTGAACAATATATTATACCGTTTATATTAAATAAAATACAAACGGCAAACAAATGCATAAATATTTTTTTTGATGGTTTTGTAATTCAATGCCCACTATTTTCTAACACTATTGTGAGAGTTCAACAACAAAAATAAAAACGTTTCCCTTTTGTCGATATTGTATTAAAAACAAACAGTGAAAAAATATATAAATATTTTTTTCAAAAATTTTTAATATAATATTTATGTTCAATTTTTATTGAACTTTATTTTGGTTTAAATTTATGTTTAATTATATAATTTTTTTAATGTGTTATTTTTGCTTTTTTCTTCTCTGATTTATAAATTTATAATTTACTCCAATTAACCAAAATATTTGTCGACATTTATCGTCAATTATTTTCACTGTTTATATTATCTATAATTCAATTTTTTTTTGTTATTTTGTTAATAATACATAAACCGTATATGTGCAATGAATAATTCAATAAATTTATTATATCTTAAATACTATAATATGTTTTTAATAAAATGGTATATAATTTATATAATATTTCTTTTTTTACTTATTAATGTAAGGTAAAAGCTAAATTTTCTGAATGATTTTAAAATAAAAAATTATTTTTTGTTATTTTTATTTATAAATTTATATATATATATATTTAAAATGCCTATATTTGGGTTGAAATTTGCTTTTAACTTAACAAATTCAATGATAAAATAAAATAAATTTTGTTAAAAATATAGTTCATATGCTATATCTATGGCTCCGAGAGATATTGAACTTCCTCTTAAAATTAAAGTAAATTTAATTTTTGCCATTTATTTATCAATAAAATATTGTTTTTTATTTTATAAATAAATACAAATATATATATTCTAAAGATTTATTGCACTTTAATATTAAACTGAAACTTGCGTTTCACTTAATTCAAACATAAAAATAAATAATAATACTCTTTATTTCAACAAAATAAAAATTTGAGTATAAAATAAATGAAAAGTTATTTTGCTTTCAATTGCAAAATATATGTCAAAAAACACATTTTTCTTTTTTCTTTGTCTTTTCAAAAATAAAAAAATTAAACACTAAATAAAATCAGCGAAAACTCGAATATACAGTATATGAACGAAACAAAAAACTAGTAATCAAATAACATTTTATCTCATATAAATCATATTATAATAATAATAATGTATATAAATATTATATTTATGATAAAATATGATATATGATGGGATGTTTTATATACAGTTATAATATGATAGGTTGGTTTTTTATTATTATTAAATACAACAAATTTGATGCCAACCAAATAGACAGGTAATTTATTCCTATCAAAATCTAACTATGATTTTATAAAATCGTTGATTTTTTTAGATACAGTATATAATGAAAAACATAATAATTTTGAATTATTATTATTTTATTCTTTGATTGTCAATTGTAACATATTTAAATTAATATATATATATATTTATTATCTAATGTGATTTAATAATTTAATAGATGGCCTCATTCATCGATATATACAGTATATTATATGTATATTAAATAAAAAATTATTAAAACATTTAAACTATGAAAAAACAATTATATTTATGTATGAATTACTGTATTATATATCTATTCAAATTTAATATTATCATATAATCTATTCATCTAAATTTTTTAGTTATTACAATTATTATTATTATTTTTGTCGGTATGTGCACTTTTTAAGTATATATACATACAGTAGAATAGTATATATATATATATAATGCTTTTAAATTTCACAAATAATTTTCTCAATAATAAAAATTTTAATCTCATTTTTACGATAGCAATCTCTCTCTCTCTCTCTCTCTCTCTCTCTCCTATTGTAAAATACTAACAATATAAATGTGGGATAAAAATAAAAATAAAAAAAGTCGCAGAAGAATGAGATTTCTTTTAAATTTAATTTAATTTTTGCTTTTGAATACCGTTTTATATAAAAAGCATTCAAAAAAATAAAAAATAAGAAAGAGTAGGAAAAACTATACCAACAATTTAGATGAGATAGGATTTGACTCATGATATGGTATGATTTGAAATGATATGCCTGAGCTCTATGAAGGGGGTCTCTCATACGTAGACGGGTCTGTACTACTCATTGCGGAAATAATTGCCAACAATTTTTGTGGTACGAAAACAAAGAGACCAAAACTGTCAGTAGACTCCCGACAGTTAGTTATACCTAACATACGGTATTTACGGTATGATGAGTCCATATTTCATGGTTTATGAGACTATTTATAGATATATACCACCAGTAGATATATTGATTATTGAAAATACCCCCAATATGACGCCCCAATACATTTAATCCCTGGCCATCCCCACATAAAATACAGGAATCAAACGCCTATTATAATATTAAATATAAATTATATATATTTTTATTCACAATTTTATATTATTATATGTTTCTATGTTCTCTCTCTCTCTCTCTCTCTCTCTCTCTCTCTCTCTCTCTCTCTCTTTCTCTTCTAAACAATAATCTATAACAATACATACTGTAAGCTGAGAGTTGATTCAGAAAATTTTTATTTTATTCATTTTATTTCTTCAATAATGTAAAATATGCGGCAAATTTTTATTATTATTATTATTATTTTGTTATATCCAAAAAAATTTATGCATTAATAGTTTATGCCAAGTGATTGAAGTAAAATAACTACTATTGCTATTTAAAATCAAAAAACTTTTTGGCTGTTAGTATTAACTGAGAGATTGCACGAAAAATCCTGACTTTATATTTAATATTATATAACTTAAGACTCATATCATATCATATTTGAAATATGAAATGCAAAGAAATTAATCCGTTATTTTTTTTAATATAAAAATATTTTTGTGAACATTTTTGCTCATAAAACATATATTTCATATACAAAATCAGCATTTAGTGATTATATAATAAATAATAAGAGACTCGTCGAGTAATTGGTTGCATAATTGTCGAGACTAACCATTTTTGAGACCATAAATGAGTGTTTTTATGTGATATGGGATGTGATACTAACTGTGCAACTATGCAATTATAAGATACTGTCAAATATAATGAGTGATATTTTATTTCTAAAAATTTAATATTAGATTTTAATTATACTTTTATGTGAAACAAGTTTAAATCATAGGACACAACATTTTGTCTGAGGAATAGTCCTAAACTTTTAACCCCTTTCCTCAGTGTTAATAACAGTGTCATTAATGAGAAATAAATGTGAGGATGAGATTAACTATTTTTATTTTATTTAACTGAGAATAGGATTTACACAAAACACGATATAACATAATTATATAATATTTAATCACATTATTTATATGTTGTTTTTTTTGATTTAAAAAATAAAAAGTTGTAAATTATATTAGTATTATTATGTTGTAAAAATGTTAGTTTTTAATGTTTTTAAACATCATATAAATTATATTTTTTTACATTTTTTGTTTGTTATGTTTGATTATCTCTCGATATATCGGTTTTTGTAAATTCTTATACTAATAATAAAAGAGAAATTTATTATTGATATATAAAGAGATTTTTTTTTTAAAATACTGTGTGTAATAATCGATGAATGAAACGCATGAAAATCTGATTACAAGTCAAAACCCAAACCTTTACAACAACAACAACAACAAAACCAAACCATCAAAAGTAAAATATCTATAAATAAAAGTGGAATCGCTTTCAGTGATCGCCAAAGAAATTTATAGATCAGCTGAACGAAGGGTTTCCGGCTCTCCGGATGTTTGCAAAACAGTTAAACACTCAAAGGAGTCGATGAGATGGTAGTCTCTGATAAGGTCTGGGCTCTCATTATAATATAGTTTCTCAAAATAAAATTTCTCTATTTTTCTTCTCTCTCTCTCTCTCTCTCTCTCTCTCTCTCTCTCTCTCTCTCGGAGTCTTTCTACTCATTGGATAAAATGTATGGAAATTTTTGAGCTGAACTTCATTTTGCTCTAAAAAGCCATTATAATGATTGCTATTATTTTTTATTATGAAAGGCAAACACACAATAACCAAACACAAGAAAATAACAAATAATAATAATAATAAATATAATTCAAATAAAAATCAAAATACTGTCTGAGGATTGACTTTAAGCTAAAGCAAAGCAGTGAAACAAGTGATGCAAAGAAAACTAAAATATAAAAATATAATACTAAGAGAGATATACATAATATACTGTATCAGCACTGGTAGTCCAGACCAGACATCCATCTCATTCAATACTATTAGTTAAATAATAGTATCGCCGATGGCTGTATCGATAGTGGCGTAACTCACACTCTCTATCTATATATACATTATTTTATATGTATGTAAGTTATGCTAATTGTAAAGAGGAGTGAGTTTTTGTGTGTTGGTATCAAACAAATTGCTTTTTACAAACAAAAAAAACTATTTCAATAGTTTTACAGACGAGTTGTGTTTCAATAGATGTATGAAAATTGTGTGAATAATATTAAAATAATATGTAAATAACAAGAAAATGAAATATAAAGACTAAAGAAATGGTTTGTAAGGTTGTGTGTGTGTCTGTGTGTGTGAAAACACCAGACCTTTCACTTATATTTAAGTTATATAATAATCATTTTTATGTATTTTACTTATGCAAAGAAACTCTAGAAAATATATGTACGCCTCTCGAGATATGCGATCCCATTAATAGCATCTCTCTCTCTCTCTCTCTCTCTCTCTCTCTCTCTCTCTCTCTCTCTCTCTCTCTCTCTCTCTCTCTTTCATTGTATAAGAAATAATCTGTTTAAGTGACTCAAGAAATCAATAATAATATTATATATATATATAACAAAAATATATAATAGTTTGTCTGACTATATATTTGTAGAAATCTCAGTTCATTTCTTTTTCTTTCACTTCTTAAAATTCAAAACAAAGTTTTCAGAGTTCCGTGACTTGAGAGGGGATCAGTTGAATGGAAGCACTGGTATATATATATATACAGTATATACTGTAAGTGCAATTTGGATGACAACATATACACTAAATATACTATACATATAAAAATATAAATACAATCTATGGCTTAAAACAATCTTTTTTTCAGGTCTTATTTTGAATCAATTTATTTTTATATTATATTTTGTTAACATATTTTCAGCATAATATTTATACATAAAGTATTAGTTTGTAAATTGAAATCAACAGAGAAAGAGAGAGAGAGATAAAGAGAGAGAGAGAGAGAGAGAGAGAGAGATTCCCAGTGCTTTAAAATAACGGCTTATAAGTTATTAAAAATAAAACTAAATCACATTATATATAATGTGGTATTTTATTCATATAATACTATTTACATGACATTTGCATTCTCTCTACAATTTTTTTTCAATCATCTATCGTGTTATATATGTATGTATGTGTCCTCTCAAGGAGTGTATATGTATTTATAGTAATAGGTTATCCATCCATCCATTTGAACAGAAAATGTTAGAAATGACTGAATGCATACTTAACTACTAAACTATACTTTTCCTGTATATTATTCATTATTCTACATATATTCCTATTCCTAGTCCTAGTGTTCAAAAGATTTATTATTGAAATAAACCGAAAGACCAAAAAAAAAAAAAAAATCTAAAACCGATGGCACTGTTGTTGGCTTTCATCTACTCTTGTAAAGGAAGAGCACATAAAAACAAGGGGGCAATAGTTTGTTGTATGAGCTATAATAGTCCACACATACACATAGTCAGCGGGTGTACACACACGGGCACAGTCAGCCAATATATGACTTATCCTATCTGGTTATATGTATATACTGTAGTGTATGAGCCGTTGTGTGTCTCACTTTCTGGTTGTATGCGTTTAGGGCACAGATAGAGAAAAAATAGAGTCAATTGTGAATAAAGTGAGAAAAATAGTATATACTGTACCGTACATACAGTACACATATAATACAACCAGTTTTTGTGAGGCAATAGTTTTTCAACACAACAAAAAAAACTCACAACTGTTAGGGACAGGCAGTCAGTCAGTGCTCAAGTAGTTGACTCTACTGTTAGCGATTGAGAGAGAGAGAGAGAGGAGACGCTGACTGAGCGCAAGCATTACTGGCATTGCATTGCAGTGTGTTTTGTGCGATACGAGAGAGTAGACAACACATACACACAACATATCTAAAGTAATACAAAACTAATACACTGTTAGTTGTGTTTTGAAAAACAACTAAAAGTGTAATAAAGTGTGACTCAAAATGCAGTGATTCAGTGAATGAGTTAAATGTCTGAATGACTGACCGACCCATCCATACAACCATACCATACAGTGTACATACATGAGCCCAATAAATATAACAATGACAGCAAGTTTTGTGTGACAAAAATTGCTAAATATATATACAGTAGTAGTATATCTCAATTTTGTGTACTTGTCTTACACACTGTCTCTTTGAATACCATTGTAGTGTCACTACAGTACTGTACAGTACAGTCACTAACAGTGTATAAGTGAAAAGCATTTTGTTATTGTTGTTGTTGTTGTCAACTAAAAATGTATCAATCGTTTGGTTAATATATATATTATATATATTTGAAAGATAATGTCAAATAAGTTTGTTGTTATTGTTTGTTATTATTTGCATACATCACTGTCATCCCACATCTAAACTATTTATTATTAAAACGATAACATTATATATATATATACTGTATATATACAGTATATAACAATTATTATACTGTATATATGAAAAAGGGATAACAAATTTTAAATTGTAAGTCAAATTTATTATAGTTTATAATATTTTATTTTTAGCTAAAAAAAGTTAACTTTTGCTATAAAAATGTTTGTTGTGTTTAATATGTAAACGTGTTTTTCTCATATATTGTGTATAATATAGTTTATATATATTAATACTGTATAACCTTTTGCTTAATGAAACTTAACTTTTTTTGTTGTTTAATCAAAAAACTTCTTTATTTTGTCGGTTGTGTTATCTAACCATAAAAGTTAATGAAAGTTATAACTGAAATAAATAAATAAATAAAAGTATCGATAAATATAAAGAAAAATATTTTACTACAGTATATATATGTATTAGGTTTATATGTGTGTTATCATCACATTTATGTCAATATCTTAATACAGTACTGTATTTATACTATAATATGTTGACAGTAAAATGATTGCTACAAAAATTTTTTTTATTAGTATTATTATTATTAGTTTTACTTATATATTTTCTCTTTACTATTACTTTTTTACAGTGAAATATATTTTCTGATACAATGTTTTTTCTCTTTTATGTCTACTTTATTTGACAATCATTTGATGTTATCAATAGAGAGACAGAGAGAGAGAGAGAGAGAGAGAGAGAGAGTAATTCATATCTCAGGAATCCTGAGTCAGGATATAATATAATAAAAATCTTAATAAAAAGTTTTTTCATATCATAAAAGTATAAATAATTTTTGTTTTGTTTCATGTCTTTTACAATTAACCGACTGTTTATTTATGACTTAATTTTTATTATTATTATGGAAAAATTGCCTATCTTTTAACATCGCCTTATTATTAATAACATATATATATATTTACTGTATATTAAATGACAGATAGATATAGTTTATAAGTATTTTTTTCTGGCACTTATATAAAACAAATTATATATTGCCCATTTGATATATAGTGATTGTTAAAATTCAAGTATTTTACTTGATATATATCATAAACTAAGTGTATTATAATATGCTATATTACAGTATATATCATGTGTTAAATAAACTTTTTGAGAAAAAATATTTTTATAATATAAGATATATATAAATATGATTGCTGTTATTATACAACAATAATATAACTATCAGTACCATTTCTAGTATATTATATACAGTATATATTATATAATATATATATGTATATACTCGTATAATATACTATATGTGTTTACACTATATATATATGTGCCCATAAATTGTTGCCCTTTTTCATGCAAATTGTTTATAAATAAAAACTTGAAAAGTAAACATTTTAGCGCCTTATCAATACATACAAAACAAGTAAATGTATATAATATTTATATAAATAAAATACACTATAGATTATATTTATCATATGTAATAGCCTGTAGTCAATAATAAACAGTTTGAAAAATCCAGAGTACTATTAAAATAAATTGTTATAAATATTTTTGTTGCGCCTATTTATACACAAATATTAGCTGAAAAATTATATAAATAAAAATTTTTGTTCAATATTTACTGCACTGTAACAACACATGTAACTGAAAAACTATTTTAATTATCAAATCATTGGGCGAAAGGGCTGTTAGTTAATGATTTTTGCAATACATTAGCACATATTGTACAGTACATACACAACCCTTCATTACTAAAGCAAAAAAAAACTCATTTTATCACTAATTTAATTGTCATTCACAACAACTAATAATATAAATGTGATATTAATAGTACCGGTGTTTGTGTTGGGATCTAATAATAAGGATCTAAACGTTTTGTTAAATAATTAATTATTATGTCTTTGTTTTGATATCTTTCCCCTCGAAAACTAAATTTTATTTTCATTTTCCATATATTGTTTTTGGAGGATAACATCTGCTCTCAAATAACACATTATTATACAGTATATTATAGATATTATATATATTTATATTAATATTATAGACACACCAACCAACCAATTGATGGCTTTTTGCATTTGTTTTTCAATATTTGTTTGTTTGTAAGAGTTAACTAAATTAATATTACCGGTCATATTTAGTTTATTAGTTTTTCACTGTATTATTATTATTATTAATAATAATATTATTATTATACGATATTTATTAAATAATAGAGTCATTTGTTTAATAGATTAGTATCTGAAATGATAGCGAAATGATAGCAAAAACAAAACACAATTCATTTCATTCATTCATCCATTCATTACTCCCAAACAACAATATGTATGATATATCTCATTATACAAACAATCTATTGATAAAAATATGTTATGTTATCGCAATTTTTGTATTCATTGCACTATATTTGTTTAATTGAAAAAATAAACAGTTTTTCTAGTATTATTATTATTTTTTATTTGCATTTAATTTATACTTAATTTCAAGCAAAGCAATGTTGAAATATAATTAAAGGCTTTTCACAAACAAACTGCAGTTTGTGTGAAAAGAGAGAGAGAGAGAGAGAGACTAACAATAAAAACACGATTATTTCAAATGTTAATTAAAAAAGTGGAGATAAAAAAAATTTGCAAATTAAAACTGTTTCCAAATGAATATTTGTTATTATTATTGTTATTACAATTATTATTATTTATTATTGTCTCTGTTATGTTGAAATGCTTGGTTAAAGTTAGTTGTGGCCTTTCATACTGTAGTTTATAATAATAATAAAAAAATATTTCTATTATTTAGATAAAAATGATTAATTAGATAGGTATCTTTAATGAGTAATAATATTAATGCAATTTTAACAGTGAAATGTGTGTTTTTAAAATTGCATAAAATATATTCAAAACATATATATATTCTCGACTATACAGTACAWATATATCGGTTAAAAAATGCAGTTATCTATCAAAGAGAGAGAGAGAGAGAGAGATTGAAAAATTATAATGTATGATATACCATATAATAAATATTAATATATTGAATAAGTGAGATATATAGATAGATAGAGAAAATAACAAACAACAAAAAATTTTGAAAAAGCAATGAATAACTTAAATATTAATATTTATTTGATAAAAAAAGTTAATATAAAACATATCACACTATTTGTTTAGTGTGTACAATACATGATATTATGATATATTAATGGTGACCTTATTCCTATTGGCATATAATCATAATTGAAAATCTTTTTTTTAGTTGCAATTTGATTAACTATATTAAAATAATACATATCTTATTGCATTAGATAGTTGAAGCAAATCAACAACAAAAAATTATGTGCCTCTCAATATTGGGTTATACAGTCAATTATATTTTGTGTGTTAGTGAATGTGATTGAAAATTTGTTATTGCAATAAAGTTATTAATTTAGCCGTTTTAACATTAATTTTATTTTTATTGTCATATAATTTTTTATCACTCCATTTAATACTAAATGATTATTACTCGTTATTATTATAGTTATTATTTTTATTATTAATGACGATTAAATTATTGATATATACGTTAAATATACAGATATATGTTATAATTATTATATAAATTTATATACCGATATATTATCATACATATCATAATATCGATAATTGTCTGCCTTTTTTTAGTAACTAATAGTTGTCATTGCGTTTTGAAACACTATTACTCTATTATACTGTATATAAATTGTTAACACATTTATACAATAAATATGTTTTAGTTTCATTTACTTTGAGTGCTTTTTTCGCGATGATTATAATGATTGCATGATTGTGTATTTGAGGAGTGTTTGCCCAACAAATGTTGAGTTTTTTTAAGGTTAAGGTATGAAAAATCCATACCTATCCATAATTTTTGCACACCTTTCCCACTTTTTTCAGTACATATATAATGGCATTTATTTTATCGAGAGRTTTGGTTAGCTCTCCTCTCTTTCCTAACATTTCCTCTAATTAATTCCGAGTCACACAACACATATCAATTCAAATGGTTAKTAAACGATTAGCGCAGCGATTGTATAACAAATAATACTGTTTATAAATATTAGTCACTAAAACTATTTATCTCTCTCTCTCTCTCTCTCTCTCTCTCTCTCTCTCTCGTGTTGTTATGATATTTGCAATTACTATACAATACTGAAAAAAATGTTTTCATCTGCTAATAGTATTTTAAAAGTATTTTTTCTGAACTGAAAAAAATTGTTTCGGCATTTCAATTGAAAAAATTATATAAACAGAGAGAGAGAGAGAGAGAGAGAGAGAGAGAGAGAGAGAGAGATTATAGTAAGTAGAGGGAGAAACCTATTTTGTAAATTAAAATAAATACAAATAAAACTATTTATATAATTGAATAGGTCTTGACTTATTTTAAAGGAAATGTGCGATTGATATGAATGACTATAATAATAGCTGTCATAATAATAATATAATAATAATAGTAATAATAATACAATTAAAAAACATTTTGCTGTATATCATTACAATTACAATTCAGTAAATCATTTGTCATTTGGTATTTTATAGTAACAAAAAACACTGTTATTATTATTAGTATTAGTATTGCCTCACAATTTGTAGCAACGATTAGCAGCAAAACATTTGTCACTAAACATATCGCTTGTGTTATCGCTTGAAAAAGTTAGCGATTATTAACACAATTATCGGTTAAATGTTTCATCAAAAGCCATTGCATTAGTCGACTAAAAGATAGCGACTCTAACCATAAAGAGATAGCGAAGAGAGGGGGAGAGGAGGTTATGTCTGGCCTCTGGAAGTGGTGCTAAGGGTGGAGACAAACACTGCTAATATCCCTAAAGCCCTGCTCTCTCTCTCTCTCCTCTCTTGTGTCTGTCGTTTCTCTCTTTATTTATGATTTTCACAACTCATGTGAATAAGCACTCAAAACAAAGTCTTGTGTGTAGTGTATGTGTTGTGTCTGTGAACAGACTGCCAGAGACACTGAAGAGAGTTATATTAGAAAAAGAGAGAGAAAAAAGAGAAACACAAATACAAGTCATCTCTGGTATAGTTTTGTTGTCGATTTTCTGTAGTAGTAGTGGTGTTGTTGATGATAGTGTCAGTATTATTATTATTATTATTATTATTACTGTTGAAAGTGGTGATCGACAATAACAACTACAGACAGTGTGTGTGTGTTTGGTTATGAAACAGATCGGCAACAATGAGAGGACCCTATTATATAACAATTATGGATCATCTTTATGACCATTTAAAGTCAATCAAGAGCTTCCTTATTATGAGATCTAACAACCATTAGGTATGGGGTTATAGTAGTGGTAGTAGTAGTTGTTGTTGCTGTTGATGATTGCGGTGCAGATCTGATTGTTGTTTGTCGTTGAYTATAATATTTTTTTAGCGACAACTCTACCATAAAAAAAAGTAATTGAATTGAAAATAACTTTTTTCACACACAAAACACTCTTTCCATTGTTAAACTAATTTTATATATATATTATATAATAATGGTTTATAGCAATTAAATTGTATATAAATATATATAATTTAAATAGACTGTAACTCATATAATAATACATTTTTTTTGTTAAATAATTTATTTTATTTTTAAAAAAATCATTTTCAGAGACCAACAGAAATGCGTCGAAAGAGACGACAACTGCTGCGCTCAAGAATTGACTGAATAATTGATTGATTAATTAATTTAATTTAATTGTGTTTTATTAATGCAAACATTTTAGTGTGTTTTTAAAAAAAGTGTTTTAAAAGTGATATTTTAACCACAAGTTTGTCATCATTTGAATTTTGGTAATGCGTTKGCAAGTTATTTGCAGCTATGATGTCAAACGACAAACATTTAATACTATATAAGAGATACCGATTTCGGTAGAGAAAAAAAAGAGTTTTAGCGGACACACAATCCTAGGATTAAGTGATCCACTGCTGCTTCCAATGCTGTTAATTAACGGACAGTCATTGTTGTCGTCATTATTGCCGTGTCCTAAGTCATTGTCATCGTCACTGTCATCGCCGTTAGCTGTCATCAAATTACTATCACTCGTCATATTTATTATACTTCATAGCAATCATGTTATTAGTGAGACAATCGCCGACGAGAACGCCGTCGATACGTTAGTGACAACCGGCCCAATCGATGGCCAATTACCGACAGTACAATCACTGCAAGACAACGATGAAGAGGAACCAATTGTCGACCCGACGGTGGCCTCGATTAGTGACACAGAGTCTAGTTTTTCATTTACCCGTCARTCATATAATGTGTCGATACCGGAGAACTCGTTCGGCAAAGTATACGCTACATCCCACCAGAAGATTGGTATTTACATCACAGATCCAGCGCTTGTTGTCCGGTTTAAGATAGTGGGCGGCGATTATGACAAGATATTCAAAGCCGAAGCCCGACATGTCGGCGATTTTTATTTTCTACTTATAAGACTGCGCTCAGGCTTTACAAATGTCCTCAACAGGGAATACCGTTCATCGTATGACCTGAGAATTCGGGCCACAATAACATCTCTACGTAATGATGCGCTACGATTGAAGACCAAGACAATTGTCAACGTTTTGATTACCGATCGCAACGATTTATCGCCATTTTTCTATCCGGAGAACTATGCGGTCACTGTTAACGAAGATATACCTATCGATAGTAGTATTGTTAGAGTATCGGCTGTTGATCCAGACATTGGACTCAACGGCGAAATATATTATAGTCTTTTAGATGAATCGTTGACGTTTGCAATACACCCGACAATGGGAATCCTATCAGCTACCCGTCCGCTCACACTATCGGCCGACAGAAATCATCCTCATGTTCATCATTTGACGGTAGTGGCCAAAGACAGGGGCATTCATCACTCGGATCAAGTGTTAGAGACATCGAAAGCCAAAGTGGCCATTACTGTACTGTCGGTCAACAGACATGTGCCCCGAATAACTGTCAAACAACACAGCGCACTRTCGACCCGATTGCCACTGAACCCAATCTATGCCGTGGTTCATGTGACCGACGACGACTCGGGTATTTACGGCGAAATATGTCACGTCAGTATTGTTGATGGCGATGATAGACATCTGTTTATGATAAGCAACTCCTCGTCAAACGACTATAACATAGAACTGATGAGGCCTTACCTCAATGAAAGTGCCACCACTTCAGTGTCAGTATTTCATTTGATTATAAAAGCCATCGATTGCGGCGGCGGTTTCTCCACACAACCGATTGTCGTGACTCTGGACAGTGCCAAACATGGATCACCAAAGTTTGATTCCGATTACTATTACAGCGAAATTCATGAAATGTCTTTAGTGGGCACACAAGTGATAAAATTGACGGCAACTATCGTCGGCAGYCAAAAGCAGAGTATGACAGCTAATCTGAGATATAATATTCTTGACGGCAACTCTGACCAAATGTTTGGCATTACGGCCAACGGTGTTGTGTTCATAAGGGAACCATTAGACAGAGAGACACAATCCAAGTATATGTTGGTGATCGGCGCTCAGATAGACTCGACCCGAGTAACCAAAACTCATCTGCACATCGATGTTATGGACGACAACGACAACTATCCTGTGTTTAACATCGAAAAGACTCAGATCTCTGTTGCCATCAACGAAAACAAACCGAACGGCAGCTCAGTATTTCGCGTCACTGCCAGCGATCTCGACTCGGGTGACAACGGTCTGGTCACTTACGAGTTAACTTCACCAATTGGTCAATCCATMCCATTCACAATAGATCATTCCACGGGTGAGATTAGATCCACCCGAACACTAGACTACGAGTCTGGTGCCCATCACTATCAGCTACTTATTCGGGCGTCCGATATGGGCGAACCATTTCGTCGACAGTCGCAGATTGCGTTGAATTTGACACTGAAAGACGTGAACGATCATCGACCACAGTTTGAGAAGAACAACTGCACGGCCAACATTCCCGTCGCCACTAAGCCGTGGACCGAAATCATGACATTTTCGGCCATCGATCTCGACGAGGGAAGCGTTGTCTTGTATAAGATGTTTACACCAGCGGCTGACAAATGTTTTAATCTGAATGAAAATACCGGTATTTTGCGACTAACATGCAATCTAAAGGACGAATTGGCGAAAGACTTGTTGGGTGCACGCAATTGGACGCTCGCGATCTCAGCTACTGATGGCCACTATTTTTCCGACACCTCCTATGTTCGGGTTATAGTTGTTGACGATAATGACAGCGCTTCTAACACCAAAAAACCTGTGAAAAATCACATCAGAGTCGAGTGTAACGATTTAGCCGTTGCACAGAAGTTGACAGCATTTATGATTCAACGACAACAACAGCAACAGGAAAACGACATACAATATGACTCAATTGATAACAATTTTATTATTGATGGCGACGAAGAACTCGATTTAATTCACAGCAAACGAAAGAATCGGAGGCCAGAGTTTGATCCAAACGCACCCAAAGAAATCTATATCGCGGAGAACACGGAAAAAGGTGCGAAAATAACAACATTAAAAGCCGATGATCCGGACCATGGCTTCGATGGTTTTGTCATATATTCACTGAATCTTCACGACCGACACAACCGCAGTCACTACAGTCACGACGTGGTCTTTAACATCGATCAGCTCACGGGTGATCTCTATGTGATCGACACATTGGACTACGAAAAACACTCTAAATATAAACTACACATTTCTGCCTGTGATTTGGCCAAAGAACAGCTCTGTGCTAATCACACCATTGTTGTGGTCATTGAAGATGTTAACGATAACAGTCCTCTGGTCGACAACTTTGTGTTTAATGTGTCCGAATCGGCGTCTAAGGGCTACATAATCGGTCAGATTTATGCCACCGATGAAGACTACGGCAATAATGCTTTGCTTCACTATTCTCTGAAAGGATATGAAGAGCTGTTCGCTATGAATGCAAAAAACGGAACGTTGACTCTTGAAAACGGTTTGGACAGAGAAGAGATCGATAAATACATACTGTATGTTACCGTTCATGACTCGGGTAGTCCATCACTGACATCAACGGCAACGGTGATCATTCACGTTGACGATGTCAACGACAATCCGCCAAATTTTTATGAGAGTTCATATGTGGTCAAAGTTCGCGAGGATATGCCGATTGGCTCACGTATTATGAAGATATCAGCCTTCGATGGTGATGAGGGAAAGTCCGGTCAAATACATTACACGATTGATAGCCAAAAGTTTTCAATCGACGAAATTACGGGTAATATTCGCATTCGGGAACAGTTGGACTTCGAACAGATGCAGATCTACAACATTACGGTCACCGCCAGAGATGATGGCGAGCCGTCGTTATCGTCGTTGGCTTCTATTGTAGTAGAAGTAGAAGATGTCAACGAAAACTATTATCCACCGAAATTTCCCGATATTGTAGCCACCGCTTCGGTAATTATTAGTAATGATTTAATTAAAATTAAAAGATTTAATTTTTGTAAATTTATATATTTAAAGGTGAGAGAGAACCTACCAATCGGTACGTTTGTAACACAAGTGAAGGCTGTCGACGAAGACAGTGATCTGCCTGTGATTTATCAGATTGTCGGTGGCGACGGTTTGGGCCGTTTCTCGATCGATAATAACGGCAATATCTACACGACAGTCGTACTTGACTGCGAAACCTATCCACACCATTGGCTGACAATTGTGGCTAAAGATCGAGCAGCTGTTCCGTTGACCGCATATTTAGAACTGTTCATATCGGTTGAAAATGAAAATGATTTACCGCCGCTGACCACCGAAACGTTTTACTACACTCGCATTCTGGAGAACGCATCCGTTGGTACACATCTGGTCAAAGTCGAGGCCAATGATCCGGATCTGAATTCCGAAACTGATACCAAAATCCGATTTCGAATTCTAAATGACGTGCCTTTCAGTATTGATGACAACGGTTTGATTGAGTTGAAGAGCAAATTGGACAGAGAATCGCAATCACGTTATGTAATAGACCTAGAGGTCAGTGAAGAGCACAACACAGACACCAATGCCGTTGTGGCCACTATGATGTCGCGAACACCCGTTATTGTCAACGTAATCGACGTCAACGAGTTTGAACCGAAAGCTATACAATCCATATACAGATGTCAGGCCTATAATGACATCTCACAGAAGACACCGGTTTGTCAGATCGTTGCCATAGATAAGGACGACGATGAAAACTGTGTCCTCCAGTATAAGATAATTGAGGGAAACGATTACAACTGGTTTTCCATTGACTCCTATAGTGGAGCCATATATACGGCCAAAGATGGCATTCCGAAAGGAGAGTACGACTACATTATATCGGTGTCCGATTGCGGACAACCGCGTCGGTCATCACAGGTTCGACTAATTTTACGAATTCTTTCGGCGAACAAAGATCGCAAAGACAACAAACAGCCAACGATCGAGATGTTGGACACCGAGGTGTCGATCAGCGAACGCGAACCCGTTAGCTATGCGGTCACTTTAATTAAAGCTTTCGATGAGGACAACGACCGACTCTGTTATCACATACTCGATGGCAATACTGGAAACACGTTTGCCTTCAAAGATGGCGGAGCACTGATTGTGGCTAAACCCTTGTCATACAAAATGGCCAATCGTTATAATCTTACAATTTTGATTACCGACGGTCTCCAGCCTTCTATTGTCAATCTGATTGTCAATTTGATCGACGTTTTCGACAGCAAAGTGATGTTTGTTGAGGACAGTTATACAGTGAATGTGTTGGAAAACATTACGAAAGGCAGTGATGTTCTTCAGTTGAGTGTCACCGACCGGGACATTGTTGGCGATGGTGTCATATTCTCCATCTATTCATCCTATTCGCCCGAAAGTCTCAAAAAGTTTGAAGTGGAGCCGTGGAGTGGAAAGATTAAAGTCAAGGAACAACTTGATTACGAGTCGGGCAAACATCACTTACTAGTCATTGAAGTGAGTAATTCGCGGCAAAAAACAACTACTGGACAGCATAATCGGTCGTTCGCGAAGGTGTCCATCAATATTATCGATGTTAACGACGAAACGCCGACATTTATATTGYCTCAGTTCGAGGCCAGTGTTGTCGAAACGGCAGCTATCGGTACGTCTGTACTGCTCGTACAGGCCATTGACAAAGACATCGGTAATAATGCAAAAATCAATTACTCGATAATCTCGGGAAACGTTGACAATGTATTCGATATCGACAAAGATCTCGGTTTCATATATCTCTCAAAACCTTTGAACGCCAGACAACAATCAGAGTATTATTTGGTTATCAAAGTGACCGACAAGGGTCAGCCACCATTGGCCAGCACTGCCAACGTTCACATATCGGTCACAATTCCCGATAACTCACCGCCAAAGTTTGAGGATAAACACTATACCATCGATGTAAACGAAAATGAAAAGATCGGAACCGTTATCATTGCGCTGAAGGCTGCGAACAGACAGTCGCTGTACTTCGAGATAGTTAGCGGTAATACTGACAACAAGTTTGCCATAAATGTTAACAATGGAGAGGTTTGGGTTAGAGATGTATTGGACTACGAAACCAAACAGAACTATACGCTAACAGTTTCGGCCACCAGTTTGTCGCGTATTAATGATACGACTCAACTGTTTATTAATGTCATTGATATCAACGATTGTGTCCCCTATTGGACACAAACAACATTTGTCGGACACATCCTGGAGTCRGCTTCAGTCGATAGTATTATACTCGACGCCAGCGATCAGCCACTGGTTGTCAAAGCCAATGACGACGACTCGATGCACAACTCAATACTTATCTACTCGATTGTCGAAGAAGTCGGTCGCAAGTATTTTTCAATTGAACCTCAAACCGGTGCCATAACTCTAGCCAAACGTATCGACTACGAGAAGCACCGGGAGTTAAACTTTACGGTATCGGTGGCCGACATGGGATTTCCCAGTTTAAAGGCCGAGACCACTGCCTTTGTACACATCGAGTGTCTTCCAGTCAATGATTGTCCACCTGTTCTGTCACTCACTCACTATCACTCAACAGTATTGCTTCCCACTTATAAGGATGTGATTATCACAAAGATATCGGCCACCGATTGTGACTTTGGCCGACACGACGAAACTCACGACCACTTTGTGTTCAGTTTGACGCCAATCACACAGTCTTCCGAAAAGAAGTTTGCGATAAACTCGACCTCAGGTTTGATTACGACAATGGATGAGAAGCTCACCGATGGTGTATACGAAATGGTTGTTTCGGTATTCGACGGCAAATTTACCACCGAAGCCAAAGTAACCATTACTGCTGAACCTATACCACGCAGTTCGTTGCGCTTCACACAAGACAAGTTTGTCGGACAAATCGCTGAAAATACCGTTTCAGTTAAGACAATACTCATGCCGACCATCGAAGGCCACAAACTCAACGAACACTTGTCATTCCGTATCCTAACTCCCACTCACTTGTTCCGTATCGCTCGGACCTCAGGTGCGATACTATCACGCGGTATACCCATTGACAGGGAGGAGAAGTCGCGCTTTGAACTTGTTATTGAAGTCAAATCGATGTTTGTTAAGACGCGAGTGGCGCACGTATTGGTGATTATCAACGTGGAGGACGTCAACGACAACAAACCACTGTTTGTAGGACAGCCCTACTATTTTGTATTCAACACTGATTTCCCGGTTGGCACCCAAATTGGTAAAGTTCAAGCAATAGATCTGGACGTCGGCTACAACGGAATGGTCAGTTACTCGATAGTGTCGGGCGATCCGAACAAACTGTTTGCAATAAGCAGCGATTTGGGACACATTTCGATGGCCCGATCGGCCAATCCGGCCAACGATGCGCTCAGTTATAATCTACTTATATCTGCCAAAGATTCGGGAACAGTAGCCCAACAATCGTTTGCCAACATTACCGTTAAGATGGTATCCGGRGGAATGCCTCTATTCAAACAACAGTATTATGCAATATCAGTGATCGAGAGTCACCCGCCGGCGGTTCCCTTTCTCACAGTCAATGCCGACAGTTCTCACGGAAGACAACTTATATATAGTATTATTGCCGGCAATGATAACGAAGAGTTTTCACTAGATTTTAATTCAGGTTTGTTTTGTTTGTTATTAATACTGTATTTAAAAAATAATAAATTTTTATAACAGTATTATTTCTAATTTAGTGTTTAATCTGATTATATTGTTGTGTTGTTATACAGTATATAGTATTTAATTTAAAATAACTTATAAATTATATGATTAGTAGTAGTTTTTAATGTGATTTATATTTTATTTTATTTAATTTATTTGTTTTTTCCCTTAAACTTATGTTTTATTCAATATGTTTGATATATAATCCTATTATTTTGGTGGTTGTGTTCACTACTTATTATTCTCGATATATCACACAAACAAAACAAAACATTTTTAAAAACTTATTTTTTCATTTGATTTGTTATTTTCCTGAATGTGAACATAAATTAAAAGATCCGACGATTAGTAGCGGTTTATGTGAGTATTATTCGCCTCTTGTATTGAAACCAAATGCTATTAACTACTATTACTACTACCTGTGCTTCGCATCATTTTTCATGCCTTTCCCTGTTTTTTGTTGTTGAATGCCTATAAAAACTTTATGATTTTTGTTTGCACTCAAAACATATATAACAAATTGCTTGCATTCACCCACACATATAATAATGCATTTTTTGATTATATACTACAATAATACTGTTTTTACTTGACATTGAAAAAAAACTTGAAGTTTAATAACTTTTCCAATTCAAATACCTTTCCTCTGATTAGGTATGATATCGGTTATCGAGAAACTGGATCGCGAGTCTATCAGTCAATACAATCTAATCATTTCGGGTACCGATTCAGTGTCCGGTGTCAGCGCTACCGTTCCACTTGTTATAACAGGTTTGTCATCAGAATATTCTCAAGAAATCTTAATTTACAGAATATTCTTAACATTTGTTGATCTCTTTTTATCTCATATCCCAGTGGACGACGCCAATGACAACCCACCGATGTTTACCAAATTTTCGTACAACGTTTCCATATCGGAATCTGCGCCCATCGGAGCACCTGTGGTTAAAGTTAGTGCTACCGATGCTGACACTGGACTTAATGCTAAACTTCAATATCAAATATTGGGCAACAAATCACACTTTTACGTCGCGCCCGACGATGGAAATATCTATCTGAAGATACCACTCGATCACGAGACTGAACGACTACACCATCTGACGGTTATGGCCACAGATTACGGCTCACCGGTGCTAACATCCACTGCTCACGTGTGGATTGAAGTACTCGATGTTAATGACAACAAACCGATTGTCGCGCCGACATTTGCGGCCACCATTGAGGACAACATCGAAAAGGGCGAGTTTGTCACCCGAATTGTAGCCAATGATCCTGATTCGGGTGATATAAACAAATTGAGATATCGAATATTGTCGGGCAACGAGTATTTGATTTTTGCAATAAACGACACGTCAGGTGTCGTAACCGTAGGAAATCTTAACTCACGGAAACACAAAAAGGTGGCCAAAAATTATTTTCTAAATATATCGGTCACCGATGGTGTCTATTCGGCCACAACTAGTCTCACCGTTACTGTAAAGCCGGCAAACAATAACTCGCCGAAGTTTACTCGTATATTCAACAATGTAGCCATTAGTGAACTGACGGCCACCGACTCATCCATTGCACAGTTGACGGCCGTTGACAGAGACGATGGCATCTATGGTCGCATCAATTACCATATTATCAATGAAAATGTCAAACGATATTTCACTGTTGATCCGGATTCTGGAACCGTGAGTCTGCGATCGCCGTTAGACCGCGAGTTGGGTCACCGATTGTTCTGGTTAACAGTGGCCGCACAGGACGGCGGCAAACGCATTGGTTTATCCAGTCTTCGGGTCGCAATCACCGACGAGAACGACAATAGTCCGCATTTTATTGTTGATGAATACAAGACATCAATTTGTGCCAACTCTCCCGTCGGCGTTACAGTCCTGCCGGTGATGGCAGTAGACGACGACGATTACGCCGAAAACACTGTCATTCGGTACTCGATATATGAGTCGCAGAACACTACCCGACCGTCGGGTAACATATTGGAGATGTTTGGCATCACCGCCGACACCGGACATGTTTACACCAAAAAGAATCTCAGCTCTAATGTCGGCGATATGATCCAGTTTTTCATCAAAGCCACTGATGGCAGTAGTCGTAAGACAACAAAAGCACTGGAAGATGTAGTACCGGTTAGCATACAGATTACCGGTTCGTGCGGTTTCGTCAAACGCCAGACCTCTGTGTACGAGATATTTGTCGACGAAAATACCGAACGCGGAACTGTCATCGCAAATGTCAATTTGGCCGGACTTCGGGACGTGGAACTGGTCATCATTGGGTTTGGCGACAAAGCCGATGCCACCAAATTCCGTATCGACAAACAGGGACGCATACATCTGACGGAACAATTGGATCGCGAACAACGATCCAAACATATGTTGACCGTCGAGTTGAAAGATAAGCAATCATTTGGGACCAGTTATCTGAATATATTGATCAACGTTATGGACCAAAACGATTGTGTGCCTTACTTTGACTCACCATCATATAGTGTGGTTGTATCCGAGGACCAGGAGATTGGGTCGTCTATAATGAAAGCGCACGCAATTGACGCCGACGTCGATGTATCCAATAGTGTATTAAAGTATACGCTTAAAGACAATATTAACGAAATGTTTTCCATCGATGAGAACACCGGTTGGATAACACTTAACAAACGATTGGACAGGGAGTCAACGGTTATACATAATCTGACTATTGTGGTAACAGACGGAAAATTCTATAACTCAACTGCTTTTAATGTTGTGGTCTATGATGTCAACGATAATCAACCCATTGTGAAGAAGTCATATATGGCATCCATCTATGAGAACAGTCCCATTGGAACTATCATTGTGTCCATCGATGCCGTAGATTACGATCAGAATTCAGAACTCAGTTTCTTTATATTAAGTGGTGATCCATACAATCAGTTTGAAATCGGTAACGACGGCGAGATATCTATCAGTAAACTGTTGGACAGAGAATCTATCGACCGATACCTGTTGGAAGTGATTGTCAGTGACGGCAAATATACGTCGAAAACAATGGTCACAATAGATATACTGGACGTCAATGATAACGGACCCATTTGTCTTAAGTCGAAGTACGTTGAATTAGTTAGCGAAGCGGTTCCCGTCGGTACTTATATATTAACAGTTGAGGCCACGGATGTCGATGATGGAGACAACGCTAAGCTATATTACTTTATTTCGGGCGGCGATGCGGACAAGTATTTCACGATTGATCCACAGACAGGACACTTGAAGACTAAAACACTGTTAGACAGAGAGACGCGACCGTCTTATCAGTTTGAAGTGCATATCAGTGACGATAAACGACGTGACTGGAGCTGTAAGACGGAAGTGGAAATTCTTTTGAGTGATGTGAACGACGAGTCGCCGAAGTTTTCCAACGGATATTATACGGTTAATGTTCCCGAAGACTCGACAGTCGGTATAATTGTAGGAAAAGTGACGGCAACTGATGCCGATCTCGGTATCAACAGACGGGTCAGGTATTCGTTAGAGACTAAAGTGGATGAGTTCGAGATAGATGAGCGCAGTGGTATCGTACGGTTAGCCAAACTGTTAGACAGGGAGACACTGTCGACGTACAATCTGACCGTCAAAGCCTACGATTCGGGCGCTTCTCAACTCTTCACTACTGCACAGTTCATTGTTAGTGTTATGGACATCAACGACAACGCACCCGAGTTTGAGATGCAATCTTATTTGGCGAATGTCACCGAAAGTTCGTCGATCGGTGAAGAAGTTTTGCGAGTATACGCCACCAGCAAAGACACGGGAATTAACGCCGAAATTAAGTATCACTTACTCAGTGGTAACGAAAACGGCAGCTTTTCTATCCACCCAAAATCGGGCATCATTTCGGTGTCCAAATCATTAGATTACGAGTCAGTTCGCGAATACTTTATGATTGTCAGAGCCGAAGACGGAGGAATACCGTCGCTGTCAAGTGAAGCGCACGTCACCATTAATATCAGAGATGTCAACGATATGAGTCCACAGTTTGTTCAGCGAACCTATGATATTGTTATACGAGAGGATTCGCTAGTCGGCGACCGAATCATCCAATTGGTTGCCATCGATGGAGATTCACCCGAAAATGCTAATCTTAGCTATTCTTTCACCGGAGGTTCTCTCACTTACAAAGAGTTTGAAATTGATCCCATTTCTGGTATTATAACTGTTGGCAAACAATTGGATCGCGAGATGATTTCATCCTATATTCTGGAAGCCATATGTAATGACAACGGAAAACCAAAACCGCTATCGAGTTCTGTCTTTGTTAACATCGAGATCTCTGACGCCAACGATAATCCACCGGTTTTTGACAAAATCAATTACACACTATATGTCCAGGAGGGCCGATCTATTGGCCATTCACTTATCAACTTTAACATACAAGACGCAGACAGTTCCGCCAATTCGGGACCGTTTAGTTTGAAGATAATATCTGAAGATTACAACAACAGTTTTAGTTTGGCTAACGAAGACTCGTCGTTGCGAACAAATGCAGTATTTAATCATACATTACAAGCAAATTATTCGCTGACCATTCAGGCAACCGATTCTGGAACTCCTGCTCTTTCGACTAATACTAGTGTCCATATATTTGTGACACAAGAGCCACGAATCCCACCACAATTAGTACCACTGTCTGTGTCGGTCAACTCGATGGAACAGTTTCCCGGCGGTATCGTTGGACAGGTGACCGCTACCGATGACGACCCGTTTGACAAATTGAGTTACTCCATCACCAATGAGGACGACAAACACTTGTTCTCTATTGATCTGACGGACGGCACATTAGTAGCCTTTCCCGGACTGGACGCAGGAAAATATAAGATCAACGTTACGGTCAGCGACGGCAAGTACTTTACGTATGGTTTGATTGATTTAGAAGTGACTGTCATTTCCGAAGACATGATTGAGAACAGTGTTGTCGTTGAGTTGCGATCGATATCAGTGAAAGAGTTTCTTACAAATTATAAGAAAACTTTTATTAGAGTCATGAAGAATGTGTTTAACGTCCGAATGAAAGACATTGTTATCGTAAGTATTCAACCGACAGATCACAAGAATCCGAATAATCGATTGCGAAGAAGTCACGAAACACTCGGCGATATTAGCGTATTGTTTGCTGTTTCGCGTACTCGCGGCGGGTATTACTCGAGACAGTGGATCAAAAACAAAGTGGCCGAAAGTAAATCGGGTATCGAGAAACAGTTGGGTATATTGTTGGAGGATTTTATAGTGAGATCCGAGTGCCAGCACTTGAATTGCAAACACGGCGAATGTAGGGATGATCTGATTCTCAGCGAAAACGACATCATATCGATAGTGACATCGAAGTTGAGTTTTGTGTCGCCATTTCACGAACACCGATATGGCTGTGCCTGTCATCCAGGTTTGGACTCAATAGAGTGATAACTTTAAATAGTAGTTTACTTATTGATTCACTTATTTATAGGATTTGGTGGAAAGTTATGTGAAGTCATTGTGAACGAATGCGCCCGCAATCCGTGTCCATCATTTAAGGAATGTCTTCCAGTGTCATCACCGCTTGGCTATCTGTGTCAGTGTCCGTTTGGGAAGTCGGGTCCCGGTTGTAATCAAAATGCCGAGACGTGTCATACCAGCGATCGTGACGTCTCTTTTTGTTACGAAGGTTTGTCTCAATAAAAAATTTATTCAACAATTTCTGTAACTTTTTGTTCGTTTGGTTTTTGCAGAACTGAATCCAATATCATTTCAAGGAAACTCTTACGCGAGATATTCGTTCCACAAGAAGGTCGAGAAGATATCATTACGTTTCAAGAGTCAACAGTTGAGAACTAATATATTCACACAAAGTGGCGACAAATCCTATAACATACTCGAGGTTTGATTGTAAATCAAGAAACAATTTTTTAATTAAATGACTAATAATTGTTTTTTTTCACCGAATAGATCGCCGGCGGATATATTCAATATCGATTTGACTGCGGAAACGGTGAAGGATTGATCCGAATCGAGAATCTTGTTGTCAGTGATGGCAAATGGCATGAGATTCTTGTCGAGAGAAAGGGCAATACGGCATCGCTAACATTGGACAGGAAGTATAGGGGCGGCGGGTTTGCCCCGGGACTGGCCGGATGTATTGATCTCAATGTGGATATGTTTTTTGGCGGTTCGGTAAAACCTCGTTCAAATGCCATCGGTGGCGAAGAAATAACACTCGGCTTTATTGGCTGTTTCGATAACATTTTGATTAATGGCCTACAATTACCGTTACACATAGCATCGGTATCATCGGCTGCCGTATTAAAGACATTGGCAAACGTTGAATTTAGCTGTAATTTTAAGCCCGACACCGGTATCTGCAAATCGCAACCCTGTCTTAATGGCGGTACGTGTCATAACCTAATCAATGGTTCCTATCAGTGCGTGTGTATTGGTCCCAAATATCGGGGCGTCAACTGCGAGATCGATATGAGTCCGTGCGATTCACTTCCCTGTATGAACGGTGGTCTCTGTCGACATGACGAAGCCCTCTGCAAACAAGGAGTGACCAACTGTTACAAATGCGAGTGCGGCCCCAGCTTTACGGGTATCAACTGTCAGGTGCCGCGCTTCTGTTCCTCCAATTTGTGCCAAAATGGCGGCGTCTGCGAAGAGACCAGTTTGGGACCCAAATGTCACTGTCATACTGGTTGGCACGGACTCTACTGTCAGTATGATATTGACGAGTGCCAGCTGTCCACACCGTTATGTCTGGCGCCGGCCACCTGTATCAATCTGCCCGGTACATTCCGATGTATTTGTCCGGCCAATAGCACCGGTGTCTCGTGTAATGGCGACGGACTGTACGCTACTAATATCATATCATCGCAACTTCACATTACAATGGATGAAATCATTGGTATCTTCATTGTGCTGTCCGTGTTGGCCGTCACGGGCTTCATATTTGCCATTTGCATGAAATGCAAACACAAGTCACAGACGCACATCAATCACAATAATCGGGATCAAAACCAACGATTACTTAAGAATGTGGCCAACAATGACGTTAATGTCAACTTAAAGCGCTTCTCAAAGATGAGTAACATCGAGATGAGCCATACGGGCGGAGTCGGCAAAACATATCAACAGCAACAACGGCCCACTTCTTGTGCCGAACCGATGCTCAACAATTTGGATCAGTACATCACACCTCAAGAAGAATGCGAAACCAATTTGTGTCCAAACGATATTAATTTGAGGCAAAATTTTACGAAGAAAAACGCACCGATTGCTAGCGTTTCGCCACAAATTGCAGAATCTAATCAAAAGTCTTCAGCAAAGCCAGACTCTAAAAAACAAATCAAAATACTTAACGGTTTGTAAATATTAAAACTAATTCATTCAAATGATTTTAATTTTTTTCTTTTGGATTTAAAATGTCATCAAAACAGACGCCAAGTCACCGACAAGTAAGGCGTCTACAGCTCCGACCAGAGCTTCCTTATGTGATTCCGATTCCAATGGTAAGCCTTTCTTCTGTTAACTGTTTTTGTAGTGTTTTCTATGTTTATCTGTATATCAAATCTTTTTTTTCGGTTTTCGGGTTTCATAACAAAATAACACATTTTTCTAATTCATATGTCTTATAGTCTTCACTGAAGATCAAATTAGTCAAACTAACTCACAGAACGTCGTCGACGGTATTAACTAATTGATTGAATGAATTTTTATGACCACTCATTACTAATTCAATTATCAATTTATTAAAAACATTACCGTAGGTTACCATTGGGACAGTTATGATTTGGCCCAAAGTGACGCTAAACATACGTACGGGGTTTCCGTCAATGAGATCCACGACTTAGAGTCAAATTCAGATAACAGTCAAATAGAGCTTTCGTGTAACGGTTCGCACGACAGGCCGTTCACCGACCGGGATGTGAGCCAAGAGAACTCACCGCTTTTGTCCCGCAATGAAGACCATCTGGAGATACCATTTGCAGACAATTCGGAGCCGTCGTCGCCACAGAAATATCTTGATCTCTATCTACCGAATCTGTCGGACAACGAGTGGTCAAACAATAAACGCAAGAATATTCTTACCTATACTGAGACCACTGATTCAATCGCTGAGAATATCAATTGCGAAGAAACTTCAAAACTTAACAAAGACTGCAATAACGGCTGCGAAGATCTTATCGATGACAGCGAAGACGGCGACGACTTCGATGAATCCCATCAACAGTCGACTTATGTTTAGACCAAACAATTGATTTTTTTAACGATTGACTACTTGATTGATATCAAAATATTTATTATTAATAGCTTTTATTAATAGTATTATTATAACATTATTTGATATAATTTTTATTGTTTTTAATTTAAATAATTTTATATATGATATATATTTTTAGTGAATGAAGTGAAAAATCAAAAAATCAAATTTTTACTTTAAAAAAGTGATTATATAATTATGTTTGTTTATTTATTTATTATTAATAATAATTTTTAAACAAATCAATTGTAAATTAATTGTTTTTTAAGTCTTTCTTAATTATATACATTATGTTTATTAGGAGTAAATACAATTACATTGCATTTTAAGTTAAAACAAAATCAATCATTTTTGTAGTTAATAATAAATACATTTATACAGTATTTAAATACAAAGCAGCATATTATATACATATAAACTATTATGATATCTATTATTAGTATTAATAATATTTGACAATTTTTTTTAGTTATTTAATTATTTATTTGTAAGACAAACATTTTTAGTTAAATGAATGTAAAAAACAACAATTTTAGAAAAATAGATTCAAAGAGTAAAATATATATATAAATTGTTTTAAAATGTGAAATAAAAAATATATCTATAATGAGTTATTTGAAGCAAAAAATTTTAAGAAATATTATATAAAATTATACTTTTTTGTACTACAATTTAATAATAATTATTATTGCCATATATTTTCACAAAACATAAATTCATAAAATGTAATTATAATTTGTATAGTATTTAAAACAATATATTAAAAAGTGATAGAAATGTAATGAAAAAACAAAATAATTTGAAAAATAAAATTTTATATTCAATAATAATATATTTAATTATTTATTTAATATTTTTTCTTTGATAACTTTATTATTTAATCGTTTATAAAATAATATTTATATTATAAACTCTTACTCAAAATTTGTAGTATTTTATGTTTCAATTTAGTGCATGTAATTTTATACTAAAAATAATTATAATCAATAATACATTATAATTACAATAATTTACAATATATTGTTTTATAAATTATAATAAATTAGATATATCGTTTTAATTTATCTTTATTTTAAATAATTTTTTTGTATTGCAATTAATATATGTTATAAAAAATATTGAATTATGAGACTTACTTTTATGACTTTAAAATAAAAAATATAATGTAATTATAATAATGAGTATTGGAATATATATATTTAATTTTTTTTAATGCTATTATCAATATATATATTATTTAAAAAATAAATTAAATATGCACTAATAATAAATAAAATACTTAATCATAATTATAGAAATGTTTTACAGAAACACTTATTAAAACAAATAAATTTTTATTTTTTTTGTAATAATTAAATTAAAACTATTTATTTTAATTATTTTATTACTTGACGCACAATTTAATTGGTTTAAAGTCTAATAATAATTACTATTAATAAACATTTGCTAAAACATTTTGTGTGACTAAGTGTGCCGTGAATTTTGATGTTTAATTTTTTCTATAGAAAAAAACAGTTAGTTTATGACCCTTTAAAATATATTTTATTATAGCGATGTAAAAATAATTTATTTTAGTATAAGTTATAACCCGTTCCTCTCTTTCTTTTTCACTCTTTATATCTCAACCCCTATTGTCTCCATCCCTGACATGACTTCCGTTGCAAATGATGTGAAACCTTTCTCTCCAGATGTGTGTCTCTCACTCGGCATCACTTGATGTTTGACTGACGTTAAGGTTTTTTTACATCAAAATATATTGTAACGAAAAAAATTGAGAGCTTTTTAAACAATTTTAATTTTTAAACTCAAATCTATTGATATATATATACTGACAAAAAATTTCATTTTTAGTTTAGTATTTTCATATAATAATATTTATAATATACTTCTAAAAATCTTTATTATTGTATTCAATATCCAAATAAAAGAAATAATTCTATTAAGTGCTAAACAATGAAATAATCGTCACTTAAGTCCAGATTAATGTTTCAGAAGTATAATATTATAAATTTATGTGTATTTATGTAAATATTAATAATAGCGTTATATCTATGTGTGTGTGTGTGTGTGTGAGAGAGAGAGAGAGAGAGAGAGAGAGAGAGAGAGAGAGAGAGAGAGAGAGTAGTATTGAAAGTTTTTAAATTAATTTAAGCAATCAATGAGATGAATGAATAAATCATTTGAGCGATAATTTTAGGTTAACATAACAACACAAATGTGTTGTGATTTAGTTTTGAATGAAATCCAAAAGAGATTTCAGTTGACATTACTATATATATTGTCTGACAAAACAGTCGTCTCTTGTATTTCTTCTCCAAAAAAAATCAGTCGATTCTTGTGATTTCAAAGTTTAAAAAAAGGAAATTTTATTGATTTTGATTTCTTAGTTAAAAAATTAATAAAATAATGATAAAATTAAATATATAAATTAATTATTAGTAAGCATTTATATTTTGAGTATCAATTTAATTGGGATTTTTATTATAATTAAATGCAAATGACATGATTTTTTCTTATTCTTGAAATGTTTTTACTTTATGTTATAATTAAATATTATCGTTAAAATTGTTGTAATTATATGTATATATATTTTTAGTAGAGTTTAGTTAATAATTTCTTAGTATTTTTAAATTATTCATTAAATACACTAATAATTTTAATAAATAATATTTTCTATAGAAATTACTCCGAATCAAAGTTATGCATATTTATCTGATGAGTATTTATAAAAAACAAAAATTAATTAGTTTATTCAAACATAATATTATCAAACTATAATCACAAAATTAATGCAACAAAAATTTTATAATAAAAGTTTGTTATCGTAGTATCATATTTATTAACATTTAAAAATTAACTAGTTTATATAGTAGTTTTTAAATATTTTCAAATATTTTTTTTACAAATAAATTTTAATTCAATTTTATACTGTACAGTTTATATATATAATTTATATATAGCATTTATTATAAAATTAATATTACACAGTTTTAATAATAATAGTTTATATACTTTTATAAAGTATTTATATTAGTAATTGAGACAAATATCTCAAACTTTTTATGTTTGATTTAATGTATGTCAAGGAAAATGCATTTCACAACTGAAACACATTTCCCAAAGTTATTGTTAATGAAATATAAAGTATTTTGTTAGTCAAAAGAAAAAAGATATTCTGATATTATATTTGTGAGTCAAACAAATTTTTACTAAAATTCTTTCAATATTCTACATTGTTTTAAAAATTAGACAAATTATTTAGTTAAATATATTTATTAATAAAATATGAGATATTTTAGGCATATAATCAATAATTTGTTGTTTGTCAATAGATTTTGTTTGAAGCATAAAAAACAAAACTGAAAGCAAATAAATAGACTGAATCATCAAACAAACAAAAGTTTTTGGATTCACAATAAACACAATAAATTATTTGTCTTTTTATAATACAGTATCATAACTATCAATATATTTGAAAGATAGTGAAAATAAAATAACAATGACTGCAATGTAGTTATCTTTGTATACAAGTTGTCAGATCTTATCCATATTTGAAATCTATTTCAGACACACACACACACACACACACACACACACACACACACACACACACACACACACACACACACACACACATACATACATACATATACAGCCGTAATTTCAGTATAGAAAACATATACAGTATAACAATTTCTTATGTTAACATAAAAGTTTTTAGAGACAATAAAAATTTCACTAAACACTTATCGATTACCCGATATTTGATATAAAGCCAAAATGTTTGGTTAAAATTATTTTAATGTCTGCATTTGCAGTGTATAATACAGTATATACAGTATATTAAAGAAAAAACTGCTATAAATTTTTGGTTTATACTCTCAACTCTTCTCAAAACAATCCTAAAAAAAGAGTGAAAGTATCACACAATTCTCATAATAAGTAAATGAAACACAAAAAAATCATTTGCACAAAGTGTTGCACTAAAATTTATAGCTATTATAATAATTATTATTTATTAGTGAACAGTAGTCCTTTAAAAAATAATATAAAGTTTTTTTACGTAAAACATATTTAACTTTATAATTTGTGTGCGCATTGAAAATGTGTGACACAATCTAACTATCAGTCTCTCTCTCTCTCTCTCTCTCTCTCTCTCTCTCTCTCTCTCTCTCTCTCTCACACACACACACACACACACACACACACACACACACACACACACACACACAGACACACATAGACACACACATACACACATACACACAGACAGACAAACACACACATACACACACATACACACACATACACACACATAGACACACACACACACTCACACACTCCTTAGCCAGAGTATGTGTTTCACTATTTCTTTCGACTAATTGTCAGAAAATCAGTTTATTTTGTCTCAAGTTCTTAACTAAACTGAGAATATATTCTGTATATTCTGTCGTTTGTTTCTATCAATTTATATATATATATATATATAGAGTATATATTACATATACAAGTGATTAAAAAATGTTATTTCAATGAATTTTTGTTAAAACTAATTTCGTGTTTTAATTTTTAGTTTTTTAAAAATTTCAATCACAATTCAAATGTCTTATTATCCTATGATAACAATTATGACTAGTTTTCCAAAGCATTCGGGTTTTTATAAGTTTATCGGAACAGCAATAGTCGTAAGTTATTTGTTATTAATTGATAACTAATGTATAATAACACAATTATGTATTTTTATAACATTTTGTAAAATAAATGAAATCTACATAATTATATATATTATTATTTTTTAAATACCAGAACTTAAAAAATAGCTAAAAAAACCTTTTGCAATAACTATAAGTTTAACTCTAATAACAATATATATTATTTTATAGATATAAATAACTTTAAAATTTACAAGAAAATCCAATCTAAATAATATATTATAAATATTACTATTAAAATTAGTTAACAATATTGTCATCGATGGCCATTATTGCCGTAAAACGTTGTCACTCGGGAGTGGCCACTGAAGATGAAACAAAATATATGAAAACATTAGCCGATCGGCAACAATACATATCGTCTTATTTCACAAAATTTCATATATTGCACACAATTGTACTAATTTGTGGTTCAATTATAATAATCTACGGTTTTATAGATTTAGTTTCAACCGATGATGAAGATATCAAATATGCTTTTCATTTCATTGTACGTTAAAAAAACTGAAAATATTTCCTCTCATAATATTATTATAAATATTAAATTTTTATAATAGCTATATATTAAGACAACTAAATTTATTACAGCTTTAATTGTATTTTTTTTATAGTCCGTGTTTGTGATTTTCATAGTATCAGTGCTGAGCCTATACGCAGCGTTCACGGCCTACGAAAAGCCGTGCACATCGACACCGGACAGTACGTGTTGTCAGGTAATAGCGGCGCCCAAACTGTTTGCAGTGTCCGATCGGCCGCGCGTTACGGCCTTCAGTGAAAGAGACACCTCTATGATTGCAGTCATAGCATTGGACGGATTGGCCGCTATTCTGCTATTTTTGACGTCTGTCCTCTATTTTGTCGATACCCGACGCGACGCCAAACTGTCCGGTTATTTAGAAAAAGTACATAACAGTAATTATTTATCACGTGTCTAAAATTGTTATCATTGTCATTTTTGTTTGCTTGTTATAAGCCATATAATTAATTTTACATGAATTTCTATTGTTTGATATGTACTGTATGTAAATATATATTGAATTAAGTTTTATGTATTCGTATTTTGGATTAATATGTAATTTAAATTTAGCAGAAATTAATTAAGCATTAATTTTTTGTTTATTGTATTGTATCAAAAATAAGTAAATAAATTTTCTAATTAAAAAATATATAACTAATGTTTACTCATTAAATATAAACATATAGTATATATATACACGTATAGTCATGTTAATTGTTTTTATAGAAAAAATAAATTACAGTATAAATTATACTAGATGATGTTTTAATAAGTAATTTTTGACAGTAAAAATAATTTATTAAAAAAATATAAATACTGTTTGTAATATATATACTGTATATTTAATAAAAAAAAGTGCTAAATATTTCATATTAAAAAAATAATTATTAATTTAAAAAATTGTTTGATGTACAGTACAATAGTTTTAAAATTGTCATAATTCTAAATAGACTGTAACAAACTTTATTATAAAAAATATTAATAATATATTATATGATATTAAGTTTAAATTAGTTAAAATCACTAAAAAAAAGTTATAATATTATCGATAATTTATATAAATTTATATTACTTTAGAATAGCATTGAGAATCTCATAAGGAATCTGTCAATTGATAGCACAATACAAATATAATATAAAGTGTTTGTATTACTTGTTGAACGAATGAAATGCCAGTCAAATGATCAGCTGTTATGTCAATGCATTTCAATGAATGAATGACTGATTCAAACATATAATGTGTTTGAATAACACATAAACAGTGTCTCACTCTGTGGTCAATACAATCAAAGTGTTTGTGTCACTGATTGTCAACAAAAACAGTGTTGTAATCAAGTAATGGTCAACACATCCGACGTTTACCACAAAAAAGAGGGTTTCAATTCACAAAACAGTTTTCGTCTCCGGATGTGTTGGGCTGTTGAACCAAATTGACAACACGATTGTCTTCAAACCATCGATGACACCGACATTTGTAGTCAATCGACAACTGTTTTATCGTTTTTTGATTGTCGACTGAAACCCCGCGACTGCCGCCAACACCAATAACATCGCGATGTCTTCGCTAACTGTACGTCAACTGAAGCACCCGCTGTTAGTGACAAACATTTGCTACTCGATGACCACAGTTGGCGGTCGATCATTGATGTCGCCGACAAAGTGTCACAAATGGCACAGACATTGGTCTTCATCGACGACTTCGACATTCAACGACAAATCATTATCAACGCTTGTGTTGTCCAAACTGAAGATCACATTACAACAACAACAGACAGCACTGTATTGTTCATCGAGTAGTACTACCGATAAGCCGCTGATAGATACGACCAATAAAACCGAGGACACTAAAAGTGACGTCAAAGATAAGCCACTGACGAAACCTCTAAACAAAGTGACCATAAATGAAGATATTAAAGGTATTGTTCACTGTTTTTGGTTTTAAATCTATGATTAAAACGCTATGATTTGATTTCATCCAATTTAGTTATACCAAAGTCAAGCAAAGATCGGCCCAAATTGGACTACACTATGACCACTGGCCGCAACTTTATAACACCGATCCGTGCGATGAACGAGTATTTACTAAAACCCAGCGATTTGAATGATTTGAGAAAATTTCAGCGAAGAAGTCCCTACGCTAATGAACCTCCGATTACTGTTTACTTGAGGAAAGACATCGAAGCCAAGTATGTCTTGGAATATATAGATTCATATTTTTTATTGAATTAAAAAAATTGATTTCATTTTCATCTACAACAGAGCTCTTCAAATTTGGGGAACATTTGATTCCTTACAGAAAGCGTTGGCCATTCGTAAAGAAGAGGAACAAAAGTATATCGACAGTCAGTTTTTCCGATTATATATTCCTATTATTTTTTTAATAAATATTTTAGTGATATTTTATTTTGATTGTCATTTCATTTGTGTTTTTTAAAGGTATATTTCATGTGAAAAAACTTTTAAAGGACTTTAAGAGACAACACGATCCCGAAGCTAAGGTCAGGAGTTTTTTCTAAAAATTGTATAAATTTTTAAATAATTTAAACTAACAATTGTCTGACAGCTTAGGGATGATATACTGCGTGGAGCCGGAAGAGTTGTATTATCAGCTGTTTGTATGTATGTTTCACAACAAAAGTTAAAAATAAAAAATTCCTTTATTTACCGGTAATAATAATAATTATTATTATTTTAACCAGAAATGGAGCCAACTTTTTATTTAAAGCCCTGGCCTGGCTATACACCGGTTCCCACTCGTTATTTGCCGAAGCTATCCATTCTTTAGCTGATACATGTAATCAATTGATTCTTGCTTTTGGTATACGAAAGTCCCTCCAGAAAGCCAATGAAGACCATCCTTATGGCTATCATCCCATGCGTTACATTGCATCACTTATTTCGGGAGTCGGCATATTCTGTGCCGGAACTGGTCTTTCATTTTATAATGGCATCGATGGTCTCCTCCATCCCGAACACATTGAATCACTTTATTGGGCTTTCTTTATATTAGGTGGTTCTCTGATATCAGAGGGCGGAACACTACTTATTGCATTAAATGCCGCCCGTAAAGGTGCTCAGAGAGCCGGCATGTCTATCAAAGATTATATCTACCGAGGACAGGATCCCAGTATCAATGTAGTTTTATTAGAAGATATGGCAGCAGTTATCGGTGTGACCATTGCCGGCACCTGTATGGGTTTGACCACTTATTATAATACTCCAATATATGACGCCGTCGGTTCGCTAGTTATCGGTAGTCTATTAGGAGTCGTCGCGTCGTTCATAATATACACAAATAGTGGTGCACTTGTAGGCCGTTCTATACCACCTAAACGACTCCAAGAAATTAATAAACAGTTGGAATCCGATATTATGGTCAGAGCTATACATGACGTTAAGGCCACTGATATGGGCAATGAAATGGTGCGATATAAAGGTTTGCCATTGATTTTAAAAATTGAATTAACGGCTAATAATAATAATTACTTAATTAATTGAAATATTTTTTCCCAATTGATAGCTGAGGTAGACTTTGATGGTCGTACATTAACCCGACATTATTTAGACACAATTGATATGGAAGCACTGCTTAAAGTTGGCTATTGTTATATTACAATACATTAATATATGAATAAAGTAGGATAAGTAGGCTAACTGCCGGTACTTTTGATATATTTTTTAGGAGATGCAGGGCTTGAACTCAATAGAAGATGTCGAGGCGTTTATGTTAAAACACGGCGAGAATATAGTAGATCTTTTGGGCGCTGAAGTGGATCGCATTGAAAAGGAGTTAAAGGTTTGGCTAATGGTTTTTTGATGATAAAAATAGATATAAACTGTATTTTTAATAATAATTCAAACTTTTAATTATAATATTTAATATTATAATACAGAGAAGACACCCTCAGGTACGACATGTCGACTTAGAAGTCCTTTGAAGACTACTATACAATCTTAAGTTAAAGGTTTTTGGCCGTCGGGTTTGTATCAAACCAAACGGTTTACCACTTGTTTTCAAACAAATTTTATTTTTGTTTAGTTAACTTATTTTATAATTTATATATATATATATATCAATTAATAAAACTAACCGTTATTTATAATTATATAATTTTTTTTGTTATAAATATATGTATATATTTATAATGTACTGTATTTTATATTTATATATAGTGTATATGTGTAATGTCGTAAGTTTTTTGTGCACATAATATTTGAAATCAGAAATTAGGCAAAAAAACTATTCGACAAAATAAAAAGTGATAAAATAAATAAAAATATTGAAACAAAAAAAAAACAAGTGAAAACTTAGCTTAAGTGAAATTAATACAAAATTTGATTTTTCTTGTTTTTTGTGTTTTGTTGTTATTATTTTATCGTCAAATTTAATTTAAATATCTATACATACAATAATGATTTGTTTAGTCACAAGAAAAAATTAATAAATTCACTAAAAAATGACAACAAATTTAGATAAATTAAATAATAATAAGAATATATGTACGAAAAAAAACAAAGAAATTTAATACAATACGGATTTATACGGCAATAGTTATATAATATAATAAAGAGAAAGTTAGAATTGGATAAAATGAAAATTACAATTATTACAATAATAATAATAATATCAATATATATATATTTATAATATATATTTATATACTGGTGTTAATCTCAAACACATATATGGTTTGAGTAGACATTAAGACTCCTTTTTGGTCTCCTTTTCCTCGTCTTCGCTAAAGTTAAGCCAACTCTGTTCGACGATAGCGGCCACCCGTTTCTCGTAYTCGCGTCGGTTCTCCTGATAGAGCTGTGCGGCCAAACTGTTAGCCGGACTGTTGGGATTCGGTTCGTCCAATAGTGACTGTATTGATGTCAGTATCGCTGACACGTCATAAGTAGGACTCCAACGGTTCTGTAGTATATCTAAACAAATACTTCCGTCGGCATAAACTAATCAAATCATAACAAATRAAAAAACAATTAATTAATTTATCTATTTTCTGAGTATAATATAATTTTTATATTTAATTTCATTGCTATTTTTGTACTAAAATCAATATACTTATAAATATGGCTACAATTTTTAAATTCTAAATATAGCTATTAATTTTTATTATTCATGTTATAATAATTATATATTAATTTAGATAACAATTTAAGTTATGTAATTTTATATAAAATATAAGTGATGCTAATAATAATTGGTTGCTATACCTAAATATTAAAACTTATATTATGTTTATTTGACACAATAGACTATTAAACTAATTGTTTAAACATAATTCATTTAAATTATAAAAATTACAATTATATAATAAAGACATTTTATTTTTTAATACAGAAAAACAACATTATCTCATAAGCTATGTTTTATCAATTAAAAAAATCTTTAAAAATAAGTTTTTTTTTATTAATGCATTACAGGTATTAGAGTCAATAATTATTTGTAATAAGTGTTAATGAGATTAATTTTATTTGCATTTTCAACAAAAACATTGGAAAACTACTTTAGAAAATTAGTTACTAAACAACTCTCAATTTAGAGAACCAGTTTAGTCAGCATTTTTATCAAATCATTTTTATATTATTTACAAAAAAAATATGGATGAAAATTGTTAAAAACATTTTAAAATGGCATGACTTATAAATATAAACACATATTTTATTAAGGTGTCATTGTACATTACAAAATTTGTTATTATAATTTTGATTTTAAAAAAAATCTATTTATCAATTGATCAAATTTGTGTACTTTTCACTCAAATTTTAAAAATCCAATTGTAAATTAAATTTTTAGTTTATATAATTAAATTGACAATTTTATTTACAGTCTTAAATCACGTGTCTAAACAATGATATTTTAAAGTTATGTCTGCAATTAAATTGAAGTGTTTATAAACAACACAAAAAAATTACAATCAAACAAATATATCAAATATCAATAATAAAAGAATCGATGGATAAATAATTCACTATTTATTTCAATAGAAATATTAAGAGAGCACTCAAATGAAAATTTTGTGAAACAGCTGTTCTCTCTCTATGTTTATAATCTTTTGTTGTTATTGTTATATTGAATTGTATATTAAATTTTGTAACATTTTCTGATATGTCACCAAATGGATTGACAAAATTTCATTTCAATATATATATATATATATTAGCCGTAATCTGGATAACAATCATCAACTTTCCCATTAATAGTATCAAAATAGCGTGCATTCAATTAAAATGAAAGCACAGGTAATCCTCTACTGGTGCTCTCAAATATAGGTTATATACAATACAAACTCAATAGACTATTACAATTAATCATCAATTATTTAAAATAAGTATTGTATCCAACAAATAATAGTTATTATTAATGGATTTTCATAAAATTAGACAACGAAATGTTATTAATTTCATATCATATTATATAAACACGATATTACAATATATGATATAATATGTTATAATTTTCTATTAAAAAATATTTATTATTAGCATATGTTATATATTAAAAAAAAACATAAGTTACGGAAAAGTTCATTTTATATAGAAATTAATTAACATTTTCTATTAACTATATAAACAATATTTTCAATGGTTTCTAATAATATCAATCAATGAACCTTTCAATTAATAAAATAATGCCTATAAATAAATGAGAAAAAATTCAAATAAAATATTTAAATATAAAATAAATTTTTAACGCTTTATTTAATGCAAAATATATCATTAAATAATTTATAAATTTGTATAATCATTTGTTATTTCAGTTTTAAAAAATATTTCCTAGCAATTAACTAAAGTATATACAGTATATTACCGGTAAATAGAAAATGCAATATTTTAACTTAATTATATTACTATAATAATCTAAATATATTTAAATAAATAGTTTTAATTAAGATGATTCCAATAATTATTTATACCATGGTAACAATAAATAGATAAATATTTTAAAAATAAATTTCAAATAAATGATAAAATCTAAACAATTACCATCAAAAATAATAAATTTTCATAAATTCAAGATTAAATATCTACCTAAAACAAAATATATAGTATTATAATGTATTTTTAAAAATATTTCATATATGACTTATCTAAAAATAGTTATAATTGAGAAATACTATATTAATGTTACAATAAAAGATATGCTGACAATTTGTTTAATACATACATAAGTTACATACTGTACTATTATGTAAAAATAAAAACCTACTTAAAACAATCATGTGATATAAAATTTATATACATTATTACTTCAATATTATACGTTATCATACATTATTGTACATAACGCCTGTTTAATTGCCCCAACGATACACATATACACTGTTTATACAAATAAATCAACAAACAAATAAAATTAATGCTAGTATTGGGAAATTATTTCTTTTTTAATAAAATAAATACAACATATGGTTTAAGCTAATACTAAAAAATATAAATTAAATGCACAAAATTGTTAGCATCAAAATGTGGGCAAATAACCAAAGCCTTGATCTTGGATTTGACTCACAATTTTCTCATCACTTGCTTTTGCAAACAAATTGTATAAACAAAATCAAAATTACATACACTTTCTCCTACACATCATAAGCGCATCCCAGAGCTCATAATATAGTACAGTATAGAAACAGTACTTTTTTGTAATTCAATAGTAAAAGCGTAACAATTACGATATTCAATTGTTGTTTAGTATATTATAGAAAAAATACTAACAATAACAACAATAAAAGTCCTTATATGTGTTGTCATTATTTTGTATATCATTTTATTTTTCAAACTAATAATAACAGTGAGCTCTCTCTCTCTAAAAATTAAATTTGTGTGTAAATAAATAGTTGTAATAAACCTAATGTTTAAAGGAAATGCTTAGAAGTGTGTGACTACCGCTACAACACATTCAGTAAAATATATTTCCCATTTAATTATTATTCATATTTAAGAAATTTATCGATTAGTTAAATATTATTTAATAGTATATATATTTGTAACCACTTCCGGGTGAAGCWTCTCATACTGTTTACCCATTTATACCAAAAACACTTTGTTTACTAATATTTGGTCTAATTTTTCTTTTCGTTTGCATTTAAATTGATATTACAGATAACAACATATGATATCTTATATTAATATATAATATATAGTCTCCTAACAAAAAAACTACATTTACTATAATGATTGAACAATTGGTGTCACAGAGAGTGATAGAGAGAGGACACCAGACACTTACCGTTCGGGTGAAACATTTTCGACACAAACCGAACCGTTGGCGGTTTGTTTGGGTATTCTTCGGTAAATTCGAGGGTCAATTTAAAAGTCCCGTCTTCGAAGGGAGTGTCACGAGGACTGGTAGGTTATTGACATAAATAAAAAAAGAGAAACAAACAAACGTTTTATTATCTATCAATTGATTGCAATTCATTTGGTAGACACACGAGTGTCTAAACAATAATTGTTTGGTCACTCGTTGATGATGTCCAGCAAGACTACTGACCCGAATATGACTGCATTCCATAGCATTATATTGTTATCGGTTGGCGCTCCGCTCACACCCGCCGGTGGATCCTCTTGTAGTCTAAGTTAGAGACAAAGAGATAAACACAATGGTTAGTCAATTAATGACTAATTTCAATGATATACAGTCTCAATGATGTCCAACAATGGCGATCAAAACATTGGGTCATCAATGGTCACCATATGATACAATATATGGATCAATGATTATCACTTCCATTACCTTTTAAAGTCTCTCATTAATCGTCTTCGAGCTGGTGTTGACATCGGGTCTTAGATGACGGTAAACAACACAAACAATAATAACAACAACAAAATCAATCAATCAATCAGACAATCAATTTGGTCTTCAAATGTCTTCTTCGCTATTTATCACCGCAGAAGAGTCAACACAGATTAAAACACTTAACAATCACTGAAATGAATGAATGTATTGATGAATGGATCCGTTGGTTGTGATGGCAGTAAATGATGGTTAAGACAAACAACAATAAAATGCAATTGTTTTTGATGTCGTGTGTGTTGTCTGTCTGTCTGTATATTGTTATTCAGTTTATATTAATATTAGTCTATAGTATAGACTATAGTATACTGTATTGTATTGAGAAATGTCTGCACAGAGAGTAGTATTGAGTCAATCATTGCATACATTAGTGTTGTTTCCAATGCACTGACTCTTACTCTCAAACAAATACACACACGACTGACGTCACACTAATATACAGTATATTCTATAGTAATAATAACTGCGTGTTTTAAATACCCTTAACATATGGGCTAACAATATATAACGTCAAATGTATATAAATCCCCCAACAGTTAGATATGCATACAGTTTAGTCAAATATATTTTCCTATTAGTTGAACGTAATTATTGACAATTTCAATACACCTACACTTATTATTTTACAGTATATTAATATAATATCACTGTTTTTAAGAGTTTTGATTTAATAAAAATAAAAATAATATTATAATTACTAATTAAAAAATAAAACAATTTATTTATTTATTTATTTTTGCCGTATTATTGATTCTGTAAATCAATATTTATATAATTATTTATTTTATAAAAATAATAATATAATGATCGTGTGTTACACAACAAAAATTTTTATTTATTCCCATTTTTACTAAAATAAAAGTTTCAGAAATTTACTTAAAATTCTAGAAAATTCTTACACTAAATAAATATATATAAATATTATCTCATATGTACTGTACGTATGATATGTACTGTATATACACTACACATACAATATCTCTCACTTAATCGTCACATGATTTTCAAAAGAAAACACAATTATTCATTCATTAAAGAAATAAATCAAAAAAAAAATAAAAATATTTAAACAAACAATTAAAAAGTTTTATTAAGATTATTAAAGATTTATAATATATTCACATTAAACGTGTATATTAATTAATTAACATAAAATTATAATAATTCATATTTTTTTTTAAAAAGTTATTTTTATTACCTTCTAATAAATGATGCATTACTTGATTATATTGTATATTACATAAATATTTCATAAGTTATTATATATATATAAATCTATAAATTTAGATGAATGTATAATAATTTTTTTTTTAATAGTATTATAAATTTGTTGTAGCATTTTCTAATAATAAAAAATATGCACCAAGCGTAAATTTTTAAAAAATAATTACTATCAATCTTATAAATTCTAATTAAATTTTTTGAATACTTTTGGTTTAGGTTATCTATAAAAATTTAATTATGTATTATTAGTTTATTAATAGATTAGTTTGAATTAGATATCACTTTTGATGAATTGATATGAAAATAATTTTGTTATATTAAAAAAAAATAATATTATAAAAGTTAACATTTAAACTTGATATTTATTTGTTTTTGAATGTTGCAATTAATTTCTATGTTGTTTTGCTAATCTTTATTTTGCAACAAAACACTGTTTTTATTGTTGTTGGTTTCATTTGTAGTATATTTAATATATAATGTTTTAATCACAGATTAAAATCTATGCTATCTTTAATATGAAATCTACATTGTTTTATATTGTATAATAAACTGTATATTATTAATTAATGTGAAATAAAATAGCTTATTTTTTTCTTATACTAGGTTACTAGAAATTCTAGTCTAATAAATACATTACAATATACCATAATAAATATATAATTATCATAGATCATTTATTTACAATTAAAAAAAATAATGAATTGATAAAATAATAAAATTATAAACATAGTGATATGTCCTTAATTAAATTAGACAATTTTATATTTGATTTGATTAACAAATATAAATAATTTTTTTTTWAAAACTTGTAACATAAATATAATTATATCAACTAGGATCATTAACATGGAATTTTACCGATATAATTTATATCCTAATCATATAACAATTTATATGTATTGTATTACATCCTACTGTAGTTATTAGTTATACTTTATTTTATTTTATATATCATATAATTTATATATACAGTATAAACAAGTGCATTAAATTATTAGTAAATTGTTATATAAACATAGTAATACATATTACTAATAAATGACGATAAAAAATATTAATAATAATGATAATATAAAATTAGATGATAACAATGATGATGTAGAAAATATTTATATAATCACTCATATAATGTATTATTTTATTTTATTTAGTTGATTGCATGAATTGCATGAAAATCAGACCCAAAAAATTCATATAACATTATACAGGGTTTGTTGTACAGCACTGTACACATGTATTGCCGGACAAAACACTGACTAAACATAATGTTATAAATATGTATTGAAGTGAAGTATGCATTGACTGTGTATTACTGTATTACTGTGTGTTTGTGTGTATACTTCACTGTGATATACGATATGTGTATTGAGTTAGTAATAGTAGTAATACTTGTAGTAGTATTTGATTGAAGACATGCATCGATAGTGAGTGTGTTTTGTGTGTATGTGTTGTCTAATGTTATCACACATTGATTGCTGAGTTGTCGCCTAAATCAAGTGCTAATCATAACCATCATCACTACCACCACTACCACCACCAGCATCGACACCAAACATATTGTCAGCCACGACAAGACATTGATTGTATCATATCATCTGCAGACACAGTCATACCATTTTGTCTTATTTTGTTGTCCATCATATCTATAACGTCTTTTAATCACCGGTTTTCAGTATAGAAGACATGAGTGGACAGTCATTATTACAAGAAATGAACAGACATTTTGCTCAATCAATGGCCACAAGACAACCAAAGAGTGATAGTTATCTTTCGACAAAATGTTACCGTTTTATCAAATGTTTAGCAAATAGTTTCTCACAATTGACGGCTACCGGTGGCCATCACCGCAATATTTATCTATTATTTATTTTAGTAATTGTCTCAATCACATCCATACCAACCATTAACTGTCATCCGAACGATACATTTATTGATAGCAACAATGATTTTATAGCTAGAGATACTGTCAATTATCCGGACAGCCGGTCCACTCTAGAAGTAAGTATCCGATGACTAATGTTATTGTCAATCAGTTAATATCAACAATAATATTAATTTTAAATTGTTAGACAATTATTAATAAGTTTATATAATATCCTAATCTATTGTCTTATTATTCATTATAATGAAGAGTGCCGGCGATGATGAAGACTTGTGGTCTCGTTTAGGTCGCCTCAAGTTTTTCCACGCATGGGTTGCATCGGTTTCGGTGATCATTGTGTCCGAATTGGGGGACAAGACTTTCTTTATTGCCGCCATTATGGCTATGAGACACGCGAGGAGTACTGTATTCTTAGCCGCAATGTCTGCTATTTTTGTTATGAATACATTAGCCGGTAAGCCATCATTGATCGCATATTTGATTGTCTCAATTAATTAGTAATTTCTTAATTSTTTTTTGTGTTTGTCTCCACAGTTTTACTAGGAATGGCCACAACAGTTATTCCCCGATTTATCACTCATTATGGATCTATTGTTTTGTTTGCACTTTTTGGCCTTAAGATGCTTCACGAAGGTATTTAATCGCCATTAAAATTAACAGTTTATTAATACTTAATTTGGATGTGTTTTATGAATTGTGAACCAACAGCCCATTCCATGTCCGAAGACGAAGGAAAAGAAGAGTACGAAGAAGTTCAGAAGTCACTCAGCAAACGAGAGACGGCTGATATTGAGTATAATGTATGTTATTGTTGTAGTAGTGATATATATACCGATGATAATTACAATTGATGATTGTGATGATATTGTTTTCATGGATCAGATGGTATCGACATCGAGTGAAGATCCAGAGACTGGTGTCATCAAATCGATATCGTCGGTACCATTTGTCACTCGTCTTCGTCGAAAACTAATGCTTTACGTTTCACTCGTTTTCATTGAGACTTTTACGATGACATTTCTGGCCGAATGGGGTGACAGAAGTCAAATTAGTACAATTATTTTGGCCGCACGGGAGGTATGATTAGACAACTACTATAAATACATGTTATTATTGGTGATTAACTTATATTTAATAATATATAAAATTGTATTTTTAAAAATATTAAGGATGTACTCGGGGTTACAATCGGTGCACTTTGTGGTCACTGTATTTGCACGGGTATAGCCGTACTGGGAGGTCGTATAATAGCACAGATGATATCTGTTAAAACTGGTATATATTTTTAATGGATAAATATGTGTGATTTAAAATTACCAATAATTTAATTAATTATTATTTATTTTCCATTACAGTCACATTTATCGGTGGAATTGTATTTATATTTTTTGCATTATTTGCTCTATTAATGAGCGAATGATATCATAAATCATGTTTTAGCACATAATGTGAATTAAGTTTATTATTAATTATTTAAACAAATTTTATAATTTAATTATCTATGCCATTGATTGTTAAATTTAATTGTTTTTTGCTATTTATTGAGTTTAAACACACTATTTTTAATGTTGCTTATCAATAATGTTTGCAAAAAATGTTAATTTGTTTATAGTCAAATTGCCAATTAACTAGGATATTGTATAAACTTTTAATTATTATAATTATTGCTATTTAAAATATTGACGTTTATTTTTATATAAAATAAAAAACATTTAATGTTTTGTATAATACTGTAGTATTGTATTAAATATTGAAAAATATTTTTATTTTTGTCATTTCATATAATATTATATAAACTATTTCTAATTATATGACCTTGATAATTTTTATATATAAAATAGGAAATTATTTTATGATACTGTTATCACTATTTTAATTTATCAGTACCAATTTAAGACGTAATATTAAAATTATCTTAGATTATTATTATTATGTGATTAATTAAACCAGTAAACTTTATCAATTAATAATAGTTTGAGTTTATTAATTTATAGTGTATTTTAATAATAGTAATCTAAATTCAAATGTGCTTTATTTACTGTAATAATATTTTATTTCGCGCCAAAATATAAATTATATTTTTTTATAAATAGTTACAAAACTACATAATCACAGATTTACAAAAAATTAATAATTATAAAAATCTTTCAAAATTTACAAATAAATATCAATAGTATACAAGTATACTAAAACCAAATTTAACAGTCATTAACTTATTTTGTATTTATTTTATATACATTATATACCGGTACATTCAATGCATACAATGTTTTATTTAAATATTGATTTTACTTATTTTGTTACCTTATATTTAATTAAAGCAAATTAATTTGTATGTGGGTGTGTTTGTTTAAAAAATTGTGATTGTTAAATAGACAATCTATTATGTTTATGTATTATTTATTTTTTGTTATAGAATTTGTACAGTAGCAATAACAACAGCAAAAAATAATTGGTATAATGTTTACTAGTAATAGGTAATTGTCAGATAAAACAAACAAATAGAGTCTACAATATTACAGTAGATTTATATACAGTATTGTCGTATATTTTATACATTATATGTATTGTATAAAAGTGTGAAATATTAAAACAATTCATAAAATTTGTTGATAAATAAGTAGTGCTCCGCACGAGTGCATCAGTACTCATACATACGGTATAAAGATAGCGATACCCTAAGGAGTGGTCAATAAATAGCAACTTTTCTTAACTCTTTTTTCTCTCTCTTTCTCTAATTATCATTGAGTTTCATGAAATATATATACATTAAATCATTAACTAAAATTGATTTTATTATTAAGCATATAAAATTTACAAACCTTACTGTATATTTATCAAAAAAGTGCTATTTATTTAATATGTTTTTTGTTTTGTTTACAATATATCTAAGTTTGTCAATTATATTAATATATATAAAGGACAGTAAGCGACCCCCATTACCGACCCCCGCATAGGAGTGGCTTTACGTGTGTATTAATATATATAAAAGACAGTATACGACACTCATTAACGACACCCACATAGGATATATACTGTGTGTGTGTGATATATAATATATACATCTACAGTACATGTATTAACATAACACACTTAAACACATTATAAACATTGATATCATATGTGAGACATACAGTAGGCAACACTTTTACAGAGAGTCTTAAAGAGTGGCGGCGGAGATGCTATTAATTACAATTATATGGTCAACAATACATTGAATTAAAAAGTGACCAAGGGCAATGTTGTAGATGATTTTAAACTAAATAAAATTGTAATTGGTCATTTTTAAATTAATTGTATATTTGCCAGATATATGTAAATTATTTAGCATATAATACAATTAATTAAAAAATGACCAATTATATATTTATTTATATTTATCTACATTGCCCTTGGTCACTTATTAATTCAACGTATTGTTGACCAGATAATTGTAATATAGCATCGCCGCCGACGCTGTTTAGATTATCTGACACTTTCACAAAGTTTTCATAACATTTCAAAACTAATATTTCAAATTATTTGTCGCTATTGTCTCAATAAATACTATCCTTGAATTAAAATATATTTATAATAAAAATTTTGATTTAATTTAATTAAAACGGGCCGTAATTACGGGCTTTAAAGTCTTGTATAATATATATAATTGACAAACTTATATATATATATATATATACATTGATTCCCATGATAATYGTTAATATACACATAAATAGTTAAATACAATGATCATATTTGTCGGTTTAGCATGTTTAATTTGTTTTAATAATTATCTATATGTAGATTAATTTATCAGTATAATTATCTAATGAATTATTTTTTWAAAAATAATTTTTAAAATAAAATTATATACAGTATAAATATATATATGAAATATATGTTAAACTTTGGTATAATTCATTAGCTTTGAAATTTTTATTTTCAAAAAAAGACATGCAATAATGCAATCTCCAGATCATCTGTTTATTGAATACTACAGTACTATAAAAAAAATCCAGTACATTATATTACTATTTTACATCAAAAATAAATTGAATTTGTAATTTTATTATCAATATATTTAGTGTTGAAACCTTTAAAAATAACATTTTTGTGCGAAAAAAATATGTGAAAAAGTACACACATTTAGAGAATTAGAAAGAAATCGACCAAAAAATATTTTCTAAAGTAATTTTTCTAAAAACTTTTGATAAAAGATATATTATTGCCAACAAAAATAGTATAAAAATTTAAGGCTATTTTGCTAAAAGCATACAAATTTGTAACAATAATAATACCTTTCTATTTTTGATACTGGGGTGTAGTCTTACTATACTTAAACTTATTTAGTTTGTTAATAATTTATTATATATTTTCGATATATCATTGATGACTGAATTGTGAAAATTTCTAATTTGAAAAACATTATAAAATTGAATGTGCTTAATTTGAAAATTTTGTAACATGTTAAACATATATATTTTTTTGTTTTAAATTTTTATGTTTTTATTTATTTCTCTAAAAAAATTAAGTTTAACAAAATTACGGTTTTCTTTATAATGCGAGTTATATAAAAAACCATAACAACACCAAAAAACATGAGTTATTTGTCTATTGAATCAGTTTAAAAAAATAGTTTATATATAATATACGTATATATTTTGTACACCAAATTTTACACTTTTAACTTTTATTGACCAAAAAAATATTGTCATTATTGTTATTATTATTATTATTATAGTTATTTTTCTAAAATATTTTGATGCTTTTCATGCCTTTCGTCAAATATTTTATATTATACTTTTATACAGTATTGTACTGTATATGAAAACACAATAGTGTATAAACTTAAAGGAAAGGTAGGAATGTCTTCACCGGCCCTTAAATTACAAGATTTGACACAACATTTCGTTTCATACTATGATTTTTGATAGAATATGAGTGAGTCATTGCCAGAGAGAGAGAGAGAGAGAGAGAGAGAGAGAGAGAGAGAGAGAGAGAGAGAGAGAGAGAGAGAGAGAGAGTCGTAACTAATTTTAACGGATTATTTGGAGAAAAAAATATCTTTAAAAACTTGACGTTGTTTAACACAATAATATAATGTTTTTACTGAAAAAACTATTGAAAGTAGAAAAATATCATTAGATTTATTTTTTCTATAAGAATAATAAAAATAATATGATTTCTTATGGTTTATATAAACCAAAAGTCTGTCAAAAATTAGTTTTAGACACACAATAACACACACACACTCACTCACTCACTCACTCACTCACTCACTCACTCACTCACTCACTCACTCACTCACTCACTCACTCACTCAACAAAATAACATATTTTATTAATGGTTGTAAAAATTCTTATGAAATATGTAAAGAATATGTAAAAAAATCTGTAAAATTATTTTATTTTTGTCTATTTTATTATTATATTAGAGAGAAAAATATATGATTCACTATTGATAGTAACTTTTAAACATATTATTATCATATAATATGAGTATAACCTAGCATAAATGATGTGTAAATAAAGCATGAAAAATAACAATCTTATAGCAAATAAAGGTAGTTTGTAATCTATATATTAACCCAAAGTTATACTGAAAATCATTATTATTGATATCTTATACTTAATGTTTTTTATACTGTATATTATGTTTACAGTATCATTATATAATACCTTTATATGAAAAAACATTTTGTTACAACATTTATCATTTATATTTTGAAGTATTAGAACAAACAATTTTTGTGAGATTTAAAAAGATTTAAGAAATAACAAAATTTTAAGTTATTCTTTAATTTTTAATTTAAATATAAAAAAATTAAATTTATATTAACGTTAAGCCACTTTCTTTATATATATTGTTAAATTATATTTAACTGATATATTCATTTATGAAAAACGAATAACAATCAACTAAAGCAAACAATTTTAAATAAAACTTTCAAAAAAATAAATATATTAAAATAACTGGTATTTCAAATTGTATACCTAATTTACATTTTTCGTTTTTTTCTCAATGGTGTTTTATGTGGTTTATAATTTTAGGACTATTTGAAAATACATTATAAATAGATAGGAGAATGAAAGCTAAAAAAAGAGAAAAATACTATTCAGTATTTTTTGTTTGTTTGTTTGATATTCAATTGATTTTTGATGCATTTAGATATTTTTTATGTATGTATTTGTGCGGTTAAACTCATATATTAGATGAAACCGTCGGTAAAAGTACCGTAAAAATATTCCGCCCATCGATTCATATATACATACTATACATAATTTTTTTCGTGAAGAGAAATAGTAATAATTTTGTGGTTAGAATAGCTTTGAATGTAATGGAAATGCAGAATATTCTGTAACAGAATATTCTCTTTTAGGTACTCTCTTTCTTTGTGCTCTCTCTCTCTCTCTCTCTTTCTTTGTGCTCTCTCTCTCTCTCTCTCTCCGTGTGTGTGTGTTATTGCATACCAACTGTTATATACAAAAATGTGTTGCCAAATGTAAAGCCAATTTCTGTTATATAACAAACTTTATGCGCCAGATATTTGCACCGGATATCCATAGAAACTATTTAGTGATAGCGTTTTGAATATAACCGTTTGGTTTATATATTTATATATATCTATATGAATAAATTATATTACTATAATAATGCTCCGTTTTTCTCTTTATATCAAATATACACATATACTATATATATATATATATATTGCAGATATTTTCACTAATGATGTTATCTCTAAACTTTTACTATATGTGTTGTGTAATGTCTTTATTATTGTTGCAAACAAACAAATATTATAGAAATGTCTTTATCTTTATTTGCGAAAACATTAAATACTAAATCCATTTTATATATATAATGTAGTAAAAGAAAATTTAGTACATTTCCTGAAAAATTCACAATAAAATCTAAATATTAAAAAAAATTAAACTTTATAAATATTAAATGTATATATTCTATATTTGAATATTACTTAGAAATTAAAAATTTATATCTAATAAATTTATATTGACACATATATATATAATAAAATATTGTAATATATCTTTAAAAATATCTATTTTGAGTAAACCATTTCACACACATAAACGTGATGAAACCTTATAATTTATTAACTACCAAAACAGATATTACATTTTAAGATATTTTTAAAAATATGTAATAATATTAACGATAGATTCTTAAATTATTAAAATAGACGCCCTATTAGTGGAAAATGTTTGCATTCATGAATTAAATTTATATTTAAGTTAAAGACACACGTTTTGTATGCCGCAAAAATAGAGTAAAAAAAAAGTTTTATATTAATGTTTCATTTCTAATGGCATAACATTTTGACATTATTTTTATTGTTGAGAATTATTTAGAGTTAGTGAGCAAATGGGTAAGTACTGTATTAAACTATATTATAACATAATATCCTAATTTATATAATGACAATATATATATATATACTGTAGTTTAAAATAATAAATTTATATACTATAGTATAGCATTTTATAATTCTAGTTCAGTAATACTAAGTAGATTTGCAATAAAAAAAATTCATGTTAAATAATATTTGAGTTTTGTTGCTATTGTTGTTAAATACTTTTTGACAGATATTGTGACACTTAATTAAATTATTTGGTTGTTTATGAATAATATCTGCCAGATTAGTTTAAAATATTAAATAAATTATATTTTATGTTTAAAAAAATTGTAGAAATTTATTATATATTCATTTTATGCGGGTAGTACAGTATTATAAAGTTTATGCTATAAAAAATTTACTTAATAGATAAAGCTTAAATATAAAAATTTATTTATAAATTTACAAAAATTTATAAATATTTTTTATATTAAATAAATTTCAATAATTATTTACAATTAAATGTTATTTTTATATAACCATATGTTCAATATTTGTTAACTTCTATATTTCTAACTTCTATACAAACATATTGTAAATATTGAATAGTTTAGTATAATCAATAAAATTGAATAAATTGTTGTAACGGCACGCGTAAGAAACAATATTTTACTACAGTTTACAATCACTATTTGTGTAAACATTTTATATCTAAGATATACTGTATTTATTTGGTATTAACTTATCAAACATCAAATAGTAAGCAAACATAATATGCATATAGCAATATATATTGGTCCCTATGTTGGGCCCTTTAATTTCCCCCGAGAGTTATGCCAACAATAACAAAAAAAAATCCAGTTTASATTTTACAATAAACTAATAGAAAATTTATTTGTTTAATTTCAACAAAAACTATAGACTACTATTTCACAAGAGATTTAAATCTATAATAACCGTAAAATAACCGAAAAAAATTTATTAAATTTTTTAGTCACTAATCAATTTTTTAATCATTCTCTCTCTCTCTCTCTCTCTCTCTCTCTCTCTCTCTCTTTCTATCTCTAAAACTAATATATATTCACATATCCTCCTACACACACACACACACACACACACACACACACACACACATACATACATACATACAAACATACATACATACATACATACATACATACATATATATACACTTTTACATTATACTTAAATAAAATGATGTTTTATTTTATTAAAAACCATTTTTCAGTTAATACAGTATTTACTATTTATTTAGTGCATTAATATTATGATTACACAAAAATGATTAATTCATTTACAATTTATTATATAATAACATTCACAGAAATCATACAAACGATAAAACAAAAATTTTAATATTAGATATTATATATTGTGTGAAAACAACAGTATGTTTGTTATGTCATTTAATTTATTATATATATATAGAGTAATATTTATATATATAGTAAATATTTTTAGCGTTAATTTTTACAACAAAAAAAGTAAAAACTAAATATAAAGTGCCTAAAAATGGTTAAATATATATATAAATTATATTAATGTTTATACAATTTTATCAACATTTCTATATAAATAATATTAATATTTATAGTGTATATTTACTATATGTATATTTTTCATGAAAATATAAAGGAAATGATTGCACTCAATATTAAAACGTGATATAAATGTAAATTATATGTATAAATCCATATGAATACATAAATACATAGATATTTAAAGACTTCAATTATAAAACTATATATAATTTTCAATTACATATAGTAATTATAATTTAAAAAAAATAAAAATAAAGTTTGAATTGTTGATTATTATTTAAAAAACAAAACTCAGAGGTATTACTGGACGAAATAAATTGTCAGTCATTGAAATTATTGGTGTGAATCTATTATTATCAAAAAAGGTGTTAATTTATATTATTTTTAATTCTCAAATTTTCTAATAATTTTTATTTATTAATAATTTAGGTCAATATTATTCACAAAATATGTAGATTTTATAAAATTAACAAATTATTAGTATAGATATTACAATAATAATCTTATAAAAATGTTATATAAAAAATTGCACAAAAATATAAAAATGAATATTTAAATACATTTTTATATATTAGTGTTACAATTTTAATATAAATAAATTATCTCATACTGATATAGTAATAATATCTATATAATCATTTTATTACAATAATTTAATCTACTACTATAACTAAATTGTTTTTATAATTATAAATTATGTATCCATTTAAATATATACAGCATTTTATTTTAGACAATTTTGCATAAATTAAAAAAGTTATAAAATAAACACAATTTTAATGTTTATATTATTATTATTATATACTATTGTAATATAGTTAAGTGTAGTGTTTATGATAGTTAAATAACAAATGATTTAATATATAATAACCGATAATAGGTTTTATATTATAATAACAATAAAAAGTTTAATACAGTATTATATAAGAATAATATTATACTAAATATAATATAGTATTTATAAATAATTCTATTTATATAAAATGCTTATTATGTCAAACTCAAGCTTACAAATATTTTACAATATATTTATATGAGAATATATTTATAATAAAATCAAAAAACTTGATTTCAAAATGCCTATTCAATATTTTTTTGAATAACATTTTATGAAATTAAACTAAATTATTATCTAAAATATCCTTTTGAAACTGTTAACTTTTTTTGTAAGAGAAATAAAAAACAGAAAAAAGAGTTATGATTATTTATTTTTGTTTACTTTTAAAATATTTTTTATATAAATTTATATTTATGAGAAAAATTAATATAACTTAATTAATTGAATTATAATTCTGTTATTTAAAAAAATAAGATTTTTAATATTGTTTTTCACTTTCTTAAATTACATACAAYTTCAATAAAAATAAGTTAGTATTAATATACATAATTTTATAAAAAAAATGAATAATAATACACTTAAATACAATTTATCTTAATTTATTAAATATAACTTTTTTTTGAAAAAACAATGGATAGGTATTTTGAAATAAAGTTTTAGATAATAATTGTATTATACTTCATATTATATATAAATTATATATATATATATATATATATAAATGGCTGATAGGATTTAGCAATGAAAAGTCACATTCAAAGGATTACACGCTTGAGAATAATAATAATAATATTTATAATAATATTGTTTCTCTTGGACTCCCTTTCCAAATACATGACTATCCCTATCTGCAATTACAGTGTATACCAGTCCTTAACTGTTGACAACACCAGTTATAATATGGCTAATAATATCAAAAATAGATAAAAATGTTTTCAACAATTAAACATAAATCAAAATATGTTTAACTCAGCAATTATTTTTCTTCAATACATATTCAGTACTATTTTATTACAACAAAATTTAAATAAAACATATTTTCAATGAATTTAAATCAAGAAAAATTTACAATATAACTGATATATTCTTTAATAATACTTTCATAAAATTTATGCTGATTTTGATTTTTATTGATTAAAACTAAAATTTATTAAACATAATTTGAATTAAATTATTTATAGATTTATTATCTTTAAAATACATATAAAAACACAGTAGTCGTAAAGTATTTATAGTCAGAATTTAATAAATTTTATTTTCCAGAAATTTATAAAATAAAAATTCAACATTATTATAACATCCAATTATAATTCAAATATAAGTTAAGTATAAAATGTTTTGTTTTTATAGACAAAAATCTAAAAAAAATATATTTTAATAATATTTTTTCAAAAAACAAGGTCTGTAATATTAAACTTATTCACTAATAACAATAATTACAAAATGTTTGCACCGATTTATACCATTCAATAAATTATTAATTACATCTATTATGAAAGCAAATCCCTGTTCAACTATAAGACAATTAATCAAATAATTTCATTTATAATGAAAAATATACTAAACTCTTGTATATGTACTCTAAAAGTACAACAATATTTTCCTATACTTTAAGTACAGAATTACGTGAGTTATAAATTTATATAATAACAATACTAACAATATAACTATTAGTCTAATATAATTTATTAATTGGTTTGTATTATACATTAGATGTAATAAATAAAAACCAATATTCTATAATATATTTATTATCAATAATAATAAATAAATTTGTGAATTCAATGTAACAAAACTAAATAAAATGTTCATAATTTTTATAAAAGTCAGTCAATTATGAATGGTTATTATGTTAAGATATAGTATTGTATTAAATATATAAAATACTATGATTTACATAGTAAATAAAATGTTTTAGATTAAAATAACATTAATAAATTTTTTAGTTAAAATATTTTAATRTAGTAATTATRTTATTAAAATCTCAGTCTTTTTAAAATTATCATTCAATTATCTATTAATCATAATTTTATTATTATTTGCATTTATAAACTTATTTAATATATTAATTATTAAAAATATGTCAATGTTGGCATAAACTTCAATATATAATACTTATAATATATTATTAATATAGTACTAGATTTTGTCATCAGTTTTGTAAAAAACAAATTAACTTAAATACATATTGTATATCATATTTAAATAACATATCATTTATCTTTAACTTATTAAATGTTATAAATATGTTTGTAAATATTGAATCAGCCCATAAAAATCTATGCTATCAATGTGTCAACTAAATTATGTGAAATAATACAAACTTAATTAATTTAATTTTGACACCAACTTAATTCAATTAATGTTAACGTTATTGTATTGATTTGAAGACAATTGTCAGAAAACAACAATCAAAATGCTTTAATCAATTGTATTTAATCGGTTATGTTTTTTTAATAAAAGTTAATTTGTGAACAAAAAAATAACAATATTTATACTATGATATAAATATTAATCATAAAAACTAATAATAAATATACTAATAATTAATGTAATGTAATACAGTAAATGACCATAAAATATGTATAAAAATTTTCATGTTTTCTATTATTTTTACACTATTAGTATTATTATCTTTATTATTTAGTTTTTTGGTGGTGTATAAAACTTTAATTTTAATTACCAAGTACTTAWATTAAATTATGTAAGTTGTTAATGTATTATTATTATTATTATTATTATTATTATTATATATTTTTTAATTTAAAAAAACAAATCAAATTTTAAGCTATATGTAAATCTCTTATTTAAAAAATTTGTATATTAGTATAACTATAAAAACAATTTGTAAATTAAAAAATAATAAACAAACTTTTTAGTAAAAAATAAATCTACAAAATTTTATTTCTATTTTTTTAAAAAACTAATACTATATTTTGATTTGAATTTTATAATTTAAATATGCAATTAAATTGCATACACTTTTTTGCAAATTAATTTAAGAAACTAATCATTAATTCAATGACAGTATTGGGAGGCATCATATCCAGTGGTCATTAGTTACCAATTTGTTTGATTAAATTAATTGACGTTAAAAGCAAAGTAAAAATAGTTTTTTAAAAGTATAATTGATAAAATTTATATTAAACTAAAAATTTTAGAGTAATTCTGATTAAAATTGCTGTAAATTTTAATGATCACTTATACAATACAACATAAATTAATATATTTTATTAATACTTATATTTGTTACACATGTGTAAAGTGATGTATTGTATGATAAAATAATATTAACTGTTATGATATTGAATTTGTTGATATTATAATAAGCATTTTTGTTATTTATTTAAATGAATAAAACATATAACTAAAATATTTGCATTGTAATTATATATAATACAGTTGAGAGAGAGAGAGAGAGAGAGAGAGAGAGAGAGAGAGAGAGATATTATAGTAAATGTTATATACATATTTGATAGCATATAATTGAAAGCAAACATGTAATGCAATATCAATCTGACAATTAAATACATACCAAATATATTATACAATATATACTATATATTATAAATGTAAGTCATAGTCAAATAAAATGTTAGAGAAACTATAGTTTGTGATCCGTTATGTTTCATTCACCGGTGCTATACTCTTAAACTCTAGTAGCAGAGCTCATAGAGAGCAAATCACTGAGCATTGAGAGCATAGGCTATAAGGGATAGACGAATAGTGAGAGGAAAGGGATCAATAATTGAGAGCTCATATTCTGGTTATATTCACATAGACTGGCATTTGCTGGTGTGAGTGCCGTTCAGTCGGGACGTCATACAAGACAACAATCTATCCGTTTATATAAATTATATAATAATATAATATCTATATATTCAATAAAACACATATAAATATCAATGATATAAGAAAAGCACTATTATATAAATATATATATAAATTATAGTGACGTTTATATAGTTAAACTCACAGTATATTTATATATATATTATAAGATACATATATGTCTTATGACATATACTGTATATCTATAAATATAATATCACTATCAATATATCCAATCTAWCTCAAGACAACTCAACTGTGTATTTAATAAAGTGATAATAAAAACGATAGTTTTCATCACTTGTTATTGTTTTGTTGCCACCACTTGTCTGAAACCAATCAACACTTTAACTCTATATATATATATATACTGTACTGTATATACACTACTACTGACATAAATAAAAACAGTTGTCAAACTTAATATCACATGAAAACCAAATTTGTTATCAATTTATCTATCGGTAAGTCTTATAGTTTGGTTATTAATAAAATTTATTTCATATGTTATTATTAGTTGCAATAAGTTAATCAAATAATAGTCATAAACTTTATAACTTAATGAATAATTATAAAAACAAACTTTTAATTTTTTAAATAAAATACTAAATAACTATTATTAAAATAAAATTATTGTCTAATTTAAATATTAATATCATAATCTAATATTATTATTATTGTTAGTATATAAGAAAAACAAATTATATCATGTGTAAATTTCAATAATTTTTATTATGTTATAAAAATATAATAACTTTAAAAAATATAAACACATTATAAACTCGTTATACTTTTACTACTTAAAGTAAAAAGTTTATTTTTTTGGCATTTACTTCACATTTTCATAAACAAATTTGTTTATCCTTTGAGTAACATTAGCTTATATAAAATATTTATATCGTAAATATCATATAAAAATAATCCATTATTTTTTAATACTAGAAAAAATCATATCTAATAGTGAAAAGTAAACGTCAAGTACTGTACAACAAAAATATATGAAAAGAGGTTTTTCACTATTTTTACTCYTTTTTTATAGACAATCCACGAGTAAGTAATAGTATATAATATATATATATTCATACAGTATATACTGTATATGTATAGTAGTTATAAATATATAAAATAAATGTTGTGAGACTTAAATTTCAATTTACTGTTAGACCTGACACTCCAATCTATCGTATATTTTGACATATCTTTTCATACATATTATCATATTATACACAAAGGTATTCAAATAATAAAATATACCCAAAACTACCGTATGATTTGATATGTGAATATTACAAATACATATACAGTATAAATATATATATATTTGTTGGCACCTAAACATGGGATTGGATTTCAAAACAAAATAAATATAAAGTCAAAAAAAATCTAATTTTATTTCCTTTTATAAAACCTTTTTCATCTATCAATGGGAAATAAAAATATATATACCAGTACATAAATAACTTTATAAAATGCAACAAAATTTTTCAATATTTATGTTTTTTCAGCACCGTATGAAAAAAAATAATTTTTTAAAAGTCATATGTTTGTAAAAATATGTAATAAATAAACAAAAACATTACTCATAATATTTGCATTTGTTTTTGTTTGCTTTTGTAAGATACTGTACATACATATGCATAGTATATATTTTAGAGCAAAAAAAACTTATTTGTTTTCAAAATTTTTCAAACAAAATAATAACAAAAAACCAATAAAAATAAGTTTTTTTCTACAGAATATTCTGTTATTAAAGCAATATTCATAATGCGTTATATATTAGTATATGAGATATAAATATTAACAAACATTTACACACATAGATATAAAAATGTTGTTATCCAACAAACTAAAAAAAGCTCACATCTCAGTGAATAACCAAACTATTTATCATTTTTTAGATAATAATGCAATATTGAAAGTATATCATAATTAACAGTTGAAAAAATATATCAAATAGAAAAAAGAGACGGGTATTAAAAAATATTATATTATTACTAAATGATATACTGTAATACTGTACTATAATGAAACATAGATTTATAAACCATATCATAGGATATGATATGATATATATATACTGTATTATTTAAAGAAAAATTACATACACTTTTTTTGAATACATGGCATTATGTTTTTTTGTATTGTATTGTTATAGGGTCTATGATTTGAGTTATTGCTATTGTCTTAATGTTTTAGTTTTTAGTTTTGTTTTATTGGGAATAAATCAAAGGCGATATTAATTTTATGAGTGTTGAGACTTCACTGATGTTTCAGTTATTTGTTTGATTTGAAAAATTGGATTTTTTTCATTTTTGAAACTATAGTAAATTCAAACACAAAAATAACTATATTGTCTAATAAAATATATCAATAATTGTTATATAATGTAAGCAATAATAAGAATATATACAAAATATAGTAATTTATATATATATATAATTATTGGGTACAAAAATATCGTCTCTAATATGTTGCTTTTAAAAAATTTTATTTATTATTTTATGTTTAATTTTGAAATTTAATTGAAAATGATAGCTTATAATAGATAAAAAAAAACATAAACACAAATATTTTACAATAAATTTTCCAAAACATTGTTATCAAAAAATATTGTAATGAAGTTAATAAAGTGGAAATATGCAAACAATTAATTTATTTGATGGTATTTAGTAATGACAATAGTGTAAAATACATTGATTTATTATGCATTAAAATTATATAGTAGTAGTAGTAGTGCAACATTATGATTAATTGATTATATGGACTATCAAACATATTAATGTTAATGTTATTTTTATTATTATTATTATTATTTTAACTATTTTATTATACAGTATTTAAATATTTGCATTAAAATCTTTACCAAAATAAAACAACTCATTAGAAAAATGCTGAGCAAAATAAAACGAAAATTAAGAAAAAAWTTTTTTTTGTTGTTAGCATTCATTGTTTGTACATTCATAAAGAATTAATTGAAATTCTGGCACAATTAGCTTAAACACTGGCCTACCAGTACTTATGTACCAAAAAGTATTGTATTTTGGTGGTGATGTACGTGCCATACAATCATTTATAAAAATAACAGTAAATTTAGTAATTGATGAGACAGTGAGTGAGTGGGTGAGTGATGAGAGAGAAAGAAAGAAAGAAAGAAAGAGAGAGACTTATACAGAAATCTTAGTAAATATTATTAATGTAATTAAAAATATAATTATTAAAATCTACAGTATATTAAAATTTTATAATATAAAATAAATATAAAACATTACGTTTTGTTTAATAAGTGATAAATCTCAAGGTAGTACTTATAAACAACTATTATAAGGATTTTATAATATAGATTAATGTTATTATTATTATTATGTATATAAAGAATAAATAGCTATTTATAAAGTAATAAAAACTATAATAACGTTTATTATAATATAGATTATATTATTTGTTTAGTAAATTTGACAAAAAAAATCTAAATTTGAATTAAAATCAATTGGTTTAAAAAACTGTTTTCTTACTTACTCAAAGTTAATGGCAAAATTATAGAACTATAAAAAATTTTATTATAATTTTTTTTAAAGTTTACAATATTTTAAATATTATTAACCAGAATGTAATGTAACTCAATTTTTATATTAACCATAAGATGAACTAAATTTTATATTTTTAATAATAATCATTTTTAGAGATAGTTGTTTTAAATTTTGAGATAACATAAAACTTTATTTTAATAAAAAAATAAACTTAGCATTTTAAATATTTTTTTTGTGGATAAAATGTTAATTTTTCAAAAAAATTGCTTTCTTCAATATTAAATCTCATTAATAACACAATTCAATTATAAGAAACATTTAGTAAAAAATGCAAAAAACAAAAATTAAATAAAAATTATTACACTTTTATTAAACAGTGGAATCTGTTAATGAAAAAATTGGTTACAATTCTAACCCAAATACAACAAGAATATTCTGGTAATAATAATAATAATAATAATGTCATTAAATTAGTAATTAAATAATAAAATACTTGAAGCATATTAAATACCAATATTCTGTTTATAAATAAAATGTGTTATAAAAGTGACGCCACTATTCAATAATGTTTTACTAATAATATTATTATGCTATTCCCAAAAGTATTGATTAAAACTGAGAATTTTGTTAYTTATATTTTCCAAACATATATTTTATACTGTATATAAATTATATAGTGTATTATATATATATATACCGGTATATACGGTATAATGTATTGCATACAACCATACAATATATGATTTTCATTTCTGGTTTAAAAGTTTAATGAGATTTAATTTGTTTTAACATTTCAATGCATTAAATATTAAAACACATACAGTAGTACTAATCAATAGATCACTGATTAATTGAACTCTCTTTTTAATATAAAATGTTTTTTATTATAAATGTTAATTGTATTGCTCTCTCTCTCTCTCTCTCTCTCTCTCTCTCTCTCTCTCTCTCTCTCTCTCTCTCTCACTCACTCACTCACTCACTCACTCACTCACTCACTCACTCTTTCTCTTATTTCTTTCTCTTTCATTATAAGGTTTTATCAACAATTAAATCATATAACTAGTCGTTAAATTAGACATTGTTTTGAGTCAAATCAGAGCACTCATACATTTATTTGATATGTAAATCACACACAAAACAAATAAATTAATTAAAGTCTCACTTTTAATTCAAGTTTGAGTTTTTAGTGACAACAAGACTGAGAGAGACAGTCATTAATTCGTTTATTTTATTTCATCCATTCATTCAGTAATTCATTTATTTCACTATCAATTATTGCATGTTTGCTAATGTCTATTATTATTACTATTTTATTTAAATCTATAGTAGGTTTTATTAAAATTATTATATACACTGAATACTGTTTATTAAAATAAATGTAATTTTCATTTTATTATATTAAATATATTTGACAGATCATAGTATATAAAAACAAGCTCTAAATTTTAGAGTCTAAAACTTTGTAAAAATATACAGAATATTTTTAATAAAATAATTTACATTATAATACAAGTACTGTATATACTTTTAATACGTTAATAATTTTTACTCATTTTATGCTTAGTTTGTAAATAAACTATTTAAAACTTATCTTTATTATGTTTTAATTATAAAAACTTTTTTTTAAATAATAATTCACAGTTTTTTTATTAGATTATTACATAAAACTGTTATAATTTATTTGACTCAAAACGTATTTACAAAATATAGCTTTTATTGTGTTAAAACATTTCACAAAAAAATATTAAGGAAACTATAAAACAAAACAAAAAATATTTTAATTACAATATTATTATGAATGCGATAAAAGTTGGATTTAACACATTGAATAAAAATGTATAATAAATGCACGACTAAAACAAATTTATTTAAATCAAGTCATGTGTGATGTGGTTATCATTGAAACACTTTATACAACAACAAGAGATGATTACTTATATATAAAATTTTAAATACAAAACAATAGAAATAAAAAAGACAATAGTTTTGGCACTCAGTCATAAAAATAATAATTTTTAAATATATTATTTTATAAATAAAATACAATTTTTTCTCAAGTATATACAAAAACTAAAATTTTTAAAAATATTTAAATGTTTATTATTTTTTTAATTGTAATAATTTAACTCTTTTTCATATAAAATTCTATACAAAAACTATTCATGTCAAAAAAATTATAATTTATAGCTTGATTATAGTAAATATTTATAATAAACATAAATTTAATACTATGATATAATACTATTCATATGAATAATAATACTCTAATAATAATAATAATAATAATAATAATAATAATAATAATAATAATAATAATAATAATAATAATAATAATAATAATAATAATAATAATAATAATAATAATAATAATAATAATAATAATAATAATAATAATAATAATAATAATAATAATAATAATAATAATAATAATAATAATAATAATAATAATAATAATAATAATAATAATAATAATAATAATAATAATAATAATAATAATAATAATAATAATAATAATAATAATAATAATAATAATAATAATAATAATAATAATAATAATAATAATAATAATAATAATAATAATAATAATAATAATAATAATAATAATAATAATAATAATAATAATAATAATAATAATAATAATAATAATAATAATAACAAATTACTTGTTTGTCATTCATCTCCACGTTTTTCTAAACTAAATGGTCGGTTAGTTTCGGACATAAAAAACAGCATTTATTCAAACAACAAAATTTTAGTTTATTTTGAAATTTCTAATTAATTACAAAAGTTTTTATACGGAATCTTTAAAATACAGAATAGCATAGAAAATCGTTATTACATTTTATTCTTGATTCTCGACATCATTTGCTTTTTAATATAAATATTATATACAGACTTTTTTAAAAAAAATGTAACTATTGTTATGTGGTTTTACTATTGAAAAGATATGAGAAAGATATTCAAAACACATACTTAGATAACAACAATAATAATAACAACAACAACAACAACAAAGTTATATTATGAGATAAAAAATATCTTATATTATTAGATAAGGTTTATGTGGTTTTTTACTTCTAAAACTAATTCATAAGATAAGTCCGATGACATGTATTACGCGAATAATAGGATTAAATTAAAATAGAGATTTGCTTTTGACTTAACCATCAATTGTGTGAAAATATCTTTAGTCTTTAAAGTCAATGGCTATTGTATTTGGCGAGATATATATATATATATATAGTGAATCCATAAGTGTTGTATAAACTATAAAAAGCAGATTTCATTGATAATAAAAATGTGTTTACAATACATGTGTGACACAATGTTTGACTCTCACAACTACACACTCGGTATCGGTCGACAACTTCAGCAAAATAATAATCATAATATCAAGCAATCAATAAAAATGACAAATATATTATATATAACTTTACAATAATTTATTGTAAAGTTTTACGGTACAAATTTGACAAAAACAATATTTTTCTTGAAATTTCTATTAGCTTTATCAAATAAACAATATTTTTTGGTTAAATTATGTAATATTAATCTAATCTAAACCTTAGGGTATATTTTTATTATTTGAATTAGTTATAAACTTTATTAAATTGTTATATTTCTTATATTGAATTATACATAAATAAAATTAAATAATAAATACAGCATCTACTATACATCATATTATTATTTATATTTCATTTCACATTGTTAATAAATAACAATTATTAAATATTATKACTGAAATATTTAATAATATAATTTTAGAGAAATTTGACACTACTATTCAAATTACAAAAATATTGATTTTGACACAGAAAAATAATTATTAAAAATTGAATATAATAATAGGCTACTATTATTATTATTGTTATTATAGTGTTTTATATTAAACTGAAATTTGTATTAATTTTATATATTATGTATTATACAATATGTAATCACATTAATCATAGTAATTGTAAACTAAATACAGTATACTTATAGTAAACTAAAAATAAATTATTAAAAATTAAAATATAAAGTAAAGTATTAAATTTAAATATATTAATAAAATTCAATAATTTTTTTATTAAAACACTATAAATTTTATCATCACATTTATTGAATCACTTTGTGAATAAAATATTCAAAAGATATATTTATATAAATTTTATATACAGTATATTTTCTATATACACACACACATTTTTGGATAAAATTTTGTTTTTTTAATACAATTGTTAGTTTGAATTAAAATATTTTGCTCTTTATTTGTGTGAATTGAATATATAATAACTACCATTTTGTTCAATTATATATATATATTTTGACTTCAGAAAAATAACTTTATTTTTTGATTAATATCCATTATATCTATCATTTTGAAAATATTTATATAAAATATACTAAAGTGAAAATATAACTTATATTTGCACAAAATAAATATAAAAATAATAAGTTACCTAATTGAATTCAAGTAAAAATTGTAAATATATATTCAATCATATAATAATGATTAGGTCAATAAATGTTAACAAAAAATAATAATTTACAGAATATACAGTATTTTTATAAACTAATCTATTAAATAGATATATAATATTATATTAATAATACAATAAATTAAGTAATATTTAAGTATTAATTCATTAAACTTTTTTATATTTATTAAACAGGATTTATTAAATAATGTTTGTAAATAATTTGGATAAACTATTATTACAACAAATGGATTAAAAATGAAAACAACATTTAGTTTTTATTGACTATCAAATCTCAACTCTCCTTATATTATATGACATTACCATAACATTGATTATGACAACCACTCCTCACTATTGCCTTATTATCATAATCTGTGAAATTTTATACACATTTGACGCCAAGGAATGGAGTAAGTATTGCAATGAATATTGTTTTTGTTGTGTCTTTAAAGTTAAGATTATAGTATTTTTTTGTATTTGAATTTATTTTTTTTAAAGTTTAATTTACAAAAGTTAATAATTTAAATTTACTACAATGAATACAAAAATTATTTATTTATATTTTAATTAAATTCAATAAATAAGCAATAGATTTATCAAAACTATATGTTCTGTATGTTTGTTTCTATAATTAAATTTGCTTTCTATAGATACACATAGATATTAAATAATAATAAAATGATAGTAATTAGTAATTGTATAATTAATATAATTGTATTACAAAAATAGCTCAAATGACGCTAAATTGATTAATTTTATAATATAAAACTAAAATGAAAAAAATATATTTATTTTGTACATTTATTAAATGTTATTTTATGTATTTTAACAGATAAAATGTTATTTAATATTTGACAAGAGATTAATAGTAAAATATTTATAAATATAATATAAATTTAATAAAATCTTATTAATTATGTAATATATATCTCATATAACATTAATGAGTATACTATGTAATGTTTTTACAAATAAAAAACTATATTAATTGATTTTTATAGATTTTTTTGCATATAGTGTATGAAAAAAGCTAAAATAATTACATATTACTTGCGATTGATATCCGTGATAAAACTATAGTACAGTATATAATACTGTACTGTAAATATATGGTTGTACTGTACTGTACAGTATATCAATGAAAATACAACAAAAAACACGATTTTAAATGTCAGATATTTTGGATGACTATAATTGAGTTATAGTATAGTGAATAGTATTTTTGATTATAACTACTGCTTTATGACTTCAAACAAAAAAAAGACAACAAATTAAAGTCACATTAACTGTGATAACAATTATAATTATTTTTGTTAACAAATTTGATATAAATAAAATATAATACTTGTATTTAAAAATTAAACATTTATAATTAGCAGTGATAGCCACTAAAAACATAATTATATAACTGTTTAAATATTTTTTAAAAATAAATATTTTCTATTCAATAAATAATTAAATAATAATAAACAGTATAATTGAATTATCTTATAATAATTTTTTCAAATTAACTAAATTAGCTTAAGAAAGTTTTTTGACTAATGTTAATATTTTAATATTTAATAACAAAACAAAAAATATTTATACATTAGTCTTTAATTAAAGTGAGTTTATGTTAGACATTATGTAAATGTATAGAAAAGATCAGTGTTTGTAATTGAATTGAATGAAACTTATTGTCTATAATTACAAATGTGTTTCTCAAGTGGTAACAAAACAGTGTTATAATGTAATCTCATTTAGTTAAACAATTTTATAATAAAAAATCGCAAATCTAATTTAATCATTTTATTATTTTTATTTTATTTCAGACACATTGCCGGCTAGCTTTCAAATGCCCGGATTTGAACAACAAGAAAATATAGGTAAAAAATTTTAAACGACTAAAAGCTTTATCCAATTTTTAATAGTATTTTGTTATTTTATTGAAATATTTTAAATATACAATTTAATTTAATTTTTGTTATGATGGCATTGATATTAAAATTTGTTCAATAACTAATAAAATCATGAATTTATATAATAGTATACAGTATATAAAAATTCAATATATATTATTATAATAATACTAATATTTTTTTGTGGTCAATAACATACATTATTCTCCACAATGTAAACACATAAATAATAATAACATTTTGATCATATAATGCATTTGCTATTACATAATATTATAGAAATAGTCAGTCATATTGCAATAAAAAAAATATTTTTATGTTATTTATATGTCAAAACTCAACATATTGTCAATTCATTACAAAAATAAACCATATAAATTCAAAATAATAGTACAATTTATTTATGTTATACATACATATAATATATTTTAAGATTTTGATATCTAATGATGTTTGAGTAGATTTTATTGATTTCATATAAATTATAAATCATAAGTTATTTTAAATAAAAAATAAAAAATATATAAATATAAATAATATTTTATTTTAATTACATTTTGTATGAGCTTATTTGATACAATAATATATAACAATAATATAATTTTATTATAAACTGATGTGATTATGAATTAATATAAAAAATATATTTATATCAAACACAATGAGAATAACATTTACAAATAAGATAAGAAAAGGACAGTTAGATTTTCTGACATAAACCATATATTATATGCTGAAAAACGTTTGATATGATATTATGTGTTCAAACATATTGTGTCACTAAAAAAATAGCAAATAAAACATAAAAATGATTTTCAGATTTTACCAAAACTTATAAAATCAGCAAAAGTTTTTAATAAAATAAATATTAGTACAAAAAAACAATTGAAACCCACTTTAAAGTGTTACCATATCTTTAGCACTACTGTGCAGTGATAGCTATAGAAGACATTATTAATGTATTTAAATTTAATACAATATATATAGATATATATAATTTTAATATATTTAAATATATGAGCAAATGTAAAAACATTTGTATATTTTGTGATATTAAATATTATATATAATTTATACTATATATACAGATATAATCGTATAGAATATATAAAAATATTTTACTCTTGGTTATTAAATAAATATAATTAATATTTATAAATACAAAATATTAATTATCATTTAGTGAAAAATAATAATAAAAAAAATTTAACTAATTTTATTTTAGACTAAGAGATACATTTAAACTATTCTTATATAAATCAAATTATATAATTTAATCAATAGTTTTTATTTCATTATTTTCTTATTTTTAAAATTTTTACACTTTAAGTGTCTGACTTACATTTGCTTTTAAAAAATAATTCAACAAATTTCAAGAAAAAAAATAAATGAATTTTTAAGTGATTCGTAACAATCATTTGATTTGTCTAACAAAAAAAATCAAAACTTTTAAAATCTAAATACTGTTTTTGTTATTTATTTGAAAAATTCAATTTTCTCAAAATTTATTGAAGTCATAGTATATGTGTTTGAAAAATATATGGTTTTGTTTTATTTGATAAGATACCATATAAATTAAAACTCAAATAATAGACATATATTAAACACAAGTAAAATAATTGTGTGTCTTATTTTTATAAACATCAATTTCTTGTGAATGCATTTTATCTAACAATTTATTTTGTGTGGAGTATTATTGTAATTTACTGTAGTTATTAAGTTAAATCAATTTGAAATCTCTAATCTAAATAACAATTTTAAATAATACACACATAAAAAATATTTATAGACATATATTACGTATATTATATATATTACGATATTATATTTGATTACATCTTATTTTACTATTTTTTGTCAATAATTTAAATGCGAGGAATTTCCCGCTAATATTACTGCCGATAAAAATTCTAAATAAATATCAGTATTATATTGAATTTGTTTRATAGTTATGTCAGACATATACAGTATATACAGTATATATATATATATATATATATATATATATATATATATATATATATATATATATATATTATTGTATATATATATATATATATATATATATATATATATATATATATATATAGCTTTGATTTCACGAGTTTATAGCATTGATACTATACAGTTATGTATAAATATAAAGATAAATTTTATTGAATGGGAAAACATATACAGAAAAMTATGAGTCAATAAAAGTCACAAAAATTGAAGTATAAAAAATTATGCCTTTAATATCGTTCATATATATAATGGTTGATATCAGCAAAAATCTAAAACTTTAACTTTCTATTTATTTAATAAATAAATATACAGTATATACGGTATATATATATATATATACACTATTACAGTAATATATAATATTTATCTATAAAAACAGCAAAAAAAGTTAAGCTCTTAAATAGTGGGTAAACTTAATCATTCAATAACTAAAACATTAGCCTTAAGTTTATGAGTAACATCAGACACATAACATCTTCAATATTACTGGTAATATAATTAGCGAAATGTTAAGACATTTATTCACAAACTATTTCCCTTTTTTGCCCCATATATTGGCGGCTATTAAATGTTAGACTCATTTCCGTAAATCCAAGAAAAAACAACTCTAATAAAGAGTCTGTAAACAAATCCATAGACTGATAATATAATAATAATAATAATAATATAAAAATTTATGTTTTGAAATACTGTGCTTATTGTTGGTGCAAATCATTGTACAGTATATCCAAATAAAATATATATCATTTTCAAACAAATTTAATATATTTTTAAAACTACTGTACTGTAAATGTAAATGTAAATGTAAATAAAATACTTATGCATAAATTTTATTATGATTTTTTGAATAATTATTCAATAGTAAAAAAATCTATTTAATAAACTATAGATATTTGTAAAGCAACTTATATACTAATTGATTGTAATATAGTTTAATACATCTAATATTTTATGTATTTGCTAAGTTGAAAAATGTATTATTAACTAATTAAACAAATTTCTTTTTATATATATATATATACAGTATATTTGTATATATATTATAAAATATATATTTTGCGTGTGTGTTTGTAATACTGTATAAATAATATTGTAATTTATAATCATTTTATTATTATTATGGTGTGCAACTTTTAATTAAAATTTAAATTAGCATTTTAAAACACTAAATTTTAGTGTTAAAGTAAATTATTTATATGTAATATTGAAAAATGTTTCAAATGAATTGTTTATTACTCTAAATGTTACACTAATAGAAAATATAAGAAATAATAATAATTTGCAAATTTATTGTGACTTTGCATAATAATACCATTAAATAATTTTCAAACTAATTGCAAAATATCAAAAACATTTATAATATATACAATTATAGTRTAATATTAATATCTTAAAAAATTTATACAAAATTATTTATATTGTTATTTAATTTTATATAATAATTATTTAATTATTGTTAACCCAAATGGTAACAGTATTACCCGAGTTTCGAGTGTTGTCCGGCGACCGCATTCAGCTTCCGTGTAACATAACGTTCCCCACCAATGGTGACTCCATATCACTAATACTGTGGTATAAAAATGATTGGGGCAATGGACCCATTTATTCAGTAGACAATCGGCAAACCGAGAGCAGACACTTTGTGCACAATGACATCACCAAYAGAGCCTATCTTAACATAAGTGCCCGAACTCTGACCATTGATCCGGTCAAGTCTGAAGACGAAGGAGAGTACCGATGCCGTGTAGACTACCGATGGGCCCGTACGGTCAATACATTAATGAATTTAGTGGTCATCGGTAAGCTGGTCACACATAAAACACATAATTATAATATATATATAATTTATATATAGTATATATAAAATTTATTAATACCATTATATTAGTTGATATACGAGTTGAGTGGCAATTGTTATTATATATGAGACAAATAAAGTTATCAATTATTGAATAGCTTAGGCATAGCTGAGAGACTAGAAATGTCATTATATTGAATATATTAAATAGGAAAGTCATATATTGTATATGATATATACTGTATAATATATATATATATATATATGTCTGTCTGTATGTAGTGCCGCCTCGCAAAGTGATCATTAGGAACGAGCAGATGGAGGCTATAGAAGACGTGGCCGGACCTTATCAGGAGGACACCACCATTAAGCTGATATGCGAAGCTAAAGGTGGTATGTGTCTGTGACCAGTGTTATGCCTACTACTGTCCAACTAATTTATTTTTATGCCTAACATTCATGCCATTAAACCGCCTAATCTGTGACAATCACTACTACTACTACTACTTCTCTACATTCACTCATAATTGCATCACTTTTTTCTTTTTTTCACTGAATTTATCGCTTATGGATGTTATGTATACATTAACTGCTGGTCGCCAATAGCCAGACCACCAGCCAAAGTGCATTGGTATCATCATAACCAGCTTATTGATGGCACCAGTTATGTGGTACAGGAGGGCACCCGTGTAAGGAACGAACTGACCATTGGTCCACTCACTAGAAGTCACTTATTTGCTGTCCATCGATGTCAGGCCTTTAATACCAACCAAACGCATGCTATAGAGGCCAGTGTTATGTTAGATATTAATTGTAAGTCAAACACATTGTCTGTCGTTTTCAATAATTGTTATAAATGTTATAACTTATTGTAGTTTATTATACCATAAGTGCCGTATTGTCTATATCTGTATTATAGTTATAGATATCACAATATATATATATAATAATAATAATATTTATTATTAATTTTGATTTTATTATTGTTACTACTCTTTTACTTATTCTGTATAATACTGTATACATGTACAGTATATATACAGTGTATATAATTTATATTTTGAGTGTTAATGTTTATTATATTTTACTTTTTTGAGTATTGATTTTTTGACATTTGTTTTAAATGAGATATAAATTATATATTATAAGGGTCTAGAAAAATATAAAAGTTAGTCATATTTTGCTATTTTTGTAAATAACATATAATTTAAAATAAATGCTAACTTTATTTTCATTTTTATATTTATTTATAAGTTTATATATATATATCAAAATTAAAACTATAGTATATTTATCATTACAATAAATTGTCAATAATTATCTAAATACTGCATAAAATATATCCAACGTAAACGAAAATCTTATTTATTGAGACTAACAAAATTAATAAACTAATAAATAATTTTGATTTTTTTCACAACAAACACAACAAAAATATAGCTATTAATAGCATACATGTTATTTATATGTTATAAAATAAAATAAACTAAACTATAATCTTATTATTTATTATTATTATTATTACATTTGGACAGTTCGCCCAATATCTGTCCAAATATTGAATGACTACATTCAGCCACTAATATCTGGTAGAAGTGTTGAAATAATGTGCCAATCGGTGGGTTCGCGACCGGCGGCGAGGATTATGTGGTTTAAAAATGACAAACAAATCATGTCTTCCAGGTTTGTCAACTCATTTATCATTTTTAAACATACTTTACAACCATATATATTATAGATTATATATTTCATACATAGTATACATACAGTATATATATTCAGTATTGTATTAATAATAATATAACCACTAATCATATCTCAATTTTGTCATTATGTTATACAGCAAAATATAATTTTATATAAATATATGACTTTTTTCTATTCATTAATAATTTTGTTTTAATATAACACAAGAATACTTTAATAGCAAAATTTTATTTATTATTTATTAAAAATCTTTTTTTTTGAAAAACATGATTTATGAGTATTTGAAACAAGACATCATCAAAAAAAGATGGTGTAATTTATTTTTTAAAAAACAATTTCATATATATATGTTGTACTACTACTACTATAATCATAGGGAATATTATTCAGATGACAATAATGTAACCAAAAGTGTGCTTACAATGACACCAGTGCCTGATGACAACGGCGCCCGATTAGTATGTTTGGCCGATAACGTCAAGATAACCAACAGTTCCATAGAGAATATCTTAACACTTGATGTCCACTGTATGTTGAAAATAATTTTTATTATTATATCATAAAAATTGTTATATTATTTTTAAACATTTTATTTTGTGTTCAAAAAGTCAGTTTACAAATAGCTAATTATTAAAAGATAAAAATCAGTAAAAAATAACTTTGCTTAATTTAAATATACTGTACTGTATATAATGAATATTTTATAATATGAAAATTTAGTGTCAGACAAGTGTCAAACAATAACACATTGAAATAATAATAATAATAATAATGATAAACAAAAAATCATATATTATTAGGTCCCTTAACTTTACTTTTTTTTTAAATAAATGAATTGCAAATCATTTATTTTGTATATATTTTTTTGGGTAAAATCTTTAAATATTGTATTGACTGTGAATAACAAATACCCCTTTCATTTGCACACAATTTTTTGTTTTATATTGTCTGTCATTTCTATTGATTTATTATTTTGATTTTTTTGTAGTAAATTTTAAAATTATAGATTTGGAGTATTTTTTGTTTTGTTTAGAAGAGGGTAAACCCCACTAAAAATCAATACACACCAGTAATTTGTGATGTTATAAGTTATATACTGTTAGTACAGTATTAGTTAATAAGTGATATATATATATACCACTGAATATATATATATATTGAAATAAATCCTAATTTCTGACAGATTTTATTTACAATAGAGCAACAAAAAATTCAATTAACTATTTTCATTGTTAGTATAAAATATGTTTTTTTGTTTGATAAAAATAATATAACGAAAGTAGACATTTGTTTTTTAAACACATTTAATAAATGTTTTATCAAATATTTATAGTGTCATTATTATTAATAACATTATTATTAGTATTACAATATAATACAGTACTTTATTAACAGTACATTTATTGTTTAGCAAAATCTTTTATATTATCATTAATTAGTTAGTTGTTAAAAAAATAATAATTTAAAACAAAGATAACTCACAAAAAATATTAATTTATATATTAAATATTATTTAAGTCATTTGTCACAATATTAACTATTAGAAAACAATTGTATTTAATGTATTTGTCAATAATACAAAATTGAAAATAATTGTTTTCTCATTTTTATTTTGTGTCGCGAATTTGTTTGTAAAGTACATATATAAGCAATAGTTTATCAAATAAAATAAAATAGTTTTAAATGTCTCCTTTATATAGTACATCAAAAAATATCTAACAGTAATATAACAAATCATTGACCCTTTTTAATAGATAAAGTTTTTTCTGTCATTAATGACAGAGAAATGCTGTCTGCAATGGCAACTCCACCTCCAGTGGTGAGACTAACTCCGGGGTTGTAATGATTTATTTTTTGTTTTTTGTGCACCACTTATATGATAGTAAAACATTAGTAAAACAATCACACATTCATCTCATTGGTAGGTTCACCGTATTTGTAGGCCAAGTGCTCACAGAATATTCTGTGTATTATATTTATATATTCAATATATATATATAGTATATATATATCAATATATAAATATGTGAATTGCTTAACAAAATTTAATTCAATTCTGGTGTTGATTTCAAAATACAAACACAAACTTATTATTATGATTGCAGTAATATTACTATATTTTATTATAACAAAAGGTTTTGGACCTTTAATTTTGATTTCCTTTTTAACCATTTCTATTGCATACCTTTTCATAAGTTAATCACACAAAAAAAGATCGTAAATATTTTATTACAATATTTATTAGATTAACATTTTATTTACTCTCAAATGGATAAAGTTTTTAAATATAATTCAATTCAATTATATTATACAGTACTACACTATATACTGATATATACAGTATGTATTATATACTGTATATTATATACTATTATATTAAAGATTCAGACATAACAATAATTTCTTTTAGACAATAAATCCATTAAAAAACGATTAGGCATTTATCGATAATATAATTTTTGTTTTGTTATTTTGTCTATTATTATCGTCAAACATGTTATAATCAGTTGAGCCGAGAGCCAGTCTTGTAATGACAACGAGTCCCAAGAATAGTGTTGTCGCCGAAGGAAACGACGTTCACATGGATTGCAAAACCAAATCAAATCCGCCGTCACTGGAGTTCAGTTGGTTTTACGACCAGAGGATTATCAAAACCGAACTAAACTATGGTATTGACCGATAAAATAACAATTTGTTATTTTTTATAGTAGTCTTTATTTGTTGTTAAGACACACAGTATTTGAGTCAAAAATAATAACTCACAAGAGTTTTATCGCATTTTTTTCTTCTCTCATATCAATTGTTTGTTTTGCCCACAAATTGTGTGTTGAAAGCAAATATCTATATATCATAAAAATATAGTTATATATATATATATATTACTCGATATTTATTTCATATATAAAATTTTATTTTTTAAATCCACTTTAATAGCAAACATACAAAAAAATAAAATAAAATCAATTTGTTTATTATCGATAACCTTATATATTATTAGTCGGTTTTTATAATATTATTTTTATTTTGTTTTTTTTGGTATAAAAAATCAAATGATAGATGAGTTTGTTATAAAATATTGATTTGACTTTCAATCACAAAATATGTTTTTATTATTATTAAAGTTAATGATTTATAAATAACTATTGATATTCTATACTTATTATTTATCTATATATATCATATATAACTTATTTTTCTTTCTATTAATATTTAGATATATTGTAGTATAGATTTTTGTCACTTTAAATTTAATCCATATTTATTAAAATTGTGTCACTAAAACTTTTTTACAAATTATTCTATACATAATGATTGATATTATTATTATTTTTATACAAAACTCAGGGATCTTTATAACTAACTCTACGCTCAATATACGTAACGTTAGCCGAAAACATGAGGGAAAGTATTATTGTTTGGCAACTAATTCGGTCGGAAGGGGAAAAAGTAATGATTTCATACTTTCTATTGACTGTAAGTACTCCTTATATAATCTCAAAGTAAATATAGTATATATTTTTTTGTTACTTTTTAAATATTTTTTTTAATTATACCTCTACTTAATAATATTAATAATATGTATGTGCGCTACTGTTGAAAGCTATCGATAAATTATTAATATATAAGTATTTCTATTAATTTTGTGTATATATACTGTATATATCTAATATCAGCTCAAATAACAATTATCTTTTTTTATTACGAAACTACTATATACTTATAGCCAATACTTCTTATCCATCTTTTAGTCAATTCATCTAAATATAAGTCGGCTTTTAGTTAAAGTGCAGTCACTTTCATGGAGATCAAGGCATTGAAAGTTAAGCCTATTGTTTATAATATACACTCTGTGTCTGTATTGACTACAATATGGGATACATTATTATGATTACTATTGATTGTGATTATTGTGATTATTACTATTACTAATCTATAGATTTAAGAAATTTATTCAATGTTAAATAAAATATTTTTATTAATTTTTAAAAAAAAACTAGTTTATACATAAATAAAATAATTATTTGTATATATATTTATAAAATGTGAAAAAATATACCCAAACTTTATTTAAGACTCTTTTTCATTTGAGATTTTACACTATATATTATATACTTTGAGCTAAATCGAGTGAAAACAAACTAAACTATATATTATTTGCACAAAAATATATTACTTTAATATTAAATTTAGACAAATATTATATTATAGATGTGGACAACAATATGTTGTATTTCACATATTGTATTATATAAGAGACAATAATATTCATAGATAAATTGGACAGTAAATAAATTTAATAGATTTTAAATTTTAAAAAATATTTGCACACATAAAAACTAAATTACCAGGGTTTACTTAATTTTCGACAATTTCATATTTTTTTATCATATTTTGAGTTATACTAACTGATAGTTTTATCACAATATGTACTTAATAATAAAATTTATGAACAAATTTTTATACTTTTAAATTTAATTCCTTATAAAATTAATAAAATAATAAAGTTTGCTATTCATTGGAATTATTATTATTAAATAAATTGTATTAATTTAATTTTAAATATATTTAACAATAACGATATTTAGAAAAAAATTATAATTTTTGGTTTCAATTAATAGATGCACCCATTTGTAAAAGTGGTCAGAAAATAGTATACGGAGTCGGTTTGGACGAAACGGCCCGAATTTTATGCGATGTCGACGCCCGGCCATCTCATGTCACCTATCAGTGGACATTCAACGATACCATTGATCCGACTCTAAAGTTTTACAGCGAAGGTCTTCGTAGTGTATTATTATATACACCAAAATCCCGCCATGACTTCGGTTATCTGAGCTGTCGGGGCACTAATGTGGCCGGCATTCAACAGTCACCCTGTGTTTACACAGTCATTCCCGCCGGTAATGCCCAACACTTTTTGTGTGTGAATATATTAACATAAATTAATTGTACGACAAATAAATGATCAAAAAAAATATATAATCAAATATTTACTTATGATAATTGTCTGAATGTTTAAAGACATTTGTTTTTGTTAACTGAAAAAATCAACAAAAAAATTCTTAACACAAACACAAAACTTTTAGTGAATACCAATTGTATTAATATTATTATTATTTAGAGAAAAAAAATCTAATTATTTTATTTAATTTTATTRCTTTAATTATCTAAAGGCAAACCAGAAGCTGTAGTTAATTGTGAGACTCATAACATCGGTGTGTAAAACCTTTTTGATTATGATTTATRTGATATCATAAATAACAAAACAACTATTTTTTTTTGAAAATTAAATTTAAATTACAAATAGGTTTTACATCGTTAACCATAAGCTGTTCGCCCGGTTATGACGGAGGCCTACAACAGACGTTTGCGTTGGAAGTGTTTCAGAAAAGTGATGACAAATTAGTACTCAATCTGACCAACAGTTTGGTGACTACCTTTGAATTAAGTGCTTTACAACACAATACCGATTATAAAATTAAAGTCTACGCCAATAATGTTAAAGGCAAAAGTGAACCGTTCACCACTTGGGCAAAAACCAACAGTCCTCCTGTATCGACACCAGGTTTGTTCACAATAATCCAAATACTATTAATAATAATAATAATGCAAATAATAAAACTTAGATTAAAATAATATGAATAATTTGCAGAAATATCGGCTAAAACTGATGAATCTAATGGAGTAACAGAAAAAATTGTGATAATAGCTGTTATATTAGCATTGATTGCAATACTTTTGGTAGTATTTTGTAAGATTTTGCGTAAATTAAAACAAAAAGTCGGCGAAAGTGATGACGAAGACAATGTCGACGACGACAACAAATCTGAAGAGACCGGCGATTATACTGCTGGCGATGACATTCATAGTCAGCTAAAGAGTTATCACAATCTTAACGGAAGCGCCACTCGTAATGACAATTATAGTAACTCATTGCCAGCGGCGACCAGTTTAGTCAATTATACATCAGATTTAAGTTTTATTTAAATTAATATAATTATTATAATTTACAGATTATATCAATGAAGTCAATAATAGAGAGAGAAGTAATCAGGACTGCTATCAGATATATGAAGTTCAACTCCAAGAAGACTTAAATGATTTTTACCATCAAAACGACTGTATTTATATTAATCGCGATGTCAACAGTCCAATGATGTCGGAACCGGGTGTCCATTGGTCACCAAATGTTAGAAATGCTTTAAAAAAATTATATTTCAATTTTAAAAAAAAATAAATATATTGTGATAYAGGTTTCGACTAAATCAAGTTGTCTTGAAATGTCTTATCCATCGATGGACACCAATACCTTAGGACGATATCATAATAGCAATAATTATAATCAATATTTTTATAGCAATACAATTGCTGGTAATAGAAATGTATGTATTATTTATTGTAATAAATTTTATGATAAATAATTGATTTATAAAAATTGATTTAAAAGGCACACCGAAAAAGGACACAATCTTATACATCAACACCTGTTTGATAATAAAATTGCTTTTTTTGTTATTATTTTGCACACAATTTATTAAAATTTTTGTTAATATTAATCATTAAATCTTCTTAAAATTGTTAACATATCTATCAAATAATAGAATTATTATTATTAATAAAAACATTTTTAATTATTTTATTAAATTTATTAATGTAACAAATAAAAGCAATAAATAAATAAATAAAGATATGATAAATAATAATATTTTTAGATAATAAATAAATATTGTATATAAGTTATTGATAAGCGTAACATTTATTTATGTATATATATTATATTATATTATATATTATATGTATTATAACATTATATATATATCTTATATTAAGATATTTTAAATTTAATATTTAAAAATATTCAAAAAAAAATTTAAAAATATTATACTTTTGTGTGTGTGTGTGTGTGTAGCATTTCATTTTGCGAATTTTAAATTCTGACTTCAGATTATACTACTAATAATGTATAAAAGTTGCATTAAAATTTTGATATCTCTTCGATAACATAGACAAAATATCAAAGTAAAAAAATTTTAAAAATTTTTTTAAAGTATAATTGAATAAAGCATTAAAACAAGCATAAAAATATTATAAAATTTTGATATTCTTCGTGAACATGAAAATACATCAAAAAAATTTTAACATTTAATATAAATAAAAATAAGATATAATAGATAAAAATTTTATTTTTTCTAAAATTGTTGCAAAAGTATGATAGCTAAATATTTTGATAACTTCTGATAATATGTCTATAGTCGAGTTTATTACAATATCAATTAATTTACATGATATTCAGTTTATTAATTTAATCATTTGATATTTTAATATATATTTTATATACTTAATCATTTATATTTACATGACTAAAGTTGAATTTATTTTATCATATGAGTCATTTGACAATATGACTAAAATCAACTGATAATTAATTTGCTAAGATAATATTTTATAAATTTTTTTTATAATAATTTTTTTGATCAATACATAAAGTATAATAATAATATTATTTTCTGGGCTTTTATAACATTTAAATATATCTAAAAAATATTAATAAGTTGCCATTAATATGACAGTATTATTACCTATCATTAGTATTATAACATTGGATATTACGTTAATGTACATAAAATGCTATCATTTAATATAAATATAGCTGTAATGTAGCTAAAAATGTTATTTTCTATAATTGTTGACAATATCTAAATATTTGATAACTTTTGATAATAAGTCATACGATTCACAATATAATTAATTTAAGTGATATTCAATAATTTAATTTATTTTAATATATATTTTATATAATTAATTAATTAATTAACATGAGTACAACATTGATTTAGTTTTATGACAAAATATTAAATACTGTAGATATCAAAATAAATTATTTTTATAATAATTTTTTTGAAATGTCAATTTAATTATCTGCGATTTTTATTTTTGATTTAAATTAAAATAAATTGTATTTAAAAYACAACTAATTTAAAAATGCCTTTAAGTTTATAATAAAATTATTTGACATACATTATCAATGCTCTATAAATTAGTGTCACTATTGATTCATACATTTTGTTTACTTTTATCATATGATAGTTATAATTGAATGTCACTATTATTGTGATATAAACTTCTTAAGAGTATATTAATTGTAAAAATTTATAAATTAAATAACTATTAAAACATAAGCATCACATCCAAAATATTCAAACTTATTTAATATAAATCAAAATAATTTACATTATTTTTTACTATTAATAACGATAATTTTAAAAATGTTATAATAATTTTTATTAARTAATTATAAACATTTTAATAATTTTGGCTATTTTTATTTAAATTATATAAGTTCAMTCAAATGAGTTGGGTCAAATGTTTTTTGGATATTATAAGCTTAAATATTATTAATAATTTATTATTATTTTATAGATTTTAATTTTGGAGATTTTGAATTAGATATTATAAGTTTTGAGATTATAAATTTGTATAAATCAAATTAGATATTTTCATTTGGATTTTATGAGTTTGGATACATTGTATTAGACCCAAACATAAACATATTGTACAATAAATTTGAAAAATCGTATCTATAAATAACTTTATATATTTTTCATACAATTCTAAATACAGTATAATATTTAAATAAAATAAATGCTATTACAAAAAAATTGTTGATAACTAGCAAATAATTGGCATAAATTACTTTATAAAATATAAAACTAATAGAAATACAACGAAATAAATACAAAAAGACATGTTTTTAAAAACATTAATTTTAAAAAATATTTAAAAAAATTATTCATTAGTATATTATTGCTGCTAATAATAAACTTTTTGTTAAAACTCATAAAATCATTAATTGTCATTGCTATAAATTCATATTTCTAATTATTGTTTAATAATTTTCCATAATTTATATGCATTATTAGTGCTCAAGTTTTTAAAATATAAACAATTAAAAGATTTTTAAATAATATTTGTTATAAATGACTACAAAATATGTTATTATTATAAAATTTATTTATTTAAAAAAGATATACTGTATTAATAGTCTTGAATATGTTTACATAAATATTTGCACAAAAGCTATTAAACGCATTTATCAATTTGTTATAATACGGTACTTGTTGTTTAAATTTCTTTAAAGTAAAAAAAAAGTTTTATTAATGGTATCATTATTTAAATTGTTTGTTTTTTATTTCACAAATATTTATGAAATATTTTTTTGATGACTAAATAAATRTTATAATATTTTTAGTAACTTTAGAGTATATTATAAAATAGCAAAAGTATTAATCATTAAATACATATTATATAGTTTATATTATACAGTTCAATTTACTAAATTTGTTACTGTATTTAATTAATAAAAAGATATTAACAAAAATATAACCTATTAATAATAATATTATAAATACAATACTTTATAAACTAGTAAACGGTATTTAAAAATCAAAAACTAAAAATAAATTTATTATAAAAGTTTGTGTTAAATTATCATCAATATTATATCTAAATTACTTGTATAAGATTAACGATAATACATGTATAATCATTTAGATCACTTAGAGATGAGTAAATCGAAATTTCTAAATAATGTTTCCACAAAATTTTCAAGGTTTCAATCAAAATATATAAATTCAATTTATATCATAGTTCAGGAAATTTATAAAAATGTGTTAAACTGTATTAATTTTGTTAATTTTTAATATTAATTAAATAAGTACTAGTATTACGAAATATTAATCATAGAAAAAATAAAATTTATATAAGGGTTTAGAAATATTATAGAAATTTCTGTTTACATTCCTTTTTAGTCATTTATAACATTATTATTTTATTGCTATTATATTTAATTTATTATTATTTTAATCAATCTTTGACATCTGTATATATGACATATTTATATATATATATATATATGTGATAACATTGATACTAAAAATAAATTACAAATTAAGCAATGTTTATGTTATTTACGGTAAATAACAGTTAATTATAAGACAAAAACAAGTGAAACAAACTATATTGATAATTATTTGTAAATCTTTATAATATTTAAATTGATTATTTATATAGTTAACAAAAATATATTTGATCTATKGTTTAGTTTCTTAATAACTAAAAGATAACTAAAAGATAACTAAAAGATAACTAAAAGATAACTAAAAGATATCTAAAAAAAATAATTAAAAGATAACTAAAGGATAACTAAAGGATAACTAAAGGATAACTAAAAGAATATTAAGACAAAAAATTATTTATTTACTAAAAAACATTTTTCTGATTCTATTAAAACCAATAATAGAGTATTTTTTGTATTAGTTATAAATAAATGGTAACTAAGTATTTAAWTTATAAGTTTAACTAATATTACATAAGATTATGTGAGAAACTATACTATATTAACAATTATAATTTATCTAAAGATGATTTTATATCATTGTTTATAAAATTATTCACTACAATTAAATTAATAATTAATAATCTTTTAATAAAACATAAAAAATAATTCATAGTTTGTTTATTAAGAAAAAATAAAAAAAAGTGTTAAATTAAAACAATTTATCCTTTAATATGTAGAAAATAAACTAAAAAAAAATAAAATATAAATTTAATTAAACTAATAAATCAATTGATTTATTATTTAACAGAAACACTTGTATAGTTGTTAATGACATCGACAAAAGTGCGATGAAATATAAATATAAATTTTATATAAATGTTAATTACATATAAAATCGAGTGCATATTATTATTATTATTATTGTTTGACAAAAAAACACTTTGTTTCTATAATTTTTTTTACAAACACTTATATAACAAATAAATAGCAATTATTATTTTCTAATAAATAAATTAAAATACCGTTTCTTAACTTTACTATCAAACATGAATCAACAAATTCAGTAAATATAGTATATTTTTTTCTTTTATTGTTTTAATTAATATATTTAATGATAATAATAATTATTATTATAATTACAGAAATTATTAATGAAATGCATTATTAATATGCATTTGACGCGATACACATAGGATATAATAAATAATGAATGAAATAATTAATTATTGATAATAAAAAATACAATTAATTGATTTATAAATCTTATAATGAAATCGAAGTCAATTGTATAAACAATATGTAATCATTGATTGCAATAAAACTTGCGATTCACTAACAAAAATATCTTACAAAACAAAAAAAAACTTTATATCTTAATAACGTTAACTATTGGTAACAACAAGTGATGACAAAATACATACCGAACCGTTTCCAACAGCAAAACGGCGGTCATCTGAATGCCGCATATCTTAATGATCTCAACGATGACAGCGAGAGTACAACTGATCGCGAGTTTTCCAATTATATTCCGTCTTCGTCCGTAGTTTTGCCCGAATTTCTTAAAAATTTGGCCACAAATCGGCAACAAAAAAATTCACGAAACAATAATCTTGAACTTACATCAAATGTTAGTCCAGAAACTGACGCTAATATGAATGTCATCACAGATGTCATACCACACGAAGACTTTTATCGACGCGACAATACTATTCACAAGAAGTCTCGCAGACCTGACATTGAAGAGCTTCACTTACCATACAATTTAGGCAAAAAGGTATTTGAGTCACAAGTTTTGTCTCAAAAAAATTAATATAAAATATTTTTTGTTGGTATTGATGGACACATATTTGATTTAATTAATTATTCAAACATTTTTTTCAGAGTATTGATGGCGACAATAATGAAGACAGCAATGTTAAAAGTACTAAACTAGGATGGATTGATGGCGTCTATGTATATATATAATATTTTATATATTATTTTAAAAAATATGATTCAAATATTTTATATAAATTTTGATCACTAGATCCGGACAATGATGAACCTGTTTGGTGTTATGTTATTTCTGAGGATGGGTTGGATGGCGGGTCAGGCAGGAGTCAGTAAGTGATCATTAGTTAAATCATAGTTGATTTTATCATACAGTCATTTAAATAAATTATTTAATAATAAAAAAATTATCTCAAACTTATTTCTAATTAGTATTAGCATTGGTACAAATACTTGTGGCAACAACTATCACTGTAGTGACCACCACCTCAATGATAGCTATGTGTACTAATGGTAATATAGGTGGCGGTGGTATATATTCAATGGTATCGCGAACGGTTGGCCACGAGGCCGGTGGAGTCATTGGGTTTATGTTTACCTTTACTAACGCGGCATTTGTTGGACTTAACGTTTTGGGAACCGCTGAAAGTGTTTCCGATATTTTAAATGTCTGTATAAATTATATTAAAAACTATATATTCAATATCTACAGTATATACTCAATATTGTCAATGTTTTGTTAGGCCTTCAATACAGGCATATGTCAGGTGCCGTCCGAAACCAACGATCAGCGAATTATTGGTTATATATGTCTTATAATAATAGCCGCCATTCCTATCATTAGTCTAGAGTTCGAGTCAAAGACAATGATGTTCTTCTTCTTAACTTTGGTTGTGTCGCTCATTGACTACTTTGTCGGATCATTTATACCGCCAACAGAGCTTCAACAGTCACAGGGATTGGCCTATTGGCACAAATATGTTATTGTTCCCAATTTGTTTCCCCGATGGGATGGTTCAGATTTTTTCGGTGTGTTCGGCGTATTTTTCCCGTCGGTCACCGGCATATTTACCGGTGCCAGTATGTCGGCTGACCTGAAAGAGCCAGCATCGGCCATCATAAAGGGCACTTTCATGGCCATAGCCACCACATCCACGACGTACTCCATTATTGTCATATTTTTGGGTTTTACGATTGTCGCCTATTCAGATGGCAACGCTGCTTCAATTATCTTTAACAACCAAACCTGTGAGGCGGCCAATAACTGTCCCTTTGGTCTAATCAATAACTTTCAAACTATGGCACTCACGGGCGCCATATCGCAGACCGGCATTAAAATAGAACCATTAATATATGCGGGAATATTTGCGGCCACTCTGTCATCAGCACTGGGCTGTTATACAGCCGCTCCCAGAATATTTCAGGTTTAAATTTATACATACAGTATATAAAAAACAATTTATTTAAAATTAAATATACATCAAATGGGTTCAGGCTTTCTGTGACGACCATTTAGTACCAGTGATTACATGGTTTGGCAAAGGTTATGGACCGAGTCGTGACCCGAGACACGGCTATATTATTACGTTTATAATTGCGGCTATATTTGTGGCAATCGGTGACGTCAACACTGCGGGTGTCTGGATATCAAACTTTTATTTGGGCGCCTTTTTTATTGTCAACATATCTTTGTTTCACGTTTCRATGGTTAATCCCATCAGCTTTAGGCCAGGCTTTAGATTTTACAACAAATGGATCAGTTTGATTATAGGCCTGTTTTGTGTGGCACTTATGTTTTTATTTGATTACATATCGGCAGCAGTTGTTTCTGGACTTATTATAATCATATATTTGCTGATGTTTTTTGTCGACCCATGTATGTTAGCTATCAATTAACAAATTATTTTTTTTCTAATTATTTGTTTTATGTTAATCTCAAAAGCAAAGGCAAATTGGGGCTCATCTACCGAAGCGTGTTGTTTTGACTGCGCCCGTAGTCTAACTTTCCGTTTGAATAAACAGGAAGACCATATTAAAAGCTATCGACCAATCGTATTGTTGCTATCGGGAAACCCGAAAAATCGTCAGGTATTGGTTGATATGGCCAATAGAATCACTAAAGGTCACGGTATGCTATTTCTATCGCACGTTACGGAAGGTCCGCTCTCCTATAAGACTAGGGAACGGGTGATCGACTCCCAGAGAGTCTGGATTAAGAGCGAACGTATCAATGCCTTCTATAAACTGATTGAATCGGAGTTTCTCAGCGATGGTATTCGCAATCAGATGCACTCAACAGGTGTGGGAAAGTTTACACCAAATATTGTTATGTTGGGCTATAAAAGTGATTGGAGATCAGCTAAAGATGACGATCTGCGCGATTATTACGATGTCATACACAATGTCTTGGAAGCACACTATTCGCTGGTTATGTTTCGGGTCAAAGAGGGTCTCGACTTTTCCGATCATTTTGTCGCAACATTTAACAACTCTTTAACTGTTAATCGCATGGAAAACAGTTAGTATTTWAACAATTTTTTTTTAAAAATTAGTTTAAATCATGTTTTTTATATAAATTATATTTTTTATCAATAAAATAGATGGAGAAATCTATTCAATATCATCGACAATGGATTCAAATACCAATGAAACAACAACAACGAAGACACCGATGTCGCACATGGAGTGCCACCGGTTAGCCAATCGGTTTAAATATAAGCAATCGCCCGGTTTTATAGATGTCTGGTGGCTCTATGATGACGGAGGACTCTCTCTAYTAATACCCTATATCTTGATAAATGACAAAYTATGGCAAAAATGTAGACTAAGAGTGTTTACCGTTGCTGAAGGCAATCAGGAACTAAATGTCATCAAAAATAAGTATATAATTAATTATCTATAAAAAAAACTATAATACAATAAATGTGTAAATAATATATAGGATAATATTGAAAATATTAATTTTGTAAAACACACAGTTTGTCTGAATTGTTAAAAAAATTTCGCATACCTTTCGCTGATGTGTACGCCCTGTCCTACGATGATGTCGAGCTATCCATTGAAACGTTTGTATAACTTATTGATAACAATTAGTTTTTTTTWAAATAATCAATATTTGACTAAAATAACAATTTATTAAAACATTCATTTCTTAGTAAAAGAAAGTTTGACTCAATACTKGARAATCGTATTATGGATGACATTACACCCATTATCAAGACATCACCTAAAGAACTATTTTCATTCAAAGAACAGGTAGTTTTTTGTGACTAATAAACACATAATTAGTATATTAAATGACTTTATTATTATTATTATTATTATTGAAGACAACCAAAACTATGAAACTGAGAGAACTGATGGTTAAATACTCGACTTCGTCGACATTGATAACACTGTAAATGATTTTTTTTTTGATAAATATATTTTGCATCTTTATTTGTAAACTTAACACAAATATTATTTATTTAACAAATTATTTTTGTATTTCATAGGACACTACCGATTCCTCGCAAATACAAGTGCTCGGCTACACTATACATGTCATGGCTTGAAGTGTTAACCTATGATATGCCGCCTCTATTACTGATTAGAGGCAATCAAAAAAGTGTGCTAACGTTTTATTGTTAAAAAATGATATTGACTTTTAATTTAATTATGTTGTTATTGTATGCATTTAGTTTGATTAATACAGTTTAATTGACGCTAATTTCCATAAATTTGCTTGAATTTATTTATTATACTATATTATTGAATTAAAAACAAAAATAAATGCAATTATAGTATATTGTAAAGTACGATATGTTATTGTTATTTTTTAGTTTAGTTGTAAAAATACTTAACAATTAATTTATATATTATTAATTTGTGATGATTATTAGAAATGATAAATAAATAATACAATGAATATCTTATTTATTAATAATTTTAATTGTTGCAATTTCCTTTTGAATATATTAAAATGTATTGCATTAATAATTTATAAACAATATTAATATATACAGACATAATCATATATCATATTAATATAGATACTGTATAATTTATATATTTTTATTTTATATAATAATAATAACAATAATAATAATATTAAATTTTTAAAAATAAAACATAATTTATAAAAATTAATTAACTTTTAAAAATGGATACTATTTTTTAAATATTGAGATTCAATATATAATTATTATATTTTTAATATAGAAAATAAAATCTACTGTTATATTAAATTACATTTATAATGAATGTTAATTTTTTTTATATAATTGAAATTTATTATTATTTTAAAATAAAATATTACAAAACAAATTATTTTTAAAAAATTACAAGTTACATTTTGAAATCGATTTAATTTTGATGTAATTATTCAATTATTAGCAAGTTTATATAACAACATTTAAAAATAAAACTACTAATTTTTTGCTAATTTTTAAACAGATATAATTATAACAAATTAGTTAATAATATCATCCATTTTTAATAAAGTTTTACATATATATATAGTGTACTAAATAATATCCAATTTAATCTATTAATTGAGATGTGCTCTAAATTCTTATTAGTTTTAATTATAACAATAATCTGCATAAATATAAAAGGTAATTATTATTATTATTATTATTATTAATAGTAGTAGTAGTAGTAGTAGTAGTAGTAGTAACAGTAATAGTATATTATTATTAAAATTATATCTATAAATAATTATTTGTTATTTAGCTAAAAGCATACTTGTATTATTTGATAATATGAAATAAAAATATCAATAATTTCAGTAAATGATGGCAGAAAATACCATAAAAAGTCAATGGGAACCGATAAAAGTTCAATTAATTACAAAAACTGCGGAATAACTAAGAAAAAGGCCGGCAATATTGTTGGCGGCGAAAAAGCGGCTGAATATGAGTTCCCATGGATTGTATCGTTTCAGAGACCAAAAGGCAACTTAATGGTACACTTCTGCGGCGGTTCCATAATCAATGACCGATGGCTACTGACGGCGGCCCACTGTTTTCAAGGGTATGCCTACAACACACACATACACACACATTCATATTTGTATTTTTTCTATAATCAGATGATTGTTATTTATTTTTTGTTTGTTTGTTGAATTTAAAAAGTGTATTCAATACGACGATGAGAAAGATGAAAGCTGTGGTGGGAACTACTCAATGGGCATCAATTGGCACTAATGGGGCCGCCTATGAGTTTGAAGGGGTTTTTAATCACGAAAATTATGATCCGGAAGTCTATGCCAATGATATATCGCTAATCAAGACTAAAAAACCGATTGAATTTAGTGATTCAAAAACCATGTATTTTATCAATAGTGTGTGCATTAGTGATGAAAAGACCAAACTTCCCGCTACGGCCACTGTTTACGGTTGGGGTTATCTGAAAGAAGAAGGTGAGCCCAGTCCTGATCTAATGAAAGTAACGGTTTCCAAATATGACACAAAACTATGTAACGATGCCTATCAAGAATTTGTCGGCAACTTTACGCCCCAAATGTTTTGCTATATGTCTCCCGGAAAAGATTCGTGTAAAGTATGCAATCTTTAAATAATTAGACAATATTTGATAAAAAATAATTTATTATTATTTTATTTGTTTGTTTGTTATATTTATAAACAATTTAATTTAATTGCTTATATTTTTAAAAGGGAGATTCTGGTGGACCACTTACTGCAGTTATGAAAAAGTAAAAATCATTCAAAGTTTTGTCGATTGTTTTGTTTTATAGAAAATATTAATATTTGTGATTAAAACTTTTTTTTTTAATTATTATTAGAAAGGGTACCCAAATAGGTATTGTATCATTTGGACATGGATGTGCCCGACCTAAAACACCCGGTATCTATCAAGAGGTGGGCAAATTTCATGACTGGATAGTCGAAACTATTAACAAACATTAATTATTTGACTTATTTTGATGAATGATTGTTTGCGTTTAATAAATTGTAATTAATTCAAAACAAATTTTTTTTAATCAACTATCTATGCAATACAATACTATTACAATAATTTATATAATTAAAAATAATTAAATAAATGTAGTTATTTTTAAATAATTATATTATAAAATTTCTAGACAATAAAAATGTAATTAATTTTATGCAATAAATAATTAATTTACTATAAAAATGTCAGATATTTATTTACATATTTATTTCTATAATATATATTTACATAATAAATATAATATCATTTTTATTATATTATCAAAATAAACTTATGAAATACATTAATATACAAATGTTGTTTCAATTCAAGTATAAATATCACTTAATAATAAAATCTATGTTATTTAAATCTGCTATCTTATTGTTTTTAATTATAAATCAATGTAATAAAAATTAAATCAAATTTAATTATAAATTATTTATGTTATATTTTACTTACTATATTGAAATAGGCTTATTAAGCAAAAAATCGGGATATTTGCCACTAGTAGGCAACAATTTCACTAAATCTGGAAATGATTTCTAGTACAGTAAAAATATTTGAAATTAATTATAATTAAATTATATAAAATCATTTTAATTTAATATATATATATATATCAATTTGATTTATTTGATTAGTTATCAAAAAAAGACTATTACGACTACGAATGTATATAAAGGTCCGTCAACACGAATCAATCCATCAAATTGTGGAAAAATTGGTATCTCTGGGAGGATAGTGGGCGGCAATGAAGCCGACATACGAGACTTTCCGTGGATGGTATCGTTTCAAAAGACAATAGGCTCCAAATATGAACACATTTGTGGCGGATCTATCATTAATCCCCGATGGATACTAACAGCTGGTCATTGTTTTTTCGGGTAATTTTTACATTATTTAAATTATACCATTTCCTCTAACATGTATTGTTTTATTTTTGGATTTGAGACATAAACATTCATTGGGTAAAATTCGCGCAATGGTTGGATCAACAAATTTAAATGATACCAATGAAGGAAACACATACAACATAGAAAAACTGGTTATTCATGAAAACTTTGAACGAATAAACTATAACAATGATATTGCATTAATTAAAGTTAAACACCCGATTGAGTATAAGAACAATGGTGCCAATCATTTTGTTAACTGTGTTTGTCTACCGGCACCTAATGATAATCCACCGAAAAATGTCAGAGTTTACGGATGGGGACGGTTAGGTCAGTTTGATTCTGTGAGTAAAGTGCTGATGAAAGTGAATCTACAAAAGTCAGATACTAGTAAATGCAATGATGTCTATAGGAAATATGTGGGACAGTTTACCAAAGAGATGATATGCTACACAAACCCGGGTAAAGATGCCTGTCAGGTATGTTACCTTTAAGTATGGTAACAATAATTTATGACAAAATACTAATTGTTTCCCAATATAATAGGGTGATTCTGGTGGACCACTATCAGCCATTGTCAATGAGTTTGTATAACAATTTGTTTGATCTTTTTTTAAAAATATATTACAAACAAACTAAAAACGACTAATTCATTAAAAAATTTTAGTAAAATTATAAAAAATAATATTCATTAAAACTGAATTAATTTTATTACATTAATATAATATAGAAAATAAAATTATTGAAAAAATATAATCAATTATTCGATTAGACATAATCCATTATAATCCATCCATCCAGAATAAAAATTTAATTTAATATTAATAAATATTATTTCTATTTTTTACAACAATTTTCATTTAGAAAAGAGTATCAATTTGGTATCGTTTCATTTGGCCAGGGATGCAATGAAAACAACTATCCCGGTGTTTATACAAATGTTGCACTTTATAGAGATTGGATTATTAAAACTATCAAAAAATAAAATCTAGTATTTGAATTAAATTAGGGTTTTGTTATTTTTGTATAATCACATATTTTTTATATACTGTATTCAACAGTATAATACCTACAGTAAATAATAATAATTTTATTAACATATATTAAATTATAATATTAACATAATATACTAAATAAAAAATTTAATTATATATTTTTATAATATTCAGATAGCTTTGACAACAGTTGGATCATCCCTATGACTATCGTGTCGTACCTTTTGGTCGCCGACACCCACCATAACAGGGTTTCGTTCTCTGTTTGGATCAAAAGGTGTACTAAACTGTTCATCCATTGTCTCATATTTGTTGGTTTCTGATTCATTTGTTGACTCAGTTGTTGTTGTAGTCGTCGTCGTTGTTGACGTTGTTGTGGCCGACGATGTTATAGTCACCCATTCATTTTGTATCTTAAAAGGTGTCGTCACATCAATCGTATAAATTTTGGTAGTCTGTAGACCCACTTGACCACCGATGTCTTTCTCCACACAGATTACCACATTTGACGCGTATCTATGTTGAGAAGGAGTTGGCGGCACTTCTGTAGTAGTAGTAGTTTGTTGTCCATTGGTTTTTCTATTGTTTTTGAACAGATTATCAAAAAATTTTACCACTTTTTGTACAAATTTGCCGACTTGTGCTAAAAATTTAGTAAATGATAATATGCTTTATGTAAATAAAAGTTAGCAATAAATAAATAAATATATGAATACCGAAAGCATTTTGCCACCACTGACTAAATTTATCCCAAAATGTCCGTTTGTCGGTCTCCGATAGGTTACGACTGGATATCTTATATTTGCGGAACACCTCTTCGGGCATATTCTCAGGTTTTTCTGGACTATAACAGCGGACAGACTTTTTCGAGTCATTAGTCGTCTTCTGGTAAACTGGTTTACAGTCGATCACTACCGCTATGATAGTGACAATCAAAGTAAAACTAAATATTAAATTAATGGCAAACATTTTTTTATTGTATTTTTTAATCTATCAGAAAAATTAGGTTTCAAACTGTATGTGATATTGAACTTAACAATTGATTTCAAAAATGTTTTGCATTATTAATTGTTTGACTAATCTGTTTTGTAGTGCATATTCAATTGAAATTATATTTATTGTAATTTGCATTTTTAAGCTGAATCAACATGATCATTTATTTGATTCATTTTAAATAACAAACTTGTATATCATTAGTACTTTTTAATTAAAAACATATTTAATATTTATTACATGTTAATTACAAATTTTAATAATGTTAATGATATTCAAAAATAATTTTCCATATAATCAATATATAGAATCTATAGATTATAAATATAAAAAATTATTAAAACAAATTGCTTTATTTAATAGTAACTTTTTTAATTGTATTTGTTTATTAAATAAAATAATAAATATTTTTAAATACATGGCCTCTAATTAATTTTAAATGCTTGACAAATATGACAAATAATTATCTATGAAACATAATAACTATAAATTATTTATTTATCTTAAAGTCCTTTAAGATTGATTTCATTTATTTGTTTATAAACTCTATTAAAATATAGCAATTTATTTATGAATTCATTAGAAAACTTGATGCAAATTATTTAATAAATTATTGTTGACTTTGATAATAACCATATCAATCATTTTTCTTAACAATGTTTAATTGCTAATAGATATTTAAATAATAATTATCATATTATTATAAATTGACATTTAAATTTATAGCATATTTTATGGGGACATCAAATATAATCTATGTTAGCGTGTTTTAACTCATATAATTAAAATGTAAACAAATAATACTTTTAATCATAAATATTGAGATAAAAAAAGTTTTGCTTAAATAATTTAATATATAGAATAGTATTTACTATTTATTTCTATTAAACTAAAACAGTAAATAAATATCATTTCCTAAATAAAAAACTTTTATTTAAACTATGCAAACATGACTTTTAATTTCACACAGTTTTTATCATTATTAATATTATTATTAACATTATATTTGGTTAATAACAATAATTTTGCCACAACTCTTGCCAGCAGTAGATATGACGGTATTATTATAAATATAACTAATAGAWAACTAATAATATTAAAAAAAACTATTTTTTTAATCATCAGATTATGAGTTCCTATTAGAGAAGTGCTGCGATGTCGGCACTAAACGGGCCAAACAAATGCCGACCGGTGGCTGTGCGTACAGTAACACATCGTTTGACAGACTTGTGGTCAACTCAGAGTTTCGTCGACAGTGCGAACATGTGGTCGAGATCTGCTGTTTCAAAGAGCACCGGAGCCGACACTGCGATGAGGGTAAGTCATATGCCCGATCAAATGGTGACTGCAGTGGATTGAATACCGGACATACCATCAGTCCATTGCTCAATGAGTCGGCCAAAGAGTGTTGTCTATCGTGCAAATTGGGTCTAATGGCACGTAATGATCGGTTCCCCTGTACATTCAACGCTCATGGCACTTTTGGATTGGGATATCCCTATGAGGATGTCTACTACGAGTGCTGTCAGCAAAATGTCGAAAACATTAGAAGAAGTGGTAAATACAGTATATGCGATTTTTAAATACTAGATAATTGCCTTTTTTAAACACTCAACAAATTAGGTGCATCAATTAGCATATGCGACACTACTGCATCTCCCTGTGCCCATAATTGCTACGATCCCGGTGCCGATGTCGGTCCTGTAAGATGTTCATGTTTTAAAGGATATCAATTGGCAAATAATGGCAGAGACTGTGTGGACATCGATGAATGCGAAGAAAAGACACATAACTGTGATCTGAGTAAACAACAATGTGTCAATAATGTGGGAGCTTTTGAGTGTATAAACAGTACGGCCAGACAACAACATATACAAGAATCACATACCTGTCCTAATGGTTATAAGTGGAACAGTAAATATAAGCGATGTTTAGGTCAGTCATTATTTAATATATATATAATTTATTTATTTTTTACATAAGCATTGTCAAATAGATATCATTATACTGTAAATTTAACGAATGCAATAATTTTTATATAGTTAATAACTATTTTTTTAAAAGCATACTAATAATCTCTTATTAGCATTGAATGCATTAAATTTAAAATAGTGAAATTACTGATCATACAAATAATATATAAATAATATAACTAATTTTTATGTGTTGTCTTAATTTTAAGCAAACATTATTTAGCAAAAAAAAGGTATGATATTTTGACATTGAATCATAGCCTATGATAGTTAATAAGTTATTATTAGTTATTAGTTATATTAATAGATTTCAAAATTAAAAATATTAAGTATCAATACTGTACTGTATAGTAGTATTCATATTAATATATTTATTAAATGTTTTTTAATAGTTAATAATTAAAGCAAATATGTTTTTAATATACGTGCTTTTAGTATATTAAATGCTAATTTAAAATTTGAAAAAATTATAATATAAAAATGTGACTAAAATGGAGAGGGAAAATTTTTCAAAAAAAAACGATAATAATCAATGACTAATTATAATAAGCATCATATGATATGTTATCAAATATCAAAAACATTTAATTGAATTAATATTTATGGTTATATATTGTTTGCTTAAAAATATATTATGCATTATAAGCATATGTATTACATAACAAATTAATTAACAGACTTTGACGAGTGTTTCGCCAAAACCGATGATTGCAATCGCGTGACACACGTGTGTAAGAACCTGTTGGGATCATTCACGTGCATTATGTTGGGAACTACGTGTCCACCGGGATTCAAGAAAGGTCCCGGTGGAGACCGAGACTGTCAGGACATAGACGAGTGTCTGGAAAATAATCATCAATGTCAGGAACCATTAGAAAACTGTATCAACTCTCAGGGCGCCTATTATTGCGAACAACTGCCAGATAATATAGGCGACAATGAGATCGAAACAATATCGTCGACATCAACGGTTGATCCAACAAAATGCCAGAACGGCTATCGATTCTCCAAATTGACCTATCAGTGTGAGGATATTGACGAGTGTCGTATTGGTCAACACACGTGCAATCTGGCCACACATAATTGTATTAATACAGAAGGTAGGTATGAATGCGCTCCCATGATGTCGGCCAACTCGGATGGAGACAACTGTCCGGTTGGTTTCCGCCGCAATCGGTGGTCAAAGTTGTGTGAAGACATCAACGAATGTGAAACAGAATACACGCCCTGTCGTAGGGATCAGTCGTGTCGTAATACTATTGGTAGTTATGTTTGTTACTGTCAGGTATTGGACATATTAAGTAAATTTAGTCAGATATTTGTGTACTAAACTTATTTTGTTTTTTAATAAAAAGGCCGGTTATATCAAAGACACGGTGACGGGTGAATGCAAGGATGTCAATGAATGCCAATTAGGGACACATACCTGTCATAATTCACTCAGATGTGATAATACTATTGGATCGTATCATTGTGTGAGAGTACAAGACTGCGGCACCGGCTATACAATCAACGCCGAAACAGATCTCTGTGAGGACATCAATGAATGTTCGTTGGGAACAGATAACTGCGGTCAGGACTTCCGGTGCCGAAACACCGAAGGATCATTCAAATGTGATCGTATTCGGTGTCCATATAGCCAGCACCTGGCCAGCGATGGCACGTGCATTAGTAATGAGTGCAGAGATGGAAAAATATATAACTATACTTACAACCGGTGCGTCGATATCAACGAGTGTCTCAACTCTCCCTGTGCTATCAATGAAAAATGTATTAACACAGTTGGAAGCTACCGGTGTTCCAGCTATTGCACGCCTGGCTATCAACTCACCAAATACGGTATTAACCTATTTTTGTTGCCAATAGTTTATTGACTTCAATATTGCACTTATATGCTGTAATTAACAGGTAACGCCTGTGAGGACATTGATGAGTGCGCTTTAGGTACACATGAGTGCAAAGGTATGCAAATATGTCGCAACAGACCGGGAAACTATATGTGCGAGTGTCCACTCGGGTATATACTTAATCAGAACCGGGATTGCGAAGACATTAATGAATGTACCCGTTATGGCACGACTGTATGTTCACCAGACTCGTCCACTTGTGTCAATACATTGGGCTCATACAGGTGTGAGTGTAAGCCGGGCTTCGAGAACGACGGTTCCGGTAAATTCTGTACGGATATCAATGAATGCGACAGACATTCACACCGCTGTTCAAATAAATGCTTCAATACCTGGGGATCATATCAATGCCAGTGCGATGCCGGCTATAAACTGGGACCCGATTTGAAGACATGTGTTGACATCGACGAGTGTGAAGAGTTTGAAAAGAAAGACATGTCCAACAATTTCTATCTATGTATCGGTAAATGTCATAACACTCACGGATCTTTCCAGTGCTCTTGTCCTTCGGGTTATCGATTGGGAAGTGATGAGAGGACATGTCAGGGTATGTCTAATCAAAACTTTTATTAATAACTCATCTAATAATAAAATTAATTTTTATTTGCACCTATATTTGTGAAGATATTAATGAGTGCGAAGAGAACAACCATTGCAGAGGTGAAGACGAGACGTGTTTGAACACAAAAGGAGACTATAAATGCAATCGCATTGTATGTCCGGTTGGCTATCAAAGGGATGCCTCACATAAAAGGTATTACATTTTTTGTTCAGTATTACTGATAATTAATGATTCATACAAATACTAAAAATCATATTTTTATCACAAAAACAGTCGGTGCAAGAAAACTCACGGAACTGCCATTTGTACCGACACTACATGTATTTCTGAAGACTTGCGCCAACCATTGGCCTATTCGTACAACTATTTGACGTTCACATCCAATATGACAATCCCATCCACTGGTTATCTCGATCTGTTCACAATGAAAGGCCCAGTACTGTCGGTAACAACTGTCCAGTTCGAGTTCAACATGAAGTCGGCAGTGGTTGGCAAATACGGTGTGCCGGCGGCCACTGAAGACAACTTTCAGTTGCGGCGGACATCGTTTAACGAGGCAATGGTATCGTTGGTGAAGCCGGTCATCGGCCCACAGGATATTGTGTTGGAACTGGAGGTCAAGCTATACCACGGCGGCACTTATGGCGGCTCATCAATGGCTGTACTCTATATATTTGTGTCGGAATATACTTTCTAAACATTATTTCTAAACTTATAAATAACACATTTTATTCAAATTTTACTATTCATATGATATATATTTTTTAAGTGACTGTATTTTTATAACAATTGACAATAAACCTATCATGCTCAATTTAATATCAACTAGATTCTTAATTCATTGTAATCTTAATGTAAAACATAAAATGAGTTTTAAAGCATTTACACATTTGTTGCACCAATAGATTAAAAACTAATTGAATTTATTGTTAAACATTTTATTTTAATATGAATTTTTGGTTCAATTTTAGTTTATACAGTATATTGCAGTCGTAAGTAACTAATAGTATTACTGTGTTATCCCTTATAAATTATAGGGATTTCAGACAATAGATTGACCCATAAAATAGTCGGCAGTTATTTAAAAAATGTAATTAAGTTATAAAAAGAGAATATTTTCTATAAATGATATAAATATTGAATTTAAATCTATTTGTTAATTAAATTATTGCTAAATTTTTAGTGAAATATACATAAATATATATTATTATCAAATATAAATTATTTATACTTAACATATATAATTTTCTAATCTAATAAATGTACCTAGAGTATAATATTATATAATTTTATATAGCAATTCTACAGTAACATTACACACACACACACACACACACAAAATGTACCTTGTCAATATCTTGATAAACTTAATAAACTAATAAAAATTAAAGGGGGAAAAATCCAAAATAAAATGTACTGTTTGCTGCAATTTTATTTTATTTTATTTTTGAGTACATAAAAAATTGATCTAGTTGAAAAACAAACATAAATATATACAGTAATTGAGAATATGTTTGGCAGTGCGTGTTTCAGTTCAATTACAATACTATTATGCATACAAACAGTACATATTTCATAATTGGTGTCATATTGATTGTGCAATCATTGAATAGACAAATATTTTTATTTTTTTTAAATAGTCCCATCACTATATATCGTTATATTTTATATAAATTAATCAAATACAAATATTTCATAAATAATAATTTAATAAATTTTGTGTTTGATTGTCATATTTTTAATAATTGTCGTTTAAATAATGAAAAAAAAACTGTATGACCTGACCAAAAAATTTTGGTGTTCGGACCCGTACCTGACCTGACCTGAGCCCTAACTTTTACCTGACCTGACCTGACCTGAAAAATCAGGTCAGTTTTCAGTCTCTAGTACATATTTCATAATTGGTGTCATATTGATTGTGCAATCATTGAATAGACAAATATTCACAAAAAATAGTCCCATCACTATATATCGTTATATTTTATATAAATTAATCAAATCCCTTTTTTAAAAAAAAATAAATAAAAACTGTATGATTGTTTCTCTCCCCCCCAAACACTCTATTATAATTGTTGATTACTATTGCATACACTGTATGTAGTCATCAACTGTCGTAATGTGTACGTCGTGTATGGATTGGCAGCACTGAACACATTATATATGTTAGTGACGTAACTGTCATACAATGGTTTCGTCACTAAAACGATAGGCAATACTACAGTATTAGACTTTTACTGTAATAATAATAATAATAATAATTTAACAAAAGTAATGCAGAGTTTAGTTTGAATRAGTAATTTAAAAAACAAGTCATTCATTCAATACATGTATTAATTATAACATAGACTTCAATAATAGCAGTCATTCAATAAAATTCATTTAAAAAAATTCAAACAAACGTTTTGTTTTTGTCATAAATATTGATTACAAATCAAAAAAGTATTATTTAGTTTGTGTTTAGATTTGAAACAAAAGGTGAAAATATTTGTTTAATACTAATATTGTTATTATTAACAAAAAACAGTGTTTTATACTCAAGTTTTTGTTGTTGTTGTGAACCAACTGTTCCCGCGATGTTTAAGTCGCTCACCGATAGTATATCGTCGACAAAGCCGTCGTCGACCGGCCTTAAGGCCAAAGGACACCCCATTATCAACGACTACCGTATCAGCGATAAGGTGTTGGGTTTGGGCATCAATGGTAAGGTTGTCGAGTGCTTCAGCAAAGCTAATGGACAAAAGTATGCACTGAAGGTATGTTCACATTCATCAATGTCTTCATCAGTTGTATCCATATATCCTAAAGTCCTGTCTTTTTACCCGAAAAGCCATTGACCGTACATTTGAATCATTGATTTAATGTTTGTATTTTTCGAGACAATAAAATTAAATTATGTATTCAATTGAATCTTAAGTCATACATATATTTTAACTTTTTGTTTATTTGTTTGTTTTTGTACTGAAAAAAGTGTTACTTTTTTTCTTGTAATATATACTGTAAATACTTGAATCACTTTCCTCTTAAGCTTTCATTTTGTTTTTTTTTTAATAATTTTATGGTTATATTATTAATTTAATTAATATTTAATTGATATATGAATACTGTTTTTTATGTAATTGTTTGACTGCAAAAAAAACAATAATAAGATAAGTGATTAAATGAAACACAATTAAAATAAAATATTTTTTGTATTTATTTATACTATACAATATATTTAATTAATACTGTAATAAATAGTAATCCCTGAAAACAACTATATACAGTATATACCTGTTTATATTATCATTAAAAAATGTTAACCTTAAGGTTTAGTGTCAAAATAAAAGGTATTGATATAATAATAATAACTTATATTTAATATAAAAATAATAACAATAATGACATGTGTTTACTCATAGTATTAGTCATAGGGTTTTGATAATTATTATTGCATTTTCATCGAAAGCATTGTTTGTAATATTCATTAACATTAAGTGATTTCCTTTAAATGTTATAAAAACTAGTATTTATCCTGAAATGCAATTTAAAATAATAACATTGTCTACATAAAGGTATAATACAGTATAATATATTATAGATATAGTTTTTTATTGTATTATTTTATGATTATTATTAATCTATTTGCCAATAGAGAGACACTAATATTAAATGTTTAGTTTAATAATTAATGTGATATTAATCTAATATCATTGCAAACTATCAAAAAGTCAATAGTATTTATAACCTTTTTTACTCATATTTTTTTATTATTTTTATTTTAAGTTGATTTTCCTTGAAAAAAATTATTGAATTTATAATTTTTTCTAAATAATGAATTATTTATAAAACAACCAATCATACGTTAAAAAACAAAAAATAATGAAATTTTAGTATTTTTTGTCGTTAAATGTATCGTTAGAATCAATCAATCATCGCATAAGTAAATGACATTACGATCGACAGTAAAAAATTTATCGTAAAATTAAGTAAAGTTATTATTGTAAGGGAAAGTAAATGTTGTGTGATATTTGAAAAGTGATATTATTATTTTTTTAAAAATAATATTTTTATTACTTTTTTAATATAAATATTATAGTTTGAGAGCAATTTTCAAGTATGTGCTAAAGTATCCAATAAATTGTTTGTATTGTGCAAACATATACCCATCGCTTTGTATCTAATTTTATTTTATATTAGATAAATAATATCTATTATTAGTTAAGATTAATTTTTATATACCAAAATTGTTTTGCTAATATATATATATATAATTTGGTAGTTATGATGAATTGCATGAAAATGGAAATTTTATTGAAAACTTTTTTTAGTTGCATAAATGTGTTTTGATCTGTAATTTCCAGTATAACCCTGTTTTTGAACAGTTAGTATTATTTGTATTATTATTATTTAAAACTTGTATGATGTCATGTTAATAATTTAGAAACTTTATTGAAATATAAAGAAAATTTGTTGTCTATATTTATATAATCTGTTTATTGTCATCTATTTATTAATTTAAATTTATCATTTTATTTTATTTCTATTGTATAAAATATATAGGTGTATATGCATTGTATTAAACATGATTTTACCTATTTTTTCATATTCAATGATAACATATACACAATCATATTTAAATAAATTAACGAAATTGTAATGTTTTTATTATGTTTTTTATTTGTATGCTTGCATTCATATTGTATATGAAACCAACAAATGAATTGAGATAATTAAAGATATCCTTGAATTTCAATTGATATCATTTTTAGTGCCGTACTGTGGGTTTGAAATAAATTGAAATAAGAGATGAAACCCAACTTTAAGTGCATTTATAAATAGTTTTTTATTTTGATTATTTCATAATGTAGTAGACTTTTAATATATATTAAATTAATAAACAATTGAACATAAATTACAATTTAATTATAACATATTGTATAGTCTATACTTTAGACCAATAAATGTCTAACATATTTATTATTTGTGATATTATTTATATTGAAAAAATGTTATCTCATTATTTTTAATATACTTATACTTATTTAGAGGAATTCCTGTTAATTTATTACACAATTAAATGTATCAATATTTCTTATTTTGTATTGTTTTATTGAAAATATTCTAAACTATCTAATATCCTATTTGATTGTTTTAATTTTTCTCAAAACAGTTATAATGATTGAATATTATTAAAAATTATATATATTAAAAATATGTATTTGTAGATTTGTTATATATTATAACAAAATTAAACTATAATAACAACTGTCAACATAATATGTATTAAAAATAAGTAACACGAGTTATATCAGATGATATTAAATTGAGGTTTACATTGAAGTAACAAACAATTTCGTCATAAATATTATGGATGACTACTATTATTATGATGACTAAAAACAGTTGTGTTTCTCATGAAAATAGTTTGTATGGTTGTTGTGATAAAAGTGAAACCTATTTCATAAAAATCATGTCATTTATTATTGCCCAATCTTTTTGTTGTTTTTTATTTTTATTTCTGGCCTATTATTTGATAATGTTTTTTTTTGTTGAATTTGTCTAATATTTATTTGTTTGAAATTTTAAAAAATATATATTTCTTTATTTATAAGAAACATTTATTTATATTTACAATTTTTTTCTACACATAATATTTTCTTCAGTCAATCTATTATTAGTTTTTGGCTCAAATATTGCGTGAATTTGCAGTTTTAAGTTACTTTCATATTTATATAATGTTATTTGAGTTTATATTAGATAATATTTATTAAATAGAGTTTATTGATTTATATACATGTATGTATTTTTTTATAAATATTTTTTATTTTTTTAGTTACATAACGTAGTGAAAGTTTTTAAAATTGTAATTTATTATGTAATATATTAGTTTTTAAGTGCATTAACTTTATATTAGTATTATCACAAGATTTTGTTGTTATATATTTTCAAAAACTATGGGATAATTATAGCAATTTTTGGGTGTTTTTAGGAGATTAGTGTCATTATATAAGGCATTTTTGACAGGAATTTCGAAACAGAATATTCTCTATGAATATTAATGTATTTTAAGTCGATGTGTGAAACGTTTTGATGACTTATTTTTATATTTCTATGCGTTGTTGTTATTTATATACTAATGATTTGTTGCTTTATTTTTACTGAAACATAGGTTTTACGAGATTCAGCCAAAGCTCGGCGTGAAGTTGAACTCCATTGGAGAGCCAGTGGTTGCAAACATATCGTCAATATCAGTGATGTCTATGAAAATGCTTATGGAGGACATAAATGTATACTTGTTGTCATGGAATGGTTGGTTTTGTTGATAATTGTATTATATGTAGTAATAATTATGTAATTAATTTGTTTTTTATGGACAGTATGGAAGGCGGAGAACTTTTTCAACGAATCCAAGAGAGAGCCGAAAATGCATTTACAGAGAGAGAAGCGGCAGAAATAATGCACGATATATGCCGTGCCATACAATATCTTCACTCCAAAGATATCGCTCACAGAGATATTAAACCAGAAAACCTATTGTATACCCGAAGCGATAATACAGGTGTACTAAAACTAACAGACTTTGGTTTTGCCAAAGAGACCTCAAATCAATTGTCATTACAAACGCCTTGTTATACACCATATTATGTGGCGCCCGAAGTTTTAGGGCCTGAAAAATATGATAAAAGCTGGTAATTAACCATTTGTTTGTTGATTGATTGATAAAAGCATTGTATAAATGATTTTTAATAGTGAAATATACACTTATGAATACTTACGATAATTAAATAATAATTTGTTTTCAAAATATTTCTTAAATTTTCAGTGACTTGTGGTCGTTGGGTGTAATTATGTATATCCTATTGTGTGGATATCCGCCTTTCTATAGTAATCACGGTTTAGCTATATCTCCGGGTATGAAGAAACGTATCAGAGCCGGTCAGTATGACTTTCCTGATCCAGAGTGGAGGCATGTTTCCAGAGATGGTATGTATTTTTTGTTAGGGGTTACAAGTGATTGATTTAATTTGTTTTATTAATTAATGTTTTCCTTTATTTTTTCATTATAGCTAAAGATCTGATTAAAGGCTTATTAAAGACAGATCCGGTACAGAGATTAACCATTGAACAAGTGATGAAACATAATTGGATTGCTGTAAGTATTGCACATATAATTAGATTTAATTATTTACCGGTAATAGTGTTATAATAATTGGTTGTTTTTAATTTGTAAGACTATTTTTAGTTTAAATTAAATTATTAAATAAATATTTACTATTACATACCAATGCCTCTAATTTTAATAAAAATACCAGTAGTGATGATTAGTTTAGTTAAGCCTACAATTATATGAATTACCAGAACTGTTAGATATATATTTAATTGATTTATGGCTATACCTGTTGTGCGAAATCTCTATGATTACCGCCAAATAGCAGTCTATTAAAGACAGTTTTTATTACTATTATTATGGATAATGTTATTACGATTAACAATAATAAAAAATATTTTATTTGTTTGATTTGATTGGATGTCAATTACCATATAAACAGCGTTACGCTGAAGTCCCACAAACGCCGCTCCATTCAGTTCGTGTTCTTCGCGAAGATCAGGAACAATGGCCTGAAGTACAGGAAGAGATGACTCAAGCCTTACGTACGATGAGAGTCGACTTCGAGGACCAAATGACTCTTAAAAATTTAGAGACCAGTAATAATAGATTATTAGAAAAGAGAAAAATCAAAAGCAAACGTTAAAAACAACAACATATTCATAGAACTGACTGACTGTCTGACTGCCCATCACTTGTTTAACCGTCACCTCTTTGATGTCTATTTTTTATTACTTAATTATATGCTATTAAATCTAATATAACAAAGAAGTGATGTTTTATCTTATGTAATGTTATGTTAGTTCAGCTTTTGTATTATACGATTAAAGCTAATAGTAATAATAGTCCAAAAATCAGTGCCGTTTTTTTTGTTTGTTTATAGCAATGAAATTATGTTTTTTATGTTAATTGGCAATCATTGACATTAAAAGTGTTTTTATTTGGCAAAAAAAACATATTTTATTTTTTCTTTAATTAAATATATCAATAATTATTTAGCAATTTTATCATTTAAATAGTTTAGTTAACATATAAAATATTGTATAATCAGTTATCTATGCAGTCTTTCATTTGAGAGTTCATCACTCAATGATTACTAATTATAACAATTTTAATAATAATAATAAAATTTATATATTTTCTGAAAATATTTATATAAATAAATAAATCATTGTATTGATAGCACTAAATATATTACATTAAATATAGAGAATTTATTTAAATAAATAAATAAAATCCATGAATAAAGTTATGAAACAATAATAAAAATGATTGATTTCATATATAAATATTAATGCTATTATTTATTTTGTATCAATATTTAAAGTATATTTTTAATTATTTATTTAATAATAATAATAATAATAATTTTTAAAACTAAATAAATAATAAATAGCTTATCTGATTAGACAATAATATTAATATTACTTATAAATTTAACCTAATATACCTCGAATAGTATTGTTGCTTGATAATTTAGATACAATTGTATAATTTAATAATGATTTAAGTTAAAATTAATTATATATTTAATACAATGATGAATGATTAACATGAATAGCAATTTTTTTCTAAGTCAAGTGTCATTGTATTGTGTTTTTGCACTAAAAATGATACAATTATTTCACAACAAAATTGAATTATTGCAATAATAATTTTTCAACGTTATACTGAATAATAATTACAAATGATTATGAATTTATGAATAATAATAATAATTTTTGCATTCATTGTATGAAATTTTTCTCCTCATAATGTCATAAATGTCTTTTGCATTACAGGAAAATAAAACTTAAAACTAAACTTTTATGAATTGATGAGTGAGTGTATTGCTCTTTATTATTATTATTATTTTTTTATTATTAAATATACAATAAACTAGCAGATGGTCTAAACTTTATTATAATTATTATCATAACTTATTTATTTGTAATTGTTTGTAACCATTACCCGGCTATAATTTTAAAACTTTATTAAAATTAAGTCATCATTACATTTTATTATGACATGTTATTGTTGATGACATCTAAATTATAATATTAAATATAATAATAATAATTGTTTGACAAGACTATTGTAAATACAGTACAAAACATTACTAATAAAATACATATTTGTATTCAAATATTAAAAAAGTATGAGTTTTTTGCACTCAATAGCCGAGACAACTGCCATTAAAAGTGCACTTTATATGCTAATTGTTTACTTAAATTTTAATATTTTAATTAATTTTAATTGAATGTTGGTTTTTTATGAATATATTGTATTTTTTAAAATTTTATTTTATATCGTTATTATCTTTTAATTTTAATCATTTTTTTAAATCTCAACTCATATAAATCGTTATAATAACTTATAAAAACATTTGTATTTATGTATAATTGCATAAATAACTGTTTACTTAATTTCAATGCATTTAGCAAAACAATTATTTCTGTTTTTTTTTTGTCAATTACAATTGACAATGAATTTATAGTATAATAATAATAGTAATAATAATAATAATTTTGTTTGAGTAAAATTATAATATTTAAAGTGTCAACTATACAATAACAATAACAGTAAAAAACATTTTTTTTGCAAAATTATAACATAATTTGATGGATCTTTATTTTTTTACAAAAAATGTTTTTTTTACGAAATACTGTATTACGCAAACACTTACTTATATATTATTATATAACTGTATCGAAATTATAACAACAAATATTGTTTAGCAAACAAAATATTTATTTTAAATATATATCTATATATATTGTATATGCAATATATTCAAAATATATTTATAATGCCTTTTATTATTTAAGCTGAATATTTTCGGTTTTAAAAAAATAATATAATATACTAAAAAATGGGCCAAATTTCTAAACTAGTATACGAATATACAGTACAAACCATTTGGTATATATCTTAAGTGTTAATGTCAGTCAGTTTAACGGTCTATTTGTTTACTTACCAGTGCTGCTGATTATAAAGTCTTTAACAATCATAGCTGTAGATACACACACACACACACACACACACACACACACACACACACACACACACACACACTGTATGTGTCAATCAATTAAATTCATATATATTTTATTATTGGATTCACCCAAACATTGTTAAACGAAAATAAAAAATAATATATAAAACTAACTAATTGACACCTATTGTGTCATTGAATTTTTTTTATTAGTGAACAATATATAATTGTTTGGTCTGTAAAAAACTAATGTTATCATTATTAATGAATTTTTAATAATAATATTACTGTAGATACATGTATAAATTATATAGTTTAGATAGTTTAAATTATTATAATTAATAATACTGTAATAAAAATATAATAAATTAATAATTATTTTTATGACTAATCTAATTTTATCATTACTATTTTCACTTAACACTTAATAAATAGCTTAACAAATTATTAGCAAAAAATCGAGATTTTAATTACGAAAAAGTCATTGCCTTTATTTTTAATTTATTATTATTATAATATTGTTGTTTTTATTTGACACTATTATATCATTATTTTCACTTTAATTAATATGCATAACAAATAATTAATTATTATTACTATATTTAAGGAAATTATAACAGTATTATTATCGATAGATTAGAAATCTATATTTTTGTTGTTTGTATTATTGTCAAAAATTATAAAAAATAAAATTATTAATAATACATTAATAATATTTATTTTTTAAAAAAGTATTGCTTTTTTTTATATTAAATGCATAAAATGCATAATTATTTTATTATTATCAAAAATTAAAACACGCTTTAATGGCTAATATTATTATAATATAYATATATTATTTATATTGATATAAATAAAATTATAATTTCCGTATAAATGGTACAATAAGTTAGTTTTTTAGTTTATATTTGAATATAAAAAATATGAAAAATGAAATTCAATTATAATTTAATTTGTCCACATGTTTACGCTTATATAACATTGTATTATAATATTATATTTACAGTAAATGTGATACAGTATAATGCATTTGGATCTAATGGTAATTTATAGCACAGTTTATCCAAAAATAACTGATTAAACAAAAGTATAATTTTGTTTTTTAAAAAATAAGTACAGTTATATCATAAGTAGATTAAAATCATTTATGTTTATTATTATTATTAGTACTACTGTATTACTATTATCATTTTGCACTGAAAATTTGAAACGGATTAAATAAAAATATTATATTTGTGAAAATTATAATTTCTTAATAATAAAACAAATACTAGTATAACGTTATAAGTTATATAAATATATATATATAAATAACATAGATATGACAAAAGTCGTGATAATATTTAATAGATTATTGGAAACAACAAAAAAATTAATTAAAATTTTTTTAATTGATTTTATACTCTCAAAAGTTTTCTTTTAAAAAAATAAATCTTATTAAAAAAGTAATAATATTTTATAACTTATATTTTTGTTATTAGAGAAACTAAAAATAGATTAATATAATAATAAGTTAGTAGTAATATTAATATTACTGTATTATTATTTACTATTACTATCGTTATAATATAAAAAAGAGAAATTTTTGTCAACATTTGTCTAAAAATAAAAATAATATCATTTATTATAAATCATTATTATAATGTTATTAGACTATAAATATAAGTTTTAGTTTTACTGTAAATATTTAATATATCCGGTAAAGTATTTTCTATTTTATTTGATTTTTTTGTCGTTCAAAATATTTTAAGAGTTAAAGTTTGATTTTATTATTTTTATACCAAATATTTCACCACATTTTTTTGTCTGTTTTTTAGTATAGCTAACAATCAATTTTATTATTATTATTAAATTTATATATTTATTTATAAATATTTTTCTTGACTCTCAACAGAGATATCTATTGATTTTTCCGGTATTTTCCGTATAAACCATATGTTTGTTAGAGTTGTTATCGAAAACCACACAACAAATCGGATCACAAATTTTTCGTTGAGTTGTATTATCCGTATCTTTAAAATTTGATATAATTTTTTTTTGTTCAAAATATGTTGTCATCATTTTCCCTAATATACAATAAATAAAGAATTCAATATACAGTTATTATTAATAATAAAAACTGATTTTTTTATTAAATATTTGAAAAAAAATCCGTATTTCATAACTACAGTATTTGATTCGCTTCGTTAATTCAATCAATTTATCAATAATAATAATAATACACATATATTGTCTAATTTATAAATATCTATGTTATATACAATAACTTTATTTATTTATTTTATTATTTCATATTTTTATTTGACACCTTTCTGTTTAAAAAATATAAATTAAGTTAATTAATAATTTTTAAACATTTTAAACAAAAGTGTCAGTCAATTAATTTATCGTTTATTTTTTTGTTTGTTTTATCTACAGTACTATTACAGTATACTATATAATATTTCATATAATATAATTAATTTTGAAATTTTTTTCAAAGTCATTTATTAAAAATATTATTCCATACAAAAAAATGTATTTTTCAAAAAATCTCCCAAATAGTTATATATATACAGTAGATATTTATTTATTGTTATTTTTTCAATAAAGAAAAATATATGGATTTTTTTTGTCTTTATTTTACCACAAATTTTTACCACACAATAAACAAGTAATTTTGTGTTTGTGTCTAAAGTATTTTTTTGTTTGTTTCTTTCAACAATAATATACAGTATTAATGGGATATTCAATGATTTTCAATGTTTTGTTAGTTTGTGTTTTTTGTTAGGGTATAGTCAGTCCAACCCCCTAAAGGAAAGGTCACCAAAAAATTTATTTCATCTCAACTTTGTTTTATATATATATAATGATATATATACTGTACAGTACTTGTGTTTGCAATTGAATAAACACTTATAGAGACTTAAAATGATAACTATTATATACTAACCTGTGTTTCAATAATAAATAGATTTATATATCATATTATATTAAGTATTTAAAACAATTAATGATTTTATTTTTTGTTATAACAACTGATTTCCTGATATAATAACACATTTATATATTTTCTATTTATTTGACAATAAAAGCCTTTTTGTGTTTTGTTATTTTGTTATTCAATATTATATGCTGTACAGTATATATATATATATATATTTAGTTGTATTTATTTATTTAATGATATAAGCAATTAAATATTATGGTATTAAAAATATTGAAAAACGTTATCATGCAACAATTTAATCAACTATAAAAATTATTCACGATATTTATTTAAAGATTGCCTATTATTGATRAAAAAATTGTACCGCAATAGAGTATAGTTTTATATATTTATATATATATTTTTAAAAGCAAACAATAAAACCAATTATATACCATTTAAAAACAATCTGTAAATTTATTTAAGAGTTCAATTAGTTTAAAATAATATTTTTGTTTTCAATTAAGCTGATACACAGCAAATAACAGATATAAAAATATGTAAATAAAAAATAACAATTTGCTTAATAGTTTAATGTTTGATGTTTTTATTAATATAGTTTATATTTTGTTATTTTTTAAATATATTACAATTTATTTAAAATAGAAATCCGTAAACCATTTAAAATAATTGTTTTAAAATATATCATTAATTTACAATACTTATAATAATGTATTATAAGTTATAATATATCTCAAATATAGTACGATTGCATAATACTGTATATTTAAAATATTTAATTTTAATCGACATTAACTATAATATCATTATTATGCAGTATAATATTATTAGAGTAAAAATTTAAGTGAAAATTTTTTTGACATTAGTAAATTTGAATATAATTTTAGTATTTATAAACTATAATAATAATAAAATACAATATGTTTGTATTTTTGTGTAAATACATATAAATTTTTATTTGATACTGTAATTTATTATATTTTAATTCTAATTGTATTTTTTTAAATGTTAAATAATATAATATTTATAGCTAAAAATAAATATACTGTTTATCTGTAACGTTTATTTATAAATATTATTATTTGTGATTTTTTTTGTTAAATATTATTATTTTTATATAAATATTTATTTATTTATATAGTACTGTATATACATTTTTTGTTAATATATATTCATATATACAGTATATAATGTATTATATAAACAAATATATAATCTATAAATTTAACAATGAAAACAACAAAAATATTTATCAACTATTTGATTAATTAACTTTAAATTATTTAATATAATGATTTCTTTAAAAAAAACTTTAACAAAAACAAAAATTATTTTATATACACAATGAATTATATTACACTACTATGTATACTATATATAATACACTATTATTTTATAATTATAATTTATAATATTGCACTATTAAAATAAAACATAATAAATCATAACAATTTTATTGTGTATATTAAATTGTTTTTTTGATGGTTTAATTTTAGATATGAAAATTATTTAATATATGTATATTAATATATCTATTTTAACAATATATAAATAATAAAACAAATATTATTATTTTGAAAAAATATATTATAATTTAGGCATTTAATTATTTATATATTTATTAGTATTAATATAATATTATGATAAAAATGTATTTCATATTATTTTTAGGTTAAATATGTATAAATATAACATTGAGAAATAATAAATACATGTATAAAATGTATGCTAAGTTTTATGAATAAATTTCAATTTTGTCAATACATTTGTTTACGCTTTGAAACACATAAAATATATAAAACTGCAAATATTTTTTATTTATTTATTTTTTCCGACTGATGTCCATATAATAATTAATTTGTTTGTTATATTTTAAAAAGTATTTTTAGAAAATGATATTTTAGATAACATCAACGAAAATGGTTATTATAATTGTTTTTTTGTTTTGTTTTGTTTTGTTAGTCAAACAGTTTATTATAATTATTAAATTCAAACTCAATTTGGATAATATTTACATAAAATATTAGTTTAATTAAGATTTTTTTCAATAGTATGTGATTTAAAAATTTGTTTTTAAGTTTATTTTTTTATTTTCTCAAATACTTACATATACTATTAGTAAATAAATAGGCTATTGATTACCATTAATCATCAACGAGTATATAATTTACAAAATGATTTAAAAGTGTGCAAAATATATATCCAATAAATGTCAAATTTAACAGCAATTTTTATTTTTATTTAAAACGCGATAATTTGTCGATAAAAACCAATTAATTAATTAATATCATTAATAAGTTGAATTTATTTTATTATTAAAAAAAACAAAATATGACATTAACTCATAAAATTTAACGTAAAATTTATTTAATACTTTTTTTTGATACACTTTAGTTTAATTAGATATTATACAAATTTTATTTTTTATAAATGATAAAAACGTGTTAATTTTATAATATATGGATATAGAAGAAAAATTTATGGCACTATATAAATACATAGTAAAAATTAAAAATAATGTATTTAAAAAAACGGCCCAAATATAATAACAATATTTTTCATTAATAATTATAATTATTAAACAAATAATATATATTTATTAGATATATTAATTACAATATACCTCTACTAGTAGTACAGTATGTAATATATTTAAAAAAAACAACGATACTATGTGTGTGGCATATAATATAGGCACAGATATAGTAATATATTACTGATGACATCCCGGTTCTGATGGGACAATGATTTTAGATGAGTCTCTCATCGTTGCTATTATTCCAGACAACAATATTTTCGTTAGCTATCTGTCTATTACGGGCTCTGAAGTTGTTATTGTGATTACCATTGTTTACATTATTGATATTACTGTGCTTTTTGTGCAATTCGTCGACCATTTCCGATGAATGCAACCAATTGTGGTTACCGTTTGGTTGTGCAATACGTCTCAACTGTTGTCGAGAAGTTTGCGCCGTTTGGTTGTTGACTGAAACGGGACAATTGCCCGGATGTTGATGTCGACCGCCGTGATGGTTGTCCATAAGATCGCTTGTATTCAACGAATCGGTATCCCCTTCGTGGTCGTCGCCGCAACAATTGTTTGGGTTGTTGGTTGGATTGGCAAATCGTGGCATAAATGTGTTGACACTGGACGCGGCACCAAAGGGTAACTTACCTCTCGGCGCCGGATGATAGTAACCCCGTTGGCAGCACCAGTCACGGCCCGCTTTGTTGGCATCCCTGAACAACCATGAAGATGAACAGCTGATACAGTGACAACAGGTTGGACCGAATAGCGGTGCCGGCACTGCAACCGGATTACCATTTGGCCGGCTGTTGCCAGACTCCGGGTTGGGCTCAACCGATGTGCGGAAATAGCGGGACAGATCTTGTTGGTGATGTTGCAATCGGTACTGATGTCGTTGCCACCGAAGGGCTGCCTTTTCGGCTTTTTTCCACGACCTGTACTCATCGCACATATCACGACAGCGAACAGACATTGCGACCACAATAAGACACAAAACGGAGAGCGCACAGCACGAGCCGATCAATATATAGGCCAATCGTTCAGTGGTCAAGCGGTAATTGGCACCGGGATAGTCGCCATAACCATCAGGAGACGTATAGTTTGGGTTGAGGGCTAAATTGTCGGCGTAATCCAAATCATTTAATTCAGTCTTATTGCTAATGCCTTCCGTGGTATAGTCCTCTTGTGGAACTGTTTTCTTGTTACTGGTTCTCAGCACAGGGTTATTGTTAGCAAACGATTCTTGTGGTTGAAAGCCAGTCTCAGCTCTATGACCTCCCGGTGAATAACTTTCCGAATCGTTCAAATCATTGGTCTCGTAGTTCACTCTTGAAGACCAGTCTTGACTTTTATTGTTTTTATTATGACTACTAATTGCTATAGAAGACGATGACGACGATTGATGATATGTTGGTCTCTTTGTTGTTGTAGATGTTGTGGTAGTAGTAGTAGTTGTTGTTGTGGATGGAGTTGTAGTAGTTGTTGTTGTTGATGGTCTTGTAGTTCTGATTGTTGATGACTTTGGTCTGTTAGTGCTACTCGTGCTCATTGTCCTGATCTTCATTTTAGTGTATTGTATTGGACGAGCAGTTGTACTTGACTTTAGCACATAGACATTGTTGGCCATCGATGTCGATATAAGGCTAATACTGTTTGGTGTAGTGATGGCAATAGTTTGCTTATCTGACGGCACATTTAGACGTATCGATGGCATACCTTCACTAAAGAGAAACTGTCCCATATTTGTAGGGTTTGAGTGATAGTTAGTGCTATCGCTTGCGGACGTATCGGGTGGTGGTCTCATAGTAGTTGATTTGTAACGATTTGGCGACTTATAGTTATTGTCCAAAAATGGATTGTTAGTTACGACAGGACTGGGTAACAGTGCAAACAAGTTGGGCGCCGCTGTATATGATTTTGTTTGATCCAATTCAGCATTTTTGGCGTCTAATTCTGCTTTAAGAAGTGTCGCCAAATCGACTGAATTTCTGCTTATTTCCAAATTGTTTGACTTTAATAGTTGTGTTAAATTGGCTTTTGTTTTAACCACAGAACTACCGGCGTGTATGCGGTGCTCATATGGAGGTAACGGTGCTATCGATGATGTTATATAATGAGATTTTGAATATGGTGTTGAAATAGTGTATTGAACAGGGATTTGAAATTTCGGCGGATTTACGGCATCGATATACTCGTGCGCTATATCTGGCGGTAATCCCAGATCACTGTCCTCTCGTCGGTTAGATTTTTTGAAGACATTTAAAAGCCGATTGAGTGCAACACTAGAATTTGGATTTGTCTCGGCTTTTGTCTCATTTGTTAGTTCACTATTGAAGGCACTGTTAGGTTTGACACTATTGTGATCATTGGCCGCTGATTTAAACCAATTGATCGATTGGGAAGCACTGGCAGTCAGATCGCCGCTACCGTCACTATTAGTTCGACTTTGTGTCTTATTGTCGGACACCACCGATATCTCCGGTGAAGTCGTCGATGTTGTGCTAACTGTGCGCTCACTTTCGCTATCATTGCCATTATTAGTGATATTTGTATTGTTTGTACTAATTATTGTCAACTGTTTAGTGACGATAGGATAACTAAATATAAACATTAAAAACAGTGTTTCAATGGTATAGAAATGGCACAACATTTTATGTAACGAGACATTCAACTAAACCTAAATTTCACACTCAGTTTATTCATATAAATTGTATAAATATTAGGATTTGTGTTATAATTTATTTTTATGTTTCTTTATATTTCTTGTCAAATATTGTTATTCATAAATAATAATAATAATAATAATCACTGTTGGTATTGAAAACTACTTGATTTGCCAATTGTCATATGTATTGGTAGCTCTCTCTCTCTCTCTCTCTCCCTCTCCTTAATCTTAGGATTCACTTGAAGGGAGTCTCTGGCAGTGAGGAAGTCGTGGATCGGTAGGCATTAAATGAACCAATTTGTTGGGTGTCTTCACACAAACCAATTACTTGTCTTACTTTATAAATATAATCTTTTTTAAAAAATCATTGAATAGTTAGATAAACGGACTCTTCTTTTATACAGCGATTATCTCAAATCAACAATACATTTGCCTTTTGTTAGACATCGCCGGAAATTTTTGTTGAGTTACTATTTATTGCAATGTTATTATTAAATTGAATTACACATGAAAATCACAATTTAATTATATGATACATTAGTTTTTAAAAATATATATACAGTATATATACTGTGTATATATATTAGAAATTACTGGTGAAATCTAGCATTTATTCAATTTGCTAAATTGCAATAACAAAAATAAACGTTGAGCACCGGTAGTTTATTTGTAGTGAATTTATTTGTAGGTACAGTATTGTTGACATTCATTGTATTACATTATTATGATTATTATTGTCCGTATTATTATTAGCTGTCAAACAATTGACTGATAATTGAGACAATAAGTTGTCGACAATTTCGATGAAAAGCATTTCTTTGATTTGAGGAAAAAAACAAATAAAAATTATTATTATTTTATAATAATAAACATTTCATTAAATGCTATGAAATTTTATAAAATATGTCAAATTGTTATAAAATTGGAGCATTTATATACACTATAAAAAATTATATACACTGTTTATATACTGTATTTAAGAAAAACAAAATTAAAAAAACATTTTTTTATAAAATATAATAAACGAGTTCACAAATATATGCTGTAAATAATAATAACAATAACTTTCAAGTTTTTTTTATTTATTTTTATATGTCTACAAAACATATACAATAATACAAAATTGTAATTCAAATATTATACTTTCTTTTTATTTTTTTGCTAAAAAAAATCTGTTTTAGACTCACTTAAAGAAAATTATATACACTTTTTGTATTAAATTTTAACTTATATTTGGCATTAAATGCAACGCAAATATATATATTTATAGAAATAAAAATAAATTATTGGAAACATTTGCCAATCATTGAAAGTCTATTGAATATAAAAACACTGAATTAAATAAAAATCAATAAAAAATTTCAAATATTCTTTTAAAACGAAACTATTATCCATTGATGATAGTAATGGATATCTTTTCCTTATTTAACACATTTTTATTACAATTTAAACAACTTTTTATATTATTATTATTATTATCATTACTATTATATTATATACATAAAGATAATGAATATATAATATAATAAAAACACAAATTCTGTAGTCCTTATGACTATTGCAGTCAAGTGCTTGCCTTACGGTTTACTTCAGACTAACTCAAGTGAGAGCTTCAACAGCAGCTGAGGCACAGGTATGTTCAGTCCCACACGTTATACTGTTTGGGCGAAAAAGCAGGAATTGACGGTTGAGTGGCAGCAGCACTGGTAGCGCAACACAACCATTGGCAGCGATTTGCAACAACAACAGTATACACAATCATTAAAAGTCACTCATGTATATGACTTGATAGAGAAAACTACCTGTCCTCTATATATACATATATAACATTATACAGTAAAAATGATAGCTTTATATATGATATGCCGTCTATTTGGTCTCACTTTGACATTAGGTTTGAACATTAAATTAGTCGACTTGTGCTTAAAATTCTTGAAATTACATTATATTTATACATATATGAGCGCCAAATACCGGCCAATTGCCTAATATATAATATAATAACTATTATATAACTAATGGCATATTACCCTTTAGGGCGGGTCAACAACATTTGTTTGTCTGTGTTTTTTCATATATGTTTTTATTTGTTTTTTTATTTGCTGTTTTTCTACTAAATTCAGTAAAAGCGTAAAACTTTGTTGTTTTTATTTTTATTAAATCTTATTACAAACTTTATTTTTTTCTACTGGAAAAAATTTGATTTATTGTCCAATAACCGAAATATTATTAAATAAAACTGTAACAACATATCATAAACATTAAATATATATTAAACAGTTTTTTAAAAACTATTTTTGGGGGCTATATTACGAGCATTTAATAAAATAATAACAAATGGCAATCAATGGTGTAAAAACTGGATGATTATATAACTTATTATTATAATATATGCTTATATACTATACAATAGTAGTATTAGTAGTGTTTGTTAAATAAATTGCATTTTCTTTTCTAAAAGTAGTCCTAATTTTTGTTGAAGCTGTCAGTTAGTTCACAGGTATAGTGTTGTAGCCAACTGTGCTAACTCTTTAGTACATACTGTGTGTGTGTGTGTGTGTGTGCACTGGGAGTCATGCAATGTTGCGAGTATTGTCGGCTTTTGATAACATTTTGTTATTAAATTGCACACAATTTTGTTATCATTGGTAAACTTTTTTTTCATTGTTAGACATAATAACATTGAATGCCCTTAAATATTATTTCACATGTGTATTACTAATACATTTAGTTTATTAAAAATAATTTTTTCGTTTTGTCACAAATTACTTACAAAAAAATGATAATAAATATATTTTTCAATTGACATTAAATTTTATTATTATTTAAGCTATCATTTAATAACCAATCTTGCAATTGAATGGTTATTTTTCCTAATATCTCATACCTTTAAAAAAGCAATTACTGTACATTGCATTAAATATTTGACATTTCGTTCGTATAAATATTAGTATCAAATCGGTAGCCGGTATTATAATGTATATAATTTTTGCCAATATTTTACATTTCAACAAATAAATGATAAGACATTATATTTAAAGTAAACCATAATATTATTTGTTACTATTCTAATAATATTTGTCTTCACTAAAGTAATTTTATTTATTGCTTTTTCTAACAAATATTATTATTATTATAATAAATAATTCTTTCTTAACAATCATTTGTATCCAAATATACACATAAATATATATATATAACTAAACTATTTTTATGATAATTACCGCATTTTTTTCGATTAGCATTTAATAGATTTTTGTTGTGATGACTGATATATATATATACTTAAGCAATAGTTTTGAATACATTAAGAGGTATGTCATAAACACAATGTTGTGTTATCTGCTAATGACATAAAACCCTTGATTCCTGTGCTCTAAATTATTGATCATTTATTTTTTTTTGGTTAAGAATTATTAGATAGAAATGTATTTAAAGATAAAAACACATAATCTTTGGAACTAATGCCTGATTGAGAGCCAAAAGTCTCACAACAACTGAATAAGAATTTCAGATTTATGTGAGAAAAAGACAACTCATTTGTTTGTGACAACAGTTTTAGCCCTAAATTATGTGTGGGATTGCTATTGAAATGGTTAAAGACCTCACCGATCGACACAAGCCATTGATTAACAATTAGTAGTTTTGACTTAATTTAATTTATACATTATTTTTAAAAACCCCCTATAATTTTGTGTGCCGAGTAATTTGTATTTGAAAATTATATGCTTATATTTAGAAAAAATATAAAAAAACAAAAAAAAATTAATTACCTTTTCTTTTCCTATATATTTAGCAATAATATTAATAGGATAATAATAATAATATAGTTTATAATAAGAGTATTTGTAGCAATTATTCAATTAATTTAGTTATTTTAAATGTATAATTTGTAAATAGCCCTGAAAGATTTACTTGAGTTTAAAATGTTAATTTAATTGACATTTGTCTTATATGTACAGTATATTAAAGCTAATTAAAACTGTCAATAAAATTAACAACATAATTTTATAATAGTTTTTAAACAAAAATTTCTGATATAAATTAATTTAATGTAAAAAAATATTTAATATTTTACGATTGTTAGTATACCTTACTTTATAAATAAAAATAAAAATAGCAATATTTTCAATTATATATACAAATAAAAATCTAATTTAATAATACAATATTCATTTATATAATAACAATCAAATTGAAATTTAATATTACATGTCTATTAACGAAATAATAGAAAATTGTTACATTTAAATTAACAAACAATTTAATTTTAATCTATTTATAAGTATAAAAACTAAAATGCATGACTTTATAATTTTATTATAAATTTAAAATAAAATATATATAATATATAAGTAATTTATTTTTAGTAAAAATATAGCTTAAACCTCGAAACAAATAATACATAAAAAATTATATTATTTTATGGTTTATTAAACGATTTACTTAATAAAAAATGGATACACAATCCTATTGTTGATATAATAACTTTGGTATTATATATACTTTAAAAAGTTTAACTCAAAGCAAAAATCACTTTTTGAATAGATTTTTATTTGGAAACCCATAACCAAAATCATTAGTCATTTGTTGCTTTTGAATATATTTAAAAATAGATATTTTCCAAACTATATACAGTTAGAAATTTTTATAAAAATACAATTGAATTATTTTTTGAGAAAAATTATTACTACCAGTAGAATAATAATAGTTAACTAAAAAAGAAATATTAACAATAAATACAATATTTTTTGAAAATAATAACACAAAAAATAATGCGCGAAAAATAATTGTCGGAATTAAGGCCTTTTGTTAAGTTTTATGTCAAATATAAAATAACATTAATAAACACTTTGATTATATAAAAACTATAACAATAAAGATATAAATAGAGAGAAAAATTTTATCTAAAAAAAAGTTATATTCAATATTGTTAATATATTTTCACAACAAAATAATATAAGTTGTTGTAATTGTATTGTAATTAAATATAAAAATATATTTAAGCTGCTTCTGAATATACTCATTGATATAACTTTAATTATTGTATATAACATTTTTTTGTTGAAAATATAGTAAACCATTATTTTTGTTGTTGATAGATAATGGACAATAAATTTACTCTCAATTATAACTAAAACTGATTGTCTGTTTAGATCAATAAATGCGATGAAAGATATATATCCTCTTAAATACTTTTWAAAAAAATCAAAACTTTAATATTATTATGTCTTTCATTATGAATATATTATCTGATGAGTTGACATACATTTCTCGTTTACACAATTTATATGATGTGTCAAAATGTGTGGCATTTATTTATTATTTTTTGGTGTGAATATATTATCTATAAAGTTAATATATATATATATATATATATATCTTAAATTTATATACAAAGAGGCTTTAGGAAATGATAATTAAATTAAATGGTTTAAAGTTTTTTATTTTTGAAAAAAAATTAAATTAATTTAGAAACTTAAAAATAGCAATTACAAAACTAATATTTACTTAATTTATCTAAAATATCTTTTTTATCTTATAATAAATAAATTATGGTTTATTTTTTTAAAAAATGCGATAATAAAAGTAATAGTTAAAATGGAAATAAAAGAAATTTTGTGGAAAATTAATAATTTATTTAAAAGATTTTATTTTCTATAAAGAAAAATAGATAATACAATAAATAATAAATAGCTCTTTTAATTTAAAATTATTATTTTTAAGTGAATGAACTGATTATTGTATGAAAAACTGAAATAAGAGAGAAAAGTGTGGCTTAAAATACTTTTTTTCTATTAAATAAAACTAATAAAACATTTGAAATACTTTTTCTTCAATCAATTATTTGCAAAAACGGTATCAAAATTATTGGATAAAATTGCTATTACTTAAAATATAGGATAAAAATATATAACAAATCGATTTTAATTGACTTTTTTTGTTGTTAGTTTTGCTACAAATAAATTAAATTTTATTTATATATCTATTAATATTTTTAAAAATTATATTTATAATACAGAAATATTCTATAATACAATATAAAATAATAATGAATGATATTTTTAATTCAATCATTGAAGTGAAATAATTATATAATATTGTATAATAAATAAAAAACATAGTTTTCATAATTGAATGACCCGTACAATGAGATCCAGACACATAAAAAGCCAAATAAGCTTTATTACAGTTAATTAATTATATATTTAAAAATATAAAAAAATAATTTTAATTTAATTTAATTAAAACTTGTGTTTACTAAGCATATTACTAATTTCTTTTATGATTTTGTAAACAATTATATTAATTAGTAAAATAATTTTAATTATTATTTTTAATTAAGTATTCAATTTTAAGTTTTTTAAATTTTAATAAATGAAATAATTAACAAAATAAGTTATAACATATTAAAATTTAACTAAACGTTAGAATATTTAAAGTAAATTTATTAGTGAATTAATTTTATAGTACAACTGTATTGATTTAAACTAACTGTTAATACAATATAGTTATATCATTAGTTAATTGATGCGGTATGTGATAATTATTGATAAAAATACATTAAACAATTAAATTACATATTAAATGTGAATTATAAAAATATTGTAAATTATTTAAAAATACTGTTTAAATAAAAAACATATCAATAAATATATTAATATAATGTATAAAATCTATTTTTAAATTTAAGAAATTTTTTCAAATAAACAATTTGTATAAAAAATATTTAATTATCAATTTACTGTTTAAATTGGATCAAATATTTAATGTAAAATCATTAATTTTAAACGTTTGGTTAAAAAATTTACTTATAAATTACAATAATTATTTTAAATTGTTTTAATAGTAGTTTATGTGGTTACTTAATTTCATAATTATTTTCATAAATTGAATAATTTTATTTTTAATATCTTATATTTAAATTTAATATTAAGTTAAATCACGTTATGTATATCAAATGCAAATATACTTAAATAAATTATATTATTAACAAAAAATATATTTTCGAAAATTATGTCAATATTATTAAAATTCAATCAAACAATATAATATATAAATTTAATTTCGTAAAGTAACAAAAAAATACATGTATAYAAAGGATAATTTTTATATATTTATATACAGTATATATATATATAAGGATATTATTTTTATATATTTATATACAGTATATTATAGTGTATAATAAAATTGTATTATTTGTTTTTGCTGTTTAAAACACTTGTCTTATCATTTCCTAATTTTGGTTTAATATGTTATATAATGAACTTAAATTCATAAAATAATTGAAAAAACTTTTTTATTTTATTTATATTTAATGATTGATTAAAAAATTGTCGTTTTTATAACCCGATCACTAATTATTAATAAATATAAAGTGAAACGTTGAACTTTTTATGTATTTAAAAATTATTTTGATCCCAATATAATTTTCGGTCCCATTTTTATTGGTCAACTAAATTTTTGTAAATTTAAAGTACATTTATTAAAAACAATTATTTTTACAAATAAATATAAATTATAAAGCATTTAATTTAAATGACATAATCCTTATAATTTGTGATAAATAATATTAATCTTTATTTTGATAAAATGTAATATAAATTTTTAGGGAATAAAAACAAACAAATTTTTTTTTTAATTTTTAGGTCCTGTTTTTAATCTAATAGTATTTTTTACAAATGTTGGTTAATTTATTATTATTTTAAATAAATGATAGTGTTTTATCTAAATCATTATACATGTATAAACATAAAATATACAATCTATTAGGCAATTATTTTTATATATAAAAAAAATTCTTTAACTAGATAAGTTACTAAATAATACAATATTTACTTATTATGCATATTTTTTAAAAAGATAATTGACATTTTTATAACAATTTTAAACTTACTTTCTATAATACGGTATAATAAAAATGTTTTTCAAATGTTATGCATTGTGAATATGCCGTAAATAATTTGATCGACTTTTTTCAAAATCATTGGTTTTGTTTGTCAAAAATCAATGGAAAACACTTAATAATAGCGATTCAAAAGCAATTCATAAGAGAGTGAAGAAATGAATTTAAAAAAAAGTTTTTATATATCAATATATTTAGTTAACTTCAATATATGATATTTAATAATAACAATAATAATAATAAAAACATTTCAATAGATATACAATTGAATAGCAATTTTTGAATAAACTTTTAACCGCAAGTGTTATCAATAGCTTATATAAAAGTTATTTTGAAGTTACAACAAGTGTTTCCCAAACAATTGAACAATTGCTTTGGAAAAAATGGGTAATTTTCAAAATCAATATTTTTTAAAACATAGCGTATAAATAAAGTTAGATGTCTTACCTTAGTCTTTGATTGATTTAAATATAATAATATCGTAATATGAAAATCGTTTTTTCATAAAATACAGTTATTTCATAGACAAACAAATAAATTGTATCGATATATTAATATATAAGTATATAAATATAAAATAACAATAAAAATTCATGAKCTCTTTTTATAAGCATCAAATTGAAAGCAAATAATCTGATTATTATTTTCTCAACTCAAATGAATTGATAAAATCAAATTGTTTATCACATTTTTGGATATATTGAGATATAAACATTAATCAATAAGATTTTCCAAAAACACACAATAATAATAGTAACGATAAAACGTGATTACATGTAAAAATCAGGTTTTTGTTTTGTTATCGGTTTTGTGAACCTATAAGTTATAGGCTATTACTCAATGAGAGAGAGAGAGAGAGAGAGAGAGAGAGAGAGAGAGAGAGAGAGAGAGAGATAAGTCAAAACAAATGATGGTTTTCTAGCATTTGCTCCGATATTATCGTTAAAAAGAAATCATTTCCATATTATTGATAGATATCTGTCTTTTCTATTTCAATTGAAGCCGTCAGTCAATCACACAAAATGGTTAAATAAAAAAAATCAAGAACTGATTGGTGACTCTTCTTAACGATAGCCGAATAAATGGAAATATATATACATTATATTATATATTTTTGACTATTAATTTAACAATTAAGTTATCTATCGATTAAAATGACAAACTCGAGTACCTATCCCAGTGATAGCCTATCATTTATGATAGATGTCTGTCCCCTTCATGTGAATGACTTGAGGCAATAATTTCAAATCAATTATTTAAATTTATTTAAATATATAATTTTATAGATATTGTATTATTATATATATATATATATATATATACTGTATATATTGTATATCATATACTACTGTATATTGCATTACATTTTTAATGTCCACTCACTATAATAATTATATGACTTATAATTTTTGCTATTTTTTAAAGTTCATTGGACTTTTATTATAAAAAAAAAATATTTCAATATATATATATAATTTGATTATTAATTATTTTGATAATCATTTATAATAGATATTATTAAATGAAATTATGCTGGAAATAAAAACAAAATTTATAATTTTATAAAAAAATTAAGATTTATATTGAGTGCAATTTTTAAATCTATTAATTTTGTCAAAAATACATTAAAACAGACAAAAAATATAAGATCAGTAATACTCTTCGTTTTGTTCATTATATATATATTTATATATTTAGATAAATATATGATTTACTAACAATAATATAATATTTTTCAAATATTAAAGAAATCTTAGTTAATATTAGAAACCATTGAAATTACATTTGTTTAACAAATTTTATTTTATTAACAAGTTTTATTCAACTTTTTTTGGTAAAGACTACATTTATATTTATATATTTTAATTCAATTACTATTTTCGTCTATTGTTTTGTTTAGGTTTGTCTCTACTATTGCGATCGTGTCGTTCCTGTTTATTAGGTCTGTCCTCTCTATTTTGTTGTTGTTGTTGATGCTGATGATGATGTGGTGGTTGTTGCGGTTGTTGTTGAAGTCTCGGTGGTCTTCCTTTGTCATTTCTTTGTTGTCGAGGCATTCTTTCGGGACATTTATTCTGTTTGTGTCCAATTTTGCCACAAACACGACAACCTCTTCCCGTTGGAGGCGTTCCGTTAGTCAACAAATTTCTATCAAAAAAGTAGTCGTGCCAATACCGATACCTAGAGTCTAGACCACCATTAGGCGGACAACCAATTAGATTGCGACCTAAGATAAATGATGTCCAGATATAGACAGCCATTTGGGGTGAAACTCCTGCCCCCAAATTGTGAGACAATAGAAATGGGTCTAAAATATACAATAATAGTGGTTAGTATACCATACAACTAAATAATGAAAATATTTTTAATTAATCCATACCTTCAATAGCTATCTTAGATCCGGTCCACATCTTGTCGAGTCTTTTCAATGGTGCCAACTGTCGGCAACAGACAACGTACTCATCGAAGTTAAACATTTCCGAATAATATCTCAGAAATCCAACAAACAAATGGCCGACATTTTCATTATTAGGTTGAGGTCTCCAATATCTGTTAAGCATCTGAACGTTATCAAAAAACCAAGTGTCCCAACCATCTACCATACGTTCTTCTTTACGATCCAAACCAATCTCCTGAAGAACAGGAATAATACCCTTTTGTTGCAAATAATGAATAGTCATCAACGTATAGGCGTATGAGGAAAGACTGCCTCTGGAAGCGTCGCCAATATCACAGGTCTTATAAAAAAAATAATTATAATAATTATTTTTCAATTCAATTATTCTAAAAGAAATTTATTATTACTTTAGCAAAATGTTTGACAACAAACCCCAATACTTGAACGCGAGGGTCAATAAATGTATAAAGTCTTAGCCATTGAGTGTTATATCGGGCGAGAATGTTATACAGACTGATATCACACTCAACCAATCGATTCCTATCGAAAACGTAACAAAACTTAACGATCGGTACTTTGGCCGACACTATAGGTATAATATTTTGAAGTCTTTGATGAGTATTGAGTATTTCGCTGACATTCTCAATGATGGCACCAAATTCGAGACCTTCACCGGTAAGGTTGTCATCAAATGTCAAACAGATATCCAGATCGCAAAACTTGGCGCCAAAACCATTCTTTGTCGAACCAAAGAGTTCGAGTCTTGCATGCGGTAACTGTTGGCGAATAAAGTCCTGTAAATCTCTTAATATATAATCTTGGATTTGTTCTTCATTTTTGTCCATACGTTTGGCCTCATATATCTCATAACAAATTTGATTTAATAGTTGACTGTATTGATAGTCAATTTGATTTGGCAATGGTTTCAATGGCGGTAATTGTGTTTCGGGACATCGATTCTGTAGATGACTATATCGATGACAAAGACGGCAAAACTTTGGTGGCAACTGAAAGAATGGAGCTTTGTTTATATGAAACGATGCATATAATTGTTTGGCCGGAATTAATCGGTAAGTGCTCTCTAATTCGGGACTTAATACCGCTTTGAGACCAAAATGTTTTAAAACTTTAGTCATTCTCTGATGCAAATTGTTATCGCCTTTATTTTCTTCTTCAGATTCCGACTCTCCCTCACTATTTCGTTGATTATTAGTTTCAGTTTCGTCTAATTCGCTACAAATTTCATTGACTTCAGCTAATAGATCACTACAATCCATATTATCATAAATTTGTTTATTGACCACAACATCAAAATCTTTTTCAGAGAACAGTGGACTCGCTCTGACATTTGAATTATAGCTGGCGTTTGATAAGACATTTACAAAAGGAATGGCAAAGTATTTGAATGAATGTTTCAATTGTTCGACAAATACGTTATACAATCTCATACTTCCCACAGAACGCGACAAATTCAATGACGGACGGGTCGGGTCTTCGACGGCTAACATACGAGTCGACCAGCGTTTGTCTCGTTTTCTATGTAATAAACGAGTCGTACGAATAGATACCACATGAGTCTCGGAGTCAAACTCTGAGGTATAATATCGAAACATTTCTAACCACAATTGGCCGACACTTTTGTGATTAGTTTTCGTCCACTTAAGTGCATTCAAATTGAATTCTTCTTCGACCGCATCGTTATCTTCATTAAACTCTTGTTTCGATGAATGGCTCATATTTTGCACTTCAGTTGGCTTAGTATTGCTTGAGTTTTGCATAATTTCGTGTAGACAGGGAACTACTGGCGGAGAACAGCGTTGCAAAAAATGAATGACCAAAATGGGAAAAGCAAAGGCCGGCCAAAGACCATTCTCCTGGTCATCAAAACGATACATTCGGGCCCACTCTCGTAGAGCGACACCTAAAACGGCAACTCTATTATCAATATGACAGTACTGTTGAAGCAATTTCGAGGATCGGTAGCTCTTCTCGACTGTAATCGAGAGCTCGACTTCAAAGCGATGTGTTTTGTCTCTGAAATGAACTTTCGGTACTTTCAGATTATATTCATTCCTAACGTTTGTAAACTCTCTGTCATTTCTTTTGATTAGATCTGATATCTTTGACAATACCATTGATACAGAACTTATAGATTTACCGTTTGTATCGCCACTCTCTGTATGACCGCAAACTATATCAATATTAATGTCTGAATAGTCTCTCAACGCAAAGCCATTAATGGTTGAGCCGTAGAGTCGGACCGAATAATCTTTGAGACCAGTGTTACGTATCATTGCATTGACTTTGTCTATCACTTCGACTCGTTTGTGATAATCTGTTGGATTCAATGAATTCTTCTGATGTATCAGTTCTAGCATTTGCGACAATTTAGTGGCCAACGGCTGACTGTCAATAGGCAGTGAAGACAGAAATATAAAATTCATCAGTTCGTCGTGTCTTTGTTTGTGTCGCTCGGATGTGATGTGCAATTGGATGGACTTGTGGTCGGAGGTCAGCAAACAGAGTTCGCATTTGACTTGTTTGGTCTTCAGACAGTCGGTGTGAGATATGGCGTGAAGTCGACAAAAATCAAGGAAATCTTGTTCGCATTGACAGCCAGAGGTGGGGTCCGAGCGCTTGTTGGCCACCTGTGATAGCGGTGGCCACTGTTGTTGCGGTTGCGGCGGTGAAGATGACGACGATATCACGGACGACACTTCATTTGAGTTGTAGAAAACACGTGACTTTCTCGGAGGATTTGGTGGCACACGATGTCTAACACCGCCGTTTGGAGACGATTTGGTGGCCATTTGGCGGTTATCGGTAACGATGGCCAGCGGTTTGTCTGAAGAAAAAACGGATCAAACGCTGGCATTCAATGCATACAAACAAACACTAAAAACACTTTTATTTTCTATTTGTTTCACACATTTATTGTCGTCACTGTACTTGTCGTACACTTTATGTACAATTAGTTAATACAATAAGCAATTAAAAACAATTAACAATACAATAAAAAGTACAGTTTTTTAAGCCAAACGTTGACATTAATACAGTGTTCACTCATTGTATACTTTTGTTTAATAATAACAATAAAATATGTCTTTAATATTTATATTCCCCATTGAATATCATTTTAATGCAATTATGTATATAATAACARTAATATTTTAGCAAACAATGTTGACGTAATTTATTTTCAATGTTATATGTTTTGTCAAACACATTGCCAATTGAATTGTTGTTTAAAACAATTTGTTTTACTTTTTGCTAAAAATAAAAGTTTTTTTTAAACAAATTATTTGTCATTACTTCAACTGTGGATCAGTTGTGGTGACATTTCATTGGGATTTTTTGTTATCAATTTATTGATTGATTAACTGACACAACAATAATCCACAAAAATCGTGTTTTTCAGAGATTTTTGTGAAATTGTGTCCACAGTTTTGTTTGTTTCTCTACTAAACAAACCATTTGATGATAATGTCTGAAGAAGTCAAGTATGTCTTGAATAAAGGATTTCATGTCATTAATTAAATTATTGTTTTTTGAATTTGGATTAACTAACAGATTATTACAACCGCTTCAGTATATAAATGAATTTCTTGTAAGGTTTTTAATTATGATATTTATTTACCACCGATGATAACACGTCTTGTATTTTTTTTATAGAAAAACGGTGTCAGAACTGATGGCAGAAAAGTGGATGACTTTCGACCAATGCTTTTGAATTGCGGTATTGTTTTGTATATTTGAAATGTCATAATTGATTATTAATTTTCTTTATGGATTAATAATAAACTTTCAGACACTGTGGGAACCGCTAACGGGTCTGCAATGGTTAAGTTTGGTAGCAGTACTGTCATCTGCGGCATAACCACTGTTTGTCTTTAATTTATTCAATCATTTTCTGATTTTAATTGAGAATCAATTGATTATTTACAGGAACTYATTGAAGCAAATCCCGAAACACCCGAAGAAGGCCTAATCGAGATTACAGTCGAATTGCCTGCACTTTGTTCGGCCAAATACTGTATGACTGATTCAACCAACGATGCACTTGTATTGACACAATCGTTGAATAACGCCATCAAACAAAGCAAAATCATTGATCTCAAGAAGTTATGTGCCGTCGAGTCAAAGGTTTTTTGTCAAAAAATTTCTTAACTTTTAATATATAATTGAATCAGAAATTAATTCACTTTTTTTAATTTTAATCAGTTTGTATGGAAACTCAACGTATCTGTGATTTGTCTCAATAATGACGGAAATCTATTGGATTTAAGTCTAATAGCAATAGTCTCTGCATTTCATTCATGTAAAACACATGTTTATTCAATTTATTTAAAACAATTTGTTAATACAGTKTTTGTGTATTAATAATAAATTAAATTATTAGGTTCACTGAAATCAATTGTTATCAATGAAGATAATACCATAACATACGAAAAGCAAAGTAAACCTCTTGAAGTGAAAACATATCCGATCGCAACAACAATTGCTATAATTAATTGGTTTGTTTTTTTAAAACATTAAATAAATCACAAAATTATGGCTAATTTTATGTAATTTTTGTTTTTAATTGTTATTATAGTATGTGTTTACCCGATCCGTCGGCAGATGAAGAATGTTTAGCCGATACTGTTATCAATATTGTTGTCAATGCAGATACCGGTGTCATTCATTCGTGGTATATGACGGGAACTGCAAAACTTGATAACAATTTTTTTGGTAAATGTTATAAAATTGCCAAAAATAGGTCAAAAGTAATCAAACAATTGATTTTATCGAATTGTAATTTGAAAAATAATAATTTATAATTGATTTATATAAATGATATTATAGATTTTACATGTATTTTATATTTTTAAAGTTATGATTTATGGAAATAAATATACTGTAAGTTATAATACTGTATTTAACAATCATTTCAAGCGATTATAATAAATAAACATATTATTTGATACATTATTATTTAATGTCATATAATATTGCTTTAAATATTAATATACATTTTAACACAAAAATTACTGGTATTAATATATAAAATTATTTGTTTAATTTAAATTAAACAATTGSAATATTTWTGCGATACTAAATTAGCAAAATTTTATAACTTATATTGTATATCAAATGTAAATTACCCACATAATATACAGTACAGTAGTACATAATGCCATTTATTTAACAAAACTTTTAGATAAAAGAGAAATACTTTTTTAAAATAAAAATAATTTTATTACTAAAAAAAATACCGTTATTCCCATTACATAATAACTTAATGTTTGAAAACTTGAAAGTACATCAATAAAATTGTCAACAGGAGGTAAGATATTGTAACAAAATATTTATATTTGTTATCCTATTTAACCCCTAAAATTACATGCTTGCCATCTAATAAAATATTATCAGGATTATTAGCTTTATATAGATTTATTATATTGTAGTATTATTTAGGTCACTGTTTTTTTCTGATTTTAGTTAAATTAATAAATTTTATAATTTCATATTTAAAATATTTATTTTTAATATTTAATTGATAATTTTAATTATTAAATTATTTAGCATTTGTTAAATTGATAAATATACAGTAATTATATATTGTATATAATTATTATATTTATAATTACCGTAAWWTAAAAATTAGAGAAAGCGTTATGAAAACAATGTCATAAATTTATTAATTTAGATTATTATTATTATTATAAAAATTATTTTTTATCTAAATTTGATAATACTATATAATATATAGATATAAATAAATTTATTTGCAAACTTGCAATAATAATAAACTTTGTAAACTAAATATAAAAAAGTATCAAAGGATTTATAATATAATTTAGTTTATTTAATCAAATAATTATAATTATTTGACAATATAATCAAGTTTTACGACAATTATAGACCCCATATAAATTATAATCATTAAATGGTATCACATGTCATAAAATAACATCAAATTTAATTATAAGTATTGCATTTACAGTAAAATTTTGTTTCTAATAAATAGAGAAAGATTTGTATGAAAAATAGTTAATTCAGTTTTGTTTTGTACAAAGATTTTGACGGTTTGTCGACCAAAATGATGTACAAAACCGCACTGATTGTTGCTTTTGTGGGAACGGCTATCGCATCACTAGTTGTAGAACCGGAGCCTCCGGTCGACTTTAGTCAGCACCAGATCGTCAAAATCCTACCAAAACGTTTCGGTGATTTGCAACGATTGCATCGACTTCAGGATGTCTTTGATGTGATAATATTTTTACATTTTTAATCAATTTGTTTTACACACAATTATTTTATGTTTTGCAGACCAAAGTTGACTTTTGGGGTCCACTAATGCGTGATATGCGACCAGTCCTGTCACTGGTTGGTCCCGATGGTGGCCAAGACTTTCTCAGAGCTCTTAACGGTTCACGCATTCAGTACGAAGTGGTGGCCAATAGTTTTCAGAAAGTGATTGACGAGGAAAGGGCTGCAAACGAAAAGTCTGCTTTATATAGTACTCGTGACTATGATTACGATACCGTTTATCACACATATGAGGATATTGTGGCCGAAATTAATACATTGCAATCCAAGAGTATATATTTTTATGAGTTTATTATTATTATATATAATCAATTTGTTTGATCTGAAAATAAGGCAATAAAGTAAAGACTGGTGTCGTGGGAAAGACAACCCAGGGAAGAGATATCCCATACATTTCCATTACAAACCCGAACGGGGGTAACAAGAAAGTCATATTTTTTGAATGCGGTAATTATTAAGTTTTAAATTGTGTAATAAATGTTTTTTAAAATTTATATACTAATAATACTTTAAATTAACTGTCAATTCAAAGGTATACATTCACGTGAATGGGTCACCACAGCTGCCTGTATGTGGATATCCAATCAATTGATATCTACCACAACTTATGACAAATATCTGGACAAATATGAATTCATTATTGTTCCCACACTTAATTCCGACGGGTAACTTACCATAACTTATAATATAATCTGATTTAATACATATGAAAAAATCAATATATTTTTAATTACAAACAAAAAAAAGTTATGTGTATACGTGGACAACCAACAGGAACTGGCGTAAAACTCGTTCACAGAATGGTCTGTGTTATGGCGCTGATCCCAATAGAAAGTATGGTAACATACAATAGGAAATTGAAAAAAATATAATATTTTTGCATTTATATATATAGCTGGGACGCCTCATTCTGCACTCAGGGAGCCTCGACCAACCCGTGCAGTGATACCTACTGTGGAAAGTCGGCTTTCTCGGAACCGGAGGCCAAAGCAATGTCTGAATTAGTCAAAAAAAGCCAGGGCAATATTGCCGCCTATTTTGCTATACATAGCTATAGCCAACTCTGGATGTACCCCTGGGGCTACAAATATGATGAACCATCTAATAGTAAACAATTGGTACGAAACTAAAATTGTTTATTAAATAATATATAATAATTGCTTCAATTKGTTTTGTTTTATTATTTGACATCCAGAATGATATCTCCAAATCATCGGTGGCCGCCATTAAAGCCACAAATGGCCTAACCTTTCAATACGGAAGCATTGCTAACACTATTTGTAAGATAGRATTTTARTAAATATAATCAATTGAATTATTTTTTTATTAATTGTTTAAAATTACTTATTAGATATAGCATCGGGATCTAGTATTGATTGGRGTAAGAMTGAGTCTATTTAAATATAATTATTCATCAAAATTCATATATAATTAATTATATGAATATTTTGTTTTATGTAGCATACGATAARGCGGGWGTGCAAATATCTTTTGCTCTGGAGCTCCGGGATACTGGAAAATATGGATTTATTTTGCCACCCGAGCAGATATTRCCGGCTTCYAAGGAAACRTGGGCCGGTCTCAGAGCAGCCATYGATAATTTGCCTTAAARTTCATTATTACTATTATTATATTAAAACAATTTTTAAGCATTTATGCATATWTTATTGTATTAAAAACATTTATTTTCGGCACAAGAAAACTTATATATCAGTAATTTTTAAAAAATCAAATTTTGTTTAATGTGATAAATAAGTAAGGTAGTTTTAAAACAAACTGATTAAATATCTAAAAAAATCTATATAATAATTAAATATTAATAATTATTAAGTCAAAAAAAACAATTACAGTTAAGTTTAAAAAATAATACAAATATTATTAGTAATATATTATGATAATAGTATAATATTGTGATTTTAGTTAAATGTATTTATATTACGATAATTTTCTTTTATTGTCGATAATATTTAAGACTTCCAAATGCATACCATATTGGTGTTTGTCGTCGATATAATAAACTTATTGTCATCACTCATACAAACTGATCGAATKATTGTCTAATTATTAACAAATTTTAGAAATATATATTAATATACAGTATATAAAACAAATTAATAATAAAACATGAAAATTGTTTAAAAAATACCGGATTCTTAGTCCATGTGATATCTTCACCGAGAATGAGAACCGGTTCGACACAATTCCTAACTTTTAAATCAATAACTTTATAGACAAATATCTTTCCAGAATAATCACCACATGCTATAAGTCCACAGTTGTATGTCATCGATATAAACTCGATGGCCGACTCATTTGGACACTTTGAGTGCTTCAATGTTGGACCCATTTTATAGGATAATTGATAGATCTGATTGGTCTTCGATGACTTGTTTTCTGCTTGTTTTTTCAGTTGTTTCAGTGTTGACATCATTTGATCCAAATTGCAAATAGTTTGCAAACAATCCAAAGAGACTGAACGAAATACAATCATTGAGTTGTCCGGTATGTAAATCATACTGGACACACAATTTACTTTGCGGCCCAAAGTCAAGGAGCCTTGATATGGTCTAAACAAAACAAAAATCATCAGTAATTTACCGAAAAATATATATTACCGATAATATAATAATTATAATGTAAAAACAGAAAATAAAAATTTCTAAATAAAACTATACTTTTCTTTAGAAATGTCTGCAATAAAAAGCAATTCATTAGATTCGCCGGAAACGATCAAACAGTCATATTTGTCGATATAGACTAATGAAATAATTGTGAATCTAGTGGTGAATCTTAAAACAATGGATGACTGGCTTTTGACAAGAGTTCCGTCTAAATTAAAAACCAATTTCCAGACAATAACCTTATGATCGGATGTACCGCACATCAAATAATTGGGTTTTTTCGGATTAAATACAATGGCTGTCACCTCTTCTGCGTCAACGTTTAAACTGTCATAAGTTGTTACCAATTGCTGATCTTCAGGTTCTTTGCAAAAATAGATGAACCATTCGGAACCAATGACACAGACATTAATAAATTTATTATTTTCAACGATAAACTGAGTGTAGGCCACACACCGTAGGTTATTATTATTGGGCGCTTCAAAAGTGCCCAATGGTTTGTACGAGTCGTCCAAATCATACCAATTAATACACTTTCCTCCGACTACTGCTATCACGTGTCGATCATTCTCTGAATTGTTTGGTACGAAACAACTGTTCCATACGTTTGTGTCGACATTGGTCTTAGAGTGCGTCAAATACTTATCGATAGTGTAGTCAACCGTTTTATTGACTGATTTTGTCGAACTGATTGYTGGTTTCAATGAACTGATCCTTGGTTTCAATGAACTGATTCTTGGTTTTATTATCGATGAATATGTTTTAATTGATTTTGAGTTTTGATAGCTCGTCACTTCGGGACTGTCATCGGCCACTGATCCAACCGATTGGGTACTTGAGTTTAACTTACATATYGAATGATCGGTCACTAATTGGTCCATTGAAATGTTACTTCTATTGATAATGTCTTCATCAATAGCATTATCTACTAATTCATCTATCGATTTATTATCCAAATCATCGAGTGATACATCATTTTGATCTGATTTAAGRAATGGTTGATCACTGTTGTCGGCGGCAAACCGTTTAATCGACGACTCGTTGAACGATTCTTTTCGTTTACTTCTTTTGGTCACAAATGAGTTGATCTTTTCCGATAATTTCATAAATTCATTCATATCGTCAACGATTTTCAGTCTTTGTTTTCTAAGATCTAACTTCTCATACATTGAGTCGTGACCTAAGATTATACTGACTTTAATCATTGAATCAATATTATTATCATCGATGTCCAGCTTATCATTGCCACTGTATAACCAATCAATTATAGCTTTTAAATCATCTCTTTTGCAATCATTGACAACAATATGATTGTCCGATTGATTCAATAATTTGTGGCAATTCTTTAGCAGAAGAAAATGTTTGTTCACTTTAATTGGTTCTTCATTTGTTGCAAAACGAAACTCAAAGTCTGTCGACATCTTTGCCAAATCAATGGCCAATTTTCGCCAATCGCTGTCAAAACTAATGGACGCCGACTTTGTGTCCACTTCAGTGAGATCTGAGTCCATATCACTCATGATTTGGTCAGTTAGTCGTGTCGTTAACTCTGAGGCGGCCATTGTTTGCTATCACCGAAACAAAACCAATTGAAAGATAAAATAAAGTATTKATGACACAAATCAATGACAATTTGATTGAATAAAGTATTGTTTGGCAAACCATGTGTTGGCAATGCTGTCAATCACTTATAATAACTTATATAACAGTAATTAAGTATTAAATACTAAATGTTTTTTTGACTAAAAAAACTGTATAATTGTTTGCAACAAATAATAAACTTTTATGATATGTGCTAACAATATATGATATACTGTACTGTATATCATATACCGGGTAATCAGTTAATCAATTAATTTGTTTTGATTACATTTAATGACCAAAAAATTAGTGGTCAACCAAAATCTTCGACCAATACATTGATTTTTTTTATAAAAAAATAATTAATTTAAAATCATCATTGAATTAATGAAATGATACAATTTTTTTGGTGAAAAAATAAAATGATAACAAAAAAAACAAATTTGTCGATAATTTTATAAACACTACTAATTAAAATTTTTTATTCATATTATTATTATTATTACAATTATTTATATCACATTAATTGTAATTATTAAACAAAAATATCAATATTTTTTATACAGTATATAATGTTGAGTCATAAGTTGACTTATTAAGTCAATTATTGATTAAAATTATCCAAATATTTAATACATTAAACAAATAATAATTAGAAAAATAAATAAAACTACATCTACTGTATATAAAAACATTTTGTTTGTCGAAAAAATAAAATAAATTGATCATGGTATATAATGTTTTTTTWTATAAAAAAAATTTGATATCTATATATGTATACCAAAAATAATAAAATAATTGTTTAAAATTCATTATCATAGACCAGTTCCAGATATGACTGGTCGTGATGTGTTTCTGTCGGATAATTTATATAACAGTCCAGCTTTCGTATGTCTTCACCGGCCGTTTTCAATAAAAATGTTGAATTAATGTAACCGTTTTGTCGGTCAACACAATAGCAAAACGATTCGGAACACTGAAGAGGAAGATAATTGCCATTCTTGTCGCAGATGTATTCGCTAAACATTTCGGTCACTTTGTCCCGACTTTCATCCGGTATATCTTTGAACAGTTCCTTATCTCTAACACAACCTTTTTTGTGTTGTTGTATACAATTTATATATCAATTATTAAATAAATAATAATTAGTTATAAAAAAATGATAATATACTGCATGTCTGGCTGTAGGCATAGTCGATGTCAGTTCGGGCCACTTGTGTGTCATGTATTTTCTCGCCTTTTTTGTTAACACAATAACAGCTAACAAATAATAAATGAAAATTTTTCAATTTTAAATAACAATAAGATTGTTGTTATTTTTTTCATCGAAACTAACTGATCATTGAGACACTGGACGGGTGCATAATTGCCGTCCAAATCACATTTGGGAACGTCGTAACCGACAACCATATATTCTTCGTCTTCTAAGAGTTCAATATTTTTTATGGCCTCAAAGTATCTCTTAATGCAATCAGTATTATATGAATAGCTTTCGTGGGCTAATAGTTTAAGGACACAATAAAAATGTCAATAATTATTATCCATTTTTAAAAAAATATATATAATTACTTTAATTTAATAGTCACTCACCGCACGGTAACTGATCGGTGTTTTGTTTACTGACAGCTCTCTCGTGTAATATACCGTCGGTTGTGTTGACACAATAGGTAAAATTGTTGGTCGCCTGAAACGGCTCGTAGTTGCCATTGGCTTTACAGCGCATGAAAAATACCGGATCAATACTGAACTGGTGTTCCGCTAACTCCCGGTTCAATTGATTGAATTGTCGCGAACATACTGTCCAATTCAAGTTAATCCAGTTGTTAATTATTAATCATTTGATTTAGTAATCTTTATTTATGAACAAACAGTTTTAAAAAAAACTTACGACAATTCATATCATCGATTTTGTCATAAGTGGCGGAACCGAAGATTCTATTACCGTTTTTGTCGACACAATAACAACTAAATTCATTGATTAATTAAAAAATAATAATTAATAGTTTTTGTTGATGATATAKATACTGACATTTTTCTATTATYTTATAGTTATAAACAAATAAATGGTACAAACATTGTGCCATTTTTGCACTGCACTGACGAATACTCGCCAAACTCGTCGCACTCGGGAACTGGTGGTCCGGCGGCCAACTCATTCATATTTGTGCTAATATTAACCCGTGCGGCCTCACAACCATTTGGATCGATATCAGATACTATTGATTTGGAAAAACATCATAATTATAAAATAATAAATATATATWTTAAAAGTATTTTATATTAAAAAAAACTAAATAAATAAATTTAGAGTACTTTTCTTGCAGATATAACTAATTTTTTTATTTGTTGTCTCTTTATTGCATTTAAGGTGCGGTTTGCACATTGTTTCGGGAATTATACCCGACCTGTCGGGACTACACACTTCGCCTTCATCTGTAATTATGGAAACCAGTAGTCATTAAAATAATATCTATTTTTCTTGTATTGTTGTATTGAAAAACTCTAATACTATTGATACCTAATTCTTTAACACATAGATGACAACAGCCACAAATGGTAGCATTTTTATAGACTCTCATATCCGGTCCCTTACAGTGAAATTCTGGACAATTTTTGACAATAGCTGTACAGTAGGAATCAGTACAGGTGACACCCTCTTGACCAATGGCCACGTATGACAACTGGCCAATCAGAAATATTAATACTAATAAATAGTTGATATACATGTTAATTATGAAWACATTAAAATTATGGTTATTATTATTATTARTATATTGACAACAATTTTTCTATTAATGTTGATTTCATTGACATAATTGTAATATTATATTACATACTGTATATTGTATGTTATTTTGTTTGTTTCATAACTATAGTGGCATTCATTTGAGATATTTTTTCTGTTATTAATAGATAACAAAAAAAGAGATAAAAACCAATTTCTATGACATTTAACATTTCAATAATGCCTGATATTGTATGTAATCATATTACCGGTAAGTGTTATTATATTAATATTATGTTTTGTTTGATTTATTTACGGAATTTCTAAGAAATCCTGTATTAATTTTTTTTAAATAGCACAGTATTAAAAATATTTGATATTTTTAAAGTATTTTTTAATTATTTTTAAATAACTAGAATATTGAATGAATATATAATATTTAGACTGTATATACAGTATATACAGACTAAGTATRTATTAAATWATTAAATAATTTTATTAATTTATATTTTTTCTATTACTGTAAAAATATATTTATTTATAGTAAAAATTAATTTAAATAATTTTTATATTTGAATTATTTATAATCTGCAATGAAATTAACAAAATATATGCAAATTATTATAATGGAGTTTAATTAAAATTTTTATAATAAATCTGATTATAATTTATTAAAATTGCTGACAACGTCCTATTAAATATATCGTATAATATTTCCACACATTTCCTATATTTAAATATTTTTATGCATTAATATGCAATTTATCTCATTATAATAATTGATGTGTCTATTAATGATAACAACAAAAATGTAATCAATTATTTTTATTTAATATGTTTTTAAGGTAACATTGAAAATGGAAAATGTATTTTATATAAAACATTTATATATTAGTTTTTATGTATTGAGCCCATATACTGTATATATATATATATATATGTTTATTAATATAAAATACGGACTTTATTGATCACATCAGCGAATCTATATGTAATGGTCATTGAAAATCAATATACTGTAGTAATAGTTGGGAAAATAATAACTTCTAATTAATTTTTAAAAAATATTTTTKTTGTTGATATTTTAAGTAATAAATATCTATAGTATCCTCATATACTGTATAAGCAATTCTAATATTATCATACATTTAGTATAACACAATACAAATGGTATTCAAAAATATATTAATAACATTAATATAATTTAATACTAATAAAATAATGTTATTACAATTAGTTATTATACTGTAATAATTATTATAATTCATTTTTAAAATATAAAAAATAAAAAAAAACAAAATTAACATGGTGATCGCATAGACAGAAATTTCTTGAAGTTTTTAAAAAATTTTCTAGAAATTTCTCAATTATTTTAGAAATTTCTCTTTTTTGCCAAATTTAACAATATTTGAGGAAAGTTATGTGTGAATGGAATGTGCTTTTACTCTAATACCAGTGCTTTTCATACACAAAAATGTCAAAGGTTTCTGTGTCATCGATTGATTACTAATACTAAATAATTTATGTTATTTGGAAACTTGTTTTTAAAATTATATTAAATTATTTTTTAATGATTAAATTTATACTGAATCTGGTTTTATTTTTATGTAGATGAAAAATTAAATAATGATGATGATAATAATAATAATAATACTGTATTAACTTTTAATATAACTTATTATTAAGTATATAATTGTATAGTGTTTATTTTATTATATTGGTAAAAATAAAATTTTTCTTTATTTTAATTTTTAATAAAAATAAAATTATAATATTTAATAATTATTTTTGACACCTTTTCTTATATTTGATAAACAAATTGATAACATTAAAAGTTATTAATCAACAAAGTTGTTATTAAAAAAAACATACTATCAAATATATTGCTATACTATATCATGTTATAAATTAAAAATAAAATACAAATTGTGCAAATTATAATAAACAAAATAATTATTTAATTGTTATAAAATTTTTACTTTTAGTTATTATTATAACCTCTATTTAAATATATACTGTAATATAGAAATATCATATGAAAGTTAAAAAAAATGTTTTTCTATGCAGTATTTAAATTAAATGCTAATATAACTAAATTGTAAAATTTCATAATTATTGTCACACACTATGAGTTTATTTTATATTAATTACTGTCAAACGATAAATTAAAGTAAAAAATTTGATAAATGAAAATTAAATTGAAGATAATCTAATAGTAACTTAAAATTATAGTAATTATATCAATCAATTTTAATTGTATAATTTTTTAAAATTTTATTATTGGATTAAATACAATGACATTTAAAATTTAGATTTAAATTAGAGACAAACTTAAATGTTTCAAATAACACAATTTGACGAAACATTTTTGTCATTATTAAAGTACTCAAAAATTTTCAAATTCATTCATCTTAATTATATACATAACTTTACTAATGATTTATTTTATTTATTAATTTTATGATAATTTTTGTAACAACAATAAATCAAACTTATGTTCACTAAAGTACAGAAATTTATGAAATTTATTCAAATATTTAATATATAAATTTTAATTTAAGAAATCTCCAATAATTTTTTATAATGAAATGTTATTTAGTTATCAATCATTTTTCTATAATTTAATAAGTTATAGTTAATCTTTACTGATAACATTGTTTATAATATTACTGAAAACAATATGAATTAATTAAGTAAAAGTTTTATTTGTGTTAGAAATCTTCGAATAAATTGAGATTCATTATAAATACAATTTGTATTTTTTTGCGTTTATACACTGTATAAATACATTATATAATATATATTGCGTATATGTTGTACATTATATGCTAAAAATAGCAACTTATAAAACAAAACTATTTATTAGGAAACAAAAACAACAACAAAAAATTTTGTTTGTAATATATAGGCAATAAATTATATGGAATTTTGCTTTCATATGAAAAACAGCAAAAAACAACAGAATATTCTGTAAGTTTTTAATGTAATTATTTGTTACCAGAGAACTGACACCAAAAAAAAAAAGTTATGATAGCTATTAGAGGAGTATCTAATTAAGTATCGATTTTACCAAAATGATAGGCTATTTATTTAAAATAAAATAATAAAATATATCATCAAATACACTATAATTGTCTACAAAGAGATAAAATATATACAGCAATTTTGGATAATAAWGGCAGACAATTATGATGATTGCATTGTTGGGGCAAAATATTTTCTGTACAACTCTATGGACATGTTTCGCATAGCCTATCATTATATACACACACAATAATATAATGATAGACACAATTTTATTGTCACAATTAAATTGAGTCTTTATTTTTTTGATGACCGGATCTCTTACTGATACTTTAAATTAAGATCCTCTACAGTAAATTGAAAACAATATTGAATAAAAATTATATACTATATAAATAGTATATATATAATGACCATACAATACAATACTTGACATAATTATCATTTATAATGATTTATTTTTAATTTACCAAAAATTATATTTATTTATATTACACTGAAACTCAATAGATTATTTTGTGATTTAGTATAATTGAAAAATTAAAAGTAAAAGTATTGTACAGTAGTTTAATTAGTAAATACTGAAAAAGACTATTTTTATTTTATTTATTTTACTAAATGATTTCTCATTTTGAATTTAGTATTTTATACATAATCTACTGTATAGTTTATTATTATTATTATTATTATTATTATGTGTATTTACTGATATATAAACTAAATGAAATACTTTTTATTATTAATAACATTAATCTATGCAAACTTAATAAACAGCATTTACTATTTAGATTTTAATTTTAAAGATTAAAATTATCAAATTTTAATTGCAAAACAATTTTAGTACATTTTGATTATATGTGCAAATTATTTGAAGAATAATAATTTTCAAATTTGTTTGAAATTTGCATAATAATAGTTATAAATTATAACTTATAATCTTAAATACATTATAAATAATTTATTTCAGTTTAATATTTATCGGGTATTTAGCAAACATTAATAAATAGATAAAAATTATTTTTTCAACTAAACTAACATAAAAAGTTATCCATATTATATTTATTTTTACACATCTATGTAATTGTTTTTCATTTATTTGTGATATTTTTCTCATTAAATTTATGTAATTTATGATTAATATAAATATGAAAATTTTATAAACGCAAACAACATTTACCTATTTATTTAATGAATCAAATATCAAATCAAATAAATGTAAATTTATAATATATTTTAATATGTATTATGTGATGATAGCGTTTTAATATTATTTTGAATGATGCATAAAATTGATGTCTAAAACTTGCGGTAAAAATTTCAAACAAATAAATTTTAACTATAATACAGTATAATAAAGTAAAGTATAATTTGCATATAAATAATAATATAATAGCACCAAAAAAATATTTTTGATGAAAAATTTAATAATTTTTGCTGTAATTTTAATTATTAGCTTAATTAAAAAAATTGTGTTAATATTGAGCGCACAAAACAATTTGTATTTTAAACCTAAATATATTTATATATAAATCAATAAATATATATTAAAAATTATAAAAAATTATTAATAAAAAAGTTAATTTTTCTTGAACATAAATATTAAGTGCTATATTGAAAACAAATGCTATATTTTTATAAAAAATGATTTATTATTAGCTATTTTAATATAATTCACATTATAAATTAAGCACAATATTGTTATATATTTGTTGCAAAATGTTACATAAAGTTTTAATGATTTTGTTTTTATTGTCTCAAAAAATTGAATATATTATACATTGAATACATTAATCATTGCAAATAAAAGTTTTCTTAAATTGATTTTAACTTAATAGTATAATTAATTTTTTATGTATGATTTTAATTAATTATATGGGTTTATGTTTTCATAAAATGTTTGTTTATAATTGATTTTTTTTGCAAAGAAAAAAACTTTATTAAGTTTGAGGTAAAAAAATAAAGCAAAATATCAATAAAGTACAGTAAAGTTACAGTATTTTACGTTTTTTTAGATATTAGTATCAATTTGTTTTTTTGTTGGTTATGTTTTTTATGGTTATTGAGTAGAATCAGTAATCGATATAAATGTTTAACATTTTCTTAAATGATTAATATATAAAATATTTATATTAAAGATTTTTGCAATAAAACAATAAATTTTGTAAGTTTTATTGTTATTATTATAAATAAAGAAAATGTTAGCTTTTAAAAAACTTTTGTTACAACTTATAAACCATTTAATATTTTTAATCGTTTAATACGATTATGTTAATAAGTTTAAGTGAATCTAAACTTAGAATTAATTATTTTTATATTTTATAATTTGAAACATATATATATATATATATATATATATATATATATATATATATATATATATATATATATATATAGTATTACTAAACTGAAACTGTAAACTGATTACTACTAAAAATATTAATTAAGTTTTTTTGTTATCAAATAGAAACACAAATAACTAAAAAAATAACGATTTTGCAATCATAGTAATTAGCAAACAAAAAACTATTATTTTATATAATTAAAACTACTAAACTATTTTAATAATTTTTATATTTTTTATAAATTATTTTGTTTAGATCTTTAATAAAAATAAATTTATTTAATCTTATACTATAATTTATTGAAATTTAGTATTTTGAAAATATTTTTCTGTCAATATTTTAATGTATTTTCTTTATACTATTATTAACAATGTTATATAAAATCTAAAATGTAATTTTTTAATGCATTGTCAATACATTCAATGGAATCAATTTATTATCACAGAATAAAAAATTTCTTAAATTGCATTTCTCAGATAAATTGAGCCAAAAAATAATTTGCAAAAATATTCAATAATGAAAATTATTGGCCCATAAAATTCATACGAAAATAACAAAATAAAAATTGTAAAAATCAATAATTATTATTCATTTACCAAAATTTTTTTCATTAATATGAAGAAAATGTTTTCTACGAAATTCTTATATAAATATGTACAGTATTTTTAAATAAATTTTTTTTGCAGAAAAAAAATATTTTGAATATTTTCTACGATATAAAAAACTTTCAATGCCTTAAAATTGTGGAATTTAAAAAAAATAAAGATTAATGTATACTTAGAGTGACCAAAACTAAATGAATTTTTTCACTTATTGTTTTGTTTTACAAATCATAATTTTAATATTTTAATTTTACAAATAATACATATAAAATATCATAAACTATTTTATTTTTTAAAAAATTATTTAAAATTTATCGACAGTTTATTATTATGAATAAAAAAAACTATAATATTAATTGAATTATTTTGAGAGTTTTAATAGCATATCTAAAATCTATTTTTAAAAATTCAATAAATATGATTAAATTAAATGAKTATTTATAATAGAAATAGAGATATATTTTTAAAAAATATTGTTAAATAAATAAATTATGCGAATTTTGATGTTAATCTGAAACATTACAGAATATGTATTAAAATTATTTAGTTTTTTCAGTCAGTCTATATATCTACATAAAAGTGTCTTTAAAAATGTCAAATATTTCACTAAAATAGTATTTTTTCATAAATTAATTATTTTCAATAAAGTAAAACACAGCATATAATAAATACTATATTTATATAATACATTTCACTATATTATAATATACAAATAAAAAATTGTTTTAACATATTAGATATATTTTATTACTGTGAAAGGTCAATAGTTCAATAAAAATACAGATTTTCCATATTTATTTTTGAGACTACATTAAAAATATTTATTTTTTWAAACTTGATATAAGCATAATATATATGGTATATATATATAATATATATTTATATATAATGTTTATATTAAAATTATAATCAAATCAATTATTAATATCAAATATGCAAAAAAAATAAATTAAAGCAAACACAATTAACACATCAATAAAATAAATATATCATCGATTAAAATACTCTCTCTCTCTCTCTCTCTCTCTCTCTCTCTCTCTCACTCACTCACTCACTCACTCACTCACTCACTCACTCACTCACTCACTCACTCACTCACTCACTCACTCACTCACTCACTCACTCACTCACTCACTCACTCACTCACTCACTCACTCACTCACTCACTCACTCACTCACTCACTCACTTATTTACTCATTCACTTACATACACACTCAGTTGAAATCTTGACTTGACTTTTAAGTTTGCTATTATATTGTTGTCGATGGAAATGAATGGTAATAAATAGTCTGTGAGCTAACACTTATTTGGTGCCTCTCTATTGCTTTTAATAGCAATACATTAATGAAAAAGTCGACAATATATCGGATGAAAGAATCGAGAGAGACATTAGAAAAGTAAGGAGAGAGAGAAGAGAGAGAGAGAGAGAGAGAGAGAGAGAGAGAGAGAGAGAGTCAGTCGATAAGGGTTGACATTTGTATAGCAAAACTTGAAATATCAAAGATTTCTTTGAAAATCAATAGCTTTGTATTATATAACGAAACAAAGTTTTTCGTCTTTATTTTTTCGATGTCTTATATGTTATATATGTTTTATATTTGCTATTATTTTCTATAGACTATTATTCTTTAAAAGTCATCCAAAACACTATAATTGTTTTGGATTTTTATCATTGAAAACAACAATAAGATATTTTCATGGCTTTCCACATAAAAATGGATACTTTAGATAATAGTTTTTATGTCAATTTTTGTATATGACTTTCTCTTACTATCTTTTTATTTTTATTTCACTCAAAACACTCACAATTCACTCACTCACTCACATCAGACACAAACACACAATATTTATAAATTGATAATAAAATACACAACAATTTTTTACTAACAATAATATATAGTTGTAATAACTATAATAATATATGTACAATAGTTTATATATATATATATTTGATATTGACAAAACTATAAAACTTTAAATACCAATCAAATATTTATCGATTATTAAAAATTTATATTTTATGAAAATAGCGAAAATTCTAGTTTTTTCTACAATTTTAATTCCATTGCTTTTAAAAATGTATGTATATATCATTCAACAATAACTTTTATTATACTCAAGTTTGCCATAAAAATAAAGATATAAATAGTGTTTTAAATGTAGTAGAGAGAGAGAGAGAGAGAGAGAGAGAGAGAGAGAGAGAGAGAGAGAGAGAGAGAGAGAGAGAGAGAGATTTTAAAATAGGAAAATAAAAAAGTCGATTAAATTTTTATGAAACATTTAATTTATATTATAGTATATAAGATATGCAGTATTATATATCGCATAAGTAATATAATATTTATTTTCATTTTAGCTAATAAACGTGTATAAATATTATATAAATATTATATATAAAGTTAATATTAGCTATTTAAGCAAAGTTTTGTGTTGACCTACTGAGGGCACAGTTATGTCTTTATTAGGCGCTTCTCCTATATTTGATATTCTCTTGTCGTTTGCAAATAGAGTAAAGAAAAAATAGTCATCGATTTTGTCGACCAATCGATTGTTTTCAGCCGCAAAATAATGCATTTTCCGGCATTTCAGACCATTATTTGCAGTTTTTACCGATAAAATCCATGACTGACTAACATCTCACTAAAAAATTTCGTGATTTTTAAAGCAAACATTTGATAAAAAAATTTAGTATACATTTCATACACACATTTGTTAAAAATCAATCAATTTTTATTTACTTTATTTTTATTTATTTATTTTTTGTAGATAGTTGTAGATAGTCATCAGTATTTTTATAAATCAGTTTTCATTGTAAATCAGTTGTCAATTTGGATTAAATGGCAAACAAATTGTTAGGCCAATCAATATGTAATGAAAATAGATTGTTTAATATGAACTACAAAATCAATGTCTTTTTATTTGATTTATTAAATTATATTTGTTGTGTAATTTAATTGATTTATTTTAGTTTCTTTACCTAACGGCTAATCTATTTAATTGGATCTCTCTCTCTCTCTCTCTCTCTCTCTCTCTCTCTCTCTCTCTCTCTCTCTCTCTCTCTCTCTCTCTCTCTCTCTCTCTCTTTCTCTCATTCATACTCTCTCTCACTTTCACTGATTCGTATTCTACGCAAACATTTTAATATATAAATAGTTTTTTTGGTAACAGATTTTAATTTAGTCATTGATTTGTTGACTGAATTATCTTTCTCTGTGCTATTGTTTTCTAATGCACTCTACAAATGTGTTTTGCAAATAATTTAATTAAAATATTTTGAATAACTTCGATAAAAATGTGAGTTTATTTCGATATATATATAAATTATATATAAATATACTGTATTATTCTCGTAAACAAATTTTTCAATTAATTATTTTGTATAATAATTGCAATTCAAATAATAAATATAAATGATTTTTTCAATTGTCTCTAATTTAGCAATAAAATACATAGATTTTTAGGTATAATAATTACTGTATATATACTGTATATTGAATATATAATATAATAATTTAATTAAAAAAAATATTTTTTTATAAACAAAATATACAATATATCTTAATTATAAACTATATATAGTATATAATTAAGAGTTATTATTATTTTTATTATTAATAATAATTTATTAGTAATTTATTATAATACAAATACAAATGTAGTGATTAAACATTTATTTAGTTAAGTAAAGGTGTGGCAAAAAATTACTGGAAATTTAATCACTCAATACATGTGTGGAAAAACACTCAGAAAAATGTTGTTTTAGTAAATATTAAGAAAAAATAAATGTATTCACAACTCAAATATCATGCATTTATATATACAGTATATATATATATATGAACAGAATATTCTGTTTATGTAATATTTTGATCAATTTTTACAGTGAATTAACACAATATATGTTTGTTTTTATTTTATGTAAGCATTTGAACACCAAATTGACTTCCTATACATTGTTTACTAACAGGTTTTTTGTTACAATCATTCAAATTTTTATTCTATATATAGAAATAGTATAAATATAATACTAAATAATATTAAAGTGTTATTTACGAAAAAAATATACTATAATATAACACTAAAATAGTAATTTTAATAAAAATTAAATTATTAAATTAGATGTCTATAAAAATTATATTATATTGAGAGAATATACTGTATTCATCTTTGATCGATCTATATTTCCTCTAAAGTTATATCATTATAAATACTTATAACAAGTCTCCAAACTGTTAATAACTATCAATAACTCTGAGACTCTCAATCTTTACTATCAATAGACAAAATACGTGTTTATATTAGCCTATAAATACGTGTCTATTTCTATGCATCACTGGTTTGTTAGCTCTCAATGAGTTAAACATCAGTCCCTTATATCATTTACTTATTATTATTATTATTATTTGTACCTGGTGTATTAATAAAGTTATCAATTTGATGAATGTGTTTAATAAGCATTCAATTAATTCAAATATCTAAAATGAAAGCGTGATCGATGACCGACCGGTGGCCACCAATTATATCGACCATCCGATGGATCCTATCGTCGTCTTTCAATATAAATTTATATTAATATATATATATATATATATATTTGCATATATGTAAATATGCAAAATGCTATTGTTATATTTATAAATATATTTATATATAATTTATTTTATATACAGTACATAAGTACATGTAGTACTGTATGTTAATAATGCTATTTATAGACATTTGCTGCATAAGTACTGTACATATATGCCCACACATATATACACACAAATAGTTTGCTGTAATTTACTAATGAATGCCTAATATATAAATTAAATTTTCAATCATATAAATTATATACTCAATGATTTTTTGGGTTTAATTTTACWTTTAAAATGATAGCAACAAAAATTGATTTACTAGTTGTCTATAAAAAAAAAATTTGTTTGAATGAGAAACTCTTGAATACAAGTCATGCGTGTTGTCGATAATTAGCAGCGCCGGCAGCTAACTGTACCGATATCTCTGGTGGTATAGTTTATACCAGAGCCTGAATATAGCACTTGAATGTGAAATAGTTTTACTCTCTATCTCTTCAAATGACTCTCTCGTGAATAACACAACAGAATATTCTGAGTTTTCGAGTGTTTTTTCGAAAGAATTTTCTCTAATTCACTGTTAAAATCCATATAAACTGTATATTTGTATCTCATTTACATTAATGTTATGTACAGTTGTGTGCATTTTGTTTATTAATGTTTATTAGACATAAAAACGACATTAAAAATATTTTTACTATTAAAGTATATTGCATTATCTAAAAAAAAWTTTTAGTTAAAATTGCAAATACCAGTAATATGTTGATATAAAATCAAGTCATTGTTGTGTCGTATTGAAACTTTAATGATTTTATTTAAAAACTAAAATTTAAAAAAAAAGTTTTTTCTTATTATTGATAAACATCTATATATATATAAATATAGTATATATATGTATGTATTTATCTCTTGATTTCAATTAGATATTGTTTTGAAATAAAAAAAACTATTGATTTATATCAGTAAATATACTGTATGTTTGTAAATAGACCCGTATATATAGTAGATTATTATCAATAGTGAGTTTTTATTAGTGAACTCAAAAATATTTTCTTTACTGTCCATCAAATCTATTGAAGAGTTGAAAGTAAAATACAAATATATATATATTTATCTAATATGAAAAGTTCAACATTTTTGACATTGCGTTTACTATTATGAGAAAAGTAATATCTTGTGATAATACAGTTAATGTTTGTTTGTTTGTTGATTAATATTTTGGTGAATTACAGAACAATATAAAAACGAGTAATAATAATAATAATCAAAATAATAATAAATAATATATATAAGATGATGATAACTAATAATAAATAGGAGACAAAATTGAGTGTTTATACTATACTATACTTATTATTACTCTTTATGTATAAGTTTTTCTATCTATAGGAATGATAAGAATCTATTTTTATCGATATCTATAATAATAATAAAGCCATACGAGTGTACTGTATGTATGTGTGTATTGTGTTATACAATAAGTGAATCGATAATAATAATAAAAGTATTGATAAAATTTTTTGTTTTCATTGGTGACATTGAGTGGCATACAATATACAACTATATAACTAAACATATAATTTATATGCAGTTTATCTGATTTTATGCTAATGTTATGAACTTAATGGACTAATTGTGCGGATAAGTAATAGAGTGTATATATGTTTATATGTAAAGTGAAAATGTTGTTACAAAAACTGCTACAAAAATAATAYTGCTATTAGTGTTTTATAAACTAAACTATATATTTATATATAGTATACTTTATACCATTATTTTTAGTGGTTTGTCAAACTTTGACAACATCTATAAATTAATATATGAGAGATTTTAAAGCAAACTTTCTTTCTTTTTTTTGCAACAAATAATAAAAACAAAAATAAAATAAAATAATCAAAAGGAAAGGGCTTTTAGTGTGTTTTTGGTCGAAAAGATCGATAAATAGGAAAATTCTTAGAGAAGCTCTACTGAAGAGGAGAGAGAGAGAGAGAGAGAGAGAGAGAGAGAGAGAGAGAGAGTAAAGAGAGTTTTAGTGAGGAAAACGCATGACTACTCGTCTGCATCGCGCAAGAAGTGGTAAATAACAATATGATGAGCAAAATGGAGACTCGCAGTGATTGTCGAGAGCGAGTCCAAGCAAGTGGTTAATGAAAGCTCATTATTACTTATACTTTAGACAATGATGACACTATCTGTCCAAGAAGTGCACCGATAGATCTGAATGGACACAACTGGTCCGTCACTGATTGACTATTCAGTCGTTTGCTTATCTACTGTTGGCCCCACCGGTGGCGGTGTGTCTGAGTGTATATGTGTGTCAATTAGTGGTTGTAATAGTGGTGGCCGCCTGACGGGGCTGTAAGTGATGAACAAATACAAATTGATGACCTGTACTCTTGTCGTGTGTAATGTGATCTCATTGGTGGCTATGTTTATTGCCGCCTTCTGGGGCTTCACGTACCCCACCATAGAGGTCGATGGCTACGAGAGCGGGAAATCGGCAATTGTGGCCACTTTTATGTGCGTATTGTCATGTATTTGTTTGTGTGGACTCAACTATCAGAACTACTATCTACTTATAATCTATGGATGCCTTCATTTGCTAATAATGTTTAATCAAGTGTTTAATGTATTGCCGTTTAGTTGGATGCGAATACCCAACTATCCGGTATTGGGTAATGTCACCACTCAGGTGTATGTGATGGCTGTCCCGAAGCTCATTTTGGTGGTCTTTTCATTTGCATTGTCGTGCAAACTAAGACAGGATGATATACAACGAAGACTCAGCCGCTCAGACCCCCGGTGTCGGTGCGATAGCAACAGCCGACACACTGCCAGCAGACAAAGTATGCGAAGCTTTCACAATATGCCAATTGAAGGCCCGGCGGGTGGTTTGCCAGGTCTACCTCCACCGTTGCCGCCGCCAAATGCCATCATTCGGACGCCGCCATTATATCCGATGCATAGGCCGAGTCTTTCCTCACCACTTCCGCCGCAACTTCCACCAGTTTGTCGGACACCGCCACTGCACGGCCCGCCAATCAACGGACCAATGACGGGCCCGCCCGGCACACCTCCCTGGAGGACTGAACGCAAATGGAGTGCCACCACTGATAGGGTGGTCAGCCATAGTCCACATCCACGTGATTATGACCGCCACTACTATCGTGATGTCTATAATCCAAACTATTAGTAATTTTCAAATAATAATAATACTAACGAAAAACATCTAATAATTTGTTGATAACCACAACATAATCTCTAAATAATATAATATATTATGAAATGACTTTCGCCGTCCGTCTATTGTATTAACGAATCGGTTAATGCAAACAAGTATTGAATATTCAAAAATAAAACCAAACAAACAAATGAATTAACAAATAAAAGTATTGATTGCAACTATAAATATATATATCAATTGAATGAAAGATAATGTCTCAGTTGGACCTCAAAATAATTATTAATGAGTGGTCAGAAACAACTTCTCTCAGAAACACAAAGATAGAAAGAGAGAGAGAGAGAGAGATAAAGAAAAAAATCATCGACAACTACTACTACAACAACAACAACAACACCATTACCCATCATCAGACCAGATCATTGGTTTTGAAATAGTTTTAACATTATTACGGTATGTTATACATACAGACACACATATATACTGTATATATATATACACCAATTATAACTTCGGTACGGTATTTGAACTGTCAGTTAAACGAGGCTTTTAACGACAGACAGTGGTATATATTCTGTATTTATATATAAGCGAAAAGTTAAGAATAATAATAGAGTTGTGTTTAATCAATGAGAAAATGATTTGAAAAAAGAGTCAAAGTTTGCACTTTTTTTCTTCATTATCCACACAACTCTTCTAACATTAACCAAAAGGTCTGTCTTTTACACAGTGTTTGTGCCAATAGTGCCACCAATTTCTTCATCAGTAAATGTCTTCATCATTGTTCGTCTCCACAGAAGTTGTCGACAAACAACACAACAATTCATTAATGTATTGTAAGAGACGCACAACACATGTATTTTTTCGCTGACATGTATTGCAAATATAATTTATATAATAAAATGATAACAACTAACAAGTTATTTAATGACATGATTTTGGGGTAACACAGCATAACTATAAAACAAATTTTGAGTTTTTTGTTTTGTTAATAATTTTTTTTATTTTACAAATTTATTTTCTAACAAAATTACAAAACATAACATAAACAATGAGAAATATCTACGGAATTGTTTTTTTTAAAGCGTTGCGTGACTTATCTAATGAATGATAAACTATATATATATATAAAACAAAAATAGTTTACATTTTAGTAAAACAGTAGTTAAAACCTTTAATTAAGTCAAAACCTTTAATTAGTGAACGGAATTCTTAATTATATATAAATCTTTAATTTGTTTGTTTTGTGAAATTTCTTGTTAATTATAACTTCTTGTTATTTATAATATAATTATGTTTTGTTATGTTTTGTCTTGTTTTTCGCAGAATAATAATAATAATACAAATTATAATGACGTTGAAATGAAAATGCTATAATAATAATAATAATAATACATTTTGTTATATTACAGTTTAAAAGAGAAATACAAATTAAATTCTGTCCATTAAATTCTCAAATAATAATTATTATTATTATATAATTACCTCAAAATACATATTATTAATGTAATATATATATATATATATATATCTAAATGTATATTCAAATGGGTTAATCATATGGTAAATATAAGACAAAAAAATGGTGAACTTATTTACAGTTAATTTATAAGAATAATAATAATAAATTAAAAAAATTAAATCATTAATTATTTTTATGTCGATAATAATAATATTGCTCACAATTTTTTAATAGTTTAATATAGAGATAGTTATTAAAAATAAATAATATTGACTGAATTTTAATACCGTTGTTAAAAATAAGATAGTATTTAGTAATATAAATAAATATATATATATACATACAGTATAAATATCATATTAATAAATATATTATATATTAATTGTAAAGAGGGATATCATATATAATTTATTTCATACAACAATCTATTTCTCAGTTTGTTAAACAAGTAATTCGGGTCTTAACTCAAAGATATTGATAATAATAATAATAATATTAATAAATTTTTTTGTTACCGCCACATAATAGAAAAATATATCATTACTTAGTAGATTATATATATATACAGTATATATATATTGAATATATATACTATTATATTTGTGACAAATTTTTTTATATAAATAAATGAAACATTTAAGTTTAACACAACAAACTCATACCATACACACTCACACACACATACATACAACATATACACACAAAAACAAGAAAAATGCTATTAAATTGAAATCCGTTATTTGAAAAAATAATATAAGAAAGTAATCCAAAGAAATAGGAGGATTAAAACTAGTATTGATATATAAAAAATAAAATTTATATATATATATATATATTATTGTTGTTGTTATTATGATTATTGAGAAAGAGATTATTACAAACAAATAAACAAACAAAAAAATGTTTAATGTATTAGAGTCTTCAAACAAATATTTGAAATAATATAAAATACATTTATAGTAAAATATATATACAGTATATAAACTAAACTCAATTAATCAATAAACTGATTCCTACACCTTGTTTCATAAATAAATAAGTAAATTAATAAATAAATAAAAAAATTAAAAAATATGTAGAAATTTTTGTAATGTAAATTTTTTAATTGATTTTATGTATAAATTGATTATGTATTTTATTAGATGTATATATAAATTATATATATATATAAAGATTAGAATTTAATTAAAAAAAATTATTTGTTATATCAAAATTGTTTATTAAACAAATAATAACAAACTTTAATAAGTCTATAAAAATTATTTCTTTAATTTATAATATTTAATACATATTATATATTAAAATAATATTATCCATTATTTAGTGTAAATTTAGAAGAAAATACTATTTATTTTGCATACTCTTACAAAAAAGTTGTGAAATTCATTTGCATAATAGAGTGAAAGTATTTTAAATATAACAATTTTATTTGCATATTTTTGTTGAGTACCAAAAAATAAATAATTATAATATATAATATTGTGCATATATATCAATATATATATAAAATTGTATAAAACTAATTGAATATAAAATTATTTGAACTAAATTTTTTTAGTATAAATTTATTTTTAGTGACGACTTAACAAAATCATGGTTTCATCGATTGACAAAAATAAAACTAAATTATTGTTATCAGCCATTGATGTGGTTATTGTTGTCGTTGTGTTTCAAAAGGACTTTTTAAAATCACAAGAGTTTTCAACAAAAATTTATAAGAATTTTATCATTTCTTTCTTTGACTTCAACTTCTTTTACCATTACATTAGATCTTCAGTGGAAATGTCGTCTTTAAATAGATTTTTCTATTATTATTATTATTACAGTATTATTATACTGTATAACAGTTTTCCTCTTTTTTTCAATGATCATCAYATGGATAGTTGTTGTTATTATTATGTACAACACAAGAATATTCAGTATATTCTGTATATATATATATATATATATATAAATAATCTATATTTGGTTTATATCAACAATATTTTCTTTTTGATGGTAAACGAAAAAATAAAACCTAATTTTATACTAACTCTCTCAACCAAAATAAATATTAGATAAAAATATTATTTTATTTTATTTTTTTTCTGCCACTTCAAAAAAATATATATCTCTTTGAGTTACTCAATCAAAATCATCGTTTGATAAATTTTATTGTTATCGTATTATTGATATATATATATTATGTATATATACATACAATATATACTATATAAATCTATAAAGTTCATTTTGTAAGTCATATTAGTATATTTCTCAGTATTGGTGATAATAGTTTTTAAATCTAAAATGATATATGATTTTTATTTCACTTTTAATATTTAGTATATAAATAATGTTGTATATAAAAAAAATATTTATGGAAATTTGTGTTAGCAATCATAGAAAAAAAATTGAAAATGATTTTATATATATATATATATATATAAATGTTCCGTCTTTTAAAAAATTTAAGCTTAAATAAGTCGTGAAATAAGCAAATGAAATGTGAGAATTGATTTTTGAAAATTTTATTCACAATTTTTTCAATATTTTGTAACAAAAATAATAGACTTCATGATTGATAAAAATGACACAATTTTTTTGCAAATATTTATAAATAATATATAATAAAATTGGTAAAATAGTATATCCATTATTTATCAACATTTTAGGCGAACACACAAACGAAAATAAATATATTGTAAATATTTACAGTATATGATGAAAATAAAATATATACTAACTTTATATAATACATCGAAATAAAAACTAAAATTTTATAATAAATTTGTCCGACAAATTTGATGCAAATTTATGTCAAACATTTGAATTTTTAATATCCAATGGTTTTTTACCATTTGATAAATATGGTGATGATATTACTTTAGTTAGATTATATAATATAAAGATCTAAAATACAGTACACCATACAAAATATCACAGATATAATATAAGAAAATTTATATAATGATTATGTTAATAATAGGTGTATTTTTTCATTATAAATAACTTGAATCTTATCTAATGCCATATTTCTGAAACAGCTTTCTTATTATTTTTGTTGTTATTATTGTATAATATTATATAATATAAAGATATAACAGACAATAAATTAATGGCTTCTATGGTTTTTAGGAGATTTTTTCTAAACTTAAGATATATGTATATAATATGTATATATAATGTTTTATACGTGTATTGCATATAATTTTAGCAGATATGGATTTTATTATCATTAATTTTTTTTGGCCAATTTATTACATAACTTTATTTTATGACATTTTTTGTCTAATAATTTTCTTTATAGTATATAAAGTATTTTCAAAAACTTTTCTAACACAAAATCTTATTATCTTGTGTTCAAAATTTATAGTTATATTTATAAAATTAATTTATTATACATTGAATTAAAATTGGTTGATATTTTGTTGACTTAACTCCAACTTAAAGTTAATTTTTGTTGAAAAGTGCAATAAATCTATTGTTATTATTATACAGTTTGTTTAGTCTTTATTTTACCAAAAAATTTTTGTTTTTGAAAATTTTACGGAAAATTGACTAAACAATTGTAATTTTAAAATATAATAAAAAAAACTATTTATGCATGAATTCTAGTTAGTATTTAAAAAATTATACTAATTTATTAATACTAATGAAACAAAATAATTAAATTTCCTTTTAGTTTAATATAATAGACAAATTAATATACAATGTTTAATCATAAATTATTTAAAAATTTGCTATTTTATTATATATAATTTATATTATAACATAATTACATAATACATTTGTAGAAAATACAATATAAATATTTTTTAATTATACTATATTTTATTGTATGGTACAGTACCATAAAGTTCTAGAAATATTACATGAAAGATATAATACTATATTATCGTAAGTTATATTAATTTTTATATGTCATCTAATGAATTCATGTATTTTGACTATAATATTAATAATACGATAATAATATATACAGTATATACTGTATAGTACACAATGTCATAACAGAGTATACATTGTGAAATATTTTGTGATTAATTGTAGAAAATTTTTATGAGATATGCACGACATATGAGTCAAACATATATAATAATACTGTATTAGTTTCATTGAACATACAGTTTCCTATCCCTATCCCTCTAACAGAGCTTTCAGTTATATTTATAATATTTATATAATACAGGAATAAGAATAATGAGATCATAATTCTGTTGCCGACAAATATAATACAAATTTCTATTGACGACTAATGACTGGCCATTAAAGTCATAATTATTATTATTATTTGTCGACTATTTTACAATAATTAATGTATCTTTTTAGACAAATATTGCTTATAGAATATATATATACATATAACAAAATAAATGATTTACAGTTTAGTTTCATAATATATAAATATATATGTATAAAATGTATTATACATTTAATATAACATAAATTTTTTCATAACATAACATTAATATACACTAATATCGTGTGATATTAAATAAAAGGGTATTTAGTAAAATATTTTTCTCCGACATATTAATCTCTTTTTTATATCTTTCAAAAACATTTTGTTTTGTTAATCAATTCATATTTTTTGTATAAACAGTGTCTTTATATAATATATCTGTTTTCTTTACTATGTTTTGACAAACACTTTGGCATCAATTTATTGATTAAAACTAAAGGTATCGTATATACAGTATGAAAGAGACTACATTTCAAATAATTTTATATCTATAAAAGACAATACTAGTGGTTATGTCTATATGGATAAAGTTTTTTTGTGACTACTATTGTGTGTCAGCCGTAATGCATACAAAAGTTTGATGTCTATAACCATTGAATGTCATCATCTAATGTAATACTTGAAGACCAGACAACTCAAGTATCTGTAAATCTTGTAAATCCTTTATTTGTATGATTTTATTATTGTTGGACAACAACTAAATTTGAAGACCATATATGGGATAAATCAATATCAATGCAAAACACATTTATGTGCAATATAAATAACAGTAATATAATGCTATAAAATATAATAATATACTGTAAATCTACATAATGTTATGCATTTTCTTTATTATTTTATTAGAGTGACCCAATAAATATAGTTTATTTTCTTAAATATAAAWAATAATAATTAATTGCAAACTTTATAATAGTGTACAGTATTGTGTGTAAAAAACGTTTACTTATATAAATATTAATTTACATTTTTGTTTTTCATCAAAATTTCACTAAAATGTTATCACCATTCAAATGACTAATTTTCATATATATTATTGTACAGTATATAAAATATTATATATTACGTAAATTTATGAATATTTTGTTACATTAATTGTAATCACAATGTTATTATTTGATTCTATTAATTGTTATTTAAATAAAATTGTTATTTATCTAAATAATTGTACAATTCCTACAACGAAATACATTTAATATAATATATTAAATCATATTATACTTTAGTTTATTTTGTTATTTATTAATATAATACAGTATTATATAGAATATATGATATAACATGTTATGTAGTAATAATCATCTATAAAATTATTAAATAAATGTATAGTATATACAAACATACAGTACTTATTTCATTTATCTGTCCTATTAAGTCTATATTTATTAATATTTCTTTATATATTAATATTTATATATACATTACTCTATATTACTGTATATTAATAATAATCTTAAATAATAGAGTATTAATCATATTCGTGATAATTAAGATGATTTTAGTATTATATATATTTGATTTATATTTTAGATAATTATAATGTAATAGCCAACAAATATTTAAATTTATTAATATTTTTAGGAAACTTCTAAATTATTTGAGATAAAAATATTTAAATTAAAATTATATGCTTTAAACTTTTTTAGAATTATTAATATTTCAATCAAAATAGTGTTAAAATATTTCAATCAAAATAATGTTAAAATATTTCAAATTTTAATGACATTATATTAGGCTCAAACATTCATTGACAGTGATTTATATTATTTATACATCTATTTATGTACARTATTTACTCTTAMTATACTGTAATGTCATTATAGTCTACTGTATCGTCAAATAATATTAATGTTGTAAATATTATCATATTTGCTAATTTTTAATCGCTATATTTATATAATTATTCAGTATTTTATTAACTCAATTAAAAATACATTAATAATTTTCTAACAATATCAATCCATCACTGTCAAAATAAGCTTGATGCATTATCATTCCACTGGTGTCACAGTATTGGAATTATTGCTAAATTTAATACTATTTAATTTAATTTAAGTATATATATACCGATATATATATATATATATTAATTCAAAAAAACCTAAATAATCCAATAAAATAAAATACTAACTTTATATCGTAATATATGAGAAGACTTTTTATTTAAAAAAATGTTTTTTAAAATTTAAGATGCATTTACTTTTTTTCTATACATAAAATCATACACTCGACTAATACAGTATGTATTTTATTTTATTTTATTTTTTTGAAGTCATTCAAAAATGTATATAATTGAAGATTAAACTGACAGTACTATACACTACTATTACATGTGTGTAAAAAATGTTTCGACAATCAGCTTATTATAAATGCAAAGTAAGTGTTTTATTATTCATAATATCTCTCGTGTGTGTAAATGTGTGCCAATACAGTACACTATGCAAATGCTTGCGACAGTTTCAGTGTTAATATAAATACTTATATTTTTATACAGTATTTAGTGAGACCTAAAAAAATGTGACTTTCAAGTATACATAGTATTATTGCATACTTTATACTACACTAAGTTATATATATATATATAAGTCAATAATCTGGTTATAAGAAGAAATCATTGACTCCTTAGAGCACTATCCTTGGATGTGCCGCACTGGTAGGTAATATCATTGAAACATATTATATCGTAAGATATACAGTATATAATATATACTAATCTCAAGAGTTTTTATATTACTTACTCTATTCGCAAATATTTTGCTCGTGTTTTTTAGTGAACCTAAAAAACCTAAAATGTTTTTTATACTATTGACGATGAAATATATAAATAACAGTCAAACAATTTTTAGAAAACAAAATTTTTTTAGTACAGAAAAACACTACAAAACAGTCAAATATTCAATATATTTATTGATTTCTCTCTTATTTTTTTTAATCATATATTTGCAGTAATTTTTTGCAAACATTTTGTTGTTTTTTTCTCAACACTCGCTTACAAATTATATGCCGTCTAATATTTGACACATTTGTAAATTGTAATAACTATTGAAAATAGGTATAAAGTATAAGTCGATGTAATTTGCAGTACAGTTTTAGTATTATATCAATAATATCAAAATACCATACTATATACTATATTATACATAATATATAAATATATATTGTATATATTTATACTGTATAAATCTTTATATCAAATATATATTTATATAACTTATATTAAAACATTTTTAGTAACCGAAAGCTTTGTTTTATCTTTAAAAAAAATCTCTTTAAGACTTATAAATATATATAGATTTTATAATACATTTTTCAAATTTAAATGTTAAAATTATATTCTGTGATGTAAACAAAATTGAAAAATTATAACATTTCTATTATATAATTTATGTTTTATAAATAAATGTGTAAACAAAATATAATGTTAATAATGTATAGTATATAATATATTATAGTATAACACATAATAAGTATTAAAATATTTTTAGTAGTTTTAGTTATTTTAACTAAAATGTATATAAAACAAGATTTTGCATAAAAAATATAATACAAACTCTTATTCTAATTGAATTCACTTATTTTTTTTATTCAGTCGATTAAAATTCAACAATTTTTTCCACTTTCTGTTTGTTTGAGCAAACTTTGCAAAAATTGATGTAAAGTTTAGCTAATGAAAAGAGAAATATAACGTCTAAACTATTGTATACAAATTTTTTGTGTAAAATTATGCACTCATTTAGGATTCATTATTGACTTTTGTATTGAAGAGAAATAAATGAGAGAAAATGAGATAAATTATTTCAATGAGTTGTTAATCAAATAGTAGCTGCCATTGACTGGCAATAAATGAAAATTTGATTTAATGTCATTTGTAGTGACATTATTATGACATTTTTGTCGCCGCGAGTGAGACACACACACACACACACACAATCAGCCGTCATATAGACATTAAGTATATTTTGATGACAAACACATGAGAATTAATGTTATAAAAGTGATAAATAATGGAGAACTGGAGGTTATACTATAAAAAATCAGTGTATAAATCAATATAAATTAGTTATCAGTTGCTATACATTATAATAGTGTGAAATGGTTTGACAATTATTTGTTTCAATTGGATTTATTTTTTTAAATATATTGTATTATTGCCTTTGAAAATCAATTGTCTGAATCACATAATTGTTCAACAAATCAATTACAATACTGTACAGTATATGTGTGTTAAATGTAATTGTGAATGAAATTTCATTTATTATGCATTTTTTCCATTTATTGTTAAGACATATACAATAAATGCAATTTTAGTTATTATGTGAATTGCCATTCAATGACTAACTCATTGCTCAGCAGATCAGTACAAAAGAGCTACAAGTCTTGCATTAAATTTATCGTTCAAAAAATATATAGAGATATGATTTATGTATATATATATACTGTATATATAGCTGTATAACAACTTATATATAGATATTAATAAATAAAAGAAAAGACTATTCAATGGTAAACAATGAGACATTGAGTTCAGACATTGACTTCAAAAAAATATATGTGAAGAACACAGTATTGGAGACACGATAGCATCGACAAGAAGTAAGCACTGGTAGGTTAGAGAGCCCTGTATTCTGGGGACTTATGTATAGCAAAAATCAATATCTGCCGGTGACGTAATGGTACGCCAAATCACTAGACCATTGAACGGCTGTACAGTTATATAGCATTCGGTTGTGTGTGTTGTGTATAGTTTTGAGAGATAGGCATATATATCACAACCAGTACTGTATATATCATATATGATATAAAGTTAAAATGCAATGCATTGGATACATACAAACTATAATCTAAATTAAAGCAGCAGTACTCGCATCACAACATAACCAAACTATCAGAGAGTACAGTGAGGTTAGGGCTGAGGAGTCGCCGACAATTGAATTGTGTGTTTATTGTATAAGTGTTTGCCATTCAAATTCAGTGACTTTTATATGGGTCTAACACTCTTAGTGTCTGTGCGCTGACCACTGTTTTTCCCCGGTATTTGTTGCCATTTGCAGCGCTTCTCATAGAAAAAGTCGATGGAATGGTTGTCTAATGGAGTTACAGAATATTCTTGAGTGACGGGTTGGTTGGTTTGAAAGTAGTATTTTTTTAATACACACATACCATACGAAAAATGGGTGCGGATGTGGAGCTTCGCCAGCCATGGCTTAGTTTGTGGCCTTTATTTGTGCTAATACTCAGTCAATTAATGCCAATCAATGGGTTCAGCGCCGACTTACTGTCAGTACCGGAGCGCATACCTATTGGTGAGTATATCTATATATATACATAAACTATGTTTTTTCCACTCAATTATCATTTATATTAATAATTGTCAACTCAATAATCACTGGTTTATGACAAGCACTGGCTGTTTCTCATAGCCTTATGCTGTTGTTCTCATGAACTACCAGTGCTTTAAACAGTAAAGAGTATATAAATTTAGTATAAATATACAGTATATGTTATTATACAGAATCGGTTAAAGTGAAAGAGATGGTGTACTGTAGACACTAATTAAAAACTCATCACTCGGTGCTCTAGAGTTTGTTAGTAAACTGTGTTTTTAGCAAATTAGTTGGGCGTTGACTTTGATTGTTTGGCTATCGGGTTAAGTAGTAGGCGCTGTTCACACGACTTTCCTTTCTATGCCAACACCTTTACGCTAATGTCTTTTTTTTTGCTGTGGCTTTACATGTAATCCCAATTTACACATTCACTTTCTCCCCGCACCAAAAACCATCCATATTTTTCTGTCAGTTCTCTTTTAATGGTAAATCTACTATACATTTGTCTGATTTTTACGGTTATATTGATATAAATTTATAGTCTCTCTCTCTCTCTCTCTCTCTCTCTCTCTATATATATATATATATATATATATATATATATATATATATATATATTGGGATTCTTTTATTTGTTATATAACTCGTATGTTTAACTAAGACTTTTTTGTTAGTGCTTTATATTTGTTAGTATACTGTATTGTGAATGCAAGATATTATATGTATATAATATATATAAATAAACCACTTGTAAATTATATGTATACAGTATATTGCACATCATTTTTACAATTTTTATATATAGACATAAATTTCTATATTGAAGATATATATAAAATATATTCTTTAAATGAATCAATATTTGAAACTATTTTTTAAAGTTATTTATTTAACACTTATTCAACAATTTGCTGTTTCATATAATACTAAATAATCCATTGAATGACATATCATTCTCAATGGTAGTCTCTCTCTCTCTCTCTCTCTCTCTCTCTCTCTCTCTCTCTCTCTCTCTCTCTCTCTCTCTTACACACACATACACACTCCWAAACAGATCAATGAATTTTATTTTATTTTTTCATTAAAAAGCCAAACCATTAATTCATGTTTGAAGACGTGGTTTACGGGTGCAATGGACAGGCAGTTCATTCATATATGTTTGCATGACTGGGAAGCGCACACTCCTAATCAGTTTTGTAAACAATTGCCTTCAAACCACATTTGATTTTTTCTGTATTACACTTTCGGTGATTTCGTGAATCATTATCTTTTTTTATTTTTTTGAAAAGACATCACAACTATAGTAATAACTCATTGCATCCTTTGGCAGTGTTTTAATGGTTACAGAAAAATTTGATATCAAATAGTATATTGACTATTGAATGACTAAATGCCAGAAAGAAAGAAAGARAGAGAGAGAGAGCAGACTTGAACAGCATTTTAATCAGAGATAACATGAATAATGGTAAACGAGGTCCATATTTGTGTGTATACAGTATATATATATACAAATATATTTATACATAAAAAGAGTGAATAACTAATATATTTTGATGAATATATATTTTATACAAAAAAAATCAAAATAATAATATAAAAATATAGTAAATACAGATGTATTTTATGAATATTTTTATATTTATGATGTGATGCGCGTGTAGTACACCATTGACAGTGTGTCTCTACTCTTGTATTTTTAAATGCATTTTATATTATTCAATGACATAAACAGCTTGTGATTGCATTTATTGCTTGTATTCCGGTATAAAAATATATCTATCCATACATATAATGTTTCGTATCATTATTATTGTGTTTATGGCACTAACTGTTTTCTATACATTATATTATCCAATATAAATAAATTGTATTATTGTATTGACTATTAATAATAATAAAAAAATCACGAGAAATCACTGTAATTAGTTGTAGTAACAAAAGAGAGGGAAGAGAGAGAGAGAGAAAAAAAAGAGAGAGAGAGAGAGAGAGAGAGAGAGAGAGAGGAAGAGAGAGAGAGAGAGAGAAAAAGAAAGAGAGAGAGAGAGAGATCCACATCATTGACCAGTTGTTGTTATTATGAAGGAAAGACAGTCAGATTTTGTAGAGTATTGTTTGATTTATTAAGTTTTTCATATATTTTGTTAGTTTTCATACTATTTGTCTGTCAGTCTGTCTGTCTGTCTGTCTATTTCTTTCAATTCAYGAGTCCTCACAATCACATCAATAAACGTATAGCACATCCGACCCAAMGTTAAGCTTCAATTGGCATTAGACCTAACTTATAGAAAAACAATCCGTGAAAACATAAGTTAGTCTTAAATACTGAATTGTCAATCGTTTATATCAACTCTCACTATTAAACACATCACTTACATTAGAGAGAGAGAGAGAGAGAGAGAGAGAGAGAGAGARAGAGAGARAGAGAGAGAGAGAGAGAGAGATTTATATATATATTCAACAAAATCAATGTTACTTTAATACAATGTTTGTTCATTAAATGTTAATTTTATTTATTTAGAGCCAAACTCTTGTCAACACTAGTGTACAATTCAGAGGTCACATAAAATCAATAAAAACGTTAACAAACAATATATATAACATTATATTGATATATATATAACCATTATAAGTTTATAGTTATATAAATCGTGTTTATTGATATAAATTTTGATTAGTAATACAAGTTTTTTGAACACTATAAAAATAAATCTAAATTTGTCCAAAACATTGCTGACATGGGATTCAATTATTTTGTTTCTAAATTGAATTTTCACATTACATGCTATCTATTAAGCTATTTTCAATGCAATGGTTATTCAATATTTATAAATATTTTTGGATTTACTTACGGTTTTACTGCAACTGACTCTGTAATAGACAGTTACACAACACACACACACATACTTTTGTCTACATTGCCAATAGTTATAATTCCCAATACAATACATAAATTTATATAGATATACCATTTTTCATCTTCAAACTAACCGTCCTTTTAATGTATTGTATAACCAGAGAGAGAGAGAGAGAGAGAGAGAGAGAGAGAGAGAGAGAGAGMGAGAGAGGGCTTTTCGTGTTATATACTCGACTACACACTTATATAACTTATATATATTTATATAACGGTAAATGAGATCCCCTGAAAAACTCAATATATTGATTGCATTTTTACTATAGTATTGTATTTGTTTTCAGCATATTATATAAGTGGCCGGATATATATAAAAATATTAAATATTTGAAGAGATTGTGTGGTCAACACAATTGCACACAAAAGTGCTTTTTTAGGTTCAAGTTTATAGCACTTGAATATCAATTTAAATTATAATATTTTAAAAATATATTTAAAATATTTTCCTAAATTATTTTGTTTGAAAACAGTATTACAGTATATTAAATATATCAAATTTGATAATTTATTATATGAAATAAAATTATTTGCTTTGGGTGGCATACAATTATTATTATTATTGTTGTTGTTGTCTTGTAATTAAATATAATTAACATTTTTCATCAATAGTTTTTTTTGTTCATTTTAATTGACTATTGCTATTATTGCATCACTGAATTCACATTAATTTATCATCATTACATTGCATTATTATTATAATTATTATGAGAGAGATAATATGGTATATATTTTTTTGTGACCCTAATGTCAAAAAATGCTCTCAAAATAATAATTCATTTATTTACTCTCATCGCTTAAATTATTATACATTTACTGGCATTTAATGAATTAGTTAAACATTAKTTGAATAACTATTTTTATGTGAATGTTGTACCAAATAATTATGAATGTGTGTGTGTGTGTGTGTGGTATTGTCTACTAAAAAAATATAATTTATGATCTGTTAGCCAAAGTGATGGCACCGGTAGTGAATCGTTGTTGTCGTGTCGAGAGTTGTAGTATAATGTTATATAATAGATCCAAAAATACATTTTTATCTAAAACAAAATCCCATTAGACTTTGACTGTATATTCCTGTCGATACTCTATTATACAACGACACCCCTAATGGCCATTTCCCTTATTCAATGCCCACTATTTTATGGTTGGCATCACCTGATGGTACCGTTAGATAGATAATTCTCCCTATCTTTCTATGTCCATCCATAGCAACTACAACAACAACATCATCAACAACTACGACAATAACGACAGCAACAGTGATATAATATATATTATAGTTTAGGGAATATATACGGGTATTATTATAAACAACTAAATAATACACATAAGAGTTGTACACAACAATTGCTACAAAAAAAGTCTCTTTCATGTGTCTAATAATGGACTTTACATTTTTTGGTCATATTTTTGTTGGTTGTATATCACAACAGCAACAACTGTGTAACCATTTGATAGTAATGGTTTGAAAGACACAAAAATATATATCATTTTATTTCCCCGGCGATGACTGTGTTTTCTAAACCACTTTTTTGAGTTTTATTACATATTATTGCAATCGCTAGTGACTATAGTAGTAGTAGTAGTAGTGAATAGCTTTTTTCTAATGTAACCCTCAAAAAGCTATACATTAAATGATTGATAAAAGCCTATTGAGGTATTCAATCAAATATTTTACAGTCGACTGCAACTCTATTGCATTAAATTTCATATATACTTAGTTACAGTATATTATTGTTAACCATTTAAATGGGTTTTAGCGATAATTAAATTGACTATTTTTTATCTATCTGTCCCCACATTTATTAGGCGCTCTTTTCGACCACAAACACCAGAATCTTCAGACCATCTTTCGGCAAACCATTCATCATCACAACACCAATGAGTCGGTTAAGTATATCGTGGAGACGGCCGCCGAGTTTGTCGACCACAACGACCCGACACGTATTGTACGACAATGTAAGCTATGATAGAGAGACACAAATATCCCACACTCTTTAGTAATAGTAATGGATGTAATAAAGTGACATTAAAGATAAGTTTTATGGTCTGTACATATGTGTGTGTGTGTGTGTGTGTGTCCGCAAGGGGCCATTGAATGGTCCATTAATGAGTGAGTGGATAATTGAAGGAATGGTAGGAGGAGTGATGTCAATATTTAGTGGACTATATTTAGCCGATATAGTGGTGATGTGTGTGTGTGTGTGTGTGTGTGTGTGTGTGTGTGTGTGTGTGTGTGTGTGTGTGTGTGTGTGTGTGTGTGTATGTATGTGATGATAGCAAAAGATTGAGAGAGCAATTGAGAAAACATAAGTGCTATTATTTGTTGAGTAGTATATTGTTGTGTGTGATAGACGTGAAAAACATTATATTTGTAGGAATGGGTGAAAAACCCATTCGCAGACCCATTGGAGTGACACAACAGCTGTCAGAAAGACATCACTTATATATATATATATAGTAGAGATGGCTATCGATATATATATTATAAAAGCTATATATTATTATATGAATCATTACTTTAGACTACTTTGTCTGTGAGTTTGCATTTAATTTTTTTTATATCATTTCAGTGCAATGCCTTCATTTCAATCGTGGTATATATGCTTTCCTCGCACCGCATTTCGAGGCCTATGCCTACAAGTCTGCCCTTTCTTTCGCTAATACTTATCGGGTATTAACAATATTATATGTTTTTTATATAAAAAATTTATATATAAATATTATATATATATATACGATATATTTATTGTACAATACATAATGTATATATCATTGCATGCAGTACTTCCAGTATATCAAATATAATATTACTTTATTATATTTCAAGCAATACTATTATTTTCTGTTAAAATCCAATTCACTGTTTCACTGATAATAATTGAAAAGCTTTTAGTGGAACTGGTATTTAAAATATTATACAGGAGTCCAACATTCAGATGGATAGAGTCAGAGTTTGTGTGTATGTGTCGACACAATTGGTATATAATTTGCTTTTCTCTCTCTCTCTCTCTCTCTCTCTCTCTCTCTCTCTCTCTCTCTCTCTGTTTACCAATTAATAATTCAAAAGCATTAGTAGTACTTTTGTGTCCGTATTGATTAAAATGCTTAACAATAGTAGATTAAGGAGGGTTTATAGGATATATAAAGTTTGATAATATGATATGCAAAAGGGAGTGGGGGTAGAAAAGTATGGAAAGAGAGAGAGAGAGAGAGAGAGAGAGAGAGAGAGGAAGGGGTGTCCAAAAACTAGAATCATTGTAATAAAAATTAAACTTTAATAGAAATGGGTAATAAAATTTTAATTTAATTTAGACGACTTTCAGCAATATTTATAATTAGTGTTAGATTGTAATCAACTGTATTGTATAATATAAATGAATTGAAAATTTTTCATATTAATTGTTACTAACCATACGTTTTCAGTGATATATCGTTAAAATTCATACAAAACAATGACTCATTTGAACAATAATAAAAAATATACAATCAATTATTAAAAAATTAATTTTTTCTATTTGTAAGGATATAGACACAGATGTTTGACTAAAATTGATTGAAAGGCGTATAAAATAAGACATTTGTTGTATCATTGCATTCATTTAATGAACACAAATGTAAAGTTACAAACACTGGATAAGCATTTTAACCGTCACTTAACAAATAACATGTGAATTACCGTACGATTGAATGATAAGATGYGAGTGAGTGAGTGAGTGAGTGAGTGAGTGAGTGAGTGAGTGAGTGAGWGAGWGAGWGAGTGAGTGAGTGAGAGAGAGGAAGAAGAAGGGGAAATGCTTTTGGAGCAGATTATGCATCACTTGACTAATTATGATCAACATTAGCAATGGAAAGGCCTGTCATTTGGGAAAAGGGAGATAAAAGTTAAAACACGGTATGAGTTAAGCTTTAAGAGGAAAATATTCAAATAAATTATCATTTATGATGAGACAAATCCTATTATTTATCATATTTTTGCATATAATTGAAAGCTTTTCAAAAACATTGACTCCATATTCCCTCTTATTTTTATTATTATTTTATTATTATATTATAAATATATGCATTTTTCTGCGATATCTAATAATTTAAATCACATTTCATTGATTATTAAATACCCTGTTTTGACAAATTGATTACATCATAAATACAATTTTATAAATATAGACCACAAATGGTTTATTATGTAAAATGTTTATWTAAAATGAGTATTAACTTAGTTAACATATTTTTAATTTAGATAATTTATAATATATTATTTTGTTGTTAATTTATACAGTATTTTGAAATTTGTTTTATATAATAATATTTGTTAATCGTATTGTAATTTATTAAACAATAATATAAAAATTATTACTATTATGTTTTATAAACTATTGATTTGCGTGTAAGGTTTTATATACAGTAGATTATCAATATTTACAGTATATAATGAATTAAATTAATGTTATGCTATATCTTATGGGATGAAATAGAAATCTAAAACAAAAAATAAAAATAAGATAACTTAAAATAAAATCAATAAAACTAGTAATTATTTAATATTAAATTAGATATTATATTGCAGGTAATAATATCATTTAGTATATAATATTAAGTTTAAGAAAATTTATATAATAGAAGCTTATGTTATGAATAAATAGCAAATATTGAATAATTAAACAATTAAATAAAAATAGAAATAATATTTTATTCAAATACTAGTTTAGTTTAATATACAGCTCATATTTTCAAAATATCACTTTTACAAATAAAATAATATGGTAAGTGCTAATAATAAATATGATAACTAATAAAAATTAATTATCATTGTAATACATTTAATTTAATGGTAATCGCATTTATTAAAGTATCATTTAAAGACTAAAATTAGAGAAAAATTTTAATTAATTACAAGTAATGACTCGTAATGATTATTATTATTAATATAATATTTTATTAGTAATACCTACCAATAAATTATTTGAAATATATTATAATAATGATATACAGTATATAAGTTTATAACAAAATGTTTTCATATAGCAAAATAGGGAGTAAAACTTATTAATTTAATATTGATCTAAACAAAAAATATTATAATTTCCATAACAATAGAAATTATACAGTATTTGTAAAAAACGCAGTGATTTTTGCATTGATTATTGATTATCATATAATATACAGTACTATATTAGTGCAGTATAAAAAATCTATAGTCTATTAGATTATCTACCATTGAGTGATGTATGAAATTAAATGTTAATTTTTTTATATACAAGGCTATACAGTAATGTCGTAGAAAAATATATGAATATAAATATTAGATAAGGTTTTGTGTTATAAATTAGATTAAGTATAAGAAAATTGCAAAAATAAGAAAGAAAAATAGTAGATTAAGTTATGAATTGCTATAATTTGTTATTTAAGTGTTATATAAGTAGTAAAGCATACACTGTATTATATAATACAATATAATATAATAGTTTAGACCATATAATACAGTATATAAAGTATTGTACAATATTTATAARTTGTGTATACAATATGAGCCTAAAGTATATCTATATATATATATATATATATATATATAACATAATATAATAATAAGATTGATGTCAACCATCATTTAGGTGCCTCTAGTGGCCAGTTCTCCACTGTTTCCACACCACGAGCGCAGTCATAGCGGCAGTGGTTATGCCAGAGATGAAGCCAAAGAAAGACAAGAGTTTTATGGCATTAACTTAGAGCCAAATTATTGGCCGGCAATAACAAGTGTACTTAAATGGTATCACTGGACTAACTTGATCTACATTTATGACTCGGATTATGGTAAGTATTATAATGGGATCAAATGCGGTGATATTTGATCAAGAATTTTATGAAACGTTAAAAATCTKATATTAAAAAATGATTTGTAAAATTTGTAGGCATTTTCGARCTCCAGGAGCTACTGAAACACTCGCACCGAAGTGAACATAGAATTCAACTGTCAATCGTTAAGCGTGTATCCAATGCTGGTGAGGGATACAGTATGCTTAAGGCTTTGGACAGGGAGACCAAAGACACCATGAAATATGTTATACTTAACTGTAAACTACACATTTCCAAAGCCATGATTGCCTATCATATTCAGGACACGGCTATGGAAAGGCATACATTTCATTACTTATTGACTAATTTGGTAGGTTTTTTCAAGTCACTACTGCTTTTAGGTTCACTTTATTCATTGTCCATTCCATGCCATTTGGCACTCCATGTGCTTAATATGACCGACCAATTAATCTCGTGAGAGAAACTCGTACACAACTAATCGAAATTTATACTTCAAATGATAGATCCATTAAGACACACACACACACACACACACACAAACACACACACACACACACACACACACACACACACACACACACACACACACAAACACACACATTACATACAGTATATACTGTATATACATTATATATACGGTATATACATGCATACACACATAATGATGTTTTATTTAGAAAATTTTATTTTCAAGATTTGCTTATCATTTAGAATTTTATGTTTCATTTATTATTTGTGAGTTTAGAAAAGTTAGTTAACAATTATATTAAGTAAATATTATAACATATTATGTTCATTACTATTACAGTACAGTATTGTACTAAATGTTAATTTGAATTCAGATGCTATCTCTTGTGTTTTAAAAAAAACTTTTGTAACTTATATTGTCTTTCTAGTGAAAATCAATAGACAAATACAATTTAATTAATCTCTCTCTCTCTCTCTCTCTCTCTCTCTCTCTCTCTCTCTCTCTCTCTGTTGTTATGTTTTTTATTGTAACGTTACATAAARAAGAGTTTAAAAAAGAAATGATAGAAAAATAGTAAATAAAATGTTAGTATAAACTGTTTGTCAGTGTTGTTGTGCTGTAATTTAGTGTYAGTGCAGAGCACAGGGATTTTATGTGATTCATTCATTTTCTCCAAGACTTCTAACATTTCAATAGTTAATTATCTGTTTTTTTCAGCGATTGCTATCATTATACTGTATAATGTCTGTCTATTACTGATGGTCTGGTCTACTACTTTATACTATAGGTGCTGAGCGACTGGTGGTCTAAGGAAATTCCGGTCGCTTTCAATGCCGTCAACATAACGAGCTTTGCATTACCAACAAACAAGTTGGAGATCAAGAAGATGACACATATGAAGAGTTTAGGCCATAATAATGGATTAATGGATGAGGAAAGAGCACTATCGGTGAGTTGACAGTCCTCTTAAAGGACTACTCTATATAAAAAAAACTGTATTTCCATTATTCACACTCTACTGTAGTATATTGTAAATCAATGATTTTGCTTCCAGCTATAAATAGTGTTCATAATAATAATAAAAATAATAGATATGTGAATTGTAATAGACTTTTGACATTTGATTATTATAATTGTTATGTAATATACTATATATTTTGTTATATTTTGTTATATACTTTTGATTGAATAGCTGGAGGAAAGTCTGGCATATGATGGCACACGAGTTTTGTTGGAGGCATTCAATCTGATAATACAATCGCAAATAAATTTTAGCAAAGCTCTGGAAAGTGAGGCTCCAGTAGTTGTTTCAACTGTCAATTTGACCAAAAACCATATCGATCCGACCTGTCCTACACTCAAACCGTTCAAATTTGGTGAAGTCATTGCAAACCATCTAAAGATTGTTAGTTATCTGCAATTTTCTCTTGTCTTTTGTTTGTTTGTTTGTCGTCGACTTGTTTTTACTTATACTTCAAATATAATTCTCAATTTCTCTTTCTTTTCTGTCCACTATTGACACTGATTTTCAGCCTTCAATGCACTTATTTTTTCTTTATTTTCTCTCTTTCTCTTCTCGCATGAATTCAATGCATTTATTAAAGAAATGAGACATTAATCTCAGTCATCATCGCTTTCATATTACTTTATATAAAGTATATATATATTTATATATAAATTTATATCTGTTATAGACGTCAACCACTGGCATCACCGGTAATATCGAGTTTCACAGCACTGGTCTCAGAAAGAATTACTCGATCGAAGTCTTCGAGATCACCAATAATGGACTCTTCGAGAAGGTATTCATCTCTCTCTCTCTCTCTCTCTCTCTCTCTCTCTCTTTCATTATATGATTTGATCTCTATTTTTATCTCAACACTCAATTTCTCGGACTTTTTATACATACAATACATTAATACATATTAAGTACTTTGTGARGCATTTGTTCATCACTTTTACCTTTAAGGCAATATATTACAACACACAACACATTACATACACACAAAAAAAGTTATATTTAGTGCACTTCTTGTATGATGTTTGACGTCAATACTTGACTGTTATATAATATTAACAAATAGAAAAAAACAAATATTATATTAAATATAATTTATATAACAAAAAATTAGATTAAAATAAAGTTTTATCCAGGGTTAATACAAGTTTATAGCTAAAATTATGTTTGTTTAATAATTTAAATATTTTAAAATATTTTAATAAACACGCATTATTTGAATATATATATAAATTTAGTTTATTTTTAAAGCTATTTAAGTAATATATTAAATTTAAGTATTTGTTAAACCAATTTATTATTACAAAACTACAGCACATAAAAGATTATTGTTTCCTATATTTTTCAAAATATGAGTGTTTTCTTGAGTATTGCTATTTTATTAATCATATTTCCAAACAACAAAAATTTACTCATTTTTCACAAACATTTTATTATTAATATATTTTAATATTTGATTGATTTTTTTACAGATAGCCTTGTGGTCGGATATTTCGGGTCTCAAAGTATTGCAACCAAACAGGTATCGCATCGGTGGTGAGCCGACACCAACCAACCAGACTCTAACCTATACCATCACATCTATTTTAGTGAGTATTTTATCATATAATCGCATTGTTAACTATCATTATTCAATGAATTGTCATTCAAATTTATATATCATTAATGATTATCAATTTTCTTATCAAACATTTTTGTTTTTGTTGGTTATAATATAACATATATATATATATATCGTATATATTGTATTTTTCTTATTTGTTACAATAAGATCATACAATAATACATAAATTGTATGAAATAAAAATTATTGACTGAGAAAACATTAGGAAAACTATAACTTATATATACTATATATAGTGTATTACTATATATATTTTTGTTGTTGTATTACATGATATACTTTATTTATATCACTTAATTCATCTCTTTTTTTAATAGAAAGACTTCAAATTCATTAATCAAATAAAACTCACTATAATTTGATCCTTAAATTAATGATTACGTCTGTCCTTACAAATGATAGCGAAAATCTCGTTTTTATTGTTAAATAAATGATTATTTTATGCTAAACCTACAGCTTTTATGCAATGACACCAACAATTGATACACAGAAAAAACAATTAATTATCTCTCATATACACGAATATATAGGAGGATCCCTTCCTTATGGCTAAACCGGAAAAGAAAGGAGTTGTCCTCAGAGGAAACGATCGTTTTGAAGGATATGTTAAGGATCTGATCGATTTATTAGCTCATATGGTTGGCTTTGAATACACTATACATTTGGTTAATGATTCCCGATATGGCGGATATTATGGCAGTAATATTACCGATGGTCGTTGGAATGGCATGATTGGTGAACTGATCCGCCATGAAGTTCACATGGTTTGCATTTTGTTATCAAATATGAAATAATCCAATTGAAAGTAATATTTCTCTTCATACAATCAGGCAATCGCACCGTTGACTATCACACACCAGCGTATGTCTGTTGTAGACTTTAGCCATCCGTTTATGACGAGCGGCATATCKATGATGTTTAAGAAGCCTAACATTACACCCCAAGACATGTTCCCATTTGTGCGACCATTGAGTAAGGAGGTCTGGGCGGCCGTTGCGTTGGCCGTCGTTATTGTTTCATTCATCTTCTATATCGTATCGAAGTTGTCCTACGATTATGACATTCATGACAACAGTACMGACAATAACACCACAACCGTATCGTTATGTTCCAGTCTTTCCTATTCAATCGGTGTCCTCGTCTATCAGGTATCCGGTGTTTATCCGCACTCCATATCGAGCCGAATAGTATCAGTCGTTTGGTGGCTCTTTGTATTCACAATTGTTTCAACATATTTGGCTAATTTGACGTCTAATTCAGTGTTAAATAAAATGAAGTTTACGTTATATCATATCTCTGGAAAATATGAGTCAATTAGCGATGGATTTCTTTATTGTAAATAATAATTTTTTTAATCAACTTTTAGACTGAAAATGTTGATAATTGCTGAAAAATTGTCTTTTTAATTGTTTAATTAGATGACCAAATGCCAGTACCAATAGCATCGGTCGATGATTTGGCCGATCAGAATGTCATTGATTTTGGTTTCTTAAGAAACTCGGCTACAGAATCGTATTTTAAAGTTAGATAATTGTTTTTTACATTATTTCTAATGTTTTTGTTTGATATAAAAACATGTTTTTTCTCTAAACATTGAAACATAGAAATCAAAATTATCAATAATTTGGAAAATGTGGAAAAAGGTTGATGAAAAAAGTGATCAACTTTTAGTCAACTCTTATAGAGAAGGCATTCAAAGGGTACGGGACTCGGATGGACAGTATGTCTTCCTATTGGAGTCGCCGGTCAACGATTATATTAACGATCGTCAGCCATGCAATACATACAGAGTGGGCAAAGATATTAATATTGTTGAATATGGAGTAGCACTGCCTAAAGGATCGCCTATTAGGTCTGTATTTTTTTGTAATTATATCTTTTCAAAAACAAATTGAAATTAAGATTAATTTTTGTTTGTTTATTAACACTTTAATTAGAGATAAAATAAATGAAGCAATTATACAATTGAAGGAAAATGGAGATTTGAAAAAATTGCAAAATCACTGGTGGAGGGATAGATCTCAATGCAAATACGTTGACATTAAAGTAATCAAATTATCTATTATTATAATATTGAATTTTGGTCATAATTACTAGTTTTATATAACTATTTTTGTTTATTTGTTTAATTAGGATTTATCCAACTCTAACATAACGTTTGACAATATAATCATTGGTCTCATTGTTTTGAGCGCCGGTCTTGTGTTAGCCTTTTTCGTGTCAATCGTTGAACACTTCTGTAACCGAAAGATCTCATATAAGACAAGACAATCAAATTATACCATTTCTGTGAGTTTTCAGACATTTTTTATTTATAAAAAAAATGTTTATTATTTTTTTGTACGAATTATCTAATGGTCTGTTAGAAACAGGAGGAACGGGAGGAAAATATTGAAGATATTGAAGACAAAAATTCAGCCAAAAGAAGAATTATCAAAAACTAATAATATTTTTTTTCACTAATAATTATCACACGAATTATGTTTGTTTTTCTTTAATAATATTATGCATACAATACTCACTTGTAATTTAGTTTTATATAATATATGAAAAAAATTACTTAAATTTTTTATTAAATTTTTGCATATATTGTATGTAATTAGGTGTAAAAATTTATAATAATTGACAAAATACTGACAAATATAGAGCTATTTAGAGACACATTTCACAAATTGCATAGTTTGCTACACATAATTTGCAACTTTATAATATTTGTATTCAAAAAAATTTTTACTATAATTGTAAAAAACTTTTGTAGGATTTTATATACATTTTTAAAAACAAATATAATTCAAATGCCTTTTGAAATCCTTATTTATATCTATTATACATTACATTACATTGTATAATATAATAATTCCTGTTTTTATACAAGTTTACAGAATAATAAAAAAAACATTTGTATTTCAATACTTAATACAATAGCTAAATAAATAGCAAATTTATAATGAATTTTCTATTAACACTAATGATTATTAATTGTTAAATGATTTGCATTGTTTAATTTAAATACAATTGCAATAAGTATAGACAATTCAATACAATCACAAATGCATTGGTAAGTCAATAGACATGACATTTCTAACAACACTCACTATATTATACGTATTTAAATATAATTTTAAAAATATCTAAAATTAAAAAAACACATAGTTTTAATTATTTTCAATAATAATTAATTTATTACCGATACGTGATTGTACTATATTTAGGTATAATATTTTAAGTATTAAAAATGATTAGTTTTGTTGATATGTCTTAATCCATGTTTTTCCTGAACAATAGTAATGCTATCGACTATCTGTCCACTCTAGTTGTTTATAAATTAATAGATTCAGTAATCATTATTTTTAATAATACGATCAAATAACAGCTCATACCTTATCATCGGACACCTGTTCCAGTGATAGGTGGGTGCCATTCAATATATGAATCCTTGTATAGCCATAATCGGCAATTCTTATAGCACTCCACGGCGGAGGGTTTGCCACAAACGAGTCGTGTCTTTCCTTACATCCCTAATTAATTAAGAGTTAATTTATGTTTTGTTATATATATATATTAATAATTATTTTTATATATTACCGCCGATCCAGTGATAATATGTACGGGTGCGGGTGGATTAGTATAAGGTTCATCAGTGCTACCGTTGTAAACTTGGCGGTCATATAACGGCCACATTCTTTCGTAGACGTGTTCGTGAGCCCAGAGCTCCAGATCGACGCCGTACTCATAGAATAAATCTTCTAAACCTAATGTATGCACAATTGGCATCCCTTTCCTTGTCTTTAAATATTAATCAAACAAAATAGTCCTTATATTTCTTATAATTTGATTCAAAAAAAATCTTGTATACAGTACTGTATATGCCTTACAATGCATTCTTTATGTGTGCAGTCATCTCTATTATATTCAACAAATTATATATTAAATTAGTGATATTAGTAGCTAATATGGATTAACTTTAATAATAATCAACTAACTACCTATCCTCTGTACTACAATACATAGGCCTGTGTCCCATTGTTATAATCCATGGTCTTAATAATCTGTTTTCAGGTTTATTAGCTTCTCGTAAATCTTCTAATAGCCAATAGTATTGATAAACCAATTGTTTCCATCCGTATTCTATGAAGTAATAAAACTCAGTGGACAGTGATATGATATGAGCCGGTCCTATATTAAAGCTATAGTAGTGATTGTTGATTGAACCGGTATTACTGTTGGCCATTGAAAAACGATTGTCATAATTGGAGAAATTGCTAAAAAAACAATTTTACAYATTTTTTAACGTTAGTCATTAATTAAATTATATGATATACAATAATTATTTTAAAATCTCATACTATTTATAYTCATGATTCCCGGGACACACCTGATAGGGCACATAAGCTGCTATCGGCTCTATTTGTCTCATAAACTGATCGCCGACTCTAGCATTGTCCTAAAAATGTTTATAAATACATAATTAAATAAATATATAAAAATATACTATAAATTCTAACCGAATCCATATCATAGGCAAAATCACCTAAAATTGTGAAAATTAGATTTTATTTATTTATTTTTATTTTATTTTTTTTTTAAATATTTTGCAATTGATATTAACCAATATGTAAGACGGCGTCATACATGTCTCTCTGGACCTCCTCCTGTAGTCTGGGTATTGACTGTCCATTTTCATTACCTAAATCACCGAACACTGCTAATCTGGGACTCCAATCACTGCCCTCTTTCATAGTAGTAAACCAAAAGACAGTACTCCAGCCATCAGTACTGCCGCAGTGATACACTATTTATTTATTTAAAAAAAACAATACTGTATCGCATAAACATGTAAATAATTTTTAAGATATCCTACTGTAGGTGGTTCCCGGTATCAGATGTTTGAGCACTACTCGATGAATATAAATAGGTCGACTTTCATTGCCACCATCAATGAACAATTTATGGTGACCTACAAATCGATCAGTCAATGAGGAAATACCGAATTCAACTACCGATCCATTGGTGGCGTCAAATGTTGTCCACGTGACTATCATCTGAGTGGCATTGGCTGCAAATATCATATAAATATATATATTTTACATATCTTAGGACTGTTATGTGAAAGTAATGTCAATATAATTGATACCTCCATATGATAGGTGCACCTGTTCAGGTTGGGTACGCAATACTCCATTAGCCCATACAATATTAATTGTAAAAAATAATATTGTTTTAATCATAATTATTAATTCTATGATTAAATTCTTTATAATACATAAAAACAACTTTTCAGTATTTATTAAAATAAATAAATAAATATAAAAATTTTATAGAAATTTGTTAAGCATTTGTTTATCACAAAGTTTTTGAAAAAATTAAATTTTTATTGACATTTGATTGTCACTTGATTTGATAAACAAACTTATTTATCAAATCAAATTCCCTAATCATCTAATTTATGTTATATTTATATGTTTTTAATTTAATTTACGGACAAAAATTTATTATTTTTACATATAAAATAAAAATATGAYATTTTATACCAATTGAATTATAAGAATWATAAAGCAATTATTTAATTTTTAAAAAATAACAACAGATTAAAATAATATCAAAGATTTATTTGCATATAATAATTTATAGCATTTTTATTGTACAACTGTACTGTATATGTWACAACTGTTTTTATTTTAAACAAAATATAACAATTTAATTAATTACTTTTTATGATAAAATATACAGTACACTGGTTTAATATTGCATATGTATGTTATAGACATTAATTTAATATTAATTGTTTATATCCTGATAGTTATACAACTGTATACATCATATCCCTCTTAATCGTACACATGTTTTGTCAATAATATTGATTATTATTTGTATATACTGTACAATCAATTTAAACATTTGTATATAGATTTTATTATTATAAATATTATTACTGCTATTACTGTATATTATTACAATATAAAAAGTATAGATTATTTAATAAATCTGTCGATAAAATTATTTATTAACTTAAACGGATTTATTAATAAATTACTTAAAATGTGTGGTCTATAATGATGTAATCTAGGTAAATTATTTGCTATAAAAAAATTAATAAATAGAAAAAAATWAATAAAATCAGTTTTAAAATTAAAGCATTTGATTAAATTAAATCATATTACTATGCATTTAGTAGATATACCTATAGTAGGAGCAACAGGTGCAGCAGCAGTAGTGCTGGTTGTGGTGGTGGTAGTGCGGGTGATAGTGTGGGTGGTGGTAGTAGTTATAGTTGGGGTTGTGGTGTTGATGATGGTTATTACGGGCGGTTTATCTGTTATAGTGTTGACCGTATTTGATTCATTATAACCAAACAGATTATAATTAGTTGGTCCGCACGGAGGTTTCAAATCGGTAACAAACTGACAAATATAATACATTTTTATATCGCATGGATAGTCTGCCCATTGACCTAAAAACATATTATCCGAAATTATCATATAAACACAATCCTTATGATTAAACAAATCGCTTGGTTGTCCCTTATGCCAGCGATTATAATATTTAACACCACAACCACTGCGATACTGGAAGTCTCTAATGCCTCCTAACGGTACCCGTTTAGGTCCGATCCATATCTGGGGTTTATTATTGTTGTGTATGTCATCGTTATARTCGGATTGCAGATGAAAAGACACTTTAAATTAAAATAATCATATTTTAATAAGAAAATACTAATTATTTTTTTAAAAAACAATAACCCTTACCCCCTGTTTCATTGAGTGCTTCAATAACTTTAAAATTTTCATCATAAGAGTGTATTTCCATTAAATCAAATCCGGTTCCCATTTGTTGACACCGGCGCTGACCCTCATCTCTGCCGACTAACTCGTAAAACGGTTTAATGCATTTAATTTTGTTGCCGTTATTTAATTTAATTTCTTTCCAATTTCGAGGACACGAAACTAATTAATGTTATCATTTATAAACTAAAATATGATTAAATTGTATACAAAAATTACCGAATATTTACCAATTACATCGGTCGCTTTTAAATAATGTACTGTCAAATTAATAATTAATAAAAATTTTATCATAATTTTTATATATATATCAAAAAATGTTTAGATAATAAAGTTTAAAAGTTTAATAACTTAAACATTTGAAATTAAATAAATGTGATTTTCTTATTATACAGTATTTATGAATATAAAACAATATATATACTATAGTATATATAAAATCTGCAGGATCATAATGTTACTAATTTATTTTAACAATTTGTATTGACTGTCAAAATGATAAATAGTTACATATATGGTAAAAGTTATCAATTATATCMATTACATACTAGTTTTTGTCTTTATGTAGATAATGTTTCAATTAATCGTCAATTATCTACTATAGCTTATGTTATTTAAAATAATTAAACATATTTTTGAATAGTCAAAATGATTAAATATACATAATTCCTCTTTTTATTTTTATTTATATAACATATTTTATTACTATTGATCAAATTAAATCCAGTAATAATAAAAATMTAATGAACAGTAGATCGAGATTAACTTAACTTTTTTATATTAATATTATTTTCTTATTACAAAAACATAAAAATATAAGATAAATAAAAGTTACACAACATAATGAACAAAAAAGTATTAAATTAAAATTTTTTATTAATTTTCGTTAAAATAGAAATAATGTTTTTTTTCTAAACATCTGTAAATTATAATATAAATTATCATTAAATGTCTACTTATATTATATTTGATTATTTATAAAACACTCAAAACTACAATTTAGAAATGGTTAATTGGATAGCAATACTTATATCAAGTATAATATTGTTAACATCATTAATATATTGGTAACTAATCATCACATTAAGTATATCATAGATACATAATTAATATATTTTCTAAACAATAAATAAAGGTATTCTAGCCGTAAATTAAATTATTGGAAAAGTTTAGGTGTGACCGGCCCTAAGCCATGGCCACTATTTGGTAATTTACCGATGACTTTATTTAGGTCATTTCCCGTACTTGAACTAGAGTTAACTAAAAGATATGGCAAACTATATGGGTTTGAATTAATTTCAAGTTTATTAATTACAATACAATTTTTTATAATTATAAACAATTATTAATATCAGACTTTTTAGTGGACATATACCGGTACTGACTATCAATGATCCGAATCTGATTCGTGTCGTACTAATCAAAGACTTTCACTTATTTGCCAATCGCCGCAAATTCAATACYAAACACGAAATACTGGATAACAATGTGTTGTATGCAAGAGATGACAACTGGAAGCGAATGAGATCCATATCGAGTAATATATTTTCAAATGTCAAACTCAAGACAATCTATCCATTGCTGTCGAGTTGTGTCCACGACTTAATTGATATCCTAAAAGTGTTGGCCATTAATGGTCAAGACATCAATCTGAAAGAGTTATGCGGAAACTTGTCGATGGATGTGATAGCCAAGTGTGCTTTTGCCACACAAATCGATGCCTATAAAGATCAAAACAATCCGTTTATCATAAATGCACAGAAAATATTTCATCCGAAACTCTATAAACTGATTGCCGGCTTTGTCTTTCCCAAATGTCTGCTAAGAGTGCTAAATATTACCACTGTTTTTGATGATAATGCCAATCGATTCTTCTTTAGCATTAGTCGTGAATTAATCAAAAAAAGAAGACTAAACTCTGAAATCCATAACGATTTGTTTCAGCTGTTTATTAATCAAGAAAACGAAATCAATGACCAAAATAATGACAATAATTGTAATGAAAAACAAAATAAATGTAAAGAATGTATAAGTTATCTCTTATTTTGTTTCTTAAAATTTAATTAATAGAATAACAATTGTTTTAATTATAGTTTAAAATATATAATAACAGATTTGGATTCCGATTTGGATAAAGTGCTGACCAATAGTGAAAAATCTATTAAAACAAAGACATGTCTAACAGATACAGAGATTATCTCTCAGTCATGGCTTTTCCTGTTAGCCGGTTATGAAACGGTGTCGACTTCACTCACTTTTTGTTTATATGAGTTGGCACTCAATGTTGAAGTCCAGGAAAAACTTTACAGTGAAATTCAATTAGCCATTGATGAAAATGGACACTTCGATTATGAGAACCTCTCGACACTACCCTATTTGGATGCCGTTATTTCCGAATCATTGCGTTTGTATCCGGCGTTTATTAGGGTCGAGCGCGAAGCCAAACAAGATTACCAATTTACCGATAGCGACATTAAGCTTAAAGCCGGTCAATTGATTCATGTATCTATATATGGTGTCCAACATAACGAAGAGTTCTTTCCCGAAGCAGAGAAGTTCATACCGGAGCGCTTTCTTCCCGAAAATAAGCATAAAATAGTTCCCTATTCTTATCTGCCGTTTGGCGTCGGGCCGCGTAATTGTGTGGGACTTCGATTGGCGCTCATGGAGATGAAAGTATGTGTAGCCAATGTGATCAACCAGTTTAGGTTAAATGCCAGTAAACGTACAGACATACCACCCCGGTATATGACTAACACTCACGTTTGTGTAGCTGAGCCCCTATTTATTAGTATTAAGTCAAGATAATTGTGCGGTTATATTATATTTGTAGTCATGTAATTACCGGTACATTGTATACACACATATTTATAGTTAATAATAATAATAAGACAAAATAATATTCAATGGTAATATTATCATTATTATTAAATTGGCAAAATTATATGCTGATTATGCTATTAATTTATCAATATAAATTTATATATATATGGTTTATTTATATCTTTATATATGTATTTCGTTTATTGCACCAAAAAAATACTTTATCGCATTACTTTGAACTGACATTATTTAATTTATCAGTTATTTAAGAGTATCATTGAATTGTATGTATTAATCTTTGTTTCAAAATTTTCAAAACTAAACGAAATAAATATCAATTAAAGTATTTGTGTGTGACTTTCAAATTATACTGAAAACTAATAATTATTTATTTTAAAAAGTATCCCAAATATAAGTCACAAAAACATATTAAACACTTGAATCATGAGATTTTATACACACATACACAGTATATAAGTAAATATAATACCGTATCAAATAATATACACCAAAATAGTATTTAATCGCAATAAAAATTTGTTGCTATGCTTTACAAATAATAATTAATTTATATTAATAATAAAATAAAAATAGGAAACTAAACCACTTTGTTTTGGCATATTATTTATCAGACATTGAATACTCGATTAAATATTATAATAAATTACTATAAAAATTATAACTAATAATAATAATCTTATTATTTATTCAAATTCAATTTATTTAATATATATATATATACGGTTTTTTGCATTGTTTTCCATAAGAGTCATTTTATATATTTATTTATATATATACAGCAATTTTCATTTGATAACATATAGACATAAAATGCTTGTTTTTAGATATATATATATAATAGTCGACTTCAAGCATTGTTTTGCTCAGAGAAATATAATCATTACTTTGGATATTCATTACATAATAAATTAATTATTCATTTATAATATTCAAATAATAGCTAAAATATTAATAATATTGGGAACATTTCAATTACAAATTATCATTAAAAATCAATTTAAATAAATTTTCTAATTGTAATAAGTTTTAGAAAAAAAAACAAAATTCTGCGTAAATTTGCATCCAATAAGTTGGGAAAATAATATACAGAATATTTAAAGTTTTAATATAATAATGTATAGAAAGATTCAAAGTATAACACATTTAAGAAAAAGCACACTTTTTTCAATTGTTTGGCAATTTTGTGTAGAGTTTTATCTAAAAAAATTTTTTAATACTAATTGCATTACACCCTATGATAGATCTGTATGAATGAAATAAAAATTGTAAACAAAAACAAATAAGTGAACAGTTATAATAATAATTTTAATCAAATGACTTAATAATAACTTACAGCTTGGAATTGAATTGGATTCGTATCGCCTCTGGATCTGGTCGTACGTGAACTTAACAAACGTGTCGTATTGCTCTGTAATGTAATGTATAAATCATATAAAAAACAAAAATAAGAGATTCTGATGAATAATATTAAGAAACACATGTTATGGTAAATACCGGCTAATTTGGTGTTGAGAACGTCATCGTATTCTTGTCTAATTTGAGTCTCCCTTTCCTTGAGTACCCGTTCGCAGATAAGACCCACTTGTCTAAAGGTAAAGAGCGGTGTATCACGTCTTGAGGGTGACAAGAGTCCCATTGATGTCGAGCTCAGCGCTTGCATCTCGTGAGGTGGCGAAGAGAAACCACTAAAATCAATCAAACATTTTATTAGTTACTAATAATCATCAGTAATATTAGAAAACTAATTCAATACTAACTCTTGTAAACTACTAGAGGGTGAGGGCGGGTGTCCTGAATGTGAGCTCTCATTGGAAGTGTTGGTCGACGACGACATGTGTGAGACATGTAATTTCTTGCGGTTGTATAAGCGTTGCATTTCTTCGCGAATACTGACCGCTATTTCCTCTGCAAAACAGAAAATACATTAATCAATGTTAAACACTATCAGTTGATTATCAGTAGACATACCTGAAGACAATTTTGGCTGAATTTCACTGAACGGCGAGCTCTTCTCTGGCATTTGTGGACTCATTATAGTTGACAGACATCGTCTTTTGGCAGCTCTCGAGGAGTGGCCGTAACCGTGAGCCGAGTCCTTGTGGCCACTATTGTGTGCTGACGGCGGAGACATCGACGGATCGGTCCATTCAAGCGAACGTTTGAGTGTCGCGCAGGCCATCACTCTATTGACGTTTCGGTCTTTTAAATAGTGATTAGTACTCAAGTGGTGGTCACACTTCGGGCGGTGGACACACGTTTGCCAATTACCAGTTGTGCGGTATTTGTGATCTCCAACCAAACTGTTTGGCCAATCAATTCAACKACTGATTCAATAGATTTCAATAATAATAATAATAAATAAATAAAATGATTGAATGAGTCGTTTGAATGCTAATGAATGCCAACAATGAATACAATGATTATATGTATATAACTATTATATCATATAATAAATTCAATGCTATTATTATTATTGTTATTAATTCATAAATGGATTGAAACTGCAATCAAAAAATGACTAATAAATTCAATATAATATAAATAATAAAAAGTAATTATAACTATAAACTAATGGTTCAATTGATTTACTATAACCAACACAGAGATCACTATTACAGTAGTTTACTGTGTGTTAGAAAAATACAACAATCATTGTATGGTTTTATATTTATTGAGTCAATAACTACAGTATTACTACTATTACTACTGCTGTATATTAATACTGTAGTATTGCTCACAACAACTACTCTAATGCATACACAATGTAAAGCATTCACAGCTCAATACATACATAGAGAGAGAGAGAGAGAGAGAGAGAGAGAGAGAGAGTGTGTGTGTGTGTCGACCAAAATGACCGTTTGTTTACAAAAATTCTATTCAATTATTTGCTTATTATATTAATACACGATATCTGCAGTCAGTATAAAAAGACAACACACTTGAACTCTATGCCACAATTTGGACCCTTTTGTTTACATTAGTGATACGGTATCGGTAAATATGACATTTGTACTGATAAATAGTACCAAAATATCTGACACTTGAATTGGATAATAAACTAAACTATTTATTCAAATATTCAAACAATAATCACAAATAGTCGTCATATTTACTAATAGGTGTCGCACTAATTCATACACATATAACGTTACATACTTTGTAAACGTTGGGATAAAATGATTGAACGCATGACTAACGAACGCTTCACAAGTTTCCTAATGAATAATACATTGAATGGTTATAACAAAAGGGGATTAACTGCTGTTTCATATCATATGATAACACTATCTATGAATTGACTGAACTATTAGTAATGCGATTCCAGTCTAATATAGAGTTCACTGGAAATCGATTGCAGTGTTTGTCAGTCATATTGTCAACCATTTTGTTAAACAATTAATACATTGTTTTGTATTAAACTCTGAAAAAACTTTGTGTCCGATAGTAGTGGACAACTGACCCGAACTAACCTTTTATTTAATTGGAAATAATGGATGAGAGTGTCCGCTGTGTACCGACGTCGACGCCTAATACAGGAGTGGTGACCACTACTGGTGGTACACCAAAGCGAGGCCTCGATGTGTGCGGCGCTTACGATCCACAAGTACTACATAACAATCTGGTCGTGAACTCAATATGTCCTCAAAATAATTATGGAACTGATGGACAAACTATGGATATGACTGCTTATGGCGTACAACCGCATTACGGACCGAAAAATGTGTCCTATAAGGCCATCGATGTACGTCTTCGGTCTTTCAATGCCAACAATTGCTGGGACCCTATGGTACCCGTCTGTCCCGAAGATTTGGCCAGAGCTGGCTTCTACTCAATTGGTATATATTTGTTACGTCTTTTTTCTTGTAGATTACAAAACAGTTTGTCCTATATTTTTGTAATGATTAGACTTTGTTAACGATAATTAAGTCGATTATCTGATGAATTAATTATTAATTAAATTAATTTTGTTATTAAAATGATAGGAATGAGTGATTAYGTGAAATGTTTTTACTGTGACGGAGGTCTATGTAATTGGGAACCGGGAGATGATCCGTGGGTAGAACACGCCAAGTGGTTTCCAAATTGTCAATTCGTCAAACTTAATAAAAGTCAAGTATTTGTCGACGAGTGTCGCCGAATGGCCGAACGGGAACACCAGAGACAGTCTAATGGTAGTACTGGTGGCGATTCAGACTCTGAATATAACTCTAGTGGTGACGATTACGAAGACAATGAAAGACTATTAGCCATTAATGCTGTCAACGAATGGATGCACAGCGATATTGTGCTTCAACTTATCGATTTGGATGCCTTTCCTATGGATGTCATCAAAGGTGTATTAAACAAGAGATGGTATGATGAGAGACAGCCTTTCTCATCGTTTGCCCAGATTTACGATGCAGTCTCCGAGTGGCGCAGACAACCATTGATTCAAACGTATGCTACAAATCGATGGCATATTTTATATCAGTTTTTAATTAATAATTTATTTTTTAGTACACATTTTGTTGAACCCGTAAGCATTGAAAACACTGGTGACGAACCAAACACATCCAGTGATGATGAGTTAAACTACTCATTGCCGAGTTCTCAGTCATCAGTTTCATCGACTACTTCTACGCTATCATCATATTCATCATCACCTGAGGCGTCACAGGAATTGTCGCCAACAACAAGTGCTATTGACGACAATCGTCTGTTATGTAAAATATGTTTAGACCGTGAGATCGGTGTAGTATTTTTGCCGTGTGGTCACCAATTGGCATGTACTCTATGTGCTCCGTGTGTTACCGATTGTCCAATATGTCGGTGTGTTATCAAAGGAAGTGTTAGAACTTTCTTTTCCTAAATGTATTTTCAAAATTGTTTTCAAATATTCAAAATTACTAAATTTTTTAATTGACACATTTGTAAATTAATTAAATATGCAAAATTTGCTACAAATAATAATAATCTTTCATTTAGTTATTACATCTAAAAGTCTACTTTAATATATCTACCGGTAATATTCTCATGTGATATACTGAATGAGAATTATTAAGCTTTTATTAAAAACTTGATTAAATTTATCACTAATTTTCAGGTAAAGCGGTAAATGTTTTTCAATAAAAACTAGGATATAATAGAATAATAAATTGTATTTTTTACTTATTAAAAATATTGTATAATCAGATGATTTTCTTAATTTCAAATATCGTAATAATGTATAATAAATTATAAAATGTATATATTATGAATATATATTGAATTATGTTAATAAAGATATATATATTTATCGATTTTCCGGTTTAAATATTTTTTAGTATAAATGAGTGGGTGTTATGTTTTAGTCGTAAATTTTGATTACTAGTATCGTAAGCAATGAACAAATTCAAGATAAATTGGCATAATTTCAACATGGTTATTTAGTCAAATAATACTTTACATTATTTAAATAACTAATTTGTTTACTATAACTTTAATATTTAATAATATTTGTACCTCATTTTATTTATATATAAATAATATTTTTTGTTATAATTATCATAATTTATATAAATTTTTATTTTTTATTTTWATAATTAACTGATACCATAAAAGGTGTTAACCCGTAATTGAGATACAATTTTAAACTATAACGTGATGTGTGTATTGCACTGTATGTATGACAACAACACATTCAATAGAGTTTGACATTTGTTTTATAGCTGTTTTGCACTGATTTTACATTATATAACTATAACTCAATAGATATTAGTGTACAGTATATTGTCTATGATTTTTCAATACATTTATATGAATAAAAAAATTTATATATATTTTTATTTTGTTTATACTATATATTGATATTATATATATATATATATATATATATATAGTATTTATACTCATATATAGTCTTCTCATATCAGATATCTTTACGATGTGTTCAATCAAATCAACCATTTTTTCGTATTCAATGACTTTTAAATTATAAAAAAGGGTTTCAATAGTTATGTCATTTGATTTGAAAGAAAAAAAACAAAACAATTGAAATCGACTGTAGTTTTAAAACATATTAATTAATTATCAGTCAATTTAGTGATCAAAACAAATGTTAACAAAAGTGTCATTTAATAATAATATTAATTATTATTGTATTTGTATGTTATGTTTATGTAAATCAATTGATATTCATTGATATTCATTGATTCATATCTTGATATATCATATGTGATGATAATAACAGACCTTTTTTCTTGACTGACCATTGAGTCCATCGACAAACAAACACTTACATTGATTATCGGCGGACAAACAACACTCTTGACCGACGTTTTGTTTGATTCACCCGATAGTGGGACAAACGGTTCCTCCCGTTAAATATATATATCGTTAGTTTTACTGTTTTGTTTGTCGATCGGTGACAATGCCTTTGGCCAATCTGGTGGTGCCGTGGAGTCAGACCAACAATGAGGTCAGTAATAGTGATCATCAAAAATCAGTAATTGATTAATCATCGACTAATTTATCCATTAAATTATCCATTTAACCAACCAATCAGGTCATCACATCGACTCCCAGTCCCGAAGAACTTCCCGTGCAGTCGTCGCCGGCACCCGAAGGCCAGCAAACGATTGAAGACGAAAATGTAATCATTTATTTGTTTTGATTATATAATATATAATAATAACATTTTAATTGGGAGACAAACCTTTGTTTTAATTTATTCATTGATTAAATAATTGATTATTCATTACCGGCAATAAAACTTAATAATTATTTTGTGATTTTTTTTATTCACACAATTGAACTGAAAATGTTACGAATCTAGTGATTACATATAGTTTAAGTTAACACTAGAAAAAATTGATTAATATTTGATTTTTAATTATTAAAAAAATTATTATAAAAGGGAATGATTTGCTATTGAAGATATGGTGTCACCTGTTTATAGATTAAATAAAATAAAGAGTGGTTTAGATTAAATAACACATTGATTATCGTAACTAATAATGTTTAATATAATGTATAATATATTGAAATGTTTAATCAATGTCACTAATGAATTAAATGCATTATTACTTTATTATTACATTTCAATGTTATGTTTACAATATATATATATATATTGTATTTATTATTATTATTTCATACTATGCTATACATGAATAGTTGACATCATTTTCTCGGAAATTTTTCATTACTTTTTAAACGAAATGTGATTAAAAATCACTAAGAAATGTATAGTTGAGAAAAACGGTATAAATTATAGACATTGACATATATATATATATATATACAGTAAAGTTAAAGTAGTTTTACATTAGTTTATAGAAGAAAACCCATTTTCTTTAAAACAGTAATCCTATTATAGGATTTCTATTATTATTATTATTATTAAAAAGTCATGAATATACAGATCTAATCTTATTAATAAATAAATAAATATGTAAAACATTTAGTAGTATATGTTTAATATATGAAACAACTTTGAAGTATTAAATTTGAACATTTCTGCCGGTATACTTAATTTTTTTTTGGTGAAAATTTTTAATATTTTTTTTTGTTAGTCGTTTTTATACACGTTTTTAATGAATATAAAATATTTTAAGTCATTTGAAATCTGTTTAATAATATATTGATATATAATTAATAATGAAGTCGACAATGGATATTGAGACCAGTCGTGACAATTCAGTTCAAGAGATAGAGGTAACAAATGTGACCAAAGAGGGTCATCCTAACGGTGATCCCGGCCACTTCTCGCTGCTCCGAGTGCTCGGCGAGGGATCGTTCGGCAAAGTGTTTCTGGTCAAGAAGATTGTCGGACCCGATGAGGGAAATCTGTACGCAATGAAAGTGCTCCGAAAGGCCACACTTAAAGGTAAATTTTTTAGTTTGTTTTGTATTTAAAATTAATTGTATGCCTATATATAAGTCAATAAGAATAACCAAAAAAAACTTTAAATTAAAGCAAAAAATTTAAATTTAATAAATAGTTTTTAAAGATTTTTATTATACATATTTGAACACATTTTTGATTATATCATTAGTCTATTTTTATGTTAAACACATAATCTTATAATATAAACAACATATCATAAGTTATAAAATAGTTTTTACGTGACTCTTGTTTTATGTGAAATTTTTTGAATTCTTTTTTCTATGTTATTTCAAATACTGTAATATCAATCAAAAAAAAACTATTTAAAAAATTTATTTATAATAATTTATCTTAAAGTGTAAATATACAGTATATATAAATTTAATATATGTTTATATATATTTATAAATAGTGAGAGACCGGGTCCGCAGCAAAATGGAAAGGGATATATTGGCGGAAGTGAGACATCCATTCATTGTTAAACTAAATTATGGTAATTATTAAATTGTTAATTGATTTTTCTATTGTTAGTAATTATATTTTACTAATTTTTGCTATAATTTCTCTCCTAAACCGATAGCATTTCAAACGGAAGGAAAGCTATATCTAGTACTCGACTTTCTCAGAGGTGGAGATCTGTTCACTCGTCTCAACAAAGAAGTAATAAATGTTTTTTATTAAATATATTATATATAAATGTTTATAGTTAGCAATGAAATCATTTTTTTAATAATTATATTTGTCTTAAACTTGTTTTCTTAGGTAATGTTTACAGAAGAAGACGTCAAGTTTTATTTGGCAGAATTAGCGCTAGCATTGGATCACTTGCACTCATTGGGTATAATATATAGGGACCTAAAACCAGAAAAGTATTTATTATTATAATTTTGCGACTAAATGTGTTATTAAATTTAAAAATATATTTTTAATCAGCATTTTATTGGACTCTACCGGACACATTAGTCTTACTGACTTTGGTCTCAGCAAAGAGTCTCTAAACAATGAAAAGTCGTTTTCTTTTTGCGGAACCGTTGAATATATGGCACCCGAAATCATTAGCCGAAAAGGTCACACGACTGCCGTGGACTGGTGGTCTTTCGGGGTACTCATGTTTGAAATGTTGACCGGAGTACTACCGTTTCAGGGGGCCAACAGAAAAGATACAATGCAGCAAATAATGAAGTATTTAATTTTTATAATTGATTTTCTCAATTGATTTATTAAAATCCTGTTTATTACGATTTAGAGCCAAGCTATGTATGCCTCAGTATCTAAGTCCAGAAGCTCAGAGTCTGCTTAGATGTTTATTTAAACGAAATCCGGCTAATCGTTTGGGTTCGGGACCTGAATGTGGGCGTGAAGTGAAAAATCATCAATTTTTTTCAACCATTGATTTCGAAAAGCTTTACAATAAAGAGATTACACCACCATTTATACCATCCATTAGTCGTACTGAAAATTTATTATACTTTGATAAAGAGTTTACCAATAAAGCACCCGAAGGTATGCTTCTAATTGTAGATAAATGGCAAWAAAATAAAATTGATTTTGTTTTACTATAGACTCACCGGGTGTACCTCCCAGTGCTAATGCACACGAATTGTTTCGGGGATTCAGTTTTGTTGCACCCAATCTATTGGATGAAGCAATTGTGCCAAATATTGAAAACAACACAAATGTTACCAACAGTTTTGAGTCACCCATTAGGTCACAGTCTATGTCGAGAATTCTTTTGAGAACTATTACTAAATGTAAGGAAAGATCACTTAATGACTACGAATTTTTTGAAGAGTTAGGCAAAGGATCGTATTCTTGTTGTCGAAGATGTGTTCATAAAGAAAGTGGTAAACAATATGCTGTCAAAGTATGCCATTAATTAATGATAATTTATATGATATTTKATTGAAATAATAATTGATTGATTAATTAATTAGATTATCGACAAATCAAAGCGTGATTGTTCTGAAGAGGTGGCAATACTATTGAGATATAGTCAACATTCAAATGTTGTYACTCTTTACGACGTCTACGAAGACACTTCTAATGTTTATTTGTTTATGGATTTGCTTACCGGCGGCGAACTATTGGATAAAATAATAAATCAAAAATTTTGTACCGAAAGAGAAGCCAGTGCTGTACTCGAAGTTATTGCCAATACTATAAAATTTTTGCACGAAAACGGGGTAATTATTATTTATTTATAATCTAATAATATATTAGTTATAATTTATTATATAATGATTTAATTACTCGTAATTAACAGGTAGTGCATAGAGACCTAAAGCCTTCTAACATAGTATACGCCGATACCACTGGAAACCCTTCATCGTTACGTATTTGTGATTTTGGATTTGCCAAACAAATGCGCGCCGATAACGGCTTATTGATGACCCCCTGCTATACCGCCAACTTTGCCGCACCAGAAGTACTTAAGAAACAGGGCTACGATGAGGCCTGCGATATCTGGTCAATGGGTGTTCTGCTTTACACTATGTTAGCCGGGTATGTGATTGTGATATTAGTATTGATTACCATTTTGTTATTATTTTTAATTTTAATTATAGTGGAACTCCATTTGCCAACGCACCGACCGATACACCGACTGATATTTTGCGCCGTATTGGTGAAGGAAAGTTTGATCTGACGTCTGGTAATTGGGTTAATGTTTCACTTTCAGCAAAGGTATGAATAGAAATCATACAAAAAAAAACTTATTTATTTATGAGATAATTACCATAATATTCACGTATTATTCTATACTTTAATATAGAATTTAGTGGAACGTATGCTTCATATTGATCCCAAACAGCGCTACAGAGCCGCTGATGTATTGAATCACGAATGGATTCGTTGTCGAAACAAATTGCCGGAAACCAATCTAACACATCAAGAAGTGAGTCTTATTAAAGCCAATATGGGTCTGGTATTTGAGGCCATCCATAAGCCCGCATCCATCAGCTTAGATCCAGTGACAACTTCTGATTTAGCCCGACGACGGGCTAATCGTGCATCTCGTTCACCAAATAGCCAATCGTCAGATAATTAATAGTTAAATCTATAAATTTAGTTAATTTTAATYAATTTTTATCCAATTTGTAATTATTAATATAAGTTTGTTGTCATTCCTTATTTAAAAAATATGATTCTTATCTTTTTTTTATTTGTTAACCAAATAATTGTTTTTAATTTAACAAATATTTTATTTTAAAGTATTTATATATATATATATATATATATATTAGATTAATATTGAGAAACTATTTAATGCACAAAACTATTTCAACCAAAAAGTGGTTGAGTTTTGTCCGAATTGTTTAACACAAAACCAATGATCTCTATATTTGATGGCTTTATCTCTAGATTGGTATACCATTGAATATTTTTTAAATGAAACAAATTGTCATTTTTGCCATTTTATTCAAACATTTTAATAATATTTTAGATTATAATGTAAATACATTTTAATTGATATATTTAATGTTTTTTGGAACAAAGTTCTTAATCATAATTAAATCATCTTTAATATACAGTTTACTAACAGTTTAATATACTGTTTTATTATATACAGTATATACTGTATACATATACATTGTAATGAGTTAGAAATTATTTTGAAAACAAAATCGTGGTTAAAAGTTATTTAATAATGAAATTTTAATTAAAATATTTTAAATAACAGTAGTAGTAATAATAATAATATAAAACTTGATGATTTATTTTATCTTTTTAGTATAATTTTTACATTTTATCATTTTAATATCATTAATTATTATCAATATAGTAAGCTCTATTGTATATTTTATTAATAAAAATATTTTGAAACAACCATACATTTAATTTTTGAAAAAAAACAATACAATAATTGTAACGATTAACTTCTGTTATTTTTGTGCCTTAATTTTTGTTAATTACAATATAACCAACAAAAAAAACTAATCTGTTTTTAAAACAAAATTTTTTTATAACTTGTATATTATTATTATTATATTAATAATATAAATAATATTATGTCATTTAATTAATTAATTAACTATTATAAAAGTACAACACATGAAAACAACCCAATTTACAAATACATATATAAGTTGTGTTGATTTCTAATTTATCCTAGCTTATTTACTGTTATAGACTATATATAAATATTATAAATTTATATAAAATATTTTACATTTAAACCCTAATTGTGTCAAAAAATAACTATACATTCCTTTTAATTATTACTAACTTTAATTATAGATGTTTATTATAATTATTATCATTAATATAAATTATAATTATATCAATTTTTATATTGAAAACTATTTATGTGATTAAATAAACTTTGAAAACTAGAAAATTTTGTTTTATTTTTTAATTTTATATAATTTAATGAAATAATGGATTTTTTTATTATTTATTTTAGTAGTTAATAGATCTAGTTTATTGTGATAAGTTAATTGTAAATTATAATCTGAATTTCTATATATTTAAATATTTTAAAGTATAATACAGTATATGTTTTGTTATGAAATCATAAGTTTTTTAAATGATTTTTACATGAGTTAACAGTGACATCAAAGTTGACGACAAATGAAAAAATTTAATTAAATTTAATAAACCGTTTGGTTAACTGAATAGATTGTCAGTAATATGAGTAAGTCTTATGAAAAAAACATATTTGATATTAAAAATTAAATAATTAATTAATTAATTATATATTTAGTCGCCATTATTCATAACTCGTGAACAGGTCTTTAGTAAACCTAATCAAACAAACAAATGATGAATCGTTATATTGTTTTCGTTGCTTTTATTGCCGTCGTATTTGTGGCGACTGTCGTCYCAAAAGTCGACKGCAAAGTAGATGACAAGTCGGCCAAAAAAGACGACTTATTGGACAATGAAATCGACGATTTGCCGATTAGTGAACACAAACACACAAAGCTCTCCAACAAACAAAAACCTATTGCAATGATCGTGAAGACCATCAAGAAGTGGATTAAAGCCATACCCGAGACTATTGTCACACTGTTTGTCAATTTATTGTCGCCGTTCGTCGAYAAGACTTTGATCCGCGAAAAGGTCGAGCATTTTATCAATAGTATGTTAGGATTGGTGGCAAATGAACTGCCGAAACCTTACAGAAATATTTTTACACAATTCACACAATTTTTGGATATGTTTGAAATGCTTGGTTAACATTATTTTTAATATATTAAATTATTTTGATTACAACTTTAATTTATTTATCACAATTATTATTGTTTGATTAAAACTTTGTTTTTAATAACTCATTCACATTTATAAAATTTATAATTAATTAAATATAATTTATATATATTACATGATGTTTACAGTTATAACAATGTATTACAATGTATTTTAAGTGTCGGTAATGTTTTTACGGGTAATAAACCCATGTATTGAATGAATGCGGTTCAACAGGCATACGGAGTTCACCGAACAGCGGGTCGGTTAGTATAAAGGCGTTTTGGTCGTTCCAACTGTTGATTACAATGTATACATATCCGCCATCCGGTCGGATAAATGCGGCCGACTGTAGATTCTCGTTGTCGACCACTTCGGGACTCTGACCGATACGTTTGCTTCCCGGCGGCAAAAACTTGGCGAAGTGGGCCAACGCGTAAAACATGGGATTCTTGAAGTACTCGCCTTTAGATGGATCTACAATAATGGGTGCCGACTCAAAATGACCCTTTCCTACCCATATGGGTCCGCCATCCATATCGAGTACAGCATTCCAGTCATTCCAACCCGAGACCCAATGAGACAAATCTTATTAAATATAAAATTAAATAACAATAAAAAATTAGCGATAATTTGATATTTTAGAAAAATCTTAGCAATACCTCTGATGATATCGTGTGCATAACTTTCCCCAAAATCCCAGTTTCCCAAAGAAATGGGCCAACTCTGGTCTTGCCATCCATTGCATGCTTCAGTAGCCAAACTGTATAATTATAAAATTGATAAAATAATTTTTAAATTAAAAAAATMTAATTACAAAACTYACATAAAATGATTTGGATGTCGTTCGTGCACCTGATCRTATCGTTCAGGACCGGCAGCTCCGTTGCCATACCAATGCACTGCAACACCCTTAGCGTATTTGGCAGCACCGGCATCACCAAGCACAGTGTCAGCCCAATTAGGCAATAGATCTCTATTGTGGTCCAAAACCATTAAATTGAATTGATTAGGTCCCCAACCGTTACGTTCCAGTGCTGGACCCAAATCAGTCTTCACGAAATCTCTTTCCATTTCAGGTGTGTATCCCATTGTATTCCACGGAAAGTTGTCCTAATATAGTCATCAAATGAAATATTATTAATTTGTCTTTTAATAATTCAATTTCAGACCTGTAGACCAGTTGCCGGTTCATTCTGGACAGTCATACCCCAGAACTCGATGCCATGAGTGCGATATGCCTGAAGCCATCTWATGATTAGATCATAACATATGATTTATTACTGCACTTATTTCAATCAGCTATGACTATATACTTAATTAAATAGTTGGCGTATGTTTCCCAAGGCTTAGAKCCGGCCTTTTCTAGTAGTGTACCCTTTCCTGTGAGCTGATGATTGGTCTTAAGCCATGCCGGCCCACTCCATGGCGATCCGAAATATTTAATCTTATGTTTTGAAACTTCGTTTGCGATCTTCATTTGTGGTATCTATTAGGTGCACAAAATTATTGTGAAAATTTGAAACAATTAGTATTATATTTTTAAAAACGAACCCTATATTTGGTGTCCTCATCAACCAAATTGAATTGTTTGAGATCCCAATCCCAGTCGTGATCATCGTATGTGTACTTTCTGGTGGAGAAATCACTTCCAGCTATTGTTGTTCGAGCCATTGACARCTCGATTCCCTTTTCCGAGAAAAAATCGGATAATATTTGTCGCTGAAGTTTGGGTGACATCTTTCCAATGCTAAGTACGGCCGCATCTGACAGAGCGGTACCGAAACCAATAATTTCTTGATGTGTTTTGCTGTGATCTACTTTGATGTTCCACCGATAACCCGATGGTATGTCTCCCTCATTGAACCGTTTCTCTGACTTTTCCAATCGTTTACCCGATTTTGTCGATGTAAACACCTGTACGACACCTTTGGAACTGTGGACCACCGGATCGTATTCGTCGTTCATCTGTTCATTGGCCACACAAGCGATACTTCCTCTCTGGAAGTCTCGTCCGTTGCATTTCTTGGACCCTAATTGTCATTATATTAAATTTGATTTAAAAAAACATGTAATTACAGCAAATTTAAATCAATTAAAAGTCTCTCTTCTACTGTAAATGTGATCTTATTTTAAAGTTTTTAAAGTTTATTGTCGGAGACAATCGTTTTGCTATTAAACGACAAATTTTTTTAATACGAGACATTCAATTGATTTTTTACTATAATTGGTGAATAAATTTAAACAATTACCAAATGTAGTTCCAATTAATATACAAATAATTAAAATCAGTGTTAACTTCATTTTTTRCTAATTATCTCATTTTACCTGTCTTAAATATGTTATATAACTTATATAATATAAGATATTATCTGATATTTTAGTGTAAATTAAACTAAATAAAAAACTACTTTTTATATTTACTACTATTAAACCATTTATATTTATACTTCGAGGATATCATTAATAATGAAATTGTGATAAAATAATGACACTTATGATATTTAATCAATTATTTATGCTTTTTTACAAAAACATTTATTTGAAAGCACAAAAAAATATAATAAATTTGATTATTTTCCACTCAAAAACAAATGTATYTGTCTTAGAAAAATAAAATATCATTTATTATAAATGTTTAAACATTTTATCTATAATTTACAGTATATAAAATTTATATTATTAAATCCATAAACAGTTTTTAATTAATTAATATTTTTAAAACAAATATTTTATAGAAATAATTAATTGTGAATTGTTTTTTACTGAACAGATATACTGAATAGATATTGAAATTTTTTATAAATTATTATATCATAGTATTAAAAATTTAGGATCATATGTACCTAGAGATGGGTAAATAGAAAGTTTCTAATAAATTTCCGTGAGAAAGTTTCTAGAAACTTTCTCATGAATAAATTTCTATAGAAATTTAACTTTAATGTTATTCTATGGGATCCCCATATCTATAGTTATTGTAATACCAGTATTTTAATAACATATAATACTATACATATAATATAATACAGTATAGTACAGTACTATAGAAAATGGGATACCTATATATAAAATAATTATAATTATTTAATAATAATCAGTTTTGTAAAATTTTATTCATTTTATTATATAAATCATAGTTTAATTAATTAATTTTTTTATTTTAATTAATAATTAAAATAATAATAATATTTAATGTATTCTTATATGATAGCAAATATCGAGATAACAAAATTAACCATGGGGATCCCATAGATAGAAATTTCTTTTAGAAACTTTCTAGAAATTTCTCTATTATTTTATAAATTTCTCCTTTTTGCCAACACTATATGTACCGTTAAAAATATTTATATACAGTATTATCACTTTGTAAGTGCACTAAAATTAATTTTTTAATGTGCATATAATTTTCTAGGATATAATTGTTCCAGATAGATTAACTTGTTAAGCGTAAACAATGATAAATACTTTTTTAAATGGTATTTTATTTAATTAGATAATATAGTACATACTGTATTATACAGGCATTATAGTAATCATATTTATAAATTAAAAAAAAATATTTTATTATATAATTAACCTTTTAATAAATAATAAATAAATATAACTGTTTATTATGATTATTAGTATATTATATAAAATTATGTTAATTACTTAAACTTATCATAGAATTAACTTACAATATATTTAATAATCAGTTACAGTATTTGTGGCAAAGTTTTATTTTTCACAAAAAAAACTTTTTCTTTTTAAGTGTTAATCGATTAGATTACCGATAGTTTATATAATTATTATCTCACAAAAAATACAGTAACTTTAAATGCATTTGTTATATTATTATTTTTTCAAACAAAATAAATTTTTTAATTGAGTTTTGTGTTGTCTTTAGAGAACATTATATTATTATTATTTTTTAATTCACAATTAAATTGAAATATCTTATATCCAATACAGTTAAGCGTAATAAACCCATGTATTGAATGAATGCGGTTCAATAGGCATATTGAGTTGACCCAACTTGGGATCAGTTATTACAAACCCGTTTTGAATGTCCCAATAATTGATCACAATGTACACGTATCCGCCGTCTGGTCGGACAAATGCAGCCGAAAGTATACCTTTTTCATCGACCACTTCGGGTGTCTGACCAATACGTTTGCTTCCCGGCGGCAAAAACTTAGAGAAGTGGGCAAATGCATAAAACATAGGATTCTTGTAATATTCGYYTTTGRATGGGTTGACAATAATAGRCGCCGACTCGTAATGGTCGGGACCGACCCAATTGGGTTTGCCATCCATATCCAGTACGGCGTTCCAGTCATTCCAACCCGAAACCCAATGCGASAGATCTTTTATATTAAATGKTATTAACAATAAAACCACAAATTGTTTGCATTTTTCATTAATACCTCTGAGTATATCTCTGGCATAACTCTCCCCAAAACTCCAGTTCCCCAATGAAATTCGTGACTCTTTGTCTTGCCATCCATTGCACGCCTCAGTCGCTAAACTTTTTAATAATTTATAAAAAATTATTGATAATTTGAAAAATTAATTTACTTAATTTATTAAAAAAAAACTTACATAAAATGATTTGGAAATTTTTTATGTAACTGATCGTATTTTTCGGGACCGGCAACACCGTTGCCATACCAGTGCGTAGCCACACCATTAGCGTATTTGGCAGCACCGGCATCCCCTAGAATCACGTCAGTCCATTCAGGTATCATATCTCTATTGTGGTCTAATATCATTAAATTGAATTTATTAGGTCCCCAACCATTACGTTCAAGTGCTGGACCCAAATCAGTCTTCACGAAATCCCTTTCCATTTCAGGTGTGAATCCCATTGTATTCCACGGAAAGTTTTTCTAWTATAGASATCAAATGAAATGTTAATTTGACTTATAATTAACTCAATTGCAAACCTGTAGACCAGTTGTCGGTTCATTTTGGACAGTCATACCCCAGAATTCAATGCCTTGAGAACGATATGACTTAAGCCATCTATAGATAAATATAAATTAATTGAATGTTACTTTAAATTATTTTATTTTGTCATAACATACCTAATCAAATAATTAGAATATGTCTYCCACTCCTTAGATCCGGCTTTCCCTATGAGTGTACCATTTCCTATGATCTGATGGTTAGTTTTAAGCCATGCCGGGCCACTCCACGGCGATCCAAAATATTTCGGTTTATGTCTGGCCACTTGATTGATAATCTTCATTTGCGGGATCTATTAATGWCAAAAAATAACAAATACTATGATTCAATATACAATTACAGTTTATAATAATATTATTAACCAAACCCTATATTTAATGTCCTCATCGGCTAAATGAAAATGTTTGAGATCCCAGTCATTGGTATTGTTATCGGTGTCATCGTATGTATACTTTCTGATGGAGAAATCACTTCCAGCTATTGTTGTTCGAGCCATTGACAACTCGATTCCCTTTTCCGAAAAAAAATCGGACAATATTTGTCTCTGAAGTTTGGGTGACATCTTTCCGATATCAAGTACGGCCGCATCGGACAGAGCCGTACCGAAACCAATAATTTCTTGATATGTTTTGTTGCCATCTATTTTAATTGTCCATTGAGTTCCCGATAGGACAGCGCTCTCATTGAATCGCTTTTCGGTTTTCTCCAGACGTTTGCCTGACTTTGTCGATGTGAATACCTGTACGACACCTCTTGGACTGCGGCCAACCCGATSGTACACATCGTTGACCTGTTCATTGGCCACACATGTAATACCCCTAACCGGTACGTCAATRGAGTTAGCATTAAGAACAGTGCATTTGTTGGATCCTTTAGGTRGACATCATTTACAAAGGTATACATATAATAATTGGTTTATTTAAAAAAATGCAAACTATTACCAAATGYAGTACCAATTGATAGCAAAACAWTTAAAATCAATRRAAATKTCATCATTTTTTTATTGKCTATCTATAAGTAAATTAAGTTTGTTTAGTAAAATTTCCATTTAKATTAATATTYTTAAATTGGCATTTTTAATTAATTACAATAGTAAAGTATCWGRMATATAAATTATATTTATGACATATTTAACAGTAAATTAGAAATATTCAGAAAATTTGGAAGTTATTTTCCAAAATACTGTAGTTTTTTTGCAAATGTTTCAATTATTTGAATAATACTTGAAATCATATTTATAATAATTTGCTTTTAAAAAATAATTAAAAATGTTTATAAAGTATAATTCAAGTTCAATGAACTTATTATTAGTGTTTCCACTTAATAAGTTTATWAGCTTGATTATTACCTKTTAATATAATATATTTACTAATATACTGTAATATGTTATATAATATATATTTATATATCTATACAGAATAAATACTCTATAAATTTTATTGAATAACTTAATTATTGATAATATTTGTTGTTGTTATATCTTACCATTAYATGAATATATTAATTTAATTTTTAAARTATTTGTCAATAAAATTATTATTATTTAATTTTGAGATTAAWTACTTGATGATRGCAACACTACTWTGATTTATTTGCAGACTTTTGTTGATTTTAAAAACATTTGCAATTGAGAGTAAAACTATTGATAGTTTTGTTTCTGAACCAACAATTATTATATAAGTTGATTTAGGTTTAATTATTATATATATATATATATATATATATATATATATATATATATWTTACACCTAATGAACTATTTATAAATTAAAAACTATGCCTAACTTTTATCTAAATTATAAATTAATAAAATTAGGATATAATTAGGAAAATAATTTTTACTAATTTGATGAACAAAAATGATTGAGTAAATGATAATAAAAACTGATGAATAAAAAAAATAAATTACTAGTAGATCATAATTTAATGTATAACTTATACTACTAACTTATGTATAACTATAACTAACTAAAACTATAAGTACTATTACTAATGTACCGGTAATACAATTTTATATATGAATAACATGTACGGGTAATTCTACACGTGTTTATAACCAATAAGTTTCTATTTATTATATTAATAATATTTTATTAATAATAGAAACTTATTGGCTATAACCCAATACACTAACCCATACATTAATTGTTAATTATGATATACCGGTAGATATTAGTCATTATCTAATAATTGGTAAAAATATTAGGAAAACAATACAAAAATATAAAATATTTTTATTTATAAAATAGTTGAAAACACCATAATATAAAATAGAAATTATTTTATTTGTAAATATAAAAAATAAAATAATAATTATAAAAAAATATTAGTGATATATAATACTGTATCTGCGGCGGGGAGTTATTGTAAAATTAATAGACAAGATTATTAAAAAGTAATATACATAATATATGATTTTTTCATACTAGCTAATTTTTCATAAAAACATAAAAATATATTGATTACAAATTTTCTAACTTGTTTTACATAATGTTTTACATTTAACTTATAATTAAATAACCATAACATTAAGTCTTAAAATACAAAAAATTAAATTTAATTAATTTAATATATATTTAAGTTTATATTACTTAAGWCTTATCTATGTACATATATGACATAAGCAATGGTAAGTTTACATGTTTGTAATTTAATATCTTAAAATTTATTTTTTTTAAATTAAATTATGCATAAATATAAATATAATTTTTTGAAACTTTTACTGAATAATTTAAAATTATAAAAACTATAATAAATTGACTTTCTTGATATCATATTGTAATTATATTATTGTTAATTATAAAAAATATTTTTTTTAATTTTTTAAAATATATAATAAATTTTAATAAAAAGAAAAAATGTAAAATTTATGATATTTTGATATTATTAAAAAAAGTGTCTAGGTATTTTATAAAATTAATCTATTATTATTTGTTATTTTACAAGGAATAATTATTCTATTTACAATTTTTAATTATCATGCTTAGTTTTTGAGATATTAAATAAAAACATTTTTACCATTATATAAATTTAGTAACAAATATAATTAATAAAATTTTATAAGAAAATATTATATAATAGTAAAAATGTTTTTCTTTAATATCTCAAAAACTAAGCATGATAATTAAAAATTGTAAATAGAATAATTATTCCTTGTAAAATAACAAATAATAATAGATTAATTTCATAACAAAATACCTAGACACTTTTTTCCTAGATAATATCAAAATATCATAAATTTTACATTTTTTTGCTTTTTGTTTAAAATTTATTAATTTTTTAAAAAATTACCGAAACACGTGTCTAATGAATTTTCACCTAGTTTAAATTCACATTATCAGAATTTAGCTATTTATTATAGTTTTAGAAATTAAAATTAGCTACATAAGCTGAAATCTATAAAAACTAACTATACTAAGTTATACGTCCCAGGATTCCATGTTTCTCATAAAATTTTTATTGATCTAGATCAATTAGTTATAGAGATATTAAGCAAAAACCAGTTCGCACCCTTCTGTCACAGACTTTATATGACATAAGCAATGGTAAGTTTACATGTTTGTAATTTAATATCTTAAAATTTATTTTTTTTAATTAAATTATGCATAAATATAAATATAATTTTTTGAAACTTTTACTGAATAATTTAAAATTATAAAACACCTGTTTAATTAAATTGACTTTCTTGATATCATATTGTAATTATATTATTGTTAATTATAAAAAAATATTTTTTTTAATTCTTATAGTATCATAATATATAGTGATGTACCGATTGTAAAATGCGCAATTGCATTGCTTATAAATTAAAATTAATAAAAAGCTCGATTGCGAAAATCGCAATTGTAACATAAAAAAATTTATAATTTTTAAAAAATTTAAATGGCAAAGCAATATGAATAAAAACAAATTAATTATATAAAATTTAATTATTTTATCATAATATGTTGACATCTAAAAACCATGTAAAAATAATAATAAATTAGTAAATTCTCTTAATCTATTGTAAACAAAATTTATAACATTGTCAAAATTAATTTTTATACATTCCCTCATGCGCGCAATTTCAAGCAATTTCACGCAATTTTCCGCAATTGCGGCAATCGAAAATTGAATTGCGAAAAATTACCAACACTAATAATATATAATAAACTATAATAAGAAAAGGTTAAAGATTTTAAAACTATTATTAAAAATATATGAATAACACTATAAAAACATACAAATATAGAGTAATATAAAAACTAGATAATACACAATCGTTGCTGATATAGAAATATTAAAATTACATTAACTATAATCTATGATTAATTAATTTTTATATTACAATATACTGTATTTATATATAAATTATTAGTATTTTCTTATAGTATTGTTTTTTTATAATATTACTTATTATTATAATCTTTATAAAGAATGTTAAAAAAATAATATTTGTTATTGAAATGAGTGATAAGCAGGGGTTTATAGTAATTATATGTCTTCCCTGGCAATGCCCAAATAGATATCATAAATGCCTGGTTTATATTGATTAATAATTTAAAATTAAAATTACATTTCATTTTGATTTATTATAACTATAGTTCGGGTAACTTCCCAAAGGAGGGAAGTTCCTTAATAAAATCCCTCTAATTTTTCAAAAAATAGAGAAAATAAAATATTTTCCCTCGCTAGCMGATTAGAAAAAATATTTTATATTTCTACATTAAATAAATCTAAAATTTAATTTTTTTGTATAAAATTTCATTGAAATTTAAAAATTAATTTTAGTAATTCTTTCTAACAGTTTAATACAAGATTTGTTATTAAAATCTTATAATATAATTTGTTGTCTTTGGTTAAATAGATTTTTGCATTAAAACTATAAGACTGTATATTTATTCAAATTGTTTTTTTTATAAATTAAAAGTTAATAATATTAATCAATAAAATATCCTATATCAATATATAAAAGTGAAACTAATTTCCAAAAAATATATATATACAGAAAATCATAAACAAAATAATTGGTACTTTAATTTTTAAAAAATTGTGTTATATATTTATCTTTGAATTACAAATATTTTTTTAAAAACACATTAATATTTGATAACACCTTAAAAATTGTACTTAAAATAATTTATTTTATAATTTATAATTATACTATATTCGAAATAATTTAACACTTGTTTAAACGTATAAAAAATATATTAATTAATTAAATAAAATAATAAATTAGATTTTTTTATTTCAAATTTATTATAAGTGATAGTTTTAAGGTATTTTTATGTAGTCAATAATTTTAATAAATATTGTATTTAAAACAGTATAAATTTTTTAGCAAATAATTTAGATTTAAAAATAATTTTAAAAAAAGAATAATATATTGTATAAGTAAAAAATAGTAAAAATCAATTTAATCATAAAAATCTATTTTAAAAATCTATTTAATAATTTTTGGCACAGATTTATATCAATGTTTGTTGTTTTGTATATTTAATTATATATTTAACAATTGATATAAATCTATGTAAAATATAAAATCAAATATTTTATATTATATTTAGAAAAAATTATTAATTTCAAAAATCATTTAATAACATTTAACAAAATAAATTTTATATTTTATTTTATATCCTAAATGATATAAAAAGATAATGAATTTAAAAGATGAAATGTTTTATTTAGTGTTAATTTCAAATTATTTGAAAATTGTGTTTTAATTGAATCAATATTAAACACAAATAACTTTAATCTGTTTACTGATTGTGGTTTTAATTATGTTTGTTATGAATATTTTATTAAATGTTTTCAATGMAATGATGGGCTTTGCAGTTGTGAAACATGTRATGAAYAATGGATTGAACATAMAAAATATTACCCGAYATTAAAGTAAATTTTATGTTTAAATTACTCAAATTATATTTATTAAATTTTATAGTCAATAATAATTTCTAGTATTTGTATTAAGTATTTGAAATATTTTGAATTATTTTTGTTAGATGATTTATTGTCTAGAAAATATAAAATTTAAATTTTWAAAAATATCTATACAATTTTTATTCTATTTATTTTTGAAATTTACAAATTTTCATGTTTTTATTAATTTTACAAGTCAATTTACAGGTAATTTTTTGACATAATCCTGAAACACGTATCTAATTATTTTTATCTAGTTTATTTTAGCATTATTAGAATTTAAAATTTATTAGTTTTTTTTAAATATTGGWCGTCCCTGAGCCATGGTTACATCAATTGATATAATCAACAAATATAATTATTTTAATATTTCAATTTTATATAAATTAATTATTTAACTTACAATAAATAATTTTTTATAAGATTTATAAAATTTTTATTGTTTATAACTAATTATTGATTATGTTTACATTAAATGACTGGRTAATATTAGCTATCAAATTGAAAAAAATGACCAAGTTATCTCTTTTTCCACGTATATTTACGTCGGGCGCCCTCTTGACCCCATTTTTTGCGTTCACGAGTCCGCACGTCTCGAGTCAATAGACCGGCTAAACATTAAATTGAACCRTAATTTTAAAAAAYAYTTTTTTTTTAAAAAAAATAAACAACAAATGCAAACCTAATCTCATCTTCTCGACTGTCTTTGAGTCGACAAAACTTCTTAAAGCGAGAGCTAATCCCAACCGAATGGCACCGGACTGTGCAGTTGTTCCCAATTCCCTCCAAACGCCATCCGAATGCCTGCCCACAGGCGGTGAGTCTTTGCTCCACTCTTTAGTCATTTCCTCGTACATCGTTCGACATTCGATGTCAACTTTGAAGAGTTGGCCAGTTATCTGGAGGGGTGTCATCACCTGTTCTCTAAAGTTATTAATAGAGACTATTACTGTTTATCTAAAAATAACAGTTACCGATACTACCGGTAATATAAACATACCTGTCATTAATRAAATCAAAATATGTTATATCCTGACCATTGATATCGACTTTTCCGGTACCGTTGCCTCTAACCGTCACATTTGCCACACAATATTTTCGGTTACCTTTCAAAATAAATATTTACATCATATTATACTAATTAATAAAATAGACGATAAAATAGGTACTTAATATAAGTTTATCACAATATACCTGTGGCTGTCATAAAAGGTCTACCATTTTCATCGTACATGAGTTCAGGTATTTGCATTTGACTCGACAGTGTTTTAATTTCTTTYCGATACTCCATAATAAACTCTGTGGCCATCTTAGAGTAGGGATGGCTAACAAGTCTTTCCATCGCTTGAATTAGACTCTCATATTTGGATTCATTTAAAGGCTCCAAAAATTTCTGTCGCATTTCATTGATGGACAACCAATCAGTGCCTTTRAGTTGACTAACAATTTAAGAAACAGATGTTAGAAGTAAAAACAAATATTAGTTTATGACTTAAAACATAAAAAATAAATACATTTTTGTTTCTTCGGGCGGATTGACAACACCTTTGCGGACGAGTCGRTCCTCAAACGCATTGAGTCGCTCTGAAAATTCACTTATTTTCTACAAACAAATACATTAACAAAAAAAGTGGTCAAAAAATATATATATAAAAGAAAATAAAACACATTTTTGGTGACAATATATTCTTACAAAACAAGTGTCATAAAAGTTAGGTCTTGCCGTATAATACAATGAATTGAATGGTCGACCATTGATGTCAAATTGGGCCTCTTTTTTCATCGGAAATATTTCTTCGGGCGGTTTCATCTGTGGCCGGGCTCGTTGAGAAAACAGTCCCGACGGCAACAGATATTGAATGGCCATCTGTTTTCAGAAAACAACAAAAAAATACAGACAATTAGGACAATCAGTTAGACGTTTAGATTACTGGTCACTAACATCGATGTCCTTTTGTGTCATACTATTGACATCAACGCCCATAATATTAGCCAAATGTCTTCGTCCGGTCTCAAACTCTTCAGTTTGTTCTTTGATAAACTTGTCGTATCGTTTGGCAGACTCTAAGTAAGCGGACATTGCCTTCGAGATGACATCTTTTCTTGACGTCCTCTTCTGTGACTCCAATTGTTCCTTATTTTTCGGATCAAAGAACGGAGCGAACCTAACCCGCGGCACATTTGGCCGAATAGGATATCCAGCGCCGCGAATGGCCCGATGTGTGACCTCATCTTCAGTGAAAAACTTGTACCGCTTCTGAATGACGGCCAACTGTTTGGCCAAATGTCGRCTCACTTGAAGTCTTACCAAATGTTTGTTCATCGATATCATTGTGTTGTTGGCCAACGATAGCTATGTGTTAGTAGTKTATGTCCACCGATGACCCGCCAAAGTGGTCACCGAAACATTGTTTACAATAATTGAATATTGTCTGCAAAACACGTGACTCTCTCTCTCTCTTTCTTAACATTTATAATAACTGTTTGTTTGAATGTTTAGGTTTTACAATCAATTACATTAAAATTACTTAATTTTTTTTAATTTAATGTCTAAAAAATTAATTTAAAAAWTAATTWTTATTTTAATYATTTAKTTTGTTAATAATTTGTTAGTTTATATATAWATTATATATAAAATATTATAAGTATTATATTTATTTGATTATCAAAATTTAGTTATTAATTTTTAATACATAAAATGATTTATTTTGTTTTTGTTTATTATTAATACAAATAATAATAATTAATTATTAATGACCAGATTAAAAGTTTAATTAATTTTACAAAATGTTTTTTTTAAATTCATTGATAAGATAGTAACAAAAAACAAATTAGGAAATAAAGTTATTAAACTATTAAAATATTTCTAATTAATTCTAATATTTCAAACAAATTTGGGAACATTTTTATATAAAATATTAACAATTTTAAGGATACAAGTATTTGTTTATTTTATTAATAAAAATAAATAAAAATAAATTTTATACCAAATGAAGTAAAATTAATAATATTTTAATCTTTTTTAAAGAGTATATAAATATATTTAAAATGACAGACAATCGTTAAGAAAAACATTAAAATCTTTTTCTGTAACTTTAAATAGCTTTTTATTATTTGTGATTATTATTTAATTTTAATAGGCTATTAAAATAACTTTCGTGCATTCAATAATTTTTGTTGTTGAGTATAAAAACAAAAAATTAAAAAACAAAAAATTCTAAAAATAATAAATTAAAAAATGAAAATATTGGTTTTTTGTTGTTTATTTTGCTATATTAATCACTAACAGTAATTAATTTTTTGAATAAATTTTATAGAATAAATACATTATATACAAATTATTTTTATATAGATATAATGTATTTAAATATATGTAATAAAAATTCAATTATAATAAATAAATCAAACAATTGGTAATATATAAACTTTAATATTTTATTTCATAAACAAGTTGTAAACAATAAAATAATTATTTAAATATATTTCTATAATTATATTATATTCAAATGTATAACATATTAGATTATAATAATTATAAAAAATAGCAATCTTTTTAAAACAAAACTTGATTATTGTTCACAAAAAACTAAGTTTAATCCAATTTTATTGATTCACTCAAATATTTAAACGCTTTAATTAATAAATCACACATAATCTTATGATTGAAAAATTTCATTATAAAAATATGATTTGAAATTAAAATGAAAAAAAAATAATTTTCAAAAATAATTTTGACTACATTTCCATTTGAAGCTTTAATTTAGTTGATTGTGAATCAACAAAATTCGGAGTATTATAAATATATAATATATTTTTWAAAAATATATATAAAAAAATTAATAAAACATATAATATATATAAAAGATTATTATTATTATTATTATATAAATGATTTAAGAGATCCACTACTCGGAGGGAGTTTCAGCAGCTTCTTGAGCTTCACCGCCGGTGCTCTCACTTTCAGCAGCGGGTGCTTCGGCTGCCGCCTCTCCTCCACTGCCATCACTGGCATCGCAGTTGCATTCGGTTTTGGCACACTTTTGTGCGGCCGGTTCGGTGGTGGTCGGCGCTGCCGGTGTCTCCTCTTCAGCCACTTGCACCTGAGCCTCACTTTCAGACATTATTATTGATATATATATATATATATTTTAGCACAAATTTATACTAAAAAAACACTTTAATTTCTCAGACTTCTTGTTGAGTGTCGAGACTGTACCACAAACTCAATGAAAGTGAGAACAAGTTTGCAATTATATACCCTTTATATACCTAAATGACTGGGCATAGTGTGTGTGTGTGTGTGTGTGTGTCTGCCAATCAAACTAAACGGTTAGGAATTGGTTGGATTCAAAACAGTTATGTATGTCGTGTGGTGTGTTTAGTCAGCACTGGTATTCATCACACCTTTTTTCTCTTATACCCTGTATTTGTTAGTATATTATATGTATGTATGTATAACATCAATAGTTTTCATTTTTCTCATATGGCATTGATGTGTTTTGATGGCAATACAAACATTTATTGAATTTTTCAAATATATACTTTATTATTGAGAATCTCGGTTATCAAACATTTTTTTTGACAAACATTACAAATATAATATCAATTTTGTTTCTATCAATTAATTAATTACAAAAAAACAACACAGTATTGTATTGCTTTTTTTGCGTCATCCAGTTATAGGAATCGTGTCTCAGAAGGAGTGCCCTAATAATACCGGAGCCGAGACATGTACTGTACAATAGATTCCATATTATAATTAATGGTAAATATATTATATGTATATATGATATGATATGTAAGCAACGGATTTGACTATTTCATGCCAAACAAAGTCATATATCTTTTTGCAAACACATTGAGGCTATGATCCTGTCATAGGAATTATGTCATAACATAAATACAGTGTATTTACACTATTATGTACTCGATTTTAATCATTAAATATATTATACAAAGAAAATAAAAAATWAAAATCCATATTATAAACACTTTTACTCAATTTTTATGATAATTTATTTGCCAGTGTTTGCGCTTAAATTGAAACAAATCAAATAAAACCAAAAAAAAATTATATTAAAAAAAATTAATAGAGAAAAATTCTGTATAAAAGATTTTTGATTACAAACAAAAAATAACAAAATTTTATCATAAATTAAGTTATGAAATGTACAAAATAATAATAAAAAACGAAATAAAAAAAACAAGTGGGCGATACACTCGATCATTGGGTTATTGTATAGATTTTTTCTAAAAAAAGTGATTCATAACTATTTAATAACATCATTAAAAATTAGAAAATAAAAAAAAATCTATTGGGAATATATATATTTTTAAATTTAAAAAAAAATCTTAAATAGATATATAAATAAATGGGAGGAATAAATATAAAGTGCATCGTTGGTTATACTCTATACATRTTTATCAAGCAAAACATATTAACAATGAATATCTGTATACTTTATTTGAAAAAGTCATATGAGTTTGTTTTTTCTGGATAATATAAAAACCGGATTTTTTGTTTTGATTTTTTGTTTGCTTGTTGTATAAAATATTAGTTCGTAAAATGTTATAATAAATTGTTGTTTTTTATTTGCAAATTTTTACGAATTATAGATATTTTTCAAATGTTTTTTGTTGTCTGGAAAAAAATAATAGTAAATTTTGTAGTAATACAGTAGTAGTTTGAAAAAAAAGTTTTGCTTTTTTCTAATTCATTTATTTCCTTAATTTATAAATTAATGGTAAATAATATATCAATGAATCAGATTAAAATAAATAATAGGTTTAAAAAATAAATTCTCTCCATCAGTGAATTTCCTATATTATAGAATATATATATTCAATATATATAAAAATTTTTATGATTACACATTAAATTTAAATATTTATAATACAGTAAAAATTGAAAATAAATAATTATCATAGTAATTATCAATCATTTGCTAATTAAATTATAATTAATAAAAAAAGTTATAACTATTACTGTTTGTATGATAAATTTTTCTAAAAAAATTAATTTTTTTACATTTTCATAGAATTTTAAAGGAAAAATTTATTTAATAACTTCCTTTTTAACTCAAATGATGTTGCCCTTCCTCTGCAATCACACACACACACACACACACACACACACACACACACACACACACACACACACACACACACACACACACACACACACACACACACACACACACACACACACACACACACACACACACACACACACACACACACACACACAYACACACATACACATACATACATACATACATACATAATACACTTGTGTTTGCTCAATAAACTGCTGACTAATTCAGTAATAAATGTATTTCCGACTAATTTTTAAAAGCAAGTGTTCAAAAAAATATATAATTGTTAAATATAATAACAATAAAACCATCTGTATAAATATCTGGTAATAATAATAATAATAATACTATTATTATATTTATAATATTTTAAATCTAATTTTATTAACAGATGTATTCAATATTTTTATGATTCTGTTTTGTGTTAAACAATTGAGTCAATGAATAAAATTTTCAATTTAAGTGACATTGAAATGCTTTTTCATTAATAAAAATTGATAAATCTTTTTTTTTACTATTATTTATTATTAGAAATCTTAATTTAATTATATTTAAAAAGTTTAAGTAAAGTAAAGTTTAAAAAGTTTATATTATAAATTTTATATATTAAACTGTATTATATGATGAAATAAATTATKAATGGCGCCAATTAATTATAAGAGTATTTATTAAATAGAAAAACATCAAAAAAATTATTTATAATTAATAATATGTTATAAAAAGATATATCAATTATAATTATATGGTCAGTATTATCATTGTTGTTATCTCTTAGACGTTTTTTCATATAAGAAACAGTCGTGTATTTAATTTATAATTATAATTTTGCTAAAAATATAAGCACTGTATCTTAAATAAAAAAATACTAAAAATAAAAAAAAATTCTCATCAAAAATTCAAGAAATTCTTTGTATTAAAAAATATATTATGAATTAAATATTTATAAAGTTTTATTACTTTTTTCTCATTGACCCACTTATCGATGATAATATTTGAATTGAAATGTGACTGCAATTTGTTAGCTAACACTTTATATACATATTGAATATAATAACTTCTAAATTTGTTTTTTATACTATTTTTCTGCTAAGTTTTTTATATGGCATATGTTTAATGAAACTAAAAAAATGGTTTTTATATTTATAAACATTTTTGTTTTTGTTTTGTGTAAATATATACTGTTTAAAGTGTGAAACAGTCTTATGACCAGAAAAGAGAGAAATAAAGAGAGAGAGAGAGAGAGAGAGAGATTGTGTTTAATTTTAAACGTATAGTTGTTATCGAAATAAAAATTATAAAGTTATGTATTATTAATGAAATTAAGAGACGACTGACTGACTACTGACTACAATATCAATGAGTCTTATGATTCAAAACATAATAACGTGTAAACACTAAACACTAAATTAACTTTTGTTTTCTTTATTATTGTTTGTAATTTAATACCAACTATTTGTTAGTCATATTATGTTATTTATATTATTATTATTATTAGTAATATTATTATTATTAGTAATATTTAAAAACTTATTACTTATTTTATTAAAATTTATGGTAATGTTAAAAATGAAAAAAATAAATTTGTTTGTTAATTATGTTATTTTGATTATTTAAAAATTTTTATTGAAAATTATGAATGTTAAGAGAAAATTATAGGACAACAATTTTTAAATAAATATAAATAAAATTATAAATAATTTTATATTAACTTTTATTGAATATTATTTTTAAATCGATAATTGTTTTGAAATATTGTTGATAAATATTAATAAATTATATTACCAATAAAGATATTTATATATTTATATATTTATATAATACTTTACTAAACTTCTACTTTAATCAATTTTTTTATTTAAACTATTATTTATTAACAAATACAGTATTATATATACAAAGTTAGTTGTTTTAAAACAMAAAAAAATATTTWATCTTAAGAACAAAAAATGTATATCTATTTAACTATAAATTAATTAAAAAACATTATTTAAACAAAATTAATATCAATTAAAATAAATAAGTTTCTCATTTTTTATTTGCTCTAATTTTTCAGAAAAGCAATTTAAGTAAACATCTGCCAATTGTATTATATATTTTATATATTGTATGWCTAATAATATTAAACAAAACTCATTTTGAAAAAAACAAAACATATAAACATAGAGTTAAATACTCTTTTGATTTACAATATTGAATGTAATATTATATATCGTATGTATGACTTATCAGATGATGTTTAAAGTACAGTATAATAAACTTATAATATCATAGTTTAGTCTATAAAATTATCAATGATTAATATTATAATATTGGAATTTATAATAAACTAAAATACATTTTAATAAAAACCAGTTAAGAATGCTAGAAAGCATTTTCAGAAAAAAAACTTGAATAGCATTGAAAACCATACGTTTATATAATTATAGCGGCTATAGAGTAACATTTAAAAATTTAAAAAACGTCAAATATACATAAATTAAATATTGATATCAAGTGACTCAGTATGACAAAATAAACTCAACTTTAGTCATGTAGGGTATCTAATGATTCAGTATGACAAAATAAACTCAACTTTAGTCATGTACGGCATCAAATGACTCAGTATGACAAAATAAACTCAACTTTAGTCATGTACGGCATCAAATGACTCAGTATGACAAAATAAACTCAACTTTAGTCATGTACGGCATCAAATGACTCAGTATGACAAAATAAACAAAATAAACAACTATAATCATACTTTTTAAATATTGATAATTTTGATCTATAATATCTTATTTTTAATGATCTATACAATTCTAAACGTTAAAATTTTTACCTAAAATTTTTTATACTTTTTCCGCCATTTTTGAAAATTTTTTTTGATCAATTATATCTTATTTTTGATGCTCTATACAATTCTAAACGTTAAAATTTTTACCTAAATTTTTTTACTTTGGCCGCCATTTTCTCTATGTTCCCGAAGAGATATCAAAATTTTAATGAAACTTTTCAATAGATTATTAGTAGACACACTCTAACCGAATCTGAAGTAATTTCAAAATTCGCAAAAAACTTAGTCATGTACGGCATCAAATGACTCAGTATGACATAATATAATATCATAGTATGCGACACACACACTCATAAAAGCCATTATAGATTTTCAGTAACTAAAATACATTTTAATAACTTTTCAAGTTTTTTTTGATAATATARGACTAATTTAAACTTAATTTTATAATACAATATTATAGTATTTTATTTGTTATTATTATATGAGAAAGCTATTAATTTATAAAAATCATTGTTGTTATTATTGATTTTGTACTACAATAATAATAGTATCAATGCTAAAATGCGGTCACAGTATAAATCAGTGCCAAAAATAACAATTATTAATTTTTTTTATAAAAATGCTATGACTATTACTTTAAAAAAGTGATTAACTTAATTCACAGCAATAATAAAAATAAATATTAAATTTTATAGAAATCCACAAAATAAGGAGTAATGAGTGTGAATATAATTTTTAAAATGTAGTATTTATTGATATATTATATATAAAAATAAATTAAATCACAAATATTTGCTAAATGATGAAATGCTGTTTTATTGATTATTTAAATAGTATTTGATATCATGTTTACAATTAATGTTTAGTCTAATTGAATTACAAAATTTTCAAACATAATCATTAAAAGTATTTTTTCCCACAATTAATAAAAAAATATGTTTGGCACTTGACATATAACGATGCGATTATGATTTTTATAATTAACTTAAATAACAAATTGATTTTAATAACATAACATTGCGTTTTAATGAATAATAAAACTATTATTTTTCTTTAAAAAAATTATTTTCAAATAAATTTAATTATAAATTAATTGCATAAAAATAGATCATTTTAATGTCTTAATTTAATATTTTAAAAATAGTTATTTTTAATATTCAATTTAACTAAATATTTTATTCTGTATTACAAAGTTATTATACCTATAGTATTGTAYWGTATGAATAAAATATTTACAAAATATTTTTTTATTAAAAAACTATTGTTATATAAAAATACAGTTATAACAATATTTACTTCCCATTAAACCATATAACACAAAATAAATATTGTTATTGAATTTTTTATATTATTATTATTATTACAAAACAAAAATTTCATAACGCTATATTTCATATTTTTACTGTAAAAAAAAWTTTTTAAATTCAACGATGCGATAGATAATATCATAAATATTTTTTTTGTATTTGACTTATTTTATAAGTGATCACCAAATAGTTATTGATCTCATTATTATCGGATGCGTAACAATGGCAGTGATAATACAGTTATAGATTGCGATTACCGATTGAGGTATTAGATGTGGTTTAAAAAAATGCTTAAAAACATTTGGTTCAGTTATTATTATATTGCTATTTATAAAAATATATTATCTAAATATAAATTCACTGATTGTATCCAATTTTCATAATCATATAACTTTTGTTTTGTGTAATTTATAATTTTCAAACAGAGAATAAAAAAAATTATATTTGTAATACTAATTATTAGTTAACTTAAAAAAATAATATATAATTTAGTAAAAAATAAAACAATACACACTTGATTAACAAAAATATCTATAATTAAATTCAAAAAAGTTGAAATATAAAATTGTTAATAACTATATTTTCCCAAACAATTGCTTTTAAATTAACTAATTAACCATAAATTAGATATACTTTGAATTATAAATTATATAAAAAGTGTTATTAAAATTATTAGTTTATTAAATAAAAATTATATTTTACTCTCCATTTGACATCATATTTATATTATTTAAAAYTATATAATTAAGAGAAAAGTTTTATAAAATAAATTTATGCAAAATTGGCACTTATTGAAAAATATTTTTAAAATTTAATCTATTTTTAATGAGCTAATTATAACATTTCTTTATATTATTTCATATTTTTTATATTATATTACAGAAGACATTATTGTTGAAAAATATGTTTTTTAAAATAGTTAAAAAAAAGAGTATTACAACATTCTAGTAATGAATTTTTATAAATGTAAATTAAGTATTTAGTAAAAAAAAGAAATAGTTTACAAAATACAAATTTATAATACAAATATTGTTTACTAAATAATTTAAATATTAATAATTAACTATTTACTACTACAATGTCAATGTACAAATATTTACTAGTAATTAATTAAAATTCAAAATAAAACAAAATTTAAGATTAACGATAACAATAATTTCGAAATGACAAACAAATAATATGCATACTATAAATATTTATTTATTATAATTTTTATTTATTATAAAAACCTTCAATATTTTGTATATAAAAAACAATAATATTGATAAATAAATAAGACTAATCTCATTATTAGTGTTATTGTTTTTTAAAACAACTAAATTAATAAAACAATTCAATTACAAGACGGCAAACAAGTTTTTATTATATTTTGCATATTTTACACACTATTTAAAAAGCTATTTAAATTATATATTTTTTCTGTGAGTAATTAAATCTTTTTTAAAAAATAAGATCATTACTGTGTTTTAGTCATTTTTATTGCAAATTTAGATCATATCTATAATTTACTATATTAGTAAAGGCAATTTTTTTTTAAATATTTAAAAATTATATTAAAATTCAGCTAAATATTTAAAATTATACCTAAAAAGTAGACATAACATTGACATTGAAAAAATCAGTGATGGCTATATATTTTGACAATTATTTTGATATTATTATTTTAATGATGTGAATAAATTAAATAAAGAATACATTTTTTAGTTATTGATGCATTTAAAAAATAAATTTTATATAAATTTATTTTTCAATTTATTGGTAAAATATAGTAAAAATTTAATTGAATGACATAATCAATAAATCATTAACTGTTAGTTATGATAAAATTCACAAAATATATTCTATATTAATATATACTAATAAAAAAATTTGGGACATTTTAATAGTATCCACAAAAATAATTGTCTTCAACTTCAATGAATTTCAAGCATCCATTTGAATATTCATTGATCATTAAAATTATTTCCATTTAGTTTTATTTAATATATTACTATAATATTTTATATGCAGACAATATATAAATACTATCATATTATATACCATTCATAATATATATAGTGTTTTTAGAAAATTATTTTTTTATTGTGATGAGAGAAAAACTTTATGCAAACTATTTGAGATATCATAAAACAATTATTATTATTATTATTATCTGAGCGACTTCTCTCACATTTAGTTATATCAATGTTTTCTATAATAATTTTTTTTGTCTCACCTCTTAAAGAGTAAAAAGATTTAGTTTTCACAAAACAAATGAGTTTTTGAAAACTATTATTATTATTATAACAGTATTATTAGTATATATATTTAACTATTGGTTAACAAACGGCATAGTAGTGGCAACAATAATGTTAATGTGGGCCATATATGTATATATGTATGTATGAGTGGTGTCACCGATGCGAGACCTGTCATCAAATCAATGGCACATATAATATAATGCCATAAGAGCTGCAAAACGACGGTATAAATAGTCCAAAACAGTAGAGCTCTCATTCATATTCAAAACTCATATATCAGTTAAAGGTTTTTGATTAAACATACCACCAGATAAAACATCTACTACTTGTGCTTATCTATCTCTATACTAACTGTGCCTATATTTGTGTTCAACTGATAATATAATCTTTTTTTGGGTAAGAGATCTTCTGTGATATTAATCTATTATTGTTTGGTTTATTATATAGTTTTTTATTATCAATTTGTCATCAGTTTATCAGATATTCTTTGATTGTTTGGCTTAATTTACTTCTTGATTGTCAAACCATTTATTTTTAATCTAAACCACAAATTGCTGTTTTGTTAGCCGACTATCTATTGTAAAGACATGGAATCGTTACACAACAAAGTTATACGCTTTTTGGCGATCGCTGTCCTCGTGTTTGCGTTGGACTGGCATTCAACTCGATGTGACAGCACATCCACCAAACCAACCACTTATTCGCCATACAATTCACTTATGTATTCGCCGTATTCATCGATGGCATCCGTGTATTCACAATATAGTCCATCAATGTCTTCCTCAATGGTAATGCCGGCCTACTATTCAAGCGGCGGTTATCCCTATGGATCAATGTCACCATCAATGTCAGCATATGGATCTTACGGACAGACATCCAGCTACCATCCCTCTCAATATATGATGGCTGCCAGTTATCCACAGTCGGCTTACGTACCAATGCCTTACATGGGATATAGCGGTTCTTACAGTCCTATTTCCAGTTATTATGGATAAACAAAATAATAACAAATATTATTATTAATTTTTATTTTTAATAATTTTAATATTTTTAGATAAATTATTGTTTCTTACCATTAATAATATTAATTCACATTTATGCTAATCATTTAAAAAAGCGATTTTTAATAATCGAGTTTCAAACTCACTTTATCTGTAATCTCATTAGAAATATATTAGARAATATTATTAGAAATATTAATATTAACAGATGATTAATATTTTGTAAAATCATTAACAATTGTACATTTTTTATATTAATTTTTTTATATATTGTGCATTTTATCATATATATAAATATTTTAATGTTATATTTATATAATTTTTACAATCTAATCTTTGAAATCTAAAAAATTATGATATTGATGTAAATTAATTTATTTAATTTTTATACTAATTATTAAATTATCTATTTATATTGTAAAGTTATAAATAACATATATTTTATCTCATTTTATTTTTATAAATATCATATTATTTTATAATAAAATAAAATAAAAATCAAATAAATCTAAATAAAAAAATTTGTATAATTAATTTTATTTCTAAAAATAGAAATTTATTTAATAGTTTGTTAGTTGTGTCCAAATGAATGCCAAACCCTCGACTAAATACTCATTGGCCCCCAAAACGACTAAATAATTTTTAAAAAGATTACTTATATACACATATAATACATACAATAAAGAAATATTTTTAAAAACTTAGTGACACTCCTAATATATTATTATTATTATACATAATATGTTTTCATAGTTGTAAAAATAGTGCAAACAATTTGCTAATTTGGTATTAAAGTTAACTCATTATTTAATTATTAAAACAATAGTCTAAATTGGAGCACAAAATGCTTTTTAAATACCTGTTTTTTAAATAGAAATTTTTTATATTATAAAGTATCACGTGTTTGTATTATTATTATTATTATTATTATTATTAGATAATATTTATAGTGATTATAAAATAAATTTAGCATATAATAAGTTAAGGTTTTTTGAGTTAAAACAAAAAAACTAAAGTTTTTCTTTGAAATAATTAAGTTATTTAAATTAATTTTGAAAATAATACAAATAAATATGCAAATAATATTAATTAAATTTATATTTAATTACATAACTTATTTATTTATTCTTTAATAAATTTTTTAATTTAGTCTTTTATTTTTATTAAAATATATTTTTTAATTTTATAAACTTTTAATTTATTTTTAATTACTATTTCATTACATCAATTAAAATCACATTTAGTGATTGAAATTTAGGCTAAAAATATCGATATAATAAAATTGGAGATATATTTTTTATTAAATAAGATTTAAATAGACTTAAAAACCAGCATCACTATTGTTATGATAAATACTATATAAACAATTATTATATTTATATAAAAAAATACAGTTAATACTATAGTATATATCTAATAATAAATACAATATAGAAATATCATTGTAGTAATAAAAGTATAATAATAATAATAATAATACAGTAATAATAATATAGTTGATTATAATATAGTTGTTTCGCTCCGATTCATATCTTGACTTTTTTTTGACTATATTTGTATAAAGTTTATACTAAGCATTAGTGTAGACAATAAATTGTCTTAATTTTTTGAATTTATATATATATATAGTGTGATTGAAATAATTTATCACATTTTTAATATAAAACCAAAGGAAATGTTGGGTCCTAACACAGACAGTAACTTATATATATATAAATGGTATTTAAATAATATTAAAGTAATATACAGTATATTTATGCATTATATTATATAATTTTATATTTATAATGAACTTTAAACATTATAGTATTATTATCATTACGGTTATCCCCACTAATTAACTTAAGTGACATAAGAGTTAAAATTAGGTCAAAAACTAGGCTTAAGTGAAAATATTAAATATATAGTCATATAGTTATGAAATAAGTGATCTTAAACTTGAAATATATTTTTTAAAGGTCGACAAATAAAAGACACCAATATTTTTATATATATCACATCAATAACTGTGCCATAAATAGGATATAATATGKTGTAAAATATTATACAAAACAATTTCAAGTATGAAAAAATTATTTTCCTAATTGTATTATTTTCAGTTTACAACAATATTATCGATATTAATATTGTATTTCATGTGTGAAAAGCTAATCAACAAAATTGAGAGACAAATAATTTTAAAAGTATAGCACTTTATTGTCAAAAAAGTTTTGATTTTGGTTATTGTTGTTGCTTAAGCACATCCATAACCATATAATGTAATTTATATACAATATCTACTAATATATAAATTACTAAATAAATGTTATAATTATAAATGTGTTCCGATATTTATTTTTAATAATTTTAAAGATATTGTAATAGAGTTAAAATGTCTTTTTAATTTATTTAAAACAGCTTTTTAATTGTTAGTATTTACAGTATATACCGTATACACAGTATATCACTATTTAATTATGAAAACTTTTTTTGATTGTTTTATATCATTATTTTATATTCAAAGTGCGTTTATAGGCGTTTAGTAAATAAGAAGTGTTTAAAATGTTTCAAATGCATTATAGTATCATAAATTATTTAATACTAAATCCTACAATAATTGTTATTATATATTTATAAAATAATTAAACAATTTGCTAACTATAATATAGTTAAAGTGAAAAATTATTGTTTTGACGTAAGATATCAACAACAAAAATTTAATATTAACTTGAATATTAAAATAATAATTAACTATTTATTTTACAAATACAATGTTAAAGTAATATTGCCTTAGGCTTAATAGGKATTGGCGTTAATTAGTAAAAATTGTCAATAATTAAAATAAGAAAAAACAATTAATTTTTTAGATCTATTGTTTATTATAAGTTATAATTTATAACTATTAAAATTAATAAAACTAAAAATAAATTATTATTATTAGTATTAGTATATAAATTATATATATATTAATGGCATTTACATATATTTTGCAATAAATGTTGTCAGAAATAAAACAATTAATTTGATTAATTATATTAATTGCTAACAAATTGAAAATAAATATTTTAATAATTGATATGTACAGTAGTTGCAATATATCAATGTTTATTTTTTGTATACAATTACTAACAGCAAAATTACCGGACTTTCTACAGACAAATATATATATAAATATTAAAAATTGATATAATATATACACTATTTATCATTATATTAACTGAAATTATATTAATTGATTCAATGCTATTAAAATATTTCAAACTAAATCTGTATGATTTAAAATTACAAATTTAACAATAAAAATAAAATAAAAATTTGTCAAATTATATAACAAATGAGTCCATTGACTTAAATTATTTGCCTCAATGTGTGGTGGCTTTCATTAGATATCTATACACGATATGCATTGATTGCTCAATTAGTATTAATAATATCTATTAATAATTATAGTTTATTTTTATAAATAATTGAACCCTAAATATGGTTATAGACTATTAACAGTCAATAAATCAATAAATAATAAACAAAAAGTTTTTACACTAATATGATCAAAAGGCAATTATTTAGATCAATTTAAATGGTTAAATATAATTGAAAACATTTTTTTAAAAGATACTAAAATATAAAAATTTTCAAACAGTTTACAATTGAAACAAAATGTTTCCAATTTTTCCACAAAACGGACCAATAAATAGCATTTCAATGAAAATCAAAAAACATGCTATAAATGGATATAATTGAAAAAAAATTTTTGATACAATTTGAAAAAAAATCAGATACCTATCAAAATATGTCATAATTAACAGTAAAAATTGCTAATTATATAAATGATTTGCAACAGTAATTAACGTTAAATCGTTAGCACTTTGTTTTAAGAAAAATAAAAATATATTTTCAATTATTTAATTGTTTTTACAAACTTTTCGCTTCGTTTAATAAAAAATCAATTATAAAATTTTAGATAATTCATAATTCATATTAATAAAAACAATAACACTTTAATTAGTTTTGACACACATTTGAGAAACATCTTCAAAAAAAATTAATTATTAATTATTAATGTTTTCATATAAGTATGTATATAAATAAAAACTAATTTTTTCATAAATTAATTACATAGAAAATGAAATAAAGTTTTAACTAATTAATATGATATAAATAATTTCACTTTAATTAACTCTCTTTAAAAATATTAGTATACTTTATAATTCATAAAATAAAAATGTAAATATAAAATGATGTTTAGTTTACTTTTATTACAGTATTAAGCTATATCATCAAAAAATATTTTTCAAATAAACAAAAAAATAATGTGACTTAAAATCATGAAATATATAACATTTTTGTTATTAATTATTCATTTATTACTATTTTTGGTAATTGAATGCCGAAAACGGAAAAATCTAATATAAATTGACGGAAGACTTATTGGCAGAAAGTCTAATAGTTTTTATATACATATTAAAGGAAATGGAGATAACGGCAGAAACAGGTGAGACTGTCATAAATATATATTTAATTATATGTAAATTTATATTAATTTTATAGCAATGATATGAGTTTAATTGGATAATGTTCATCATATATTATAAAATATAATATATAACGGGTATTATTATTAAAGTTTTATATCACAATAATAAAACAATGACTTTATTTTTATACTATATATGAAATAGTTATTTTAGTATTATAATACATGACTGCAGTTTTTTTGTAAATAAATAAATATAAAAAACGATACAAAATCTAAATATGTTTTTTAATAATATGATATTAAATAATTTTTCATATATTTATAAATAAGTACAATATATAAAAAATATTGCATAAGCATTTAAAAAAAATTACTATCTATTGGCAAAACATGGATTTTAAATTTAAATATTTATATATAATTTATAATAACATAGATTTATATCGGTTCATATATATTTAAGTTTTATTTATGAAATCAAATTATATAATACTAATAATAGCAATATAGTGTATAATAATAAATGTTATTGTTATAAATAAACAATGAATAAATAAAATGTAATATCAAATCATGTGTAAAGATATCTATCAAACACTAAGAACTTGAAGTTTTTGTTATTTAAAAATAATAATTTTTTCCAAAATCTAAAAATCTAATATTTTTTAATACAAAAGCTATTTTTTGACTCAAAAAAACATTTGATATGTTTAGGGATTTAGTTAAACGCTTGAATGACTAACAAAATCAATGCACTTTACTTTCATTTAATAGGAACCCTATTTAAGTAATAGATTTAAATCAAATTTATTTTACATTTATCAGTCATTATTGGATTTATATCTTATTTGTTTATATCATATAAACTATTTGAAGATTAAGAGTGCCATTATTATTATGAGATATATATTTATATGTACGCTATTATTCATAATATCGGTATATTTAATGTCAAATGTGATATGTTTTGGAGATGAACGCTATGTTATCGCCGATTTGGACGACTCTGGTCACGAACTTCACGGCTCGGAGACTAAAAAACATTTGTGGAAAAAGAAATATTTGATGGCAACACCCATCATAACGGCTCCCTATCCTTCCTATCCATACCCACCTATAGGCGCCGGTTCACTACTTAAAAAAGTCATATTGAATGGTCTTTCGGGATACGTTCCCACTGTAATCGGAAACTTTGGTGGAGGGTATGTGTGACTGATATTAAATATACATTTAATTAAAAAAATTACCCTCTAGTCTAATCTAGTCTAGACTAAATGGTAATTTTCTAATTCAGTGTATATTAATATCTTTATTTATTTATTAATTTTTTATTTTTATTAATTTGTTGTTATTTTTGTTTCGGATTTATTAATAGTTTATTGCCATTTAGTCTACAGCTAGCTATCGGCTAACGGTTGAATTAACTGTGTTTTTAGTTTCATTTAAAAACAGGTATTTTCTAAAATATATAAAAATAAAATGTGATAAAAACAAAAATATAATAATTTTACAATTATAAATGTATTTAAAATACATTGTTAGCTATTCATTAACCGCCTAATAGTTGTTAAAATTTAAATTTAAAATACTCAAATTGAAACATTAATCAATTTCATATAAATAAATAAACTTTTTATATTAATGTAATTTTAAATTATTGTTTAATTATTTTTAAAAAACTGAATTTAWTAAAAAAAATTATTTTAAAGGTGTAAACATGTTTACAGTTTATAATTAAACTGTAAATTTTTCTAAATGTAATTAAAATACACTTTAAAAATATATAACTATTCATCAAAATGTATTTCTATTGATAATACAGTATAGTGTAGTGTTTGTTTTAAAATGCCATTTATATAAACTAGACTAACCCTTCAACAACAAAATAAATGCTAAACATATAATTAAATTCATCAATTGTTTTGTGTACCAAAACAAACAAACAAACAAAAATCAAAATTCATTTAATGAGTTGAAAGTTTCATTAAAACGATAGGTTGTCTACGGGTTTAGGTGTTAGACTCGACCCATATATATGTGCCAAATGTGATGCAAAAACCATAGAAATGCAATGAAAAAGACAACTCTAATAATAAAATTCAATTTGTTTGCAATTTTCCGATCAATATATTTGAAACAAATAAAATTTACGGCACGTGTAGCCAATTTGCACAGACAGACAAGTTTTAATTTCAAACTTCAAATTTAATTAAACCAACTAAAAGGTAAACATAGAATAAAGTAATTATTTGATTTAATTAAACTAAAAAAAAAAAATCTAATCAAATAAAATACACATTAATAAAATTCACTTAAAATACTTAATTATTTTTAATTATAAGTTAAAATTTCTATTTGAATGAAAACAGCATTTTGAGTATCGAAAACAGTATGACTGACCAAATCATAGGTTGGAAAGGAGGTTAACAATAAAAATTATGACAATTTAATTAATAACAAACAAATTTTAAATGATAAACAATAATGATTTTAAAAATTTATTTATTATGATATTGCTTTTTATCTTTATATTATTGTCCGACTASTATGAAATCAATATTATTAAGTTAATAAAATAAAATAGTAGTGATMTTAACACCAAATTTATATCTAATAATGTTTTTTAAATTCTAAATTTAATACACTATTTATTTTATAATTTAACATTTCTATAGCTATAATAGTTTATTGAATGAATGCTATATTAAAATTTGATTACTATGTTAATTATTATATTATTTGTAAAAACATTGAACTGTTTAATAATTTAATAATATTAGTTTTATTAGTTTAATAATTAAATAACTTTTGTAAACGTAATGTAATTTACATTAAAAATTAATATTATCAAAAGGTTAGAACTTTAATGATTTCAAATATATATAACTTATTTWTAACTTATACATTAAAGATTGATATCTCTAAAATTCATTGGATTTCAGTCTTAAATTAAATTAAACTAAATTATCACATTTTTAAAATCATTGATTACTAAATTTGTTAGTTTATTCAACAAAAATCACTAATAGATTTAATCCTTATATATTAAATATACTTTATATATAAAGTTGATTATCAACTAATTAAATGTATAATAATTTAAGATAAGTTTGATAAAAACAAATTATTAAGTACTGACATCTAAACAGTCATAATTCAAATCATATTTTTTTATTTTAAAGTATTTTAAAGTTTTATAAATATTAATTGATAATTTGTAAATTTGAAATAATCAAAATAGTGAGTTCATTGGGTAATAAAACATTATTGTTAAATACACTCAACAACAGTATAGCGGTGTCGGTATACAGTAGATGACATCCATTAGAAATTATTATATAACTAGCATTTAGTATACTATGGTTAGTACGCTATGGACGCGACGTCGACTTATCGCTAAAGATACCGGTGTTTTGTTTTTCAGAGATAGAATAGGTCCGGGAATTGTACCGGCATTTGAAAGGACAAACACATCAAACACTGGATATTTTTTTAATTACTATTGCATAACAATTATAAAAGTTTCATTTTTAAATCAACATAAATACTTATAAATACAAAACCATTGACACTTGACACTAACATAATTCACATGATATTTATATATCGTATATACTGTACTAAATAGTAGTATAAATGTCATCAATACTTACCTTACGATACATGAAATCACAATAAATTTACATAATTTAGTCATTAAATAAAGTACTAGAGTTTTCATGTGATTAGAGAAAATCTGTTTGACATAAATGACATTAATTTAATAAATGTATTTAGAAATCATGTTATGAATTAAAATATAACCACAATATTGTTAAATACATTTATAATTTGAATCTAAATTTAATATACAATACAATCGCATCATATAAATGACAGTTTAAATCAGTTTCTATAATGAATTTTCAGTTATTGTAAAATGCAATTTATGATAATGTCAAACAAAAATATAATAAAACTTGTCAATTATGCGTATAATAATTTTATTTTAAAAATTCATTTATTTTGACATGATATTTTGTTTATAATTTACTAATACATTATAACATTGTTATAAGGTATTTAACAATTAATTAAAAAATAATCATCAATTATATATAAAGCTAAAAAATAAAAATAACATTTAAAATTAATTGTAAAATATATAATAATATTCAATTAAAAATATCATTGATTATCAATCAATAATCACTAAAAAATACTGATTTATTTCATGTGTTTTTCAATTATTATATAAATTAGACAAATGCTATCCAAATATTTTGATAGTAATAAATGTAAAAATATCAAAATATCAGATACATTATCCAAATCAGTTACGGTATCAATTGATTCACTTAAATAGGCATTTGAAATAACTATTAAAAAAAATAATATTAATTAATAAGCTAAAACTTCATATATTATTGTAATACTACTAATTAACTAATAAAATATAAACTTATTTCTCTTAATATAAAAAATTAATTAATCTAATGCTAATTAATGTATTTCAATGATTCATTATTGAAAAAAAATTTACTATCATAAACAAAATTCACTAATTTCAATAATAACATCAAAAACACTAAATGACAATTAATTAATTAACTAAATTAAACAAAATTATTTTAATGCCTAAACAATGTAATGATTAATTTTATAACTGACAACATAAAAGTTCAATAAAATTAAAATAAAAAAACTTTAAAAATATATTTAAATTGTTATAAATAATATCATATGAATGTTATAAAATCATACGAAAGTAAAGAATATGAAAATAATTTTTAAATCAAATAAACCATTAGATCGKGAAAACATCGAAAAATAAACTAAATATCAATATTAAGGTATCTATAAAAAAAACAATAATATGAGCATATTTTTAAATATTATTTTAGTTAGTATTTATATTAGTAGTACTAAAAAATCGTTGAATTGTTTCACATAAAATAATGATAAAACTGAGATTCACTAATATTTTTTTGATGAATTGACATTAAAAGAACATTCACATCAATAATGAGAATAATTAGATTACCGTAGATTTTGCCATTTTTTATCTCTTATTTGTAATCTCTTAAATTAAATCATAATAATAGAAATAATACTAAAAATGTGATGATTATTACGATAAAAATTATTTGACTAAAAATTATGTCGAAATTCTTGTTAGGAATGATTGTAAGTGTCGATCGACTAAAATCTTGTTATATTAATATCTGAAATAAAATAATAACACCAAAAAAATTGTTAGACATATACAGTATAATTATAATCAATAAATATTGTACTGCATATATAATATGTATATATTGACTAAAGTAAAGTATATTATTATATATACAGTACAGTACAACACAAGTTATCCTAAATCTCATATAAAATCATATGTTTATATAGTGTAGGCAACGGTGAAAAAATAGGATCAAATATTTGTAGAGTAATGCAATTTTTTTAACGATAACTAAAATATATTTAAAAGCGATATTATACTAATAAAAAATATGTATTATTGAAAAATATGGAACAGTTAGAGAGTTGCTTATTTTATTTGCAAATATAGCTAGTTCAGTTTTGTAACCATTAATGACAAATAACACAAATTCACTTAAATATATATATATATATATATATATATATATATATCTAAAAATAGTGATAGAATATTGTTTATGTATTTATGTAGAAAAAAAAGATTATTCAAGTGTATGATTATATCAAGTTTATTCAAAAAGTTTGTTTTTATAAAAAAATGCAAATGCTTTTTATCAATTTTGTTATTTTTAGACTATTGTAAACATTAAACAAAAAATACTTCACACTTAATTTTAAATGAAATATTGTTAAATAAATATTGATATTAAATTTTGTATTATTATTATTATAAATAAAATATTTTCATTGCACTCTAATTCGCGCCACAATTTTTTTTATTGCCAAAACCATATAATCAATATATATATATATATATGAAGTATATATGAGATTTATTGTTGTCATAATTAAATAAGATTTTTAAAATTATGTGATATGTTATTAAATGTTATTATTAACAAACCTATAGTATTGAGGCTTAAAGGGACCCGTCTTTTGTAAGCCCATATACTTTGCCTGTTCATCGGTCAGTTCGGTCAGATGGGCGTCAAATGTAGGCAAATGAAGGCTCGCCACGTATTCATCTGTGGATTATCCGATAAATAAATTTTAATCCCATATATTGTAATTATTATTTTAAAAAAACTAGTCATCTAATTCATACCCATTTTCTTCGGTAAGAGATATACATCTGATTTATATCTGCCTACCGGTGCGTTGTAAAGCTCTATGAGTGCCAACGCTTGAGTAGTAGTAGTGATTGAGACAACAAACGATGGAATACTGGAACAGCTGAGGTTTACAAGACGTCCCTATTTTGTTAGCCGAAAAAAAATAATATAAAATTATATTAACGGAAATTTTAAAAAATATATTTAATCGTAAAAAATACACAATTTTTTTAAATACTTCAGCTAATAATGTTATACGTTTGCCGTCTGGCCATACAATTTGGTCAACTTGTGACCTAACCTTTTCCCACGTCAAGTCAGGTGTTCGCAAACTTTGCTGTTTTGGTTTAAAAATAAAAGATAAAAAAAATCTAATTACTATTTTTTTAATGCTGTTTAATAATTCAATGACAAAAAAATCATTGCAAGAAAATAGATTAAAAAAAGATAATAATATGTAACAAATTATTTATGAATGAAATGATATCTCATAGAAACAACTATAATAGTAATCATCTATTTTATAGATATATTATATTATAATAGCCGACACTCACGACATCGATCTCAGTGTTGGAGTGACCCATATTGCAGAGGATTGTACCGCTTTTCATACGATCCATATGCTCGCGAGTGATCACATCTTTATTACCGGTGGCACTGATTACCAGATCTACTTGACGTATAACATCATTGATTGTCACCACTTTGAAGCCATCCATACTATCGATGTCATCAAAAACAAAACAAAAAAGTATTGATTAAAATTGTATTTCATTAAACAAATATCAAATACCAATAAATAGAGAGACACTAAATGCTTACCAACACTGAAGGGCACAAATCGGATCGATTTCTGTTACGTAGACAATAGCTCCGACACCCTTAAGGGCAGCACAACATCCTTTGCCAACCTCTCCATAGCCACAAATCAGCACTTGTTTTCCACCGAGCATTACATCTGTAGTTCGCTTAAGACTATATTAAAGACACAAAAAATAAAACTAATTAAAAATTATATTAAAAATTCAATTAAAAACAAGYTTTATATGACTAACGCATCGACGATTGTCTCACGAGGACAGTAGAGATTATCAAATTTAGTTTTGGTAACCGAATCATTTACATTCATAGCGGGCACCGTTAGCTTTCCGTTTTTAGACAACTGGTAGAGTCGATGAACGCCGGTCACACTTTCCTCAACGATACCCTTTATTAGATTAGATGCGGCCGGATATCGCTTAAGTAGCAAATGGGTGGCATCTCCGCCGTCGTCTAAAATCTTTTTCAAATTGTAGACAACATATTAATTAGTAAATTATGAAACAAATTATAAGATCAAAGACAAACCATGTTTGGTTGCCAGGACTCGCTGCTAACGCATTGGTCAATACACCACCAAAAGTCCTGTTCCGACTCACCCTTCCAGGCAAATACCGGAAGGCCTATAGTATTTGGAAACAATAAAAAAGTAATTAAATTTTTATTTCCCGTAAAAAACTAAATTTTTAATGGAAATTACTAAAAAATTCTGGAAAGTTATATATATATATATATATATATATCTACACTTTTTCTCTTTCTTGTAAATAGTTTTTTTCTAATAAAGTAATTTTCAAACTAAATTGATTGATTTAAACCGCTGGAAGCATTCACTTAATTAAATAGGATTATGTTTAATTATATCACAAATACTGTTATATACTGTTAGTTTTTATATCAGATAAGTGTATAGAAAGTATTAACCGATAACAATACTATACATCTGTAATACTAGAAATAGGTCACACAAAACATAGGGCTATGTGTGAGTGAGTTAGAGAGAGAGAGAGAGAGAGAGASAGAGAGAGAGAGAACTTGGGTTTAAGTGTTTTAGCACACAAACTATTTATTGATTGATACTATTCCTGGCTTTTATATATACTGTATATAAAATTAGATAATTTCTTCAAAAAGATAGTCATCTCTATCGCCCTTAAAGTCTTACTGATAAAAATATATTGCATAATAAAAATATAATAATAGAGTTTTAATAGCTATAAAATATCTGTAATATAAACTTTATAATACTATTTTTCAAACTTTATACATAATTAATATATATATGAAACAAAATACAGTATTATTACTATTAAGCTTTATATACATAATAATTTGGTTAATGTATTCAAAATATTAACTATTTTTTCATACCATTTTCAGCGAGAGCTGCGGCCACTGTATTCTATAAATCAATAAAAATAGTTTAATAAAATTAATAAAATTTCATTTTTAATTAAAATACAACTTATAGTAATAAATAGTTGTATCTAATGTTATATTAAATTAAATGATTTATTTTTGTGTAAAAATATTTATTTTTGTAGGGTATTTATTGTATAATATATCTATTAGATTAGTATTACCGGTACATTGCCTGAGAAAATGCTATAAACATTTATAACAAAAATTTATATTAAAATTAATAATTATATCATAAATGGCTATATTATTAGTTTGATATTTGCTCTAATTTAATGCAATTATATTTACAGTATTATTTATATATACGGAATGTACTGTAATATATAAGTATCATATAATCATTTAATATATCTATTGAAAACAACTCCTAACATAATGTTGAGTGAGTGAATAAATCGTATAACAATTCACAAAAATATGTGATATTATAAATTTCATGTGATTTCCGAATTTAATAATAAAATATTAAATGAAAATATTTTCAAAAAATTTAATAACAGCAAAGATAACTAAACTAAATGTCTCCTAAATGTCGAGATCTCTCTAATGTTAACGATTTTCGGGACATAAGTAAAATTGTATGGGTTTTTCATAGTCAAGAAAATCAATAATCTTTTCATTTGTCAAAAATGCCTTTTCTTTTCGTTCATTCCCTTACTATCGTTGCCGTCACTCTTGTATTGATTATCTTTGTGTGTATTTGTTATGTATGTGTGTGTGACTGACTAAACTTAAAAGTCCGTTACATTATATAATAGGAAAATATATCTAAAAATTCATAAGCCTTAAAACACAAAAAACACATCAAACATCAACCATTATTATTATTATTATTAGTTATGAGAGACCCTCATATGTATATACTAGAGCTCATACATACCTGAGTGGAATATATATTACAGGCTGACCAGCGAACAGTAGCTCCTAATGTGGTCAGAGTTTCAATGAGAACCTTAAAATAAAAATTGTATGTATTGTAGATAAAAATATTGTATAAAATGTAAATTTCTATATATAAAAAACAAATTAAATTATCTAAAAATAATGAAACATTTTAAAATGTCATTCAGCATACAAAAGCAATTTAATAATATTGTGCTAAAATCTAGAAAATAGAGAGATGCATAATCTTAGGGGTTTAATATTTAAAATGTGTAAATTAAATTTTCAATATAATAAAAATAGGCATTTATATACTCATCATATATATATATATATATATATATATATATATATATACAGTTTATATTAGTTATATGAAAATATAAAAACATTGTAACAAAAAATGCTTTTAGTAGATGTTATTTTTTTATTGAAATTCTTGTATTTTATATTATTGCAAATAAAGTGTATATGAATTCTCGTATGAATCAAAAATCCATTATCAGAAATGAAATGTTTTCTTATAATACAAAAAAATGATGTCATTTATACTATCGAAATGATTATACCAACAAAGATATTCATAATCTAACTATAAATTAGATAATCATTGAATAAAAAAAATTCAATTATTTTTATTGAATATACGCACATATAATGAAAGTATTTTAAAAGATTAAAAGCAGCTTTTAGTACAATTTATGTAAAGCCTCCTATAATACTACTAAAAATATTTTAAAATATCAATATAATATTTTTACTTTTGGCTCTTATTGTTATTATTATTAAAATATTATTTCAATTGTGTTTATTTTGTTTACTATTGTATAAATATTACTGTTCATCAAAATATGTTAATAATGAATATACTGTAATATGAGATACAATGCCCTAATCCTAGGGATTGGCACAAACATTACAAAGAGTTTAACTGTTAAGAGAAGTTAAATGTTTTCATTATATTTCATTAAAATAATAGTATTAATAGTTATAATAATGAAAATAAATTTAATATAATACAAAAACGTGACATAACTACAGCATAACAACAACTAATTTAAAGTAAATTTAATATATGTGTATACATACGGCTGATTGAGCGTTGATATGAGTACAGCCTATTATTTTGGCACCTTTTAGTGGTTTGTCATCAGTTGCACGACTACGGAGAGCCATGAGTCCTGACATTTCTGTTTTAATTAAAGAAAAAATGTCATCAAAAAAATTACATACACATCACACTAACAAAATTATTAATGTATTTAATTCACTGACTATCTATTAATTGACAACAAAAATGACAATCAAACTAATGATATGAATTACAATATATTTTTCACTATCGATACCAACCTTTCTCTGCGACCTCAATCTCTCGTCTTCCGAAGGATGACTGACTAATATTTTTGACGCAAAAATCTGTGAACCCCTTAGAGGACTGTTGTTTCTTTTCCCGGGGCGACACTCCCGCGTCGTTTTCATCGTCGGACGACGACTCGGTGTACGACGATGTGGACGACTGCGAGGTCGACGAATTGCGTCGGGAGCGCACCGATGCCTGCAATCGCTCGGAGAATCGGCCAATCGGTAGACTCATTCGGCGCTTCTGGCGGTCCTTAAAACCGGCGAATTGTAGCACTGATTCGCGCACCTGAGGACCCAATTGTGGCGGCAATAAGTGATTTAATAGTGGAATTTGCATCGATAGGAAACTCATATTAGTTGCAGTTTTTTTATTTGTTAAATAGCACTTAATTTAAATCTTAAAGTTTAAGTAATAATAATAATAATAATAATAGTAAGAATAGTAGTAATGTATTGTCTATTTGTAATTTCACAATAATTTGCATAACATATTATTCAAATGCATTCAATAAATTTTATAACAATGAAAAACGACTATTAATATTCAAATGATAGCCTGTGGTATAATAAATATAATACATATAAAAGAGAAGTATTTATGAGTATTCATTAATAGTATCGATAAATTATCACAAAATACAAACTATTAGCAAACATAATAAGGATAGTTAATAAAAAAGGCTTAATAAATGTTGTCTAATATATTTAAACTCTAATTAAAAAAATAAAATTTTCAACAAACAATACTAATAATTAAATTTCATTAAGTGTTTCGCTGTAATAGACAAACACAATCAGACTAACGAAACGCAAATATCATCTAATAGTCTAAAAATACGATGACATTCAATGAATATAATTTAATGGACTATTTTATATGTTATATTACAAAATACAGATAAACAAATAACCAAACGGTAACACCAAAAACTAATAGTATTGAAGATTAAAGTCATTTATCAATAGTTACATTAGCGATGGTAATGATAAAAAATGACACAAACAGTACTCATAAACTATATATAAAAACAATTTTATGTAAAATATATTTTATTATATATATTGTAACAATAGTTAGATGTTTAATAATAAAAAACCCCAAATAGTAAAATAATAATATAAGTATAATAGTAATAGTATTATATAATAAATATACAAAATTATTTGGTAAATCCYTTTCCTAGTATAGTCATTGTCAGCAAAAATCAAGTTTATAAGCCATTGTTTTGTGTGTGTATGTGTTTGCAATATAATCTCAATATATAATATCTCAAGTGAATTACATAATAAACATCACTAGTATTAAATAAAATCCTTAAGCCTAATATTAGTTCAACAATTTTTTTGGTCAAAAAAAACTTTTGTTAAGTTTGTTTGTTATAATATTAAATTTAAAAGTCAACTAAAAAACATAATCCTTCAATACCGACAATACTGGTGACTCAAGTTATTAAAATAATAATAAATAAAAATAAATATATATATAATTTTAGATGAAAAACAACGAAAAATTGTAATTTTCATACTGTTTCATAATCACTATATATTTTTGCTATAAATATATATATGATATATAAGTATAGAAATATTTGTCGTGCTTTTAATAAATATATCCTCATTCATAACGACAACTTATTTTATTATTATGTATAACATGTACTCTCCCTCTCTCTCTCTAAATGAATAAACATATGATAAAACTAATAATACATTAAAAATAGCATTAGATCTAACAAATATTTACACTAATATTCAACTACTGTATTGTAATATATTTTTGTCATTAAATAAATTATTTAATACTATTTATACGCCAATATAACAATAAATGCCGCATAATGTAAATCAATGCATCAATTATTTATTTATTTATTATCTCTTTCTATATATATATTTTTGACATATTATTAAAATATTTATAATAGACAAAAGTAATTTTTAACAATCGTTACAACATTAAACAATTATTTATTTTAGTTATTTTTATGTGTATTAGAAATTTTTCATTATATCAAAAATCAAACACAATTTAACGATAAAATGCATAAATCATTACAAAACTGGATATTTGAGTAAAACATTTATTTTATTTTTGTTTATTTTAAATGTCACAATAATTATTCATTGGTTTAATTAGAAAATTTATTAATGGAGTGGAAGCGATAACTTACATAAATTAATATATAAATTACTATTATATTTTATTTTAATTTCTAATAAATATATATATATTTAATTTTCAAACAAATTATTTACTCATAACACACGCACACAAATAAAATAAAACCAAAATATTAAAATAAATTATAATTGTTTCGCTCTATATGTCAATACAGTATAACTATTGATAACATAAACATTTAAATATAATAAATAATTAATTTATGCAAAATAAATGACATTCAAATGGTTTGCAATTATGAAGTTGTTTTCAACTTTAAGGTTTCAGTTAATTAATAAATTACTTTCAGAAAAATTACTAATTATATATTTGCTCTTAAAAACCATTTATTAATTAAAAATAAATATTAGCATATAATCTAATTTAAATAAATAAATGTCATTAATAATAATATTTCAAATTTTATTATATTTAATAATATAGTACTAATAATATAATTCTACTAGTTAAAAAAATATACAAGCTAGACAATTTTCATTTTAAATAATTTACCTGGAAACCCATCTGTAAATTAGCATGGTGATTATTTTTATCTTCCATCATTATTATAATAATAAATTTAGTTTATAAAACAATAACGACAAAAACACATACAAATGTTATTTTTCTTTAACAGAATATATATATAATAATAATAATAATAATAGAAACAGAAGTATTGATAAAATTCAATTATTATTATTTTTTTTTGTTATATATAAAGTAATTATTAAATTATATTTTTTCCAACTTATTATTATATATCATTCAACCATTCAATTCAATATTTATACGATAATACTAATAATATTATTAACAGACATACAGTGTGTTTCATATATGTTTGATGTGGATATGTCAGAGAGTAAGAGTGTGTGTATGTGTTATAAGTTGTATAATATTTTTATATTTATATTTAAAAAAATGTGTGCAAAAGCATCAAATCATTAACAGTATTGGTTGAGCAGTAAGAGAGTAATTATATATATATATACTGTATATAACTTATATATATATATACTGTATATAACTTATATATATATTTATATATAGAGAGCAAGTTATATAATAAAAAGGGAAAAAATAAATATTTTTTATTAACACAAAATATTTATGCAATTATTATTATAGACATTAATAAATACATATATTTAATAAAAAACAGCACAAAAACAGAGTTAAAGACACAAATACAATAAATTGGGAATAAAATTGATTTATTTTAGAAAAAATTCATAGAATTATATATATATTATATATATATAGTGTAGAGTAGTAGACAATAGACAAACACATATCATAAACAATATTAATATATTTTTTAATACATATATATATATTACGGACACAAAACTATTAGATACAAAAAAAGTGTTGTAAAAGATTGTATTATATGTTTGTTAGACAGATATATAGAGAGTCGGGAAGAGCTTTAAATAAGAGCACATCATATCCTAAATGGCATACCTTTATAACCATATAATACAGTTATATATGACTGGCGCCACCGTCACCAACACATGCCATGACCGTCAACGAGATGTATAGCAGCATATCATACATATCTATTCAATATAGATATACACTAAASAAAACTACTGGTGCTATAGTTTAACAAAAACACTGTAGTATTCAATGTATTTAAAATAGTGGGCCAAACACTGATATATATGCCACACAAACAAACACACACACAGATAGAYAAACCGGGTAATAGATATGACACTTCCCTATTGATTATATATATATGCAATTGAGGTATAATTGATGGCAAACAATATATAATAACTGCACAATTGATGACTAATTTAATAGATATTTATTAATAATCACCGAAAACCACACACAAAACACTGTATACACTATAACATAGATTTATTAAAGCAAATCAATACTGTTATAAATGTATACAAACATGTGTTTAAACATTGTTTGTTACGCAGCCATAGCACTAATAGAGATGCACACAAATGTTSATCAATACATTTAYAATACATKTATACAATAACTTRSAATTTTGTGTATATTAATAGACAATTTTTTTTAATAATACGATACAATATGATATCGTATTACATTTGGGGGTATAGTAATAATTTATATGTAATCGACACAAAATTATATATATATATGACAGGGAAAACATTATTTAGTAAAATGTAACCATTTATATGAGTTGGACTTAAATTTTAATAATATTATTCAATATACTGTAGTAATASAGAACATAATTTATAGTTAAATAATTTTAGTAATACTATTAATATTAAATGTGTGTATAGAAGACATTAATTATATTTATAAATAATTTCTAAAACATTGTATCCGTATTTTAAAAGATACTATTTTTTTAGTCTATAATAATATAAAAATCTAAAAATATATTTATTTATTTTTAAAAAATATCTTCTGCAATATTGTTTGTACACTTGTATCATAGCAACGAATTAGTAAAAATACAATTTTAGTCCATTTCTTATTGTTGTTTGATCAGCTTATAGTCATATAGTACGCCAATTATATACAATATTAATAGTATTGTCATATTCAGCAATTATGTGGTGAATATTCCCAATTATTGTAGAATATATTCTAAATTCTATGACATATACTGACCTATAGGTCATCAATTTTATTAATTATTTTAACATTTATTAACTATGAAATTCTAATATTTATTAATAATAATAGTAATACATTGTTAAAAATATAATATTTATTATAATGTACCAACACACAAAAAAACTATAAAATTACTAAAGTTATAATAAATATTTCAATATATTTAATATGTCCATGGTGAAATTTTGTTATGACTCTGCAATTGCATAGTTAGTCAAACTAACAGTGACTGCAATGTAAACAATTAATTGGACGAAATGTGTGACAATTAAGACAATGGGTTCGGGTCTCCAGTCTATAAATATATAAAATTTTGTATAAATTATTTATCACTAGATATAATGATTTATGCAATCAATTTATAATTGTATTTATAATAAATTTCGTACTGATTTCCCTAAAAGGAAATGTTACGATCAAATATCGGGTCAACAAAATCATATCAATTGTGGTCATAGCTGTGCTTAAAATGAGACAACTCATGAAACGACTACTTGAATGGCTTGAGTAAAGAAGACCTGCYGTCTGTTTGAGATAAAGTATTGTAAAGAGACTGTAGAGGAATAGCCACCAATAGGAAGACCTATCCATCGATATGCTGTTCAGTGATACAAAGGCTGATCTGATGGCCAAACCTAACAATATGAGTATTGTGACAAATAGTATGCATATTGTGAAGCATATAACCCTTGAACTGCCAACAGATAAATTTAACTTTGTTTCTGTAACGGGAATGTCATCATTGATATCGTTAAGCGTCTCTATTTTCAGGTGCTTTGCCCCGACCTTATCAACACTAACAGACAAACCACTCATTTTTTTTATGACAATTTGATATATCTTATCAATTAATTAAAATTAAAGTGACAAATAAGCACAAAAAAGTGACAGCTTATGTAAGTAACAACAAGTTTGATGTGTATTTAATGATATATTAAAACGATAATACAATACAAACAATTGATTGTGACTACCAATTATCACATCATTATTAATATAGTTATTTGTTTTWAAAAAATATAAAAGCACGCGATTTTCAATATCAATGCCATATATTTTGGTGATTAAATTTTTTAATGATTTAATGTTATGTAAAAATTTATAAATCTGTTTTATTTCAATTATTTTTCAAAAAATTATTTAATTTATGATAAAAAATATATTAATGGTTAATATTTTTTTTAAAATATATAATATTTTYATATATATACAAAATAAAAATAAAATGAATACTTGTGCAATATAAAGTTTCTAAAAAAAATAATAAAAATAATAATTAATTTAATAATATAATTATAAATTATTTAATTGATTTCTATTAATATCTAAATTTGGTTTTTTCCTTAAAATCAAGTCCAATGAATTGTAAATGAGATATAAAATAGTAATATAAGACAATACACTAATTGCAATACAAGCGGCACTAAAATAGACTAAAACTATTGGTTCGTCCTGAATGTACGGCCCGAGTAGTAGTGGCGATGTGGCCGACAATATGCCGACGGCAAATATCAATATTGAACTGATTCGCTCAGTTATCACTATATACTGATCCATAAACGAGTACATTAGTGCCCACATCGCCGACAATCCAAAACCTGTGTTTTGTTTAAAAAAATATACAAAAAAAACAGTTATTATATCAATTTAAAAATCTTAATAAAGTTTTTTTTAAAAAATAATTATTATTACCGATTAAAATATTGCCGACATATATGGCAATCAACGAGTTTTGTGCGAATAATAATACGATTAATGCTATTAATATTGATATGTAGTGATAGGTGAGCATCGTTTCGGGTTTCAATTTGATAGCCATGAATATTGAGAGAAAGCGTCCTAATGTAAAACATGTGGCCATCATTGATAAGATAAAGGCTGCTTTTGGGGCACATAAATGCAATGGTATGTATTGATTATATGTTGGACTAAATTGAAAGAAACAGTTCTCGATGACTGTGAATGAGGCAAAACACAGAGCACTCAATGCGATAATCCTTTTCAATGGCGAGTTTGATGAGTCTATCTTAATACGGGTATCTTTGGTCTCATTCACATTAATTTGACACTCACTGCCTTCACTGTACTCATCAGGCTTCTCATATTTTTTAATCAGATACATGATTAGCATTAATATAGCGCCCAGCAATTGTATACTGCCTATGATAGCAAACGGTATGTCCAATGATGATGACCTGTCGATAGTCTCGATTTTGGTGTCGTCGTCATCGCTATTGACATCGCCAATAATGAATGGTTTGTCGATGAGTGGCCCGACAACACTGCCGATGCCAAATGCAAACAATGCCAATTGCAACAGCGGACCGCTACGGTCTTTCCACATTTCGATGACCCATACGTTGAACGTRCTGTCCCACGAACCGCCACCGAGACCGATGATAAACCCGCACACAAACAGCACGTAGAGGGAGGCGCGCGGTATGAATATCAATGCTATGCCCATTGCTGTTAGCAATACGATTATCCTAAGTTGTCGATTAATTTGCTTGACTGATCCAACTTTAAAATTATAAAGATTTTATTAATAATTTTTGTTTTTAATAATTTAAAAAATCAATCAAATAAGTGAAAAATTCAACAATGAGAAGGAATAGCATAATTTTTTTTTTTGAAAAAATAATACTTACAAAGACTGCCAATGATATAACCGACTGAATTGATTGAATTATAAAGAAAGACAATCTGCATGTCCTTCTGTTTAAAGATATTTTTGAGGTCCACAAGACACGGACCAACTGACGTACAGGTGATGCCAAATGCAAATTGTATGTAACACATGATTATTGTATACATTATTTTATCCCAATTTTGTTTTAGCTTTTTTGCAGGTATCAGGTCATCACTTAATTTGCTAATATTTTTCATTATTATTATTTATAATTTAAACAAAAAAAATATATATATTAAACTCAACTTTTAAAAATTATTTAAAAAAATAAATTTTTCCATAAATGTTTACATCACTCATTTCAAATCCAAATCATTTACTTATTAAAAAAAATTTATAAAAATTTAATAAAATGATAAACTTGTTAAGTGTCAATGTAATTGTAACAAAATTTTTGTAAACTTTATAAAAATGATGGCTTATGCATAATAATTTACAATAATAACTATATATTAATCATCTATAAGTCTTATCTGATAACTTGTTATCATTAATTAGGCAGTGATTTATCAAATTAAAAATATATGAATGTTTTATATTATTAAAGTTATATTTTTTTAAATTATATAAAATTTTAACAGTGTATGAATTTAATTAAAACAATTAATACTAATATTAGATATTAAAAGTGATATCTTTATATATCTAGAAAAATATGTTGTACTTAATTGTTACCTTTTATTTTATTTTTAGCTAAATCAGTACTTTTATATGTGTTTATATTTTTTTGTATATCAATTATTTGCCAATCGATTGTTCTTAAGTGATAATATGATTGTTATAATAATAATAATAATAATTAATTTTACTGTATTTTCTAGGAAGTTTGCGATATAAATAAATAGTAATAATCTACAATTAAATTAAATATAAATATTAACTTACCGTAATTGTAATGAAAAATTATATCTTGTAATAATCATTATTGTTAATTTTTCTTTGTGTAATTTTGATATTGTTTTTTAGGTAATATAATACATAATATTTTAAATTAATTATAAAACTGATGTTGGAATAACAACTATTATATATATATTAAATAAATATCATAAATTTAATAACAACGTCAATTGACATTAAATGACATAAGATATTTACAGTATATATATATATACAGTAACTACCGGTGATAATTTGAAATTTCTAATCAATTTTTTTGAGAAGAAAATTTCTGGAAAGTTTACTAACTGATAAATTTCCATTGAATTTATTATTATAAGAATAATATACTTTATAACTTTACTATACTAAATTGTATACTATGTGTATACTAAAATATACTTTATAAGTTAATTGTATTTAAAATTTTATTTTTGTAAAATATTTATTTCAATTTAGTTTATAATATTAAATGAATATAATGATAAAAGATTGAATATGCAAAAGATTACTAAATATGTGAAAACAATGATTTTATAACTATTTGTTTTTGTTAGAAATTAATTTGGGATAACAAATGTAGAAAAATTAAAATTAATAGGTATATTATAAACAAACAAAAAAATATTAGAAACTTTCTAGAAATTTTATAAAAATTACCTCTTTTTCTTCATTTATATACAAAAAAATATTCAGAAAATATTAATAAAATAAAATAATATTATAAAGTATGATAATATCATAATTTATAATTAATATATATTTATTGCATGATTTTGAAACAAATTCTTTGTTAATCACTAATAACACATGTGTACATTAATTGATATTATTATTAATAATTATTAATAATAGTTTAACAGGTGCATTAACTATTACTATTTGATTTTTATTAATATTTATAATTTTATTACGGTGTATAGTAATTATATTTTTAATTATCAATTTTTTAAATGATAAGACATTGCAAATATTAATTTTAATCAAACAAAGTAATATGTAGATAATTTGTACGTAATTTTAAAAACTCATTAATAATTATTGAATAGAAGTAGAGTATAAACATGAATAAGATAACAATAATTTTTATATATTATTTTTGACTAAAACCAATGATAACATTGAATATAATAAAAATAACTAAACAATAAATGGCTAAAATGATATTCATATAGACTAAAGACAATGGTTGGGCTTCAATAAATTGTCCGCATATTACAGGAAATACAGCTGAGGTTAGACCAGCCATACAGGTGCACATACCTGTCGTCATATTGGTTAACGTAATGTGAGATTCAAAGAATGTATACGAAGAGGGATAGACTGTCGAGAAGCCGATTCCCAATAAAATGACTGCAATTATTAGCAATGTTTGAGACGTTTCATTGTTTTGATAGATAAATAGCGGAATATTAGCGATAACTGTAAAGACAAAGTTAACGTACAAATAGTTTTTGGTCCAAAATTTGATGGACACTATGAAATTGATGGCACGAAACACTGTAAAGCCAGCGATCAATAATGTAAATATGAGTGCACCCTCTTTGGCCGATATGTTTAAATGTGAATACTGTAGGAATGTAGGTATGAGCTGAAAATTGAGAAACTCTAGTCCAACATACGGTCCGATTAGAAATACAGCTAATATTTTATAGATTTTATCCCATTTGCTAACATTGTTAGTATTTGTACTACAATTTTGTTTTACGGGAGGTATATATCGACAATAGATATACAATATTAGTAGAAGTAATGACGAAATAAATAATAAAATACCGTTTATAATAAATGGTATAATTAGTTGAGAAGTTTTTGAATTTGTCTTAATTTGTTGCAAATTATTTATATCATTTATATCGTATATATTATCTAATAATGATATGTCGTTTGATTTTTTCTTTATATCAATATCTGCTAAAAATGGACTATCAATGAGTGGCGCCAAACATATTCCCAACGCAAAGAAAACCTGATATCCGGCCAAATAAAAACCCGATTYATCGCCCCATAACTCAATCAACCAAACTACCAGAGCCGTGTCTACACCTGTGTGTAAAAAATAATTGATTTACTATTTTTGAAAATAAATTTACCTCCAGCTCCAAATCCACAAATTGCTGACAGTGTGAACATTGAACCCAAATTAGGACAAACGGGTATTACTGTTATTGTAATTGCCATCATTATAAATATACATATTAATACAAGCTGTCGATTAATATAATTAAAAATGATACTATCTATTAAAAGATTAAAAGTTTTATTTATTAACCATAATTAGATTTATCTGTATATACATATAACTTGTGATTAATAAATTATTACAATTACTTACTAAATATAGCGCCAATTGTGTATCCGATATAAAAGCAAAAAAATATAAATGACATAACATTTGTTGTTGTATTCAATTTGATGGTCAGTTCGCTGAGTGCCGGACTTATTATGCTTATAATCAGACCCTTGAAAATCAATTTTTTTAAATAAATAAATTGTTAAATAAATAAGTATTTTATAAATATAAAAACTTACGTAAGAAAATGTAGCATAAAATAAAACGAGTGAATAAATAATTTTAGTTTTCTTTTTCATTAAACACTTGCCATTATTTATGTTATTATTATTGTTATTATCATTTAAATAAAAAATTTGTTTCATTTTAATAATTTATTTATAAATTTAATTTTTTAAAAATACTYTTCATATAATTTTTTTTATATAAAATTTAAAAACTAAATTAACAAATCATTGTATTAAACATATTCTATATTTATATAATAAAAAATATGATCTATTAGATTGTGGTCAAAATTAATCATCAAAAAACAAATTGTTTATATAAGCAAAAATCAATGTCAATAATGATATGACAATGATTTATAAGCACAGATTTCTACAATAGTTAGTGTATATTTGATTTTGAATTTTGATAATTTTAATTAATTATTAGTAAACACAAACAAATAAATAATGAAACAATATTTAATGTAAAACACTTATGTCAATATTTATTTTTACCTACTGTGCTATTTGTTACTAATTTGTTATTAAAATTAATTTAAAAAATAAAATTTAATTCAGATATTTTTTTATCAAAAGTTGAACATTTTAAATTTATTAATTTTAAATTAATTTTATAGAGTGATGAAATTATGCAAAAATCAATAATAATTTATTAACATCTGATTTTTTTTAAATAAAACAATTAATTGTTTTGTATTTTTCATTTAGATGTTAATTTATTAATATAAGAATTATATATTATATTAATTAATAGTAATAAATAACAATTATATGTATCTGTAAGTAGTAATAAAAATACTGTATAAGAAAATGAAACGCTATAACAAAAAATATAATTATAATATATTACATATACTGTATTTATATTAATAATTTATTAATATTATATTATTATAAAATAATAGGCAATGTTTTGATTAGTGACATAGAAAATTTAAATTTTATTAGTTTATTGTATAATAATGATAATAATAAAAACAATATAAACGTAAATATAGAATTGTTTTTTATTTTTATATAATATACAGCACTACAGTTACAGTGTTATAATTATTTATATACCTGTGTATCTTTAAGTTAAAAAAGTTTAAATTATTAATGTTTATTTAATAATAATGATATTAATAAAAACAATATATACGTAAAATATAAAATTGTTTTTTTATTTTTATATAATATCAAAAGTAAACTTATTTACAGATCAAAACTATGTTATAATACATTTAATACTTATTATATAGTTTATTAAAAATTTCAGACTATTATCTTTTAAATAAATAAATGTTTAAAAAAGTTTAATTAAATTATTAATGTTGCACTAAAAAGAGTTTAAAAAGTTTACTTAATAATACTATGTTTTAAACGTTCACTATTGAAATATATTTGTTCGCTCAGAAATAAATACGTTTACAATTGAAATATATTTGTTCAGAGTGAAATAAATATTTAGTTTTGAACTACATTGAAATTTAATAATCTTTTAATACCTCTTAAATATATTAAAAATACAATTATTATTATTTATTTGGAAAGAAAAAAGTGCATTATATCATAAATAATTGATTCAATGAACTTTACAATTATTAAATAATACATTATTTACATATAACTATTAGTTCAATAACATAGAATTAATTTATTTTGAACATATTATAAATATATTTTAGTATTTTATATTTAAGTGTTTTTTGCTGTCATTGTACTAATACTAATACTATTATAACTTTATAATTTAACAAAAATTATTTATCATAATATACAAAAACATCGAAAATAATAAAAATAATGAGACAATAGATGGATAAAATAATATTCATATAAACGAGAGCSAGTGGATRATCGTCGATAAACTGTCCGCAAATGGCCGGAAACGCCGCTGAGGTAAGACCGACTACACACGTGCACAGACCGGTCATCAAATTAGATAACTTAATATGCGATTCAAAGAATGTATACATAGAGGGAAAGACAGTCGAGAAACCGATTCCCATCAAAACGACAGAAATTATTAGCATTGTTTGAGACGTTTGATTGGTTTGAAACACAAATAATAGGATATTTGAGATAATAATTACTATAAAATTWGCGTACAAATAGTTTTTCGTCCAATATTTGATGGACACTATAAAATTGATAGCACGCGTCACAGTGAAAGCGGCCGTCAATATAGCAAATATAAGTGAACCCTCTCTTGCAGGTATGTGTTGGTAGGAATTTAGTAGGAATGTAGGTATGAGCTGTAAATTGAGGAACTCTAGTCCCACATACGGTCCTATTAGAAGTACAGCTAATGTTTTGTATGTTTTATCCCATTTGCTAACAGTGTGTGACATTTGATCACTAATTGATTTTATGGGAGCTATATATCGACAATAGAYATATAAAATTAGAAGAAGTACTGATGAAATAACTAATAAAATACCGTTTATTACAAATGGTATTATTAATCTTGAATTATGTATTAAATTATTAGTCATATTTGATAATTCAATTGAATTGAGTTTCGGTGAAATATCGGCTAAAAACGGATTGTCAATGAGTGGCGCCAAACATATTCCCAGACCAAAGAAAACTTGATATCCGGCCAAATAAAGTCCTGATTTATCGCCCCATAACTCAACCAACCAAACCACATATGCTGTGTCTACACCTATTTGTGAAATAACATTATATTTTTCACACAATCTTATTGATTGATATGTAAAATTGATTGACTATTACTTCCGGCTCCAAAACCACAAAGTGCTGCCACTGTGAACAATGAGCCCAAATTAGGACAGACAGGCATTACTRATATAGTTATTGCCATTAAAATGAATATACAAACTAACATTAGCTGCCGATTAACATAATTAAATAGTATGCCACCTATATTATAGTGTATAAGACATTATAGAAATACAAATTTTATTTATAATAAAAATTATAACTAACTAAATATAGAGCCAATTGTGTAACCGATGTAAAAACAGAAAAATATAAATGACATGATTTTAGTGGTTGTATTCAATTTGATGGACAATTCATTGAGTGCCGGACTTATGATACTTATAATCAGTCCCTTAAAAATCATTTAATAGTATTAAATTATTTTTTTAAATAAACAATACTTACATAACTAAATATTGAATAAAATATAACTACTGTATAAAGTAATTTATGTTTTTTATCCATTTCTACATTGCAATCATTATTTTTTTCTCGATTATTATTAATAAAATAAATATTTTTCATTTTGCAATCAATTTTTGTTAAAACTTAAGCACTGAATGTAACACAAGTATTATCTATAAAAACTCAAATTGATATAAATGTATTTAAATGTTATTAAATATAATTCCTTGATTTGTAATCAAATAATTAAATTATAGTTTTTATTATATGATTTGACAATTTCTTTTAATTTCATAATATATTATTAAATTAATAAATTCTAGAAAATAATTGAATGTCATTCTYTCTCTCTCTCTCTCTCTCTCTCTCTCTCTCTCTCTCTCTCTCTCTCTCTCTYTCTTTCTTTCTTTCTTTCTTTCTCTCTCTCTCTYTCTTTCTTTCTTTCTTTCTTTCTTTTTTATTTTTAATTGTTTTTATTATTATAATAATTTAAGACAGTTATATATATATATMTKTATATATATATATATATATTATTTATATTTTAATGTTTATTTATAAATTGGTAGGSAATATTTATTTATTTAGAATTTCTCTAATTAAAATCAATTGGCAAAAAAGCAAACTATAAAACTTTAATATAATTTTAATAAAATTAACTTGTTAAAAATAAATCTTTCAAAAAAACATTAAAAKTTACATTATTTGACAACAAATAAATTYGCAATTATTTATTTATTTATAATTTTATTTAATTATTTATTTCATGATATGTGAATTCTACATTATAGTATTTATTGGTTAACAAATTAATTTAATATTAATGCAAATTAATAACTAATACAAGTGTAATAGAGATAATATTTTTTAAATCACATTTATAACAAATATATGCAATTCATAAATTAGGTAAAAGCAAAATACAAATTAAATAAAAGTAATTTTATTTGAAGGTTTTTAATAGTTGTAATTTGTTTATATTATCATTTTTAATGTATTGAGTGGAAGTGTTTCGAGTAATTTTTTATTATATATTGGAATTATTAATATATTACTATTACTATTCAATTATCAATAAACAACTTTATAAATCATTTTTAAATTATTTCTTTTTTTTCTTATATAGATATATACTGTATATACAGTATATAGTATATACTATATACATATGTACGTATTATTAGTTATTAAAACATTTTAGCATTTTAGTTGTCAATTTTTAAATTTTGATACCAGATTCGGATAAAACATTAAATAATAGGATAAAATTGTCTGAAAAATTAAGTACCATGGTCAAAATAAACGATAAAATTAAGTACCATGGTCAAAATAAACGATAAAATTAAACAAGATAAAAAATTTCAATTTTTTATTGATATTTATGTTGTGGTGTGTGATTAAGTGTATACAATGGATGAGTGAATGAGTTATTATTTGCTAGTAATTTATTTGTTTAATTTATTTTAACTGTAAACCTGCATAAAAAATAAATAGTTCAAAAATAACAACAATAATAACAACAATTAGTTATAGTTTCTACAATTATGTTCCGGCAATGCTATCTAGAATTATCAACCGATTTACATTTATTATTGAAAATTATCATGTTAAATATAAAAAACAAAACTAATACAATTGATACTATTAAAATATTCATATAGACAAATGAGATTGGTGATTTATCGATATATTGGCCACAAACAGCCGGAAATATGGCACCAATTAGGCCACCGGTGCAGACACATAGTCCGGTAATTGTATTAGTCATTGACAGTTCTGTCCCTAAAAATGCATAAATGGACGGATAGGTAGTGGATAATCCAATACCCAAAACAATAGCACCCGTTAATAGTACTGTCTCCGAAAGTTTAAGGCATTGAAACACAAAAAATATAACATTTGCTGTAATTATCAAAATAAGATTTAAATAAATGCTATTTTTTGACCAAAATTTTAACGATACTATAAAATTGATTCCGCGGACAGCCGTAAACGTAACCGTCATTACGGCCAATATAAAGGCACTATCATTGGCTGACAGTGCCAGATGTGACTTCTCCACAAATGTGGGCAACAAATGAAACACCGTTAACTCGAAACCGGTAAACAAACCAATAATTAGTACACCAAATGTATTGTAAGCGACTTCCCATTTATCGGCACATTTGAAAACACCGAATCCTGTGTTTGTGCTGTTAGTGTTTGTCTCAATGATCGGTGGTCTATAGTGACGATAACAATGCAAAACAAGTAAAACTATGGCTGATATCATCAGTAATAATCCGTTTATGGCAAACGGTATCTCAATATTTGATTTATAAATGTTTGTTTCATTGAAAACAATTTGTTGTGAATTTKTTTCTAAAAAATTATAATCATTTTTGTTTAAACTTTCGTTTAGTATTAGACTAGTGTTRARAGTATGAGTGGATAAAAATGGTCGTGAAATCAGTGGTGAAATGCAAAGACCAACACCAATGAAGAATTCAATGCCTCCTAAATAGAGATGAGATTTTTGACCCCATATTTCAATCATCCAAACAACTATTGCTGTATCCAAACCTATAATAATATTTATATATATTTATTTGAAAAATATTATTGATTTTTACAATTTTGTTTTAATTATRTCTAACCTCCAGCTCCAAAACCGCACAGTGCTGTGACAGTAAAAATACTGATGAGATTAGGATAGTTAGGTAAAGTACCGATAGTAATGCCCATCAATACAATTAAAGCTACCAGTGCTARTTGACGATTAATAACATTAAATATGAATCCATCTGTAAAGTTGAAAGAAAAAATTATTATCAATAATTACATAATATATTTTGATTTGAATAGTTTGCAAGTTTATAAATATTAATGTATAATAATAGCATAAAATTCAATGTTTATTACTTATGATTGCGCCGATAGTATAGCCGATTGCGAAACACGAAAATATAAATGTTATCTCATTTGTTGTTGAATTCAATTTATGTGTCAAATCACTGAGTGATGGACCGATTATGTTCAATACAATTCCCTATTTAAATATATTATTTATAATTAAAACAAWCAAATTTAAGTCAGACTAAAATTAAATTAAATTAAATAAACAAACTAAATAAGACTAAAATTATTTGCTAATCTAATTTCTGCCTGATATTTATATTTAAGTGCAGTATATAAATGTTATATGCATTTATAAATAGCAATATTTCTAAAAATAAAGAAATAATAACTGGAATTTAATTTTATACAGAATATTCTRTAAATAGTTATTTACATAAGAAAGAGCACAAACAAACAATGTCCAGGAAATCAATTTCTTGTATTTATTGTCTAACTCTTCAAATACTTGCACTTCAACATCAATGTCCAACTGGTTGTCAATCATTGTTTTGTTGATATTATTAAATCTATCGGTGAATGTCATTATCAGTCAACTCTAACTCTAAAATTTGGCACAAATTCTTGTATTTTATTTAAAAATCAATATATTTCATAAACAAATGATGTTTTTTTTAATATAAAATTTTCTGCAAACAAAATAAATTAGATTATTGTAGAAATAAAAAATGAAAATATATAATAATAATAATAACTATAAAACATTTTAAWAAGTCACGATCAARAATTTACATTAATTAATAATATTATTGTTTTTTTTAAATGTTATAATTTATTTAGATTAACATGTCAAATTTACATAATTGCTTAATAAATATTTGATCAAATAATAATATAAATAAAATTAATTTAATTAATAATTGCTATTTTATATTATAAAAATATTATTACAATAAACTACAATATTCATGGTGAAATTAAAATWAATATAATTATTACAACTTTTTAATTTGAWGTTATAWACATTTATTTGACTTTTACGATATTTATATCGTTTATAAATTATTATTGAAATTATAATACTTATAATAAACATTTATTTTACTGTATTATTTATAATACCGGTATTTAAAAATTCATAATATATAAAATATTCTTAATAAATATACATCTACCTGTATTTTTACTAAAACATATGGGTATAATATATATAATAACAATAATATAAAGTTAATTTTTAAAAATTTCCTTTTAATTATATACTAAAATTTTTAMAATATATTTAACATTCATAATAATTATAAAAATGACTTAAATAGATAACAAATATTAAAATATCATATCACAGGTTAGTATTAYATACTAGCATTTGTCTTAAATAAAAAAAACTYTTTTAATAACAATCTATTGTAGCAATTATTATAATACTTGTAATTTTGCCCTAAAATAGACAACAATTTTAAATGTAGTAAATGATATGCCAATAATTATCGTACAAATTAGGCTCATATAGATCAGTGCCAAAGGGTGTTCCTCAATAAATTGACCGCAAAGTGTGGGCAATAGTGCTGCCATTAGACCACTGGTACAGACAAACAAACCGCCGATTGTATTRCTAATAGTCAAGTGTTTCTCTAGAAATGCATAAACCAATGCATAGATTGTGGAAAACCCTGAGCCGACAATTATGACACCAATCAATAGTACAATCTTTGAATAATTATAAATTTCAAATAATAGTATCACAACGTATCCAACAATTATTATAATAAAATTAAGGAACAGTAGATTTTCCGACCAAAATTTGAAGGAAATAACAAAATTGATGCCTCGAAATAGTGCAAAAGCACCGGCCATTATGGTCTGTACGAGTGCACTGTCATTGCCGGACAGTTGCAGATGACTGTACTTWGCAAATGATGAGATCAATTGGAAGTTCATTACTTCCATACCAACATAAGGTGCCAACGATAACAAGCCCAGTACTATGTAGATGACTGTCCACTTGTCAGGACATTTGCAGCTAAACTCTTCTTGTTGTTCAATCGGCGGAACATATCGTCGATAAAAGTGTAGTATTAATAAAATCAGTGCCGACGAGATCAGTAGTCCGCCGACAATCCCAAACGGGATCTCTATATGAGACTCACTGTAGACGTCAATTGTTTTTGTGGTATTAGTTGGTGTTGTTATTGATTGCAATGATATATTTGACAATTTCATTATATGAGAGCTTAGGTCTGTAACCATCTGACTATTTGTAACATTTTTCTTGGATTGTTTGGCCAAAAACGGACCGGTCATTAGTGGCGACACAAATGTTCCGACGGCATTGAAAAACTGTAGTCCCTGTAGATATGAACTCGACTTTTCGGCCCAAATCTCAATTAGCCAAACAACTTGTGCCGTATCAAAGCCTATATCAATATAATTGGTAAATCAATAATTAATTACTAAAAAAATACTAAAAACTATATATTTGAATACTTTTCAATCAATTTCCAATTACCTCCAGCACCGAAACCACATAGTAGTCCAACGAGATAGAGAAGCCATATGTTTGACACATGAGGTGCCGAACTGATAGCACAGGCCATCAAAATGAGTAAACATGTTAACACTAATTGACGGCTTATGTAGTTGAAGATTATCCCATCTGAAACATAATAATATTATATTTAATTGGGATATGGGATATATGGGGATAGGAAACGATTGGGGGATGGTTCAATCTACAGTTATTAAACATATTAACAGTACTGTATATGCAGTAGTATTATCACTATGGGTTTACATTGTTATTTATGTCTGATTAGATTAATTATAATTTATAAACTTTTTTTTAAAAAACATGTATAGAAACCGGTAACTAGTGCAAATTACATAACTCAATATTTTTTAAAATAAATCGGTAAAATTAAATATTTAATGATAAAAAAAAGAGTTCATATTGTTTTGTGATAAACAAATGTCAACTTTGATTAAATATGCTGTATATTGTACTTAAGTACAGTATATTAATAAAGTACAATAAATTCAACTATTTAAAAAAATTAAATAATAATAATTTTATGAAAAGTTTAGCATATGTAAAACTTTCTTAATATTATCAAAGTTTATAAAAAAAATATATCAATAAATAAAAAACAATAATAATGTATAATTACAGTATTATTATTACTTACTGATAATAGCTCCCAATGTATAACCAATACAAATGCATCCGAGAACTATCGTTATACTATCAATGCTAGTATTTAGTCTAATAGTCATATCATTCAGTGCCGGACCTATTATATAGGTTGTCATTCCCTGTTATATAGTGTTTGTATTATTTAATTAAAAAGGATAAATAAAAAAAATTTATGATAAATAAAACTAATAATAATAATAATAATACATACATAGGTAAAAGCACCGTAAAATAGTGTCCATGAAATCAATTGTTTATATTTATTGTCCAATTTATTGCTATTATTATTATCGTCAACCAATGTATCGATACTATTGAGATCAATCTCATACGGRACTATCCATTTGTCATCTGAATGTTCACTTGAATTGGTTGTCATTTTATTTAAATAATAGTTATTAGATTTACACGTTATAGCAGATGAAATTTTTTACAATTAAAACAATTTTTTGTAAATTTTGTTTTACAGATAATTTTGAAAACATAGACAAAACACCATTTAGTTTATTATACTTAAACAGTGTATCATTAGTATTGTCACTAAAACCTAAACCAAACTGATATCCATTGAAAGTAATACCTAAAGGGGAATATGTTTTTTCAAAGCACTTGAATATAATACCTTAATAATTGATTAAATAATAGGGAATAATATATATCGATATATCTATCAAATAAATATTATATAGATATATAGATATAAAAAAATACAATAAAATCATATAATTGTGTTGATATTGTTTTTTATTACATGTATAGTATAGTGTATTATCATTATCAGTGAATTTTTATTTAAAATGATTTAAATGTAAATATTAATGAAATAAATTGCTAACACAGTTGTCATTATAATAACAATACAGTTTACTTTATAAATATTCAATAGTTATGTTGAAATTACATATACAGTTGTATTATATTACACGTAAAGTTCGCTCAACATTCCCAGGAAGTGAAGTTCCCTAAAAAATCCCTCCAATTTTTCCGGAAAATATTTTATTTTCCCTCCCTTGATCGTTAGAAAATGAAAATATATTTTATATTATTTATAATAAATAGTATAAAAACTTAAATATTTTCAAAAAAATTATTGAAATGTGACGGAAAATAAAGCGTTTACCCGTCAAATAGCTCTTTAAAATATACTTTAAAGAAACTATGCATAAGTTTTATATAAGGGTAGACAATAGAGACTGATTTGGGTACTAACTTGTTATCAAATCATACGGTTCTTAAAGTAACTTTAAGACAGAACCCTTTTCGGTTTGGTTTGAGAGTCAAAATCTAGTTTCGAAAGCCTATACCCGATCACACTAAGTGCCCGTCCGCGAGATACGGCTTAATGACCCAAAAGTAATACACCTAAGGCTTAACTAACTTCAATCAATTAATAATCAATTGTTTCAGTTTTAAACTCTGATTTTTTATTCAAAATAAATAGCATATGTCGATAAAACACATGTATAATTAGTTACAGTATATTTTAACTATTTATAATTAATTAAGTCATTTTAGACTTATAATAATGTGTCAATTTACAAATTATATAATTCGATATAATATTAGGTAACTTTAAGTTTATACAAAATTAGTCGAAAACAAATAGAACATAATCAAAATTAATAAATTTTTATAATTTAAATGGTTAATAATAGGCTTGCCACTACAAAGTATATTTTGTAGTGTGCAATTGGTAACGCTAGAGGAGCTGATGATGCCTAAATCATCACAGAAATATTTAAAAATAAACAATTCAATAAATTAAGTGAGACTATTTATCAATATAATTTAAAGTACAGTTTAATATAATATTAGTTTTTTAAACATTATAATAAAATGTGTTGTTTAGAGTTTAATAGATTGTAACACAAAGAAATAAATTCCCTATGAATTCCCAGAAAGAAGGGTAGATAAGAAACATTTGGAAAATAAAACGAGGGATAGGAATCTGATGTAACCCTAATTACACATAATGTAATAAAAAAAAGTCAGATGACTACTTGTTTATTATTAGGTAAATATGTTTATAGTTAATGACAATTATCAATATAATACAACATATAGTATTATTAGTATTATTATTATTATTATTGTATGAAAATGTTTTATATATTAATTTACAAATAATTAATAATAAATATAAATCAATGACCTTACTTTTACTATAAGTTAATTTATTAAACATAACAAAAATGTTATAGCATTTAGCACATATTAATAAAGTTAATTTATATTATGATACAGTAGTACAAAATGATTTTAAAATAATTGTCATAATTTTTAGGCAGTTTTATAATTAATAATAATAATAGTTTAAAATAATTAATTCAATAGATAGAAAATATATTATATTTATTCTAAACATACACATTGTATATATTAATACTATTTGCTATTTAAACATTATCAAATAGTTAAACAAATTTAACTATTTTGATAGTCTAAATACAATACATTGAATAAATATAAACAGTTCAAATTGTAATTAACTATCTATAACTTCTAACAATGACTTAATGTTTATAAAATTGTCAATTCAATAATACCATAAAAATAAATGTTACGTTGAAATGTAAATAATTTCACAAAAACCAACAAAAATTGATAAAAATAACATTTATAAGTATTAAAATAATCTGATTTTTCTCAGTTGGAGAGAAACAGAGAGTTTAACAAAAAAATAAGTAATAAAAAAATGTGTTTATAGTTATAGAAATTATATTGTCTTTATCGCAATACCAACGCTGGGGTAATGCAATCAATAATTCCTTATATATATATATATTAAAATATATATATCTAATAAGGTTTTATTAAATTGATATCAAAATATATTTATAATATATTTTAAGAGTTTTAATTCTAAGAAAAATAAAATAATGAAACTTTTTTTTTATATTGAATTTTTATTAGAACTTCTATTTAAAAAATAATTTAAAAAAACTTATTTGACAACGAAAAAGATGATTAAACAATTTTACTATTGATTGTGTATTTTAATTATATTTTTAATATATATCAGTATATTATGTGATATGGATATAGAAAGTGCTTTGAATGCATCGACACATCATTTACATCCACAACACGACGATTATGACTATTTCGACGATAGCTATAATAACTTTAACTTTTCGGCCGTCAACTATACGGACGCCACACATACAATATGGGTCCGCAAACCCGTATGGGAAGTGTTCATCAAAACAATGGCTGTCCTACCGATTATGACTATCGGTATATTTGGCAATTTAGCCATTGTTTGTCTAATTTTAAGATTAAAGTCATTACGTAAATCGCATATCAATTTATTTATTTTAAATATGGCACTGGCTGATTTATTAACAACATTGTAAGATCTTAAAAAACAATTTTTCTATAATGATAAATATATTTTTTTTTAAATAATTTAGTCAATCTTTTTTTTAAAAAAATATATATTATATTAGATTTTGTCCATGGATGGGACTGGTAGACAATGTTTATCAAAACTATGAATTGGGACCAGTGTTTTGTAAATTAGAGGGATTTTTAAAAAGTAATATATTTATCTGATATCAATTGAAATAAATAAAACAAATATATAATTACAAAATAATATCGTAATATATTAGTAACTATTATATCTTTATTCTAGTGTTATGCCTATTGGCGAGTGTATTATCATTGGTGACGGTATCATTTGATCGATTCATTGCAATTGTTTTCCCATTTAAACGCCATCTGAACCGTAAAGTTTCATATTTAATAATATTTGCCATTTGGGCCATTGCTATTATACTGTCCAGTCCACTAGCATTTTGGCGATCCTATCGCCAGAGACAGTGGTTAGATTATCTGGAGGTTTATATTTATTAAAAAATAATTTGTTATATTGATTCAAACTAACCGTTCAAACTTTAATTACTAGAAATGGTGTCCCGAGGATAACGTAGAGACCACCAAATTTTATTGGCTGTTCCTAATGCTGCCACTCGTATATCTGCCACTGTTTGTAATGATAGTCGTCTATTCAGTGATTATCAGACATATGGATAAATATGAGAAAACCATATCAATAAACGAGACACCCGTCCGCATAAAACATAGCCAAACATTAATCAAAATGTTGTTCCTATATATACTGACAACTATTATATGTTGGTTTCCATTGCAAGCGGTTGTCTTCTACCGGCGCTTTAAATCACCCGTTACTGTAAGTTTACTAACAAAAAAAATAAATCTAATATATAACTATAATTTAAGCTAATTATGTATTTTTCCTATTTATTAAGGAACTACCTTTTTGGTATCTGGATTGTTGTTTTTTAGCACAAGTATTGTTTTTAGTATTTATAATTAAAATGTTTTCTACATATTTTGTTAGTTTATTAATTTATTTTTCTTGTTGTTGTTGTTGGGGACAGTTGTTTGCATCGGCCAACTCAGCCATGAATCCAATCATTACATTTCGCAAAAGTTTTGCCCATTTGTTGCCAAAATTAATATCACCGAAGAAAACGACAGCTCAGCGAATGGTACCAATGGATGTAGCGATCATACAGTGTCAGCTGGATATGGCTCATCCATCACTGGCAACGGCCAGTGCCGAAAAACAACGACAACTAATGTTAGCCAATATTAGTAACGGTTTGAATACAAATACAACAAGTTTTACGAAACAAATTCTTATGAAAAGAGTGCCACAAATATTCTTAAGAGACGACACTTAAGAGAAAAAAACAACAATAAATCATATCATCTATTGTTTACTAAATTGTGTCACAAATTTTTGTTTGATTTTATTATTATTAGTGTTTTGACACATTAAATGATTAATTTATAAAAATATATAATTACATAAAATTATGTTACAAAATATTGTTTAATTATTATTATTTGTGTTAATAGTAGTATATTAATCGTAATATAATTTTGCCGATAGTGTATGTCATTGAAAATATCACTTTTATTGTTTTATTTTTTATTTTTTACTATTTCATCAATCATGTAATAATTTATTAATAACAACAAAAGTTTTGATTGCAACAATAGATTAGCTAAAATATTTTTGTTTTATTTTATTGATTATTAAATAAAAAACAACAACAAAAAAGTTTAGTTTGTTAAGATATAATTTTGTTTGAAAATAACACTTTCACTTAACTTTTACAAAATATCAAATGTTTCGCACAATAATTAATGCATTATTTTTTGTTGTTTCATACAATAGTGTTATTGAGTATTATTATTATTAATAACTATCCTTTAATATTAAATAAAGTTTGCTAATTATTTTTTGTTGTTTATAAATCCGTGTATTTTTAAACAAAAGGATAATGAGATTATTTTTAATATTTTATTTTATATAATATTATATTTTATAAAAATTAATTTATTAAACAAAATACAAGTAATTATATTTTTATAGCCTTAAAGAGTCTTAAAAGTAATTTTTGGCAAAACATATTAAAACGTGAATTATATTCTAAAATGATTTTATTTATTTTTTTTAATTTTTAGTAAACTATAAATATTATAATAACATGATATACTGTACGCTGTTTTTATATTAAATAAATTTTATTTTTGCAAATTTAAATATTTCTTAAGATTAGAGTTGTGAATTAAATTTATGATAAGTTAATATCAAAAAATTAAATCTATATTAATTTTTTATTAATACATAGCTATAATTAATTTAAATTTACTAATTTTGATATTTTGATACTAATAACAAATATATTAAAGAGTAGTTTCATAAAAAAATCAAATAAAATTTTATAATTTATAGTATTAATTAAAGCTAAATTGAAAAATGATAACAATTTTAGTACAATTTTATTAAATAGTATAAAATTGCTCCAAATGTTTGACCAATTTGTCGGCCTTTTCTGTCTTAATGCCTAATCGTTCGGCCAATTCATGAGCTGTCGGACTACCGTCGGGTACATTACGATAGGGTTCGGCATTAGTACCCAACAAAAAGTCCGGCAATTCATTTGCCGACACATATTCATTGATTGTCTTTTTGCTAATCATATAACAAAACTTTTCCTGTTCTTCATTGAGCCACGACTTGACTACTTTGAAAACTGCTTCCATAACTGTCGGCAACTTATATACCAGTCCTGCGTTGACGAGTCCGGGATAGTAGTCATTGAAGATGTGATGAGCAAACTTCATAAAGTCTATGTCAGCATTTTTGATGCCCGACTCTTTACAGTCCAACAATAGGGTCACACCTGAAAAAATTGTATTATTTGTATTATCACATAAAAAAATCAAAAAATAAAAATTAATTAACAAACCTTTTCCTGAATCAGCTAAGTCTGCCTTTTCGATCAAATAGATGAAAAACTTTTGAGCCATTGGTATCCAAGACTTGATTTTTCGGGTGACTTTACCCCTCATAATCATAAGTTGGGCGCCATTTAAGTCTTTGCCATACAAAAAAAGTGGTGCGCTTTGAAACACTTCTCGCGGGAAGTCTTTCTCTGACAACTCCAACACTCCAAACGACTTTCGCCACTTCATAGCCGAGTCCAAGCCGTCCAATGCTTTGTCGACATTTGATTTATGGTGATTCAGAAATCGTTGAATCGACCAATTTTTCGACTTTATTTTCTCGATATCTTTATCATAGTATAGTTCAGGGTTTTTAGCAACCAATTCAAGAAACTTTTGCCGTAATTCACTGATCAATGAATCGGCTATTTTTTGTGACACTTCGTATGAGTTCAATGTTGCAAATGCCATATTTTTTTGGGATATAAATTGATTTATTAAAAATTAAAGTAATAAATACTTTTAACAAAATTTATATATTTTTTAATAAATGATATTTTCAACAACTATATATCAATATATTAATATAATTGCTAACTTTTTACACCCGTAATATAACACTAAACAAACTAAAACCTATTTTAATAGTGATCTCAGATTTTTGAGAAATATAAGACAACAATCGTTTCGGTGATTGTCTCTCCTATTTAAGCGATTCGTTACAAATTTGACACAAAAAATAATACTTTTTTATTTAACATTTACTATAATGATTGCAAAAAATAGAGACTAATTGACATTTTTTGTCAAAAATAACATAAAAGGTATTTTGAAAAATTAATTGTTTTTTGTACACCTATTGATTGTTTTGTGATTAAAATAGATTAAAATTTTTAAAAATAGTTTTATAACACAACTAATGGTTAATTGTTAAGATATTGTATATTTGATAGACAATGTATTGATAGATACATTATAGTTAACTAACAACAATATTTTTATTTTTAAAAATACTTAAATATATTACTAACAGTATTTTTGTAAAATTCTAGTTAGTTTTATTTTTTTATAATAATTTTTATGTTTAAATAAAAAAATATTTTTTATTTATAATGAAACATTATCAATTTTTGTAATGCATGAACAATTTCTTTTAAATATTTGTAAAATTATACAGTTTAATTTATACAATAAAGATATTATAATAGTATAATTAGTAATATATACAATGTTAACAAACAACAACAACAACAGTAATAATAAGTGTAATAAATATTTATCAGTCATAAAGTATATTAATTTTCAGTTTTGAATAACAAAAAACTACTTTTTTTACTTTACATGTTTTTAAAATTTAGATTTTTTAGAATTGCAAACTTTTAAATAAGAGTACATTTTGTTAGTCTATTAAAAAAAATATATTTATTTTAGTGAATATATATATATATATATATATCAAAGTTCAATAATTTTTTTCAAATAACAATATCATTGGTGTTGGCCTCTATGCCCACTCATATTTATTTTGAAGTTATTAATATAAAATCATTTTTATATTATAGATTATAAAACATTATTTAAAAAAAATTATCTAATAATTGAAAGTACTTATATATCAATAACAAAAAAAAACAATAATGCCATTATCATTGGTTATTAACAACGATAAGATAATAATCAAAATTATTAATTTTGTTTCACTTATTATAAGTGTTATATCGTTGACCGCAAGTTGAAGGTGTAGTGCAGTTATCTTTTGTTTTGTTTTTATATACATAATAATAGGGCAGTCCATCATTTTGATAACTCGATGGGTATTTGAAGGTAACCAGCAATTAGTTGTATATGATATTTAAATAATAATAATAATAATATAAAGCAATGATAAAACGTGTTATAATAACAATTTAAATCATTATAATATTATAATACCATATAAACTGTGTATTTATGAAACTATGGTTTTTCACATTTTTATACGACTATTAACTTTCAAGGCTTACCACATGCATTGCCCACAGGAGAGCCACTTCTCATCACTTATTTATTAAATATGTTTTACTCATTCAAATGCCAGACAATTAAACTGAAATAATTGCTATAATATTATCGTAAATAAAAAAAGAAGACAATTAATTGATATTACAGTATTATATTTAAAGTAAAAAAAAACTAACAATTTGTGTTAATATCAATTTTATATAGAAATATATCGAGTTATGACTCAATTTAAGTTAAAAATAGAAAAATTGGAAAGTTTTTTAAACAATAAATTTATAACAATTAACTTCATTTTAATGATTAGTTTTCTTTTAAATGTTGAAACAATTAAACCAAGATATTAAAAGTTGATAAAAATATTTTTATTTTTCTGGGGCTTTATGTATTTTGTGTTAATTTTCAAATAAAAACATAAATAATATTACCATTGATATACAGTATTACCAGAAAAAATGTATTTTCCAAAAAAAGATATACTATTTTAACAATAAAAGCGTTTAATAGAAATATTTTTATTTTATTTATAGCTAAATAAATTTCATTTGCATTAAGCCGCAAAAATTTGCATTTTTCATTTGATTACTTTATTTTATTATGTTAGTTAAAAAAACTAATGATTAGCAATTTAAATATTGTCGCCAAATAACTGTTGCTGTCGTTAAAATATTTAAAATAAAAATATTATTGTTAGTATTTATGTTATTGAGCTAGATTTTATAGATTAAATAATAATAAAAACCAAACATACATAATATATCGTAAACAGTTATTTTTATTGTTTTTATGTTTAGTTGCATAAAAATCTTAATTGTATTAATTTTTTTTAAAGAAAGTATATCTAATAAATTTTTATTATCTAGCAATGCTTTCAAGCATTTTTATTATTTTTTATGTAATATTTTATTTATTATGAATTGTTATTATCTAATAATTAATTAAAATGTATAATAAATACAATTGAATTCAATGTTGTCTGCATTTTTGTTAATTTATATGAAATAAAATTTAATCAATATATTAATTTTTAGATTATAAATTTATCCAAAACATATTACAATAAAAAAATATTTGGCTAAACGTCTGTATCAACCATTTCAAAAAACATCAAATAATTTAAAATAATTATTATTCAATTAACGAAATGATAGGGCACTTAAATATACACATAAAAAACAAGTAAATTATATTAAATATCTAATTTTGTTGTTTTTATGTTGATTTTAAATATTAAAATTTTTATAATTATTTTTTTTAAACATTAATTACTACAAGTTTTGAATCTTAACCCCAACTAATAATTTTAAAAAATCAAATACTGTTAATAGGTATGAGTAGTAACAATGCACTCTTGGTTAGGATAGTTATGGAGAGCTCAGGTATTATAATGGTGTCAATGTTAACAAAAACTTACAATATATTCATTTGCATTTGAATTCATTAAGTTTTAGTAGAGCTTTGACCACAAAAACATAAAAACAAGACAACAAATTAATTCATTGCCAAAACATAATTTTTAAAAAAAAACATTAATATTATTATTATTATAGTGTCTACAATGTAATGCAATGTGAAAATGAAAACAAACTTAATTGTTTTAATAAAGTTTATTAAAGAGTCTACAATAAAATTCATGGATAAGACAAATATAATGAGTAATTTGTTTATATTGTGATATAAACAAGTGTCGGGACTGACAAAACAAAATYGCTATTAATTTGTTATTATATATAATATTTGTTTTTGTTTATTAAATAAAAAATTCTCTTAATTGGTCTCTCCTTCTCTCTCTCTCTCTCTCTCTCTCTCTCTCTCTCTCTCTCTCTCTCTCTCTCTCTCTCTCTCTCTCTCTCTCTCTCTCTCTCTCTTGAATGTTGACCATCAATGAAATGCTGGTGAGAGAAGTGGTTGTCTAATAGAGAAGAGGAAGGACTTAACCAAAAGAGTCTCTCAACTCAAGTACATCTTCTTTAGTTATCTTTCTCTTCTTCTTCTTGTTTATAATTCTTCATAATTTTAGTCTCGAGAAAAAAACATTTGTGAATCATAATAGCGATTATATTATTATTATTAATAAAATCATAGTTTTATGTACCGAAAACCTTGAGAAATATAACAAAAATAAATTATATGTATATATCATATATTTAAAAAAAATTAAAACCTTTATTAATGAAAAGGTAATAATAATAATAAGAGGCAGAAAAAAACAAATAATTATTAATTTTATTATTATTTTAGTGATGAAAACGACAAGTATTTAAAGGGAAAGCATTTTCCACTGAATCACTAAATCATTGCAATTGATATCATAAGAAAGTCTTTGAATTGATTTTCATATCAAATCAAATATTACAGTATATTATTGAAAACATGAAGAAGTGTGTAATAGTATTAACATTTGGTTTTCTAATTGTTGTTTCAATTAATTTCGATATTACCGAAGGAGGCGGTGGTGGAGGAGGTTTGTATCATTTATTTATATAAAAATATCTTTTACTAAAAAATAATTTATCAAAACTATAGGTTGGGGCGGTGGAGGATATGGAGGTGGCATAAGTAAAGGAGGTTATGGTGGTGGGGGTGGATGGGGTGGCGGCGGCTATGGAGGTGGTAAAGGAGGTTACGGTGGTGGTAGAGGTGGTCATGGAGGTGGAGGATGGAGCAGTGGTGGTCTGAGTAAAGGAGGTTATGGTGGTGGAGGATATAGTAGTGGCGGAAAGGGAGGCTATGGTGGCGGCGGATGGAGCGGTGGTTATGGAGGAGGAAAAGGTGGTTATGGTGGTGGTGGCGGTTATAGCGGTGGCTATCGCAAGGGCGGTGGAGGTTATGGAGGAGGAGGTAGAAGTCATGGAGGAGGCTATGGCGGAGGATATGGTGGAGGTAAACGAGGCGGTTATGGTGGAGGTTATGGTGGAGGATATGGCGGTGGAAAACGAGGCGGTTATGGTGGTGGTCATGGCGGTGGTAGTCGGGGAGGATATGGTGGTGGACATGGAGGCAAATGGGGTAAATAAAACTATTTTAACTCATTTAACATGCCATCAGTGATCCAAGATTTAAAAAAGTATATTTTTTTGTATTTAAAACTTTTAAAATTAGTTTTTTTATATTTTATATATATTAAGATTTTATATACAATTGTAAACTTGTTTTATTATAAATTAAATTATATAAAATCATAGTAATTGAAGCGTTTGGATAAAACATTTATAAATGAATCGTTTTGTATCACATTTTGTAAAGAAATATCACTATTTAAAAAGTTTGTGTAACTCTAAAAATATCAATTATATTAACAATATTTAATATAATAAAGTTTTTTGTTGTTGAAAATTAATTTGTTTAATTTAATTTTTTTCAATTTAATATCTTTAATTTTATTATCTTAATATAGTATATCATCATATAAGTAAAAAATGTTATAATTGTTAATTTTAACTAATTTGATTTTTWAAAATTTCTTTCAAATAAATTATGCAATACCTGTTTAATATAACGTAATATTAGTTATTATTACATAAAAATTGCATACCTGTGCTGGGGATGTTGTGTTGGATGTGATGGGGGCTCTAAAGTGTAGCACAAAATTTTTTGATCACATTATCAGTGATACATTATATTACGAGTGCAATACATGCGCAAACATTGACAGTATCACCATATGATAAATAATAGTGTATGTGATATAAATAATAAAAATGTATATAAAATGTATTTAAAACTATCTTAAACACCAATTTGTTTCCACATTATATTAAGTGCAGTATAACTACTGTTTTATAAAATATTTACAGTTTGTTTGTATCGTTCAAATGTTAAACATTCATTTAAAATTTTAATAACTTAAAAAATAATTGGAAACTAACTGTCCCCTCGCTATCATGGAATTTGAATGGTTGTCCAAAATGTTAACACCAAAGCATTTGCTAACATATTCACTGTTTTTCTGTTATTTCGGAAATGTATGTTTCGATGATACGAACCCTAAGTCTTTTTAATAACATTTTGTTTTATATATTTAAATCCATAGGCCATCAACTATAGTCTGGTTGGACCTACACTGACATCACTGAGCGATATCTATGGTGTAACCTATGATGACAACATGATTGTCACCATAAGAACCGGGTTTTACACTATCGGAGCGCTAAGTAATATATTATTCTTTATATATATAACAGAATATTCCCTAATATTTTTATATTCTTTACTGAATAATCATTTTGTATTCACTGACAATCTATGCATTGATTTCATTATAACTATTAATATATTACTCATTGCATTATTTTAATGAAAATATTAAAAATATTTATTAATTTTTAAATAGGTTTTTATATCTGATATATTAAATCTAGTAATTTTAATATATTAAAATTTTTTTCATATATTTTATTAACAAAAGTGTCATCTATTTCATTAAAATTAATAATAGACTTAATTTACATGACAAAAGTTTTCACATATATAATATATTTAATATGTTTATCAATATAATAGTTGTTTTTATAAATATTTTCATTTGTCGTTTATGGCAACAATATAATTGTCATTTTTTAATTATTACTTTAAATTACTATTGAAGGCTATATTAATTTTTTAGACTATATGTATTGAATATGTAATTTTGTATTTAATTTTATTACTTTATTATATAAAATATAGTATTACATAAATTTGTTTTAATTTATCATTTAGTAATTTAATGCAAATATCATCAAAAAACAAAAATATTAATACTAATAATTTCTATATAATTATCAGTCTATTAATTGGTGTCAAAACAATTGGTAACACTCCAGGGGTATTATATAAATACTACTTAAGTAGTTGTTTTTTATAATCAAAGATAGCAATTAAAGTCAAATAATTTTTTTATATAATTATCACCTGATAATTGAGTAATCAGAAATTTATAGTTTTTAATTAATACACAATTTTATATATTTTATTTATATAATAATTTAACATTTTATTTTAGATTAACAATTTGTTATTTATAATTATAAACATTTTATATTTACTTAATTTAAAATCAAAATATTTATATTAAAATTTTTAAATATCAYTTTTACTACTTTTGAAAATCAAAATATTTTAACTCTTGAGAATAGTTTATATTTAGTGTCTCTTATACTCTATTATTCAAAAATTGATATTTAATACAATAGTCATAAACGTAAACTTAATTTCATATCTTTTATTAGAGAAATGTGTTTCTTATCATAATATTGTATAATAATAGATGTCATACAGTATTGAGGTTTTTGAAAGAGAGATATTTTAAGGTTATCACCCATACTATAAACTTAACAATTTGGACAAACATCAAACTTATTTGTTTTTAAACCAAACATTTTGCATATATTAATACTTTATTGCAGTAGCTTTATATAAATTTTTATCTATTTGTATATTTTTATTGTTGATAAACTATTTTTTAATATATCGCATATGTTATCACTTATGACATTTTGATATAATTTTATTGATTTTAGTACAAATAATTACTTATATAAAATTAAAAATTAATATTTTTAATATACAATTGAAAGATTGCTTTATAAAATTACAGAAAATATAAAATTAATAAATTAATAATGACAATATTTATATTTAAAAAATGCCAAATCTCAACTATTAATAAATACTATATAAATTTAAATTACTTTATATTTATATCAATTTTCTGCAATTTGTTATTAGTTTTACAATTATCTTTAATTAATCAAAAATTGTAACTTTTAGCTGGTTTTGGCTACAAATATGTGAGCCGACAAACATCGCTAATAGTGTCGATGATAATAATGGGCATAACATTAGGTGTATTGCCTTCTGTTAATTCACTGACCATCTACTATGTAATCGGCGCTATAAATGTATGAATTTATACAATTAAATAAAATTAAAAATTAAAAATTTATGTATATTTTTTGTATAATAGGGCATAACTGCCGGCTCAAGTGATATGGCTATAACGGCATGGATTATAGAGTTATGGGACGAAAAAAGTGGTCCCTATTTATTGGCCGCTCATTTTTGTTTCGGAACCGGCAATATAGTGGGTCCACAAATCGCCCGACCATTTCTTCTGGAAAATTTGTCTCAATTGGTGTTTGCCTATATTATCTGTGGCATTATTTGTGTGATCAGTGGCGTTATCTTAACTTTTGTTGTATTTGGTCCTAAAATCAGAGACCAATCGACTACTCCCGATGAAACCGTACCGAACCAAACACAYCGGACTTCTATTTCCGAGGATGTCATACAAGAATCGCGACGACGCGAACTCAGACCCATATTTGTTGTCATAATTGTGATCTTCGGGTGCCTTCTATTAGCTATCTATTCATCAATGGAAATGTCATACTTTAATTTGCAGTCAATTTTTGCTCAGACCTCAAGTTATAATATGAGTGAAGCCGACGCCACTTTGCTATCATCGACCACTTACGCTGTCTATACTATAACTAGAGGTTTGGCTATTAGTTTTCATATTTAAAAAAATGAAAATAATTATAAATATTTTTTATATGATAATTAAGGTGTCGAAATACTACTGGCCCTCAAAATACCGGTTCACTATATAATGTTAGCTCATTTTGCAGTCATTATTATCTTCAGCATTGTCTCAATAGTGACATATAGTTTGCCTTTAATATGGCTGTGGATTAGTAACATAGGCATCGGTATTGGTTGTGGATCAGTATATCCAACTATATACGCATTTCTTCAGCAAAATTTCAATATTGACGATAAAAAGACAGCCATTTTATTGTTTGTCAGCGGAGGTCTCGGAGCCACTTATCCTTATATTGTGGGAAAATCGATGACCAGTTGGCCACTTGTCTATATTTACATTAATATTATTAGTATTATATTGTGTGTCCTCTTTTTGTTTGTCATACGATTCATTAGCTGGAAGTGCGGTCGTATGGTTAGACCAGTTATGGTGATGACCGTCTCTTCCGACGGACCTCAAGAAARCGATTCATCGCTAACTAGACAACAATCAACTTAAAACATTTGCTCACAAATTTTATTTTTTTAAATTATACATTTTAATATTATCTTTTAGTTATGACTTGTAAATGTTGACCAAATTTCATCTATTTTTTATAAAAAAATATAATTTATAATATAATCTTTTTAAAAATTATAATATAAATTGTATTTTTTTATTAAAAAAAATACATTACAAAATTATTTTTACTGGTCTATCTTAAAATTATAAAAATTAGTACTCTTAATAATTATGAGAAWATATWTTATTTGTACTTTTATTTTTTTTAAAAATTATAATATATAATAATATTTATAAATTAGCATTACCGGCACATAATTTAAAACATTAAATTATTTTGATTAACACTTAACTAGTGTACAAATACTATCATTAAAGGTATAAATACAGTCTGTGATAGATTAGGTCCGTAAATGTTTTATAGTATATACCATACCATAAATTGATGGCATTTACAGGTGCGCTCTATTTTAGCCATTTTATCACTAAAATAATTTAAGATAAAAACTATTATATAATAATTAAATTATTATCATTATAATCATTGATAAAATAGCAATTTTCTGATTATTGTGATTAATGRGTTATTTTCATAATGTAATCATTAAATTCTTTAATTTGGGTCATTAAATATTATGGTAACTAAAATTATTATACTTTTTATATTGATTTCATATTATTTCATTACTTCACATTATTAATATATTAAATACAATTTAACTTATATAATTTGTAAACGAGATTAATAAATAGATATTAAAAAAATATTTATACATTTTATTTATATTTATATTAATTAATTTTCTTGTAATTGTTATTATATTTTTAAAATTATAATTTAATTGATTTATAGACTATATTAATATTTAAATAGAACTATTTGATTTATTATTATAATAATAAAATATAAATATAAATAACAATAATAATTTTTGTATTTTTCATGTGAACTATTTTTATATATAAAGATAAAGTAAATAAAATAATGAAATAGTTTTTTTTAAATAAAATACTATGTTGCATAATAAAATTACAATTAAACTAATAACACTGAAAATATTTTGTTATCAATTACAATTGTATTTTTTTAATGAATTTTATATTATTTAAAAAATATGAATATTTTTAAATTTATTACATGTATGTTGAAAAATATTTTTACAAATTATTTAATTGTTTTATTTATTTTATGATATCTTTAAAGGAAATTTTGACAAAATTAGTAATAAAAAAGTTATGATTAAAGGAAAACATTTTAAATTGATGTTTTATAAACTTTATGGAAAATAATTACAATAAAATATTTAAGTTAAGGTTAAATAGTAAAACCGTGAATAATTGTAATATTAGTTTATCTTTAATTATTTAAACTTTTTAATATTTATTGATAATAAAAATATTTTATTACATTTAATATTCTTTTATTTTAAAAATCTAATCTTAGTTTTTAATTAAAAAAAAGTTTCAGTTATACTATCATTGATCGATTTAATTGTGGCCAACTGTCCATCATTGAGAGCACCGCCTAACGGCTATTTGGACCGCAATTGTGGTACACGGGTTGGCAATACTTGTCGTATATATTGCAAGAAAAACTGTCAATTGATTGGCGACGCCGTTCATCATTGTCTGTCTAATAACACATGGAGTGGTACTCCAACACGCTGTGTGTCTAAACAATATCATCACAACCATCACCAACGGTGCCCTTATTTAAGTGCACCCGACAATGGTTATCAAGTGGGAGAGTGTCATAATAAAGGTAATGATTACCACACAACTCAAGTACTATAAGCTGTGATAAAAACAAATTCAATGATTATCTTATCTGAATTTGAACCCAAATAGCTGGCTGTGTCTGTGTGTTTGCCTGTAATAACGGCTATACACTTATGGGCTCATCTAAAGTGGTTTGTCAGCGCAACTGTCGTTGGTCTCCAAGACCTACCTGTGTGCTCACCACCACTACTACCCCATGCAAGACACCAACCACTGCAACGACAACTGAAGAGCTCGACGAACAGGTCTATTGCCCATCACTACCGGTCCCTACAAATGGTCTGATAAGAGGTAGCTGTCGCATTGCCCCTCCGGGTGCTGTTTGTAGGTTTGGTTGTAATGCCGGATATCAATTAGTAGGCGACTCGACTGCTGTTTGCAAAGCTAGTGGGAAGTGGACGTCAACAGGTGTCCACTGTATAGCCTCTCACACTAGATGTGCGACATTGCATCCACCAGATAATGGTGTCATAACTGGGTATTGTGCCCCAGGTATCCAATAGTTATTTTAATGACATCAATTTAAAACAATAATACAATAATAGTCACTTAATTACAGGCGTATCAGGAAATACATGTAATTTTTCGTGCAATAGTGGCTACCAATTGATGGGCTCATCATCGCTAACCTGTCAATCAAATGGTCATTGGTCTGGAGGGACACCAGTTTGCAGTTCAAACAGATAATTGAAAGCAATCAATATATTACAGTATATACTGTACAATACCAATGATGTAAAACTAATTGTACAAAAATGTTATCAAATATTATTATAGAAAATTTAGAAAAAATAAGTGTATAAAATGTGGTTCAGAAAAGCATTTAATAAAATTTAATTCAGAAAAGCATTCAAAGAAATTAATAAAATAAAACTAAATTTTGGCACTAAATTTGAATTTATATCTCTATATTACAAAAATTGATTGTCTTTATAGTAATTTATCAGATAATTAACAATATATTGATTTGAGCAAATACAGCAAAATTAATACATTTCTATATTAATTAATAACATTTAGATTAATATATTGATTTGTAATAAGTTATTTGATAATCCTATCGTCGGGTGGGAGCAGTCGACTGGATCTCAACGTCAGCGGGATTGGCGTTAGCAGTGCCCGGTTCGTTGGTGCGGACGGTGGCACGGAAACCGGCGCCGTCGGCAACGTACTCAACAACTCTCTGGCGACCATCGGGATCGACAAGACTGTATGAACCGGTGACGGATCCGCTACCATCGGCCTGCTCTTGACGGCTCTGTTGGGTTCCGTACTCATCGGTTGAACTGAAACCATAGGTATATGGCTATAATATAGAGTGAAATGAAATTTAAGATTATTAATAAATATATTTATATTTTTTTYATTTATATTTGTCGTTTAGTTGATATACCTGTGGTGGGTATGATTCCTCTCTCAGAATAGGCTGTGACAGAGCAATGGGAGCGGGACGGGCCAGGATAGCCTGTCTTTGCAGAGGAGCGGCAGCGATGGCAAAGTGTTGTGGGGCAGCAATATGTTGGATAGCGGGGGCGGCCACAGCAATTGGTGCTCTCAGAGCAATGTTTGGTCGGGCCAATGCAACACCCGATGGTCGGGTCAACTGAATGGTCTGCAATTGAGCGGCACTGGACGAGCCCAATGTGAGTGGACTGAATTGAAGTACCTGAGCCGTGGCACCGGCGACGATAGCCAACAAAGTAATGAACTGCAAAAAAAATTATCCGTTATATCACAAGAAAATAACACATTTTATCGTTAAATATAGAAATTTTTGAGTTTTGATGATTTTTAACGTTTACCTTAAACATTGTTTTTAGTTATTTTTACTGATTTTTCTTATCAGACTTGAAAGTGAAATYGAAAGTGATTTGAAATGAAGAGCAAAATCACAATTTATATGATTTTGGTTTTCATTGAAACCTAACGATAAACAAGTAGTTTTTGGGCATAAAAAACCATTTCTCTTATAAAAAGCCCATTGATTTGACAGTATTAACGAATAGGGGATGAGTCGACCTATAAAACGAAAAAAAAGAGAGATTTAGAGATGAGATCTCTTCGACAAATAATTTATTCACTTTTTAAGCGAAATAAAAAAAATAAATTCATTTTTGTGCAGTTATTTTCACTACAAAATTTCGTTTTTTTTAAATTAATTTTATTATACACTACATATAACACGCAATGAATAATAATTAGTTTAATATCAATGTGTTTTAATTTTTAAAATAACGGGTAAATTTAAAATTACAAGATCATTGAAAATTAAGCAACAATTTTTCAATTAAAAAAGGTTTATCTAATATATTTAAAACAAATGGTCTGATAGTTTGCAGATTAAAATACTGTAAAAGGTTGCGACGCGTCTACTATAATATATGGGCAAAAGTGTTAGACTTATTGCTGATATGACCCCAAAAATGCAATAATTGCAATGATATTTGTGATATTACTGATAATTGTGATATTATCATATCTAGTAATCTATAAATTATTTATATAACTGTATCGGTGGTAACAATAGTAGTCTAATATTTATTTTGTTTTAATTTAATTTCTTTAAATGTCTAAAAATTTTCTAATAATAAATTAAGAATTACAAAAAAACAAATATTTATTTATTATTATTATTTAATTAGTTCAGATCTAATTATGTCATAACAAAGAATTATTGTCATTGAGAATAATTACATTTAAAATTAGTTTTCATAATAATAATAATAATAATAATAAAAGTGAAAACGYTTTCAAATAAATTTATAGCCTAAAGTCACTGATTGTCCCAAAGACTGATAAATAGTTTGCATTTTATTTTTTTTATGATACATCCCTGACATCACTAACTGTAGAGACACTATAAATGATTGTAGGCTAAGGTTTTAACTATTATCTATAAAATTATATTTTTATGTACTCTATATCAAACATCTATCTGACTCTATGGGAGGCAATAGACTTAGTAAAAAGGGAGTGTAAATAATATTGTACACTATTAGTGACTTTTTAGTGACAAATTTTAAAAAGAAAATAAATAGATTTAGTAATTGATTGAAATAAAAAAAATAGACAAAAAAGAAATAGGAAGAGAAAGAAAAAAACTATTTGAATATTATTTATAACTAATAATTAAAATAACTTAAAAATGTAATCTAAAAATTAGTTTATAAATGTATGTGTTTGTGTGYTTGCAATTGACTTTAAATTAATTTAACAGTATTATATGTTATTTATATTAATATTATTTTTTTTATTTAATATTCATTTAATAAATAATTAATCAAATTTTTTTATGTGTCATACATTTTTAAATTTATATATATATATTAATATACTAATATATATAAGTTTTTTTGTATTTATTTTTTATGTTTTTTTTAATTTTTTATTCATTAATCATTACCGAATGTTTTTTGTTGTTTTACATTTTAAAATTTAGGATAATATAATAAGATTATCCATATAATTTTATAATTGATATTTACCAATTTTATAAAATTTATTTTATTAAAATCTTTAAATTTATTGAATTGTATGACCTCAAATAAAACAATTTTAGTATCATTTATGTTATTATTTGTATGATTATGTCTAGTATAAAAATTTTTAATTTATAAATATAGCTAAATGTGTTGTGCTTATAATATTTTGAAATAATATTTAATTTACAATAAAAATACACATAAAAAACTGAATTTTAAAATAGATGACAATTACTAATTCAAAATTTATAATGTAAAATATTAATAAATATAATTTAGAAATTTTACTAAAAGCTTTGTTATAAATCAACTTTTAATATTGAATAAAATAAAATGATAATCACTATAAAAATCTTATTTGTTTAAACATTTTAATAAAAAATATAAATACAATATTATAAAAAAATAAAATAATTTGCTTATTTTATAATTGAATTATAAACTAAATTTAAAAACTCAAAAAATAAAATACTAAATTATTGTCAAAAACTTAATTTCATGTTTTATCTAAATAACTATCAATCCGTAAAAAGTTTATATCCATATGTGTCTTAATCATGTAATTGTTTTTGAATGTATTTTATTTATTAAAAAACATTACAGTACTTAGTTTTTAATGTTTAAAATATTTTTTAATAAATCACAGTATATTGTTGTATATTTTAAATCTAAGTTTATAATTATAATATAATAGTTATYGTAAACAGTATAAATTTTTATATTGTAAATAATGGAAATCTTAATTGATTTATTTAAAACAATTGTATTAACTATGATATTAAAACAAAACATTTGTTAATAAAACTATTACAAAACAGTTGCAATTTGTTAATTATAATGTGTTCTAATTAAAAACTGTATATTTTTTGTTAATTGAATTTTTGTAAAAATTTCAATTTTTAATTCACTGTCATCTGAAAAATTAAATTATTTAATAATATAAATTCTTAACACATGAACTAAATCTTAGATTTTTTAAAAAAAGATAAGCTATGAGTAAATGTATGTCTTTTTACTACATATTTAATATTTATTTTGGTAATTATTAAGATTTCACAAACACACACACACACACACACACACACACACACACACACACACACACACACACACACACACACACACACACACACACACACACACACACACACACACACACACACACACATATATATATATATATATATATATATATATATATATATATACATACACATTAAAATATGATAAGACACATATTTTTTAGCAATCAAAAAATCCTTGATATATTATAATATGTATACAGTCGCCAAAAAATTTTATTATAACACTGTATCGAATAATAATCATTTAATTAATTTTTATGCAATTTATTTTAAATTTATAAATAAACTAGACTGTTATCAAAATCATCAATTTTGAACATTAATAAATTACAGATATTTTTAAAAATTTAAAATTTTAATATTTTTCTATTTCTTTCAAAAATGATCTTGTGACTTAACATAAATTATAATATTTTAATTTTATTTATATTATTTCAAAGTATTTTAAAGTATTTTATTCTTAACTATAATTCTCAAATCAATAAAACATAATTTAATATAAAACAAAAACAATATATAAAATAATTTCTATTTTCAAACAATAAGTACTATTTAGTGTAAATTATTACTAAAATTTAAATTAATAAAAACTGATTACCATAATTAATCAAAATATTTATTTATTTTAACTTTATTTTGAAAAGTGATAATTATAAATTGACCAAATATTTATATTATGAATTTTAGATATTAAATGTTAAATTTTTTAAAGTTTTGCACAATATATAATTTTATTATACATTGTATTTGATATTTCAATTGACATTAAAACAATAAAACTTTTATTAGTAATTACTATTAATAGAATAAGTATAAAATATTAGTATTTAATAATGTTTGAAAAATTTTCCCAATTTCGGGCTAAACATATATGCAATCTGAATAAAAAATATTCTAATAATCTCTATTATGTATAGATATTATATATATTTTTAGTTAATTTTATTAAAACAAGAATCAGGTATTAAATTTAATTTTAAATTTATTAGAATATCATTTACTAAATAAAATTATTTTTTCTTACTATTGTTTATTAAATTGTACATGTTAATTTCAAAATTAACTTATTTACTAATTAATTAATCTAAACTAATATGTATTCAAATTTAATTTTGTTCTAATTGTTATATTGTTTGATTAAATTGAAATTTTACATTTATATTATTTAGTTATTAAGTTATTTAAATACTAATGTTATTTATCAATACTTTTGTTTAAACTTTATATAACGTTAAATGTTTTTGTAATCAATATTATGTAATCACATTATTTTATGATTGATTTTTCATAATTTTTTTCACAATTGTTTTATTAGTTTCAGATATTATTTAACTAAAATTGTGTAAAATTAAAAGATTGTAGTCAAAAAAATTAGACATAATATAGATTAAAGTTGATTAAAGTTAATAAAGACTTAAAAAGATATTTATAAATGAAAGAAAATATTGTATAAAGGCTTATTTTTATATAATATAGTCATATATTTAATATGAGCTCATTATCCGATATCTGTAAAAATAGTTAAATAACTTCAAATGGATACCATAGTAATAATACTAACTTATAAAGAATCCTAACCTATAGTCAAATGTCATAAAAGTCTGAGACTATATCCGAAAGAATCGAAAAACACGTGAATTAAAACTTTTGGACGGATTCTGGAATTTTATGGCCATTCTGGTCGACGGCGACCACAATATCGGCTTTACTGACAAATGGTATACAAAACCATTAAATCTATTAAAACGGAACAACATTTAGGTTTCTCATACTGTTATCAATTCTAATGTTTTTTGCAATTAAATTATTTATTTAATTTTTACAAATAAAATAAAAGTTTCTGATTTCAAGTATTAACAAAATTGTATGATTTTCGTTGAATAAAAAAATAAATAATTGTAATTCAGTTATTTTTTACAACAACAAAAACAATTATAATTTGTCCATAAAATGCAAATTCAAAAACTATTAAATTTATATAAATATAACTCAATCTCCTTATAATTCTCGTTATACAGTATTATACTGTAGAGGTATAAAGTATTCATTATTACTAGAGTTCGGGAGAGAAATTCACTAAAAAATCTGTAATTTTCCCGAAAAATATAAAAAATATTTTATTTTCTCTCTCTTGATCCGTTAGAATGGGAAATATATTTTATATTATTACAAAAAATAGTACAAAAACTTAAATAGTTTGCAACAACAAAAATATTGAAATATCAAAAAAATATTTTCAATTCAATGAATTAATGAGACTATTTATAACTTAAAATACAGTTTATTATAATATTTGTTTTTCAAATATTATGATAAAATGTGTTGTTTATAATTTAATAGGTGGTACCAGAAGGAAATAAATTTCCTAAGAATTCCCAGAAAGTAGGAAACATAAGGTAATTTTGGAAAATAAACCGAGGGATTCAATCTGATCTAACCCTAAATATTAAACACAAAAAACTCATAATAGATCTCTTAATAAGGTTTGTGTTAATCTAATGTCTTACACGTGTCGTTGTTGTGCTCAAACTCAGTCAATTCAACCCAATCTCCCGGTCCAACAATACTACAGTAAATTTATAATATAATTGACATTATTTTAGTATTGATTTACACTGTATTTAGAATTTGCTTCAAAAGGATTCTTTGATTGAATTTCTATTAAATAAAACTTTTTGCTTACAATAGATGTCTGTAAAGTTGTATAAACTTTATTATTATATTTTGTATTATACATGTATAAAAACTTCAATAAGTTTGCAATAAATGACAGAAAATAATTTAGCTAATTATCATTAATATATTAGTAATTAGTTAATAATATTGTAAATATTTATGATATATCAATCTTTGACTTTGCAAAATATTATATTAACCTTTGAATAACTTATTTTAATAATTGCACAAAAAATTCATATTAACATTTTAATAGCATATTATAGTTAATTAAAATAAGTTTTTAAATGTTTTATTAAACATTTTATATCTATTAAATAAACTGTTAATTTTTTCATTTATGTTCTCAATTTAATTGCTGTGAATATATATTGTGTAGAAATTTTGATAATTAAATATTTAAATATATATATATATATAAATTATATTAATTGCAATTAAAAAATTGTGAAATATTATTGCAAAATATTCATAAATTTAATTTCTTGAGAAATAATTTTATATTATAATATAAATAAAAATATTTATTGTATTAAACATTTTGTAATGTATAATTTGTTTTTAATAGCTATTAATTTGTAAAAAATAAAATTAATTACAATATATCATAATTATCGAATTATTATCATTATTACTATATGTATAACACTTTTTTAATAAATTATTTAAATTTTTAGTTTAAAACATTAACTTTAATCACACTTTATATTATAATCTATTATTACATAAAATTAAATAAATTATTGGTGTCTCTAATTGTATACAACGGTGTATATAATTGTCATAAAGACATTGATGAATACAATTATTAATATAATTGTTTATTAAATAAATAATGCATCACAAAATGCCATGCATTTTTAAAAATGTCTAAAAATTATAAATGGTATTTAAATTAAACAAATGTGAAAATTGGTGAAGTGATAGTGCAATATAAATGATTATTAAAATAATGATTATAAAAAATTGAGAAATGAGATGCCTAAGAAATAGTTAATATACAAACAATTAATTATATACTGTATAAATATATAATATAAATTATTATGTGAAAGCCTATTATGTAGTGTTGTTATTAAAATTATAGTATCTTTTTTAATAAATACTATTTATAACAATAAACTCAAATAAATATGAGCTGATATGTATAAAAAATATATTCAACAATGAATATAATGAACACTGAAAAAATTATATAATAATATCATAAAAAAGTCAATTATTATAATAATTTTCAAATATTAAATATATAGATGGATTTTAAGCCATCATTATCATCTTTTTGAGACACTCGTCATCGGTGGTGGCAGAAGTGTCCACCACTTTGGCCTGTTTTTGGCGATTTCTGATATAAATACTAAAGTGTATTACAAGCAAAATTGAAAGACAGATCCCAACGCAGATCAGATTAAACCAGATAAGTATCAATGGATTGGCCTCAATATATTGGCCGACCAGTGATGGAGACACTGCTGCGGTCAGACCGCCGGCGAAAACAAATATCGATCCGATTCTGTTGGTTACACGAAATTGTTGTTCTGTTAAATAATAAACAATAATTTGTTAATAATATTCAGAATATTTTGGAAAAAAATTTCATTAATTATATATATATATATACCGAGGAAAGCGTAAACTGAAGCATAAACGGATGATAATCCGGCGCCCAGTATGATATTGCCCGTCCACATCATTACCATAGATGTATTGGCATAGACTACGAGAATCAACATACCGGCGATCATCAGAATATGGTTTGCATAGAGAATCACTTGTGGTGTTAGCCATAGGGACAGAGGTATCGACAATCCGCGGCCCACTGTAAAAGCTGCGGCGGCTCCGGAAGTCACCAAAGCAGCAGCCGATGGACTCATATTGAGGTCAGTGTTGACAGCAAATGTTGGCAGAAATTGTAGATGCATTTGCTCCATACCCACAAAAAATGTGAGAAACAATGCGCCCAATGATACCAACCATATAGTATTGAAAGAAGGAATGTTGGTTTTGATAAAATTTTTCAATTGTGATATTTTGTTGCCATCTAATTGTGCATCAAATTATATAAATGTATTAATATTTATGTTTTTCTTTATATATATATATATATATTTACTTTTAATGAGATCCTTATTATCATTGTTTGCAATTTTGTAAACAGTTTTCTCAACTGTTGGCGGTTCGTACTTCTTGTAAGCGTAGAGAACAAGTACGGCAGCGGCCGATGCTATTGTCATTGCGCCGGCAAACGCATAGGGAATATATATGAGAGTCGGGTTGGATCTGATCTCATCATCGGTTAAGAATTGTGTTATATTGACTCCAGTATTATTTGGATCAAAATCTTGTGTAGCACTGGTATTGATGTAATCTTCAATTTTTATATGATGTCCGATCATCACCTTTGAAGATAGGAAAGGTTCGCAAAGTAACGGTGCCACGAAAGAGCCCAAACCATAGGTAAAGTGCAGGGCCTGCATGTATGGACCACTTTGTTCGCCCCACATCTCCAGAATCCAGACATTAATGGCTGTGTCAAAGCTGCCAATGGAGAAGCCATTGATGGCGCCCAATGAGAACAGTTGGAACAGTGATGTGCAATGAGGCATCAGAAGAAGACTCACTCCCATCAATGACATGAAGAAGACAAAAGCCAACTGACGGTTGATGTAATTGAATAGAAATCCGCCTAAAAGTGCATTAAGTTTTGCGTTAACATTGATTTGACCCAATTTTTAACAGATCATCAGATTTATGTATTATGTGTTTTATATATACTATGTTATATAAAAACAATTACATAATGTTAGTATATGTTTTTGTGTGTAGTTGGTCTTAGACTTACTTAGACTGCCTAATGTATAACCGGCCGATCGGACCGTATATATGAAACATATTTTTTCAATTGTTGACCGAAACAGAGCCGATAGTTCAATAAGTGTGGGACCGACCACATAGAAGTTGACTGTAAAAAATTAACAAACAAAATACTTTATTACATAAATTATTACAACAAAATATTATATAATATAATCAGATAGTTATATAATAATTATATATATATATATATATATCTGGGGAGATATCGCATGTTATAACTTATAACTACTTATGTCATAGGTTTGAGTTTATTCCGGTATAAACCGGATTCAATTCTGGATGAAACCAGATAAATGAGAGAGTATGGTATATAGCACTCGTAGTTTTTACTATTACTCCTCAATACTATTGTGCATATACTACTACTACTACTAATACTTTATTTATATATTAATATATACAAACTGCTGGTTTCTAATCGATAAAAAAGTTTATTTAAAGACTTGAATGTATTGGACAATAAATGCCTTATATGACTCTGTATTTGACCCAACAATTTTTAATTATCATATACTGTATTTATTTATAGTACATTAGAATTAATCAAATTCAATGATCATTTATTTATTTTTATTAATTTTTTTTTTTTTTGATAATTTATTTGTAAATGACATAAACTATTTAATTCAACGCATAGTGTTTGGGAGTTATCAGAGGACAAACAGTCTGTCTATACATAACTTATACATTCAGTGTAAGTGTAGAATCGTATAGTGAATGACCTAAACATCTTATATGAATATTATTGATAATAAATTCTGTACTAATTATTATATAAATAGTTTATACAAAAATTATATATACAGTATATATATATATATATATATATATTATATCTATATATATATATATATTATATCTATATATGGATAGATAGATATAAGAATATGATAATTTTATATTATTGTATTCATTAGACTAAACAATTTAATAAATTTATAGGCCATTAAATAATTATAAAATTAAATTTAAATTATCATTAATTTTTTAACATAAGTAAATACTGTAGTAAATCTGAATAAATTGTTATTATAATAATTATATTGAAAGTTATTTTCAAAAAATCTTATAAACATAAGATAAAAACTTTCCAATTTACGTAAATAAATTTCCAATGAATAATAATCAAAATAGTAATTATAAATAAGGTTTTAAATAAAAATATTAAAAAGTGATGAATAAGAGCAACGACTAAATTATAAACAAAACTATTGGTAAACATCGGAGATATCAAGGATTTCTCTGAACAAGTGTCTTAAAAATATTTTTTGTTTATCTTTTTAGTAGTATTTCTATAGTATATAGCAGTTTGTATACAAACTGCTAATATTAAGTCATAGTATGCATCGATTACATCATATGATCACAGAGTGAAGTGAGAGAGCAATAGAGAGAGAGAGAGAGAGAGAGAGAGAAAGAGAGCACTTGAAACGTATGCTCTCTTTCACAGACATCTCTTGTTTCCCTCTGTTTATAAATAGGTATAAAAGCCTACTTTCTAAGAATCCATACAATTATATACAGTATTATATATATAATGTGATCATATGATGATTTAATATAAAAATAATATATTTTAGTAGGTTTTCTAATGATTTATTTGCCAAAACAGGTTGAATCCAGATCCTCAACAATGCACACAATAATTGACTGAATAATTTAGTTTGAAAATTATATTTATTAATAATTTATAATAAAAATTTCAAAAAAATAATAAATTTTTCAGTTAGCATGATCAAGCATAAAATCTACTAGGTCAATTAAATACAGTACATTCTAGTAGTAAATTTATATTATAAATATATCCCTTATATTATCGGTGTTTATTAAGAATACAATATTAATAATATATAATATAAAAAAATAAAAAACAATTAAAAATGATTTATAAATACCTCCGTAAAAGAAATAACAAGAAAAGAGTGCAAATGTTGTGATATATTTGAGTTTCAAAGACATATTGATATTGGTCTTCATTTTGCTGATCGATTGGTATTAGCGGTCAAAATAAATGATTTTATTTTGTTAAACAATTATTAAAATAAAACTTTTATTATTTGCTTGACTCTAACTGAGTAACAATTTAATTAAAGCAACAAAAAAGTTATTAAATATTTATATATTTTTTGCTGTTTTCACTATTACTCTCAAACACCAAACTGTCTGTGAGAGTGAACAGCGATTTTCAAAACTTTTATAGCAATTGATAAGCTTTTCATAAAACAAGAAGTTTGTTGTTAAGTGAGATTTGATTTCAAGTCATCGATAAGACTATACTGACTGATGTCATACATTCATATTTAATAGTAAAAATCGACAATTTATTTATAAATCAAAAAACAAAATTCAAATACACAACAATTAACAGAGCATATGATGTAAATATTTTTTTTAATAGATTTACTATATTTTTGTTATTGTAATGAATCGGCTCTTTTGGTTGTGTTGTTGTTAAAGTGATCCCGAGTTTATGAAATAACTATCCGTAAAGACATGAGTTTTATGTATTGAGAGAGAGAAAGAAAGAAAGAGAGTTCATAGGAGTTACCATTGATTTAGCTATATTTTCAAAGCCATAGATTTAGTTATATTATTGTTATTGTAGTTTCAGTGCGCTTTCGCCGTGTTATGCACTGCGCGGTCGACTTTTCCCATCCCTTAGAGTGTGTGTGTATGTAATGTTAGGCATACTATAGTCTATATATGAATTTCATACGGTATGAACTCTAGATTTTTTTTGGGTAAATCCCGACTCCTCTATCATTACAATGATAACACCTGCATATGTCTATTGGGTATACTATGTGTATGAGATGACATGCACTTTGAACTTTAAATACACATTATTTTATTGTTAGATTTTTTGTGTATGTAAACAATATTTAATATGTTTATCGCTTTTATAAACAAAAAATCCCGTTTTTTCAAAAATTTTATTGACCTATGAACTAATCACTGCCGGTCTATACAATGTGTGTTTGTATATATAAATAAATTATCTCTCAATAATATAATCAATTTGCCAATAATAGATACTATTGACTATCAATATTTTTTGATATTTATTTTTCACATAAAGATGTTTATTGTGTATCTTAAATAAAAATTTGTTGATAATATCATAGAGTATTTATTTTGATGACTATTTGTCTCACACACACACATATGACATGTAGTCATGCAGTCTAACAATTTCTCTCATTAATAATTAAATACAGCATTTACTGTATAATATAAATTTATATATAAAACTTATGTAAGCAAACATTTCATTTGAATTATTATTAGTTAAAATGTTTTTCATTCATTAATATGTTTGAAAATTGCGATTTTTTTGCTTATTTTAAACAGTACTCAATATATTGGGAAAGTGTTATTGAAAAACTTTTTGAGGACATAAAACAACATTTACACTAATATTATACAGTATTCAGTGAATACTATTCACACATAGTAACAGAGTGTATAACACGTTTCTTGATTCAAATCCAATTTTTATTTAATTAATATGATTATTGATTAATGAATATATAAATATTAATGTAATTTGTTTTAGACTAACTATCAATTTATTTATGCGGTATTTAAAACAATTGTTTTGCCAAAAAATATTTACCAAAGGAAAACTACTATTTATAATTAATTATAATAATTATTAGTCAAACATCAAATTAATTATTATTTTATTTAAAAATTTATTTATTTTTATTAAATACCAAATTAGCTAAGAGACAAATATAGTATAATTTATTTATTTATAAAAAACAATAGAAGTTTCAATGAAATTAGAAAGTAGAACAAATTTAAATATGTTTAACAAATTATTTGCAAATTATATTTAGCAAAAATGTTAATTTAGTAAAATTTACAAATAATTACTACTCATCATTAAATAGTTAATACTAAATGATATGTTTAATAATTTGTAATACAAGTTCAAATATTTTCTTTAATGTTTTAATAATATCTACAGTAATTGTCTACCAATACACACAATACCAATATTTTGTTTTATTACTAACTTGTTATTAATTATTTGGATTAATTTGATTTTTATTTAATATAAAAATTAAATAGTAATAGTCATTATTGTAAAACAATAAGTCATTAAAATATAGTATACATATTGGTAGTTTAATTTAGTTCAATATCAAATAATTATTATTAAATCAAAATTATTTACATAAACATTTTAAATGTACTAAACTTTTTATGAAACTTTTGACAACATTATATTATAAAAATTAAAAATTTATATCTAATTTATAGGTAATATAAAAAATAAAATAGACATACGATATGAAATTCATAGCCTATGACTACAGTATATTACTTACTACAGTATTTTATTTATTTATTTATTGAATATAGAGTCTACTGTAGATCAAAAAATTTTAGTTTTATTAAAAATTATATATATATTTCTAAAGTTATACTATTATTTTAATAGAAAATATCAATAATAGATAAACCCATTTCCCGAATGAACTAAATTTATCAAAAATATTATAAACTATATCATCAGGAATTGACGTCTATAAGAAAAATATAGTTTATACCATATTAGGAATATATTTATAATTTAAATTATAAATTATTATAAAAAAAACATTTGTCTTTTAATAAAAATCAGTGATTGACAGCGTGTTTACAGCAGTGGAGATACAAAATTGTATCAAATATCTAAGTTTTCAAATAAAAAAAATTATTTTTTTGAATAAAACAAATTAATTCATTGATAACTTATACTATATATCATTGATAACAAAGTAATTTTCCATAATGTTGTTTTTCAATAATAAACACACATAACATAAATCGTGAGATAAATATACAAATATATTGAGAATATATATATAATTTTGATTAATAAAAATCTCATCTCACTTTAATTACTTATATTATATATATATATATATTTRTATATTAAAAATCATTTCCGGAGCTTATAAATAAAATATTTGATTTTATATATCAAATAAATTTCATTATTTACGTATCATTGGGTAACCTTTGATTGACATCGGCTTTTCAGTTGATGTCAATGTATAAAATAAATAAAACTAAAAAAATAAAGTTTAAATTTGCTACTATCATGATATACTGTAGGCGACCACAAAAAAAATAAATCGGGTCAATGGCACAGTCCAGTGTACACGTGCAAGTGGTCTCATATGTTATGTATCAACAAAATAAAATTATCAAGCACCTGTACCAACCAGTACCTCGATTTAGATCATGTTTGGCATTGGCATTGGTATCAAATTAATAGTAAATATTTTTATGATACAATTTATGTGAAGTAAATATTTTAAAGTTAAATAGTAAAAATGTTAAAACTAACCCATATTTAGTTTGATAAATAATGTATTTACTTAATAATATTTGTGTAAATGTAATAAATAATTATATTTTATTATATTTATGTTCAAAAAAGTTTCCATTAAATTTATTTTTAAAAAACAAAAAATATTTTTTTTTGGTTATCAATTATAATCAACATTCATTTAGTATAAATATTGTTTAACGTATGAAATATAGGGTTATATAAATATTATATAATCATTTAAATTATGATTTAATAAAAATGTAAATTTGTTAATATATAATAACATTATAAACATTTTCATTATAATAATAGATAACAATTTATAACATAAAAATCAAAGTACATTAAATAGTTTTGTCAAAATAAATAGATATTTTTTTAGTTACATTTATGCAACACAATAATAAAATTGTTAAATTAAAAAATAATAATATGTTAAATCACATATAAATACAAAATTAATATTTATATTTAAAAAAAAACATAAGCAAAAACATTGGTATTATATTTAAGTAATTTAAAAGTCAAATATTAATACATTTATAATACAAAATAATATTAGATATCAATAAATTTGAAACTGAATAGTAATGTCACTTATTATTGAAATATTTGGCCAAAAGATAAGCTAAAACAATGGCCACCAAAATAGACAACAACTTTGTCTTCAATGACCAATTGTTTGTCCGCTGACCGCTGCTGTTGTCCGCCGAAGTCGTTGGCGACGCGTTTCGTTGTAGTTCGCGGTCCAGTTGGTCGTCGCTGTCGGCCATCAATTTGTCCATCTCTTCGGTCATCAAACGTTTCAATAGTCTTATATATAACTCACGGGTAGAGTCTGGTGAACAACAATAAAAAATCGGATTAATTGACAAAATATCGGGCAATAAATAAGTGGACAGACAATTAGCCACAAAAAAAACTTACCGACAATCGGTCCGACCGACTGTCCTCTCGATTCCAGTTCATAGCGAAGAGTGTCATCGTTTAAACAGTCGTTATCAGTCATGATTTGGACGGAAAAAATGTACCGAAAAAACTAGTGGTCACAAATCAATGTCAACCGTGATATACAAACACAACAACAAACTGTCAAAACGTTTGCAAAACAAATAATATTAATATTTTTATTATTTTATATTTGAATTGTGTTTACATTTACTGTTACACAACAATAGTGACACTCATTGACCGCTATTTAAACTAAATTACTAACAAAATAGTTGTTTTATTTGGATAATAGAGTGCACTGTCTCTATGTGTGTGTGTGTGTGTGTGTGTGTGTGTGTGTGTGTGTGTGTGTGTGTGTGTGTGTGTGTGTGTGTGTGTGTGTGTGTGTGTGTGTGTGTGTGTGTGTGTGTGTGTGTGTGTGTGTGTGTGTGTGTGTGTGTGTGTGTGTGTGTGTGTGTGTGTGTGTGTGTGTGTGTGTGTRGATGTAGTGATAAAATATTGATTTTTTAAATTTTATTATTTTAATTAAAAAATTTATCACACAATTTTGATTGCAATTTTATAATAAAAACTTATTTTTATTAATTAAATAATATTTCATATGTAGTTATTTTTCAGGAAATTATATTATGTAATATGTTTTCAAAGATTAGATAAGTATATAAATATTTTACTTATTTGACAATTTTAATAATAATATTGATTTGTAAAATCTTAGTAAATATCAATAAATAATTTTTTTTTGTGAAATATTATTTTGTAATAAAATTTATATGAATGGATATATTTATATTACAGTATATTAAGTGCATTTTGTACTGTTTGAATAAATTAATAAGAAATTGATTAAATATATATATATATGTTTTTCATTTAAATATTGAAATAACATTTCCATGTAAAAGCTTTTAGAAAAAAATTATATAAACAAATAGTAATAAACATCAATTAGAAAAAATCAAAATTATCATAAAATTGTTTGCAACCAAAAATTAGTGTTTGATTTATTAGAAAAATAAAATTATCAAATAAAGAGTGGTTTAATAATAGTATAAATAACTATTAGTTGTAAAATTAAATTTTTGAAATTAATTTATTTGAATGATTAGCTGTTGCTCTAAATTGTTTGCTTAAAATGTCAATTTCCTGTTATATTTAAATTGATTGCAATTTATTATTAAACTAAATATGACAACTAATATAATGATACCGTATTATGCATGCATAGCATGAAACCACTGTATTATTACTGTATATTAGAAACGTTAGAATATATATTTAAATTTTAATATGAATAAATGCTAAGTTAAATTAATTGTATCTTAAATCGTAAAATAAAGTTTCTATACGACAACATTACTGTTAAATAATTGTATTAAAATTTAATTAAACATATAAATATAAATTAGTTCATAATTTGTATTTATTTAAAAAATAATTAATAATTAAGCTTATATTATAGATAGAAAAATCTTATTATTATTGTCTTTAATATATAAAATTTACAAAAATTAATTACAAATGAACATATATTTAAACACAAATATACAATAGTGTGTAAAAGTATATTTTGTTATATAAAATAATAAAACCAACACTATTAATTTTTTTATAATTTTTATTTATTTTAACAAATTCATACAAAAACCTCCAAAAATATAAGATAAGAAAAACTCTTTATTATTCTATACACAAAAAAATATTATATTTATTTACATTTTTTTTAAATATAAAATTTATTTAGTAATTGTGAAAAAATCATGTGATAAAACTATAGATTGCTTTTATTTAATTGGTTGATTTCCAAATAAAAAAAAACTGTTGGCTTTGGTTTAGCCACAAAAAGGTAATCTCATTAATACTTTAGTGAACAAAACTGTCGATTGCATAGTAAAATGTCATAAAATTTTCCTTATATTAGATGTGATTTGATTTCTAAAATTAAGAAATATATATAGATTTATATGTTTATACATATGTATATATACTGTATTTATATATTGTATTAAGCAGTTTAACACTTTGAATATAACAGTGGAAAGGGAACAGAATTGATATTAGTTTAGGAAATGCAATACATTTTGATGACAATAATAATAATATTAAATAAGAGCCGTCTTTTTAATGATTAGTTTATATAAATTGGTAATTGAATCCAATCGTCGCGAGTGAAGGACATCTATCTGTTCTCTGCGTTACAGAGTATGACTACTGAGTGAGATATACATTATATAGAGGACTGTTAGGCATTACATGGCATTGCATACAACGATTATATCACACATATATTATGATATAACATGTGGTAGCACTCGATCTTCAACCAGTGATTATACAGTGAATGTTGTAAAAACCATAGCATTCAACACATTGAATACATACATCACATCACATATACATCAATCAATTTGTTGGCATTAATTAACTGATATTTCTGTAGTCAGTGTTGTTGTTGTGTGTGTGGGAACTATCCTTTCAGTGCATCGGTATAGCACTGGTTAGTGCATCTGTATCTCTGTGGTAGCTATGGCTCAGCATTTAGAAGCCAATAACACTCATAACTCATCCAAAGTGACCACAAATTCATTTATTAGTGAATCAAATGCCAAGAATATTAGTGATAACAAACCGGTTATCAAATACCGGGAACGGGAACAATGGGGCAATAAGTTTGAGTTCATACTGGCCCTCATGGCCTATGCCATCGGTTTAGGCAATGTTTGGCGATTTCCATACCTGTGCTATAAAAACGGTGGAGGTTTGTATTCATACGATTCTCTATAGAAATATTATATTTATTACAGTATGYCTTAATAATATTGATTGCATTTGTATGACATCAATATAAATGTGACCCTATTTTACGGATATAATCTATTTTAAGAAACTTAATATTATTTTGATAAACAAATAGCATTTTGTGCGCTATTTTTTAAAGTAATCGTTAATTTTTTTTATTGTTTACTGTTTAACAGATTATTATAATTACTTAGATTTATTCAATTATTTATTTAACTATATTTATGTGAAAAAATATTATATTATTGAATTACTCATTAATCTAATTTATAATTAATATTGAAATAACAATTAATATAAAAATTATTTAATTTTGAATATAAAGAATTTTTTATTGATTTATTGATAACAACTTAGTTTTTCTTATTTTTAAAAACTCACTAATATTGATATAAAATATTTATTTTTTATTTTCAATATATTAATAAAATAATAATTATCATTATAATTATTAAAGCAAATTCATGTAAATTTTTAATGTAAGTTAAAAAAAATGAAATAATTTAATTAAACACAAATATTTTTAATGCTCAATAAAATTATTTAGTTTATTTAAATAATATGATATTAAACAAATATCATTATTCTATATAATAAACTATACTCTAGTTAATAAAAATTATAATCCAATATTATTATTATATATTGTACTGTATTTACTCTTTGCTTAGCAAACAAATAGACAGTATTTTAGTATTGTTATTAACAATTTGTTATTAAAAGAGTTCAATAAAATAATGAAATAAAGACATATGATATTAATAGCAATATTATTATCACAAAAAAATATTACAGTTGATGGCAAATATTTAAAGTAATCTATTGATATAAAAAACGACTGTTTAAATGAAACAGTTAATATTATTTTGATTAATTTTAACTGTTTTTAATAGAGGAAATACTATACATTTATAATGTACTGTATAAATAAAATCTATGTTTGACATGAAATAAGGCATTAATTTATTTGTTAGTTTTTTATATATAAATWTATATATATATAATATACAGTATATCTTTGAAAACTACAAACATTAGATTTATTTATGATATTTATTATAGAGCTTTGTATTAGATTTATTGATTATTTTATATAAAAAATTGTTTAAGTTTTTTTTCAATTGATGTTTTACTAATTATTTACAAAATTATTATTTAAGGTATTCTGAAAAAATAATATTACAATAATAAGAATCTTCTGAATTAATTAAATAATATATTTATTTATTATTTATTTATAAAATTTTCTATTACCTACCAATGGTAGGCTACCATAAACTTTGACATTTAAAATAAAACAATTTTGTTTAAAAACATACCAGCAGTCAAATATTATTTATCTAATTAAACAAACAGATAATATATTTATATAACTTTAAAATTTTAATAAATTATAATTTATAATAATCTTTATATATTATAAAATATAATACCTTTACATTGGGTTTAATCGTCTTAAATATTCAAGAAATATCTTAAAATAGATTGTTGTTTAGATTTTATGTCTTATTTTTTTGACAATTTGCACACAATTTATACAGTATTATTAGATTGACTGTAATCTTATCATTAAAAATTATAATTAAAAACATTGTAATTGGTAAATGACAGCGTTTAAATCATCATCAATAATAATCATTAAAAAATCATAAATTATTAATAAACAAATTTCTCGTTAATTTCGATTTAATGATTAAACCTTTAAATCTTTATGTTTTATTAAAATACAGTATTACCTAAATGTTATAAACATTTTATTTTTATCGATTTATGAATTTGTTTTTCATAACCTTTATTATAAACACACACACATTAGAGATATAAATATAAAAAACTGTCAAAAGTTTATACTGTATTATATAATTAAAATAATAATACAGTACCTGTACGTGTTTTTTATAATAGTTTAAAAAGCAAAGAAATTTGTTTACAATATTAAATTATCATTTTTCTATATCAATATTATTGTATAGTAATATCTGGGAAAAAAATATTTGATTACATATACCTTGAACTTGATTAAAATCTCGTACATTCAATCGATAAAAGCGTATAAATATTATATGGAAACCGAGGTTTTAGTACCACGAAAAAGGCATTATATTTATACTGTAGTAAAGTATAGTATATTATATTATTATATACAGTATAATCAAAAATCAATGTTCAATGCATTTGACCCATTTTCATAGAGACTTATTGTTGATATAATCATTTAATATTAGAAAATACATCAATTAGCAGTTTGTTTAGATATTTACAGTATTTTGAAGTATATATAATAATAATAATAATAATAATTATATACAAATAATGCATTCAATTTTACATGTGTTTGTTAAATTCACGTGTGGTTGCCATATGTGACCACTATTTCTATATAAAAGATTAAATTTTTAAGTAGATATTAATAATTAATAATATTATTTTGATTAAATAGATATCAATACCTATGAGAGATGAATAAAAAATAGTTTACAAAATGATTTTATTGTATATAAAAGTATATAATATATTTGTATGTGACTATCTATTTAGCATATTAATGTGATATTTATCAATTAAATAATATTTATATCTTAGATCAAATTTGATTGAAATTTAATTAACATTGAGTTAATATTTTTTCACAATTTTTTTTTATCTCAAAGAATAATCGTAAAAATTTATCAACTTTAAAATGTCAATAAAAAATTATTGAAAATAATTATAAAAAATAATTAATAGCAATATGATAAAATTTTGGATAAACATAATAAATGTAAATGTAATAAATATAAAGTATTAAATACATCTAAATATAATTATAATTATTTACAAATAACATGTTCATGTAATTGTAGTGTCTATACATCTACATTAATGTAATAGTAAAATGATTATTATATTGTATAATAAAAATACGGAGAATTAGATTTATTTATAATAAAAGCATTGTTTTATCATCAATCTATCTTTTATGCTATTTTAGTACAATTTTTTAGCAATACTGCAAACAGTATTTTTTCAATGATAATAAAAAATATTTTATACTGTATTTTATGAAATACTAAATTCAAATCTAATGAGATTCTTTACATCATTGTAAATGTATAAATAGATTTGCATACCAAAGTAAATCAAACTAAAATAAAAGATATAATAATTTGAAAAGTTTTTATTAAAATATATAAAAATAATATACCTTTATATACTTTTGTATTTATTTCAAATTGAATTGTATTTAGTATTATGATATTATTATATACAATAATAACAAAATATAATAATTTTATTCAATAACTGATACATTCAACATTTAAATGTAAAACATATTAAAAGATGACTTTTTTTTTAAAATTATTTTTATGTTATTAAAAACATATAAATTTTTAGTAAATCATCTAAAATAGTCYAAAAAAATATAAGTTAAATATAACTATTTATAGTTTTTATTTTATCTAAATGTCAACCTAAATGTCAAACCAAAAAAAATTAATTTTTAAAATTAACATAATTTCTATAATACTTAATATTATTAATGATAAAAATTAAATTTGTCAAATTTTAGGTGCATTTTTTGTGCCATATTTTATATTCCTATTTTGTGGAGGCATTCCCATATTGTTTCTGGAGGTAGCAATTGGTCAATATTTTCGTAATGGTGGTATATCTGTCTGGCAATTGATTTGTCCCTTTTTTAAAGGGATCGGCATCGGGACATTGATGGTCAACTTTATACTCAACGTATACTATATAATTATCATCAGTTGGGCACTGCTGTATCTGTACTACTCGTTTGCGTGGGTACTTCCGTGGTCTACGTGTGACAATGCCTGGAATACGGCCCGATGTTGGTCAGCCAAAAGTAACCGAACCGCCGATGAAAATTCAGTTAATTCTGTTATTGAATTTTGGGAAAGAAAAATACTACAGGTTTTTATTTTATTAAAAATAAAAACATTTACATTATTATAAAATTATTAACAAAATACAGTAATTAAATTCAAGACTAAAGCATATACTATAAATAAATTATGAAAATTGCAGTTTTCTCAGACTATTAATAATAATTTATAATAATATCACATTACTTAAAAAATATTAAAGTTTAACTCTGTTTTTAATTAAACAATATTTTTTTAAGAAAAAGAGATTTATTTATATTATTAATGTTTAACTTATATGAAGATAAGCGATGGTGTCGACCATCCGGATGGTGTGCAGCCCGAGTTGGCCATCACTTTGGCCATCGCTTGGATTCTCTGTTTTTTCTGCATCTGGAGAGGCATCAAATCAACCGGAAAAGCTGTGTACGTGACGGCCATATTTCCCTATTTTGTTATGACTGCACTGTTTATCCGTGGCATAACACTTCCCGGTGCCAGTGAAGGTATCAAATTTTATTTGCTGCCCGACATGAGCCGTCTGAGTGACCCACAGGTGTGGATGGATGCGGGAACTCAGATATTCTTCTCGTATGCAATTGCTTTGGGATGTATGACAGCACTCGGCAGTTATAATAAGTTTAATAATAATTTTTATCAGTAAGTTATTAATGAAATTATTTATTTATTAAAATTATTAGTTAAAGATAATTTATTTTTCTTATATTAAACTATTTTATAGTCAATTATTTTTCTTGACGGCTATGAACTCTGGGACATCATTTTATGCAGGTTTTGCCATATTCTCTGTACTGGGATTTATGGCCCACGAACAGGGACTCAGTGTTAGTGAAGTGGCCGAATCGGGTCCGGGATTGGCGTTCATAGCCTATCCTAGAGCTGTGGCCCAAATGCCCGGATCTACTATATGGGCCGTTATGTTCTTTGTAATGGTTTTGCTGTTAGGTATGGGCAGTCAGTTTGTCGGTGTCGAAGGATTTATTACAGCTGTTGTGGACGTATTTCCCGGTTATTTACGTGTCGGAAGACGACGGGAATGGTTTATATTGGCCACATGTATTGTCTCATATTTGATTGGACTGTTAATGGTTACCAGAGTCAGTAATATTTAAATTTTAAATATAAATCTAATACTTATAACTAATAGTTTTTATTATTATTATTATTATGTCATATGGATAGGGAGGTATGTATGTTTTCCAATTGTTCGACTACTACGGTGCGTCGGGAATGGTATTGTTGTGGTTCTGTTTCTTCGAGGCCGTTGTTGTCGGTTGGATATATGGTATGACTCGCACCCACTAAAAAAAGACTACTAAAAAAAGTCATATTTTTTTACAAATTTGTTCCTTTTTTTAGGTGCCGATCGGTTATATAAAAATATCGAGGAAATGATTGGCTTCCGTATGTTTATATGGTTCAAACTGTGCTGGAAGTATTTCACACCGTTACTAACAGCCGGCACTTTTCTATTTTATGCCACCACTTACAAGCCTACTAAGTAGGGGACAAATAAACTTTATAATAAATATCTATTAAAATTAATTTTATTAATTACTGTTATCAATAATTGCAGGTATAATAACGTATATGAATATCCATTGTGGGCCTCAATGTGTGGCTGGAGTCTAGCCATTGTTTCGATGGTAATGTTACCCCTTTATTGCATCTATATTTGGTGGACCACACCATATACATCAAATGTATGCCAAACTAATCATTATTATGTCATCAAATATTGATATTAACCATTGATTTGTTTGTTTTTTTTCTCTTAAATTATTACAGAAATTACAAAACCTATTCACACCAACTGAAAGTCCATATTATGATAAAGAGATCAATCAAACTGAACACAGAATAGCGGAAAATTCGTTATAAAATAAAATATATATTTTATATATAAATTAATGTTAATTATATGTCAATCATTACAACTAAACTGCAATCGACATTATTGTACATTTTGTAATTGACTCCTAACACATATACATACATTTATAATAATGTTATCCCTATTTTTTCATATAATTATATGAATTTAATGTTTTTTATATTTGTAATTTTATGCTCACACTATAAAATTATTATAATTATTATTTTGAGAAATAAAATTATTTTATATTGTAATTAACGTTATTTAGTTTAGAAATAGAGTGATATTTTTTCACAATTTATATATTTTTATCCAATTATTTTACAATTCAAAAAATGATTGACTGATTAACTGAAATAAATTTTGCATGGTCATTTTCTTTTTTAAAAAATAATATCATACGAATAGGAAAATTATTACTTTATTTTAATAAAAATTTTACTTTATAATTAACTTTGAAATTAAACATCAAAGTTATTATAAATATTAACTTCAAGTTTGTCATAATATTGAGTAACTATTCATAATAATTTTTTTATTTAGTTATTTAATAGTATTATTATTACAAAATATCATTTATTCATTTATATGCAAATCAATTATATTGTATTATACAAGAAAAAACAATTAACTAAAAAAATTAAAATTAAACTTCTTATGAATTGATTGTTTTTTAAAATATTCACATAATTAATACATTGGAAATTGACAATAAAAACTAATTTTAAATATTCAATAATTTACAAATACATCATATTTCAATGTATTTGAAATATTAATAAGTTTTAAAATAATTTATTCAATGACTTTCACATAAAAATTGTTGTTTTTGTTTGCTTATAGTTAGACTTAGATATTGAAATAATTTATTGTAGCCAATTAAAAATTATTTACGGTAATTATATATTACAAACTATTTGAAAATTTGTATATATTTTTATATATATAAAAAAAATCACACATACTTTTTCATCTAAAAATAATTATGTAGTGATTGAGCAAAATATTTTGAGTCATCCTTTAACAAGTCTATATTATTATTATTAAATTAAATTTATCATAATTATTATTATTATTGAAAAATATATAATTAATATTATTTTATTTAACAATTATTATAAAACTAAAATCAAACAAAAATTGATGTGAAATCAAATCACATTCATTAACCAAAAATAATTTTTCAATATTACTGTGACTTTACAGTTGGTTTACAATTATTATTATTATTAAACGTCTCTAACGTTGCACTTGATATCGACATCTTTAGGAACTGTGGACTCTCTTTACTATAGCTTTTCCATTGATCATCCGTTTCCGATAAATCACTAAATTTTATTTTTTAAAAAATAATAATAACGATAATGAATATCTTTTTTTTCTAAAAATATAAATATTATTAATATATTCAAATAATAAGTATTTTTGTTATTTGTTGTTATCTTTAGTAAAAATCTTTATTTTTAGCAATAATTGCAATCATATTTTATATATAATCAAAATTTTTGTGGTCACCAACTATAAGTAGGGCACCGCATAAATTAATTTCTTATTTTACAACAACTAATATCTCCAGTATAATATATGTTGTGTGTATTGCTATTACAAATAGCAATTTTTGCAATTATTTTATCTATAAAAACTATGTTTAAAACAAACAATTTAAGCCCCGGGTGTCTAAAAATCAAATCAAATTAACTTAATTGGAGCGCCGGCTAATCCAATTCAATAATAACTATAATAATATTTATAATAATAAATAACAATAAAATATAAATTACTAATCTTAATAAATCAAAATTTGATCGATAATTATATTGAGTTTTTATAAAAAATAATAATAAATATTTTTGCTAATTATTATTGTTTTTTTGTGCTGTAGTAAAGTGTTTGTAAAACAAGTGATTTTTTCCTTAAAAAATAGTAAACCACTTATTTAAAAGAGTTAAATAATAATGATTAATAAAAAATTAATGACAAACATTGAAGATAACAAATTTGAATAAATAAATCTTCAATTAAGCAAATAAAATCAATAATCACAGAAACAATATTAATAAATCAATTCAATAACAAATAAAATAAAATAAAATAAAAACACAAAAATATTTCAATACAAACCCATTTGTGGCAAATTGGGCCCAATTTTTCATAACTCTTTTGCTGTATCTGATCTCATCCGAGTCGTACAGATTCTTATGTCTGATTGGATATCCCAATGCAAAGACAATCTCGTCGTGATGGGAGGAAAACTCGTTTAACTCATAGATATATACGGTTCGGTTACTGTCGACCAACTGGTCAGCAAAYCTCAACATTGGACACAACACTCGAGACGACATTTCGTCGGTTTCTCTTTTTCTTCGCCTTCGCTTTTCTTCAGTTTCATCACCTGACTCTTCATCTCCACCCTCGGGCTCTGTCTCTGCTTCTTCACCCGACCCTTCCTTCTCTTCTTTTTCTGTCTCGTCTTTTTCTTCTTTTTCTTCTTTATCTTCTTTTACTTCTACTTCTTCCTTTTCTGTAGTTTTTTCCAAAGTTGAGCTCTCAGTGGAAGATGAAAGTGGTTTTTCTGTAGTCGTTGTTGGCTCTGATGTAGTTGTGGTACTCATGGGTGTAGTAGAAGTAGTTGTTGTTGTCGTCGTAGGAGAAGCAGTTGTTGTTGTAGTCGTCGTAGGAGAAGTAGTTGTAGGGGTAGTGGTAGTTATAGGAGCAGCTGTTGTAGTGGTGGTGGTTGTTGTGGATGTTGTGGTACTTGTTGTTGTTGTTGACGGAATTGGTGTTTCATTTGTTGTACTCGAAGTCGCCGTCGATGTAATTGTTAATATGGGTTTAGATGTTGGTCTTTCAACTGGAACTGATTCTTCTTTTTCAACTTCACTGTTTCCATCACTTTCTGAATCACTTTCCTCTCCTTCTTCTTCATCTGATGTTTTCTCTTCAGTTTCATCTTCTTTATCATTAGCCTTTGCTTTTCTTTCACTTTTATTATCACTACTATCTTCTCCATTGCCATCGTTGGCAGCTTCCTCTGCATTTCTCAAAGTAGTCAAAAACAAAGAGTCATCTTCAGAATTGATTCCAAAAATAAAATCTATTTGAAAATCAAACGCTTCTTTAGTATCCATCGGATATGTGGCCACAAAATCTGATGGTATTAGTGGTCCAAAAGCCACGGGATTGTCTTCGAGTATCTCCTGTTGTATCTCAAGAAGTCGGTCGATATTAATTGTTTTGATACACTCCTTAAGTTTGGGCGCATCGGCGCAATCAATCTCTTCGGCAAACTTCTTGGAAAACTTCAATGTTTGCGAATATAGTTCTCTGTTAAACAGTAAACCAAATCCCTGAAGAATAGTTCGCTGAAACAAGAATTTGCTCTCTGATGTCATCATATGAAGACCGGCTGAGACGGCGCCTAAAAATTATATAAAATATAACCATTTGTTTATAAGGAATGTCCGATACATATGACTTATTATTTTTTAAAACTACCGGATCCGTGACCAACAACAGTAATCAGGTCCTGATCGCCGCCAAATTTGTTAATATTTGTATGAATCCATTTGAGTGCTTCTCTCTGATCATATAAACCCATATTTCCTTTCGGTTCCTTTCCATCAATAGCCATAAACCCGAATATACCCAATCGGTACTGAATGGTCACCACAACGACATCTTGTTGTGCGGCTAACGCCACACCATCTAACTCCTCGGTGGCCACACCTCCGTACGCAAAAGCGCCGCCGTGTATATAGACAATGACCGGCAGAAACTGTTCCTCCTGTTTGGGCGCCCATATGTTCAGATACAGACAGTCCTCACTGGCCGTGGCATTCAAAAAACGAAAGGCCGATAAAACCAGTGGTGAATCAGTCTGTCATGTGTTTGAAACCAAAAAAAAAGATATTTATGAAATTAATTTTAAAAATATATAAAAACAATAATTGTTTTTTGAATAATGTATGAGATATATGATATAATATTTTTTAATTAATTATTATTATTATTATTCAATTATTCATTCAGTCATTCATTCAATTGTAGGTTTTACTTAAAAAACCACTAAATGCTTATCAATCAAAATCTATAGGCTATTTTATATTTTGTTTTATTTTAGACACCAATATGACCTTGATAAAAATCAAATAGTAAGTTTATTTTTTTAAAAAACATAATATTATTATACAAGCAATTTTTTATCAATTATCATAACTATCTAAATGTCTATTAAATTAACCAGCAATAAGCAAATAATGATTTTTCAATTACTTTATTAGTTTTCCCTTGAATATAATGATATCCAAGCAATAAACAAATTAATATACTGTAAATGTTTGGTATAAGTAATATATATATATTTATAAACTTTTACATAGTTACATTACAATAGTAATTGAATAAATTATTTTTTTTATATAAATATAATATATACTATTAATAAATTATAATAAAAAAATTTTTTTATAACTTAAGGACTCATAAACGGACTTCAACTTGAAAATTATTTTCACTACTATTAACAATAATATTTTTTATTTGTTTTTTTCAATTTATTAATTCGATAATAACTATGTACTATACATTGTATGTAATGATAGAGAACATTATATAATGTATATATATATTATTAATTTAATATTAAGAAATATAGTAATCGTATTTACATTACGATACTAATGTAATAAATAGAAAACAACAATAAAAAAAATATTTAAAGTAATGGGAAATCCAAAGTCCACAAAATTGCTCCAAAAAAAACTGATAGCCAAAGACTTTTGAACTCAAAAAATAGTCTAAGATTTATATATATAGCGTATAGTCATGTAATCAGTATTTTCAATGAATAATAATAATAATACTATTTTTCCTGTTTTGCTTAAACCTGACATTTAGTGATTTTGTGTCTATGAGAGTGAATGAATCGCTTCAATTGCATAATCAATGATCAGGTATATACTAAGTGTATATTATGTATATATTATTGATAGGGACTGTCACTCAATGAACCCGATATCTATGCTAACACTCCCATCAAAGTATAAGTTTCTATTTCTGTATATATATTTTATATGATATATAAATATATACTGTATTAAAAAAATATATTTCAATGATAATCATTTCAGCTATCGATGCAAACAACCCATCATTTGAATCGATTATAGACAAAGACTAATCTCAAAATACTTTATAATACTGTAATAAAAGTATTATTATTATTATTATTTATAACTATTTTTAATATATAATAAACAAGACATTAAATATTATGCTGATTTTTGATAATATTTATTTTAAAGATTTTTTAAAAACATTAACTCTATAATTGATGACAATATTATTTTAAATAATACTAATATTTTTCTATTTCAACATCAAATTAATAACAATAACTAACAAAAAAAATGTAAATAAATGACAAAATAGATTTAAATGTAAGATAACAAAAAAATGTTTTTATGTAACATTATTATTTTTTATTATTTAATATACTTATTACAAAATGCTATTGTATTAAAATAATGACAAACATAATAACAATACAATTTTCATTTGCAGTAATATTAACATTAGATAAGCACTTAACATGAAACAAGTTTTTGCTTGTTTATCATAATTTTACTTACTTTCTAAATAAATAATAAACAAATATAATTATTATTAATACAATAATAATACTATAACCTAAACCTAAAATTATATATATAAGCAATCACTTAAGTTAAATGTTAATGACTAGAAAACAATTAAATATAATAATTTTGTTTTTCAAATCAATTATTTGTTATTTTCGCAAAAATCAATTACTTGTCTGTTTATGTGATTGTGTTTTGTGATTATTATATTTATTAAGGAAAAATAGTAGAGTTTAATATATGATATATACACACAAATAAAATATTAGTTTATATCTAAACACACATATATTAATTTGCAAATAATAATTAATTTTTCTCTTTTAAACACTTAACTAAATAGACTGCATTTTTTGGTATAATTAAGTTAGTCGATAGTAATTATAATTAAATTATTCCATATATTATTAGTATTAAATGTTTGAAAATTTATCATATAATGGTTCTGCACTATTAAGTACTTTCAAGTTAAGGATATATAGTATATGATTGTATTTTTGATAAAAATTAATTCAATAAAAAAATATTTTGTTTAATTTTTTTAATGATATTCTTCTTTCATTAATATGATTATTAATATATTTATATATAAAGTTATATAAATATATATAAATTATACTTAAAAATCTTTCTCTCTTTAACTCTTTAAACACTTCAAGGCTTATTACTCTATGATAGCATTGATTTTATGTTTATTTTTATTATTAATTTATAAAATTATAAAATTATAAATATTAATTATATGATACTACATGTATTGTATTCATTATTTTTCTTAATTTATAGCTGAAAATAAACGTTAAAATAATAAATTATATAAAAATTAAAAGTTTATTTTAGCGAAATTTTTTTGGCAACAATTAAAATGATGACACTATAGTTTAATTAGAAATCATTAACTTATTTAAATGAAAAAATAAATGACTAAATATTTCTATAAAAAAAATTGTGGCAAAAATTCAAAGGAAACCATACATAGACTAAATTTTTAAAAAAATTAATTTTTACAAATAACTTGTTGTTGTTATTGAGTTTAATTTAATAATAAATATTTATATATATAGTTATATACAGTTTATTGATAATTGTCTACACTATACACACATATAATTTTCTAACCTATTTCTCGAGGCTCTATCGGAAACCCATACAAACATAGAGTACATAAACAACTTCACGACTTAAGGTATATTAAATAGTATTTGCTTTTATTTATATTGTTGTTTTGAAACCACTTTATTATTATTAGGTATTAGTATTTTTTTAAATTTTATTACTATTAAGTATAGTTCAGTTTATTATACTATAAATATATTTCCAATTAGAAGCCAACAGAAAATTTATTTTTTAAATATTAAAATCTTAGAAAATATATTGTTTTAATAGAAAATAATTAGAAATAAAAAATACTTATAAATATTTAAGTATTTATATATATTTAAATTAAGAAAAAAAACTATTTTTATACTATATTTATAAATACTTTATTAGATGTTATTTTTGGAAAACACCTAATAATATAATTCCTAAAAATTCTTTAAATGCTAATAAAAAATATACCTATTTTTGTAAAATATTATGACAAACAATTTGATTGCATTTTAAATGAAATATATAAATTTTGATAATTGGTATTTATTTCTAAAAATATTTATTTTAAATCATTTTTGAATTTTCTATAAAAGTGTCAATTAATATTTAGTGAATAAATTATGTTCTCGTAATATATATTTATTTATATAAATTTAGTTTATATTTCTATTTTGTATAGAAATACAAAGATTTAAAAAATATAATAATTTCAATAATTTATTATTCAATCGTAAAACATTTTTATTTGTAAAAAAAGGTAATAATTTAAAGTATTTTTTGAGAAAATTGACGCCGACTTTGATTGAAAAAAATCATAATTTTTAAACATTTGGTTGAGTTTCAAGTTTTTCTTTCAACAGTCTAAATCAATGGCTTATTTTCCTTTAATAAATAAATAAATATATTTATTTATATATAAGTGCATATATGTCGTATATATAAATATATAGTGTATATATTGGGTGAAAAATTTAAATATTTTTTTATAGTTTTAAACCGTCACTCCCAATATATATAATATAGATATTATATTTTTGAAACTTTGTAATAATTTTGAAATTTATTTTTTACATATTTTTGTCTCTGTATGTAACAGTTTCAGTGATTCAAAGATATGTTAATCTAATTTACGATATAATAAATGTATTTTTAAATAAATAACATTATCTTTTTGAGTAACTGCTTAAATAACTTGTTTAAATGATGATGATATCATATTAAAATAAACTTAAACTATATGGTTACTTAATAACGATATATTAAAAATACAAAACACATTTCATACAAAAATTTTATGATAACTGTTTGGTTAAATCGTGTTAACCATCAAATAACATGTGATCTTTTTAACGTGAATTGAAATAATTTAATTATATATTATATAAATATAAATTGCTATTCATTTTATAATATTCAATGGTAATACTTTTTCACACAATTTTTTAAAAATTATCTGAAAAAGACATACATATAAAGTAATATATTTATTACATAACATATATAATTGTCAACAATAAGTTTTTATTGTATTACTAGACATAAAAATATATTCACAAAAAAAATTTTAAGCACATTATCATATAACAAAACTCTAGAAATCATTAAAATTAATGTCCATGACTTTAATCAAACATAACAAAAAAATAGTTTAATTGTTATTATTTTGTCCAATTTTAATCCATATTTACGATCTATTATTTATAAATTAATATTTTATAGAAAAAACTATTTTTTTTGTTCAAATGACAAACTTTTATATAAATTATATACAGTATTATATCGCAATAAATTACTTAATGTATATTTAATATTTAATTTTTGAAGTTGAACTTTATAAATATTTCATTGCTTAGAGAAAGAGTGAGTGAGTGAGTGAGTGAGTGAGTGAGTGAGTGAGTGAGTGAGAGAGAGAGAGAGGAAGAGAGAGAGAGAGAGAGAGAGAAAGAGAGAGAAAAAACAAGTGAGAGGAGAGAGAGAGAGCACCTACAGTAGTGCTTAGTCTAGATTTCATAATTTTTAAAATAATCCAAATCTTTCCTCATTTCCTCGTTTTTCAATAGTTTTTCAAAAATACATTTCATTTTTAATTGAGTCCGAAGTGAAACCACAAAATTACTTATCAATTTCATCATAAGTTTCAACATATAAACTGCTATTAAAACTATATAATTATCGCACATTTAGTTTTAACTCTTTTTTTAAAAGATAAATATATGACATAATCTCAAATTATTAAGTGATTAAAACACTTAAATTTGTCGGCAATTACCTGAAGACAAGAGGCCGGGTGTTGAAGTGCATCGCGAGTTTCATCCCATTTGCCAATTGGTTGTGTCCTCTCAAATCTCAGGGCACCGATGGGTGGTTTACCGTACGGAATGGCCAGAAACGTGTTGACACTTTTGTTATTAAACACTAATTTTTGGCCTCTAATAGCTCCCGACTCGGTCTCAATCGTCACATACTCTTTCGGTCCCTCTTTTACCGCAATTTTGGCTTCACTTCTATGAGCTGCGGGCCCACCGCCTGACCTGTTGACGACACCGTCGGTAATATTTTGATCACTTTTATCATTATTAAAACTATTGAACGCCAGACTCACGATAACCAATAATATCACTAAAACACCGGCAATATAGTAGTATTTACGCTTCGCTTGATTTTTAGTCTTAAATGTTGTCATTGTCTTTGTTTAAATGATATGATTTTGTTTAGGTTTATGACAACAATTGCTCAACAAATTTGGCGAAACACCTCAACAATTATATGAACATTAAAAAGTTTTGACACAATAATTAAGCAAAAAATAGCACACTTTCTCTCCAAAAACAAAAATATAAAGTCATATAAAACTTGGTTTTTAAAGAAAGTTATAAAAAATGATAAAAATATTAGAAAAATTTATTTATATTTCATTAGAAATTAAATAATTGATTATTTTTTACAAATAAAATATAACTTTTTAATACATAAAAACAATAAATAACAATAAGACAATGTGAATAACTTTTAGATGATTTTTTTAAATATAAAAACACTACAATATTACTTGTATAGCGTGTATTGTATATGTGTTGTTGTTTTATATATAAGCACAAACTTAATGACTGCTTTCACCGATTTTTAAGATTAAAGTACTACTTATTGAATGACAAAAAACGTGAATCAAAGCTCCGGTAAGTTTTTTTTCTAGGGAGAGGGAGATTGACTAACGAGATAGAGATTTAGGAGAAAGTTTTTTAGGGGAAAGTGTTTCGAGTTTATCGAAAGCAGGGTTTGCCTTAAGACATAGTTGTTTGTAAGCACAGGGAGTATTTAGGCATCTCATTCACCATTTGCTACAAACTGGAACTCCTATTTTATTCCGATGCTGTGAAAAGGCAATTCAAGGGCAGTCCCGGCTCTCTCTCTCTCTCTCTCTCTCTCTCTTCTGGTATCTTATAATATGTTGAGTCCAGTGAGAGTCTAGTTATTGCTTAATCTTAATTGCAATTATAATTTTATACATAATTTGATTTTTATTTTCTCTATAAAAATTCAAAAGAAAATTACTAATCATATAATTTAAAACCAAACTGAAAACAGTCAGTCAGTTAGTCAGTCCAAACCCATTTGGGATATTAATAATAATAATAATTTTACTGTATTTTCATATTTGGCAACAATAATATGCTAATAATTATAATCATAAAAATACATCTCATAAGACACTGGGTATATAAATCGTGACAAAAATTATAAATTGTTTTTTTTCACTAAACATATAAGTTATCATTAAGTTTATTACCAACACTGGAAATTGATGATAGGTAATTGATCATGTATCAAAAAAATTAATTTTATGTTTTGACTAATAAAAATATATTATATGGTTATGTCTTTTAAAACAAAAACATAATGATTTTACACTAATTTGTTAAAATAAAAGTTATTACCCCTTTTTAAAATATAATAACAATAATACTGTAATAACATATAAAATAATAATAGTATATAAAATTAACATTTAAATGTCAAAGAATTGTAGAAATAATAAAAACAAAATATCAATATACTTGTATATAACAAAAAATTATTTTATTTTGTTTACAATTTATTTTAAAAGTGTATACTATAAGTATATACAGTATATAAATTTATATATCTGTGTGTGTGTGTGTTATTTGTAATTAAACTTTATATTTAATTAAATTTATCAAATATTTTTCTAGTCATTAAACTTTTGTTCCGATTTATTACTGTTAACTATAGTTATGTCCACATATTTTTGCAATTCAGTGTTCATTTAGCTATAGTCAGGTTAGTTATCCGAAATATTTTTTTTTAATTTTCATTAGAGATTGAAAGTCAAGTGCCCTTTCATAGGACTCCTTAGGGGCAGCAAAAAAATACGGGATAGCCTTCGGGTCAGACAACTGAGTCATTACTTTAAGTTTATTATTATTATTATTAAATAAATTTTTTTAATGAAACAACCGCTAAATCAGTACTTGAATGCAAAACATAACAACATTAATGGTTTCAAATGTTTTTTGAGCCCACTTTAGGCTTATTTTTTTAAATATATATACAGTATTTTAATGTGTGCATTGATTTTTATTGGCAATAAATTTTATTTTATTTATATAATACATTAAACTCTAACTTAATTTAATATGATAATCTATACATTATTGGGAGATTATTTTATTTTCTTAATATTAAAAAAATAAATAGTTTTTTTTGCTTCATTGAGAGATAAAATACACTAAACAATGAGATTGTCTATCATTTATCAAACCATATAAGTCGCACCTAATAGTATTACTGTATATTAAATACAATATTTATATATTAATATATATATTGTAGTCTACTATAAAGTACTATATTATATATATGATATATAAGTTTGGGAGTAGTGAAGTAAACAAAAAAAAGTGTGAAAAAATATTTTCTAATAATTGTTTTTGAAAAAAGACTAACTTAATTGAATTTATTATTTTTGTATTTTATATTATAATAAATACTAAATAAAAAATCAGGAAATATTATAACAAACAATAATGTATTACAAATTTTTAAAACACATACACATAACAAAACTAATTTTGTTTTTCCAATTGATTTTTAAAAATTAATTGTTAACTATATAACATATGCCCACTACTTAAACATTTTTTAGAAAAAATTATCAATAAATAAATTTAATAAATGTTTTGTTCATTTGTTATGATTTGTGAATTTACAATTATTGAAGTTAAATCATTCAAATAATTTATATTTTATAATTATGACTTGTATTTATGATTTGACTAATGATATAAATATAACAATTTTTTTGTGTAAAAAACTTGAATTCATTGAAGTTATGTTGTTTGTGGCGTGAGTTGAAAAAGGTTTCATAATAATTAGTAAAATTAATGAGTGAAAGCTATAGAAATAAAATATTAAAATAATTTTTCAAAAAACAAGAAAATTATTATTGCTTTTATAAATTATACAAAAAATACATTTCATTAATTAATCCGTAAACCAAACAATATTTATAACCCTTTACTCTCTCTCTCTCTCTCTCTCTCTCTCTCTCTCTTAATGTTAAATTCATATAATATTTCTCTCCCTATAAAACCAGGAAATAAAAATGTTTTTCCAAAACACTTTTATTTTGTAAATCTCTGCTTTTTGATAGTTTTGTTAAATATTTTTTGAATTTGTCTATATTTTGTTGTATTACATAAATATTAAAATCTTTTTACTAATAAATATTCACAACAAATATATTAATATTATTTAAAAAGCCAATAATCTGATAATAAAAACCGCATTATTTAATCTGCTGTAATAATTGACAATAAAATAAATTTACATATAATAGACATCGATTCATAAATTTATTATTATTGTTATCTTTTTTAAAAAAATTATTGTACAATATTTTAACAATATAGAGATTAAGCCGTATATAATTGTGTGCACAAAACGGTACTCATTTAACTGTAAAACAATTGAAATGATTGAACGGAAAAATTTAATAAACTCTAAAGTAGGATGAAGTCAATGGAGGACGTCCAAAGTTTAGTTACAATATTTTATCGTAAATTCATATACCCATAGTTACTGAACATTTGAATGTGTATAAATATAATAATAGTTTATTTGTGTTGCCCCTATCAAACCCAATTATAAGGCGTCCTTTGTGAATTATCCCTTTATTGGATAACTGTCAATTAGTTATAGTCAAATAATTTTTTATTTATTTATAAGCTATTAGTATTCAATACACTGTTAATATATAACATACGTGTAATTATTTAAATGTCATTTTGAAAGTGTTTCAGTTATATTTGTTAAATAAAAAAATAATAAATGATTTGCATAATTTTCAAATTTAAATATTAGTTAATAATTTTAAACTAATAAGGCTATAAAATATTTTTGTTTGTGATTTTTATTTCAATAGATAAAATTTGGAGATTAATGAAATAAGTTTTATTTGATAATACGTATAATTTTTATAATAAATAAAATTTTAATGAAATTTTAAAAATGTCATTTGCAAAACAAAAATTATTATAACATAAAAACAAATTTATAATTCATATAAATTTTTATTATTGAAATACCTTAGTTAAAAACATGTTTATTAAAATTAATAAATATTATAATTAAATAGATACATATTTTTGTTAGTTTTATGAAATTTTACTATAAATTAAATTAAATATAATAATCAAAAATATATTTTAATAAAAACAAATGCTTTTCAAAAATATTATATATATATATATTATAATTTTTAATTTATAATACAATATACTGTATATATATATTACATTGATAAATTAGTTATTTAAAATATAACTTTTATAATATAGTGTGAATGAATATTTACATAATAATAGCAAAATTAATTGAAAAATGCAACTATTGTAATAAAATAATAATAAATTTATTGAAATATATATATAATAAATGTAAAAATACTTTGAAATCAATTATTAACGAATGAATAGCCTGAATGTATTACAAGGTATTAAATCAATTGTTTGAAATTTATATATAATTATTAAATATTAAATAAAATAAATCTCATGAAATTGTAATAAATTATTTTAAATACCTTAAGCCATAAATCCAGAAACAGATCCCTTTATTTATGATGTAATAGCAATGTTTAACATATCAACTAAATTAATAAAATTATTATTATATAATTATGTATACTCTTAAAGCAATTATTATTAATTTTAGTTTTTAATATATTTTTAATATATGCCTTTTAAGCAAATTATATGCCAATCCTTAAGATCCTATAATAAATTTTTAAAATATAATTCACGTGTGTTATAATTAATGAACATTTTTATTAATATTTTTATAACATTTGTCATAATATAATATTTTTACAATAATTTTAATTCTTTTAATTTAATATACTGTGTAACTAAATAATATAAAACTTTAATTAAGTTTTACATTAATATTTAGTGGTCATATAATTTGCAAAATATAATATTTTGGTAAAAATTGATTGATTGGCTATTAATTTTTAAAAATGAAAATAAATAATTGAGAAAAAAAAGTTGTAAACTTATTTTTCCCATGAATTGAATGATTAAAATTAAGTGACTTTACTTGACATTTAAATTTTTCGCTACTATAATCTAAAACTAATAATTTTTTTATTATTATTTATGTTATATATATGTTTTACGGATTAATTGGTTTATTTATTTATTATATTCAAATACAATCTGTTATTATAAATTTGAATATTATTTAACTGTTTACTTCATTATATAGGTTATCATTAAATATGTGTGGCGATTACACAAAAAAAACAAAACAATCAATAATTTTAACTTATCTTTTTGATTGATATATTTATATTTATAACATAGTGTTTATTACAATCGACACATATTTATAAGAAAATTCAAATGTGGTTTTAATTTTTTTGTTTTGTTTTATTAAAATATTTATATTTTAACTCTTATTTTATTACTTCAATCTATTTGAAATTTAAATAAAAAAATTTAGAGTTAAAAATTTGTTATTTTTAAATAAACCAAATCTACTGTTTTAATTTCTGCATAGAGTTAATTATATTAATACAAATTTAGTAATTTACTACATATATAGTTAATAAAATGCTAGAAAAATAATAATTATTGAATATAATTCATTATTATAATAATTATTTAAATAAGCTAATTATTTTTTTACTATAAATGTTGTTTAATACTTTATACATTTAGTAGTTTATAACAAATGGGAGTTAAGTAATAAAAAAACAAAAAACAATCTAATATTATACAAATAAAATAGTTTTAGTTTTAATACACTAACTGAATAAATATGAAAGGGTTGGGCGACTATACCTTTTTAAAAATATTTTTTTATACACACTATTATAATAATACAGTAATAATCATTTATATGTACTGTATTGTGAGTAAAAATTAAAGTTTTCAATTCAAATAAAAAATAACAATAAAATTTTATTTTATTTTTTGAAGACCTCACTCGGTTTGTGCATAAAATCATTGAGTAATTTATATGAAAAAATATTTTTGATGATCAAACACACCAATTTGGCACCGGGATAACAATGACGTTATGTTTTTCAAAAATATTTTTTTTCAATAGTAAATTATTTATTAATAATTTATATACATATATTCTGTAATTTTCTCATATTAAAAATGTTATTTTTATTTTTATTAGAAAAAAATTATTTTTGATTTATAATTACTAATTATTTTATAAATCATTATTAATTATTTTATTTTCTTATATAAAGTCAATTATAAATTTAAATTTAGTCATCAAATTCATGGATAATTTTGTTTGTTTTTTTTGACAATGAACTTAAATATATTAAATTATAAGTTAATTAAGCGAAAGAACAATTAATTTTAGTAATAAAATATGTATATTATATACAGTATATATAATTTATTATTTAAAAAAATATATTATTGCCAACAGAGCTTTTAGATCGATTAGATTTTTATATTAAAAAAATATACACTCTATTTACAGATACTTTATGCAAAAATAATTATAAGCTTACAGTAAAATTTTTATACATTATTACTATCAATAATTAACATTATAATGTTATGCATATGTTATTGATAATTTATAAATAGTATATAAACATTTTAAATAAAACAATTAGCAAAATTTTAATGATATTTTCTAATATATTGTTTTTAATATATATATATATATATCTATGTGTTTGTATATAATTATATTTTATTATTTATCAAGTTCACAGTTTAAAATAATTATTTTTAAAAATACAATTTTGTAGAATTATAATTATTATTGTTTCATACAAATATATTGAATAATTTTTAAAATATCAATAAAAAACAAATTATAAATAAATTAAAAAAACATAATCAAATAAATTATAGTTACCTAAAAAACATTAACCAAATCATTAAAAAACAGGTGACCACTAAATTAGATTCATTAATTTGTATGTTATTTTGTGCTAATGATTATCACATTATTTAAATAAATATATCAAACTTTATCTGATAAACTAATTTATCAAAATAATATTTTTTCTCTATCATAAACATCATAGATTAATCAATAATTAGTTTTATATTGATAATAAACAATTTTTTTAATTAATTTGCTAATTTATGCTATTAGTTATTGACGCAATGAAAAATATTTCTATTAATATATACTGTGTATATATAATAAGTTATTAATAAATACAGACGTATAGTATATTTTTGGTACTTATTTTAAATTTTACTGCATTTTATCATAATATTGTATTAAGAATAAAATATAATATATTTTTAATAAAATCAATTTATAAATAACATTTAGCAAATGTTTTTCAAAACTGACAATTATATAGACATAATGTTTGCAATTTTTCAAAACGATTTGGAAATAAATCTAATGTTGTTATGTTATCTAATCGACAAAAATAAAAAATAAATGACTTATAAATACAATTAACTTCTATTTTTCAAGGGATTAATCAAAATGATTAAATTAAAATACATCTAATAATAAAAATCTAAGTTTATAATTAAATAAAAAGATTTATAAGCTTTTTGTACCATTTTATTGTAACAATTCTTTATACTGTAATTATAGTTTATAATATAACTTTTTTTTATTTATATGAAAAACAATTTATTTAAAATTTTAATATATCAGCAATTTATATGAATAATTTTTTAAATAATATATTAATCTAACTATAAATATACTTTATATATAATTTGGAGATTAAAAAGGTTTTAATTTGTAAATATTACAGATTTTATTTTTGTTATTGAAAAATGAATCAAATGCTATAAATAAATAAAATAATTTATATTACCGTAAATAGAAATCTATAGAAACTAATATTGTTATAATTAATTTTTTTTAAAAATCATAATTCAATTATGTACAATTCAAACTATAAACTATATTATGTAAATTCATTGACTTGTAATGATAATATTCAAATATAAAAAAATAATTACAAATATTATAATAGATATTTAGCTAATAATTGAAAAATATTAAATAAATAAAATATAATCTTTAATAAAATTCATAATTGGAGATATAAATCGTTTTAGTGACTTATCTCTAACAATATAATCATTAGCTGTATTAAAATAGAGATAATTTGGAAAAAATGTCTTAAAATAAGGTTGTATTAAATAACAACATTTCCGGTAGTGGTGGACAACCATTTGATTGGGATCTAAATATTTTATGGGATGAGATCTACTGTGACTATTAAACAATCGCCAAATATTATGAATACCCAATTGAGCGACAAATTTGGCTCTCATGACAATCACTTTGGACCGCAACTCGTGTGGCCAAACAGTCTTCTGACGGTTATAGTAATTGATAAGTAATGGAGAGGACGTGTTGTCCACAAAATGATTAAATTCGTGACAAAATATAACACTTGGCACTACCAGTGCTGACCAGATGCTAACCTCAGGAGATAATAGAAACTCTTTGACTGTATTGAACCTGTCGTTTGGCTTTAGATATTCATCGAAGTCTACGTGAATCTGTATATAATTAGCAAATCGATAGAGACAGTCATGATTGGCAGTCAACTGTCCCCATTCGTGAATTATTTTTCGTTTATAATTATTTTGCGGTATAACTAATGGCATCAGATTCACGAATGGCATTGAAGACAACACCTGTAATGTTTGCCTGACGTCTGAGATCATTGTTTCATCAAATGAGTGATAAAAGACTATTTTGTCGATTGAGTTCAGCCGATAGTAGGCAATGAACTCAAGCAATCTGATGAGCGATACATTACCGAACAGTGGTCGCACACAAACCACCACTTTTTGGTCGCCAATGGCATCGGCAGTGACTTGAGATTTGTTATCAGTTTTAAGTATTTCGATGAATTCAGATTCAAATGTTTTGATTCTTGTCTTGTAATCCGTTTCAATGACTTTTACTTTATTGATCGGCCATTTTTGATCGTAAAGTTTCGGTTTTCGGCACTTGATTTTGACGGCAGAATAATAGTATCCGTGGCTTTCTTTTATATATTCTATGACCGCTTCGCTGTTGACCACTGAGAGACCATTAAAGCCGCACAGATATCGATAATTTTCACTGCGATAGCTATAATTGTAATGATAATAATTGAACTCTTCATTAACCCATTCATTCTTCGCCAAACCAATTAAGACCACAAAGTTATCGTTGGTCTCGAAAGCCGAGTATATGAACACATTGTCCGATATGTTGGCAAATCTGTATCGACTGTCCATTCCTGACCAACCACTTGAACTGTACGTCTCTTTAACGATATAATCAATGTCTTGGTTGTCATCGACGGACTGCCGGTTATGACAAACATCTTTTGCTAGCGAATGGTCGGCGACCACAGAATATCCCATAAAGCCGTTCAACACCAAAATGGTGGCCAAAGTCGCCGAAAACATTACCAACAGTACCAGTCGGTAGTGATGTATGTTTGGTGTCATCGTCTATAGCGTCGTCTCATAGTTACCACAATAAGAGACTAAAATAGTCTGGTTTTGGTCGACAACAACACAATATATCAAAATTACATATAAATGGCAATGAATTTCATATTAAATATTAATATATTTACAGTATATTACAGTCTATTATATTATTACTCTAATTAACACATAATTGTCATCAAATGTATGTCATATTAATATAATTTAAATGTAAATGTATTTTGAATTGTATTTTCAAAATAATAATAAACATAACATAACTTTTCATTGATTTTTTTGGTCGTCAATAAGCGCCACCTCTGGTGTCGACATGTTTTTCATTTATCGGCGGTTCTATGTGTGTGTATGTGTGGGGAAAGCCTATTGGAAAGGAAAGGGAGAGAGAGTTCACTAGAGTTCATAAACAGTTCAATCATTTATTTTTTTGGGGGAACTGTTGAATGTATGGCCGATGACCGGCACGAGAGTGTGAGTGTGTCGATCACACCTGTTGTCCGATAGTGAACAGCACTGGCCTCCAAAATAACCACACATTTAGTTGACTGACTTGATATGTGTGTGTAGATAGCACTGGGAGGTCAGGTCATTGTAGTGTAGGCATTGACATATGTATGTGTTTGAGAGGAACGTGTTTTACAGACACCGGTTGTTCAGTCAATTTACACAATAAAAAACTCTAAAACCGATATCATATCTAACTATATAATCGATTACAAAACTGACACTCAAACCGGTCAGACATGTCATTTGGGAAATACATAACAGTTCTCTCAGTCAGTGATAACTGAAGACAGCATTCCTTAAGATTCAGCACTTCTTCTCTCTCTATCCACTCATTGAGAGTTATATTCTGTCAGATCTAAGAGTTTACCGTTACTTTCATTACTGTATTTATTATTAGTTAGAAAAGTTTGAGACGAGAGAGAGAAAGAAATCTTTAAGAAAATCAGTCATCACTTCCATTGTAATCGAGAAGAAAAACTTATTGGAAGACAATATTTTCAGAAATTTTTTAGTTTTGCTTTTTTGATGAAAATGGCAAAAATAGCGCTCAGTTTTGTCTGTTTTGTCAACTTATTGATTGTCACGGAATTTGTTGTTTCGGCATTTGTGGTGACCGGAGAAGAACCAGAAGATCACAAAACAAGAATCAGATCAGAGTTTGAGAGTCTGATGAAAGACAAAAACTTTAAGGAATATAATGACAAACTAAAGTCCAGAAGAAAACGTTCGGCACTTTTGTCGTCGGGTTCGACATCTATCGAGGGATCCATTGATCCGATGCGAGTGTTTCGCGATCTCTACAAGAGATACGACACGACTAACGACGAAGAGAATCGTTCGCAACGTAACGAATGTCGTAAACGAAAAGTCCGGATGTGTTCACAGTATTTGCCATTTAATTCAACTGTCTTTCCGAATATAATTGGCGATGAATCAGATGAAGAAGTTAGCCAATCGATACCATTCTTCAATTTGATTGGAAAGTCTGGTTGTAATAAGCGATTGAAACAGTTGTTGTGTACATTTCTAGAGCCTCCGTGTCATAACGGCCGACCCATACCTCCCTGCAAGAAGTTCTGTAGGGTTGCAATGGAAGGCTGTGCCGAATATATTCCGGCAACACTCGAGTTGTCTTCGGTTTTTGATTGTCGACAATATCCCGACTCAACTGATCCCACCGTTTGCGTCAATCTAGCTCTGGGCAGTCAGTGCGCTACCGATGAGTTTCATTGTCCAGATCTGACCTGTATTTCCAAGCGATGGGTAAGTCGTTAAATATTATTAACATTTAGTTTACATTTTGTGATATAAATTTATATTTTTAATTATAATTACATTTTATTTATTGTTTAATTTTAGGTCTGCGATGGTGTTCGGTATGTTATTTGCATTAATATTGATTTAAATTGTATAAAATATAAATTATTATTTTTTAATGAATATTAGTGATTGTATATTTGCTGCGGATGAGGCCAACTGTGATAATGGACAGTCGGAAGGTATGGTAGTTGATTAATGTTGAGTATTATTGATCAGATAAAACTAAAAAATAACAATTACCTCAACAGTTTGCTCGAGTGAAGAGTTTGAATGCGACCGCAAGTGTGTACCCCTTGCCTGGAAGTGTATGTTATATACTGTATATATACTGTACATTAAACATATGGATCTCTAAAATTTCTTAATGTATCAAATATTCAGGTGATGGTGACCGTGACTGCCAAGACAACAGCGATGAGATAAACTGTACGACCCGACCTCAGTGCGGACCCGATAGGTTTAAGTGTGCCGACGGCTTTGGTTGTATCCCACGCCGATGGGTAAGCAAATTATATAATAATATTTATTTTGTTTAGTGGGAAGTCATAAAAATGCCTTCAAACCAATATTGTATTGTTTACTATAACCTTAATAGGCTTGCGATGGCAAAGAGGAATGTCGTGATGGCTCGTAAGTTAACAATTTGAACTTAAGATTATGACTTACCCTTTAAGCACTTACACCTTTTGTTTGTATTTATATATATATATAATCAAAAAACAGGGATGAAGTAGGATGCGCTCAAAAGGGTATGAATATGTCGATTGTATTTATTTTTAAGGAAATGTATAATAAAATAATTGTAATCCATTGACATCGCCTACAGAGTGTTCCCGAGGAGATTTCAAATGTGACAATGGGGTCAGTTATCAGTTATCTTATTATCAATTATTTATTTATTGCCTTTTTATTGCTAACCACAACATCTTTCATTTATAATCACAATTTATTTATATAGTACTGTATTATTCCTATGAATAGATTAATAAATATTTGATTTTTGCGAGTTTTAAAAAATTTGATATTTTCTACAGATATGTATACCAAGCATATGGAGATGCGATGGAGCGTCCGATTGTAAAGACCAGTCGTATGTAACGGGTTTAGTGATTGATTTTTTTAAAAATTAATTTATTTGTATTTAATTGTTAATTTAAGAGATGAGAGGAATTGTGGTAATGAATTGAAACAAATTATAGGACAACCCACTGATAATCAATTACCCAGCGGACTATCGCAACCAATACCAGTGCCCATACAATCGGTCAACAATATTGTCAATACAGTCCCACAATTAGACAATCATAGATGGAATTAAATTATTATTTAAACAATTTTAAGATAATATTAATATTATCATTCAATTTGTTTTGTTGTAAATACAAACCAATGTGTTGTATTAAATATACACTTTAATTTAGTATACAATTATAGACATTGTATTTAAGTACAATTATGTTTATTATTGTCATTTATTTTATACAAATTAAAATTATTGACAATAGTTTTAAATAACATAACAAAAAACTACATTTACCATCCAATCAAACTATTTTTATCATTAAATTAAAAACATTTTATTTATCTAGTTTATATATATAATAATAATTTTTGTTTTAATAATATGATATAATTACAAACATGTTATATTTAGCTCATAAGTGAAATTTTTTAGAAAAAGTGCAAAAATAATTTTTAATAGATTTAAATTAGTTTAAAACTATGCATTTGATTGTTTGTGTACACATAAATTGTTGTTGAATCAATTTAGTTATTGTTATGTATGTATGTATGTGTGTGTATCTATATATAAATTATATATATATATTGATATATATGTATTTATTTATGTATGTATGTATGTATGTACAGTATTTGTGTGTTATGAGCTCACTTATAATGTTATAATAAAAATGATTATCATAAAATTTTCTAATACATTAGTAATATTGTCAAGGAAAACTATCTATTTATCGACCATAAAATAAACATTAATAAAACAAATATTTATAGACTTATTGTATTTTTATTGTCAATGACAATTAAAATTGAATCTATTTCAATAATAAAATATACAATTATATTTTATTAAGTAAATAATGTGATGTTATGTGAATGTTTAATTTATCTCATTTTGTTAATTAATAAAAATATATTGTATTTTATTATGTAAAAATATAACTTGTTTTATTAATTTGATTTATTTATACAATTATTAGTATAATTAAAGCATTTAAGATATAAACAATAATTTCAATATCAACTTAAAATATTTTTCATATTATGTCTAAAATAGACAAAAATAAACTTATTTTTAGATTGATATATCTCTTAGAATAAAATAAGTACTTTAAACAAATAAAGCTTTAGTAGCAATTTGATTACAATTATTTTTTTATTAAGATAAACAAAAATATTAACAGAAACTTTTAAAAAATTAAATCATTTTTTATAAAAATAATAAAATAGTAAGCAATTTGGGGTTAAACTTAAAACATAATATAATCGTGATTTAAAAAATAATTGTTTCGTTTGGTTAATCAGTTATTTAGGATTATCTATACAAAACACCGGATTACTCATTGCAGTGAATATATTAATAACCAAATATTTTTTTATAACAAAGTTTTATGACTTTTAGTATAATAAACAAACTTTCAATTGTAAATTTACTGTATTTATAAGTGATTTATTTTGATATAGCAATTCACATTTATTTTATTGTTTTTGATTTTTTTTATTTGCTTAGAATCGTATAAAATATAATCATTTAAAACAAAATATATTTTATTTTATTAAAAAACAAAACTTTTTTTAACTACTATTCTATCGTTTATTTTTGTTTTTGTATTTTATTTTATTAATATTAATTTCTGTGAAACATATAAAAACAATAAACAAAACAAAAACTTGTTATTTATTTTTTGCTAAACAATTGTTTATTCCAGTTATCAAATTTTAAGTTATTTGTGTCGTAAAACTGTATGGATTGTCGACAGTCAACGTTACGGCTCCAGTCACACACCGTTAGCTTTTGGTTAAACAGCAAACCGTAGGGACAGATAAACGTCGATTTACGGCCATCAGGTGTACACACATGAAATACCTATATATATACCCATAATCATAGCACTCATTAAATATTTTTTTTAAAAATCAATACAGTAGATATATAAATAATTTATTGAAAGAAAACTATCAAGGTCATTTAGTAATTAATTAATTGCATATTTGATAAACAAAAATAAAACCTTATTAAACATATAGGATATAAATAAATAAAAACTATGAAACCACAAAATATTAATACTATAATTAAACTATAAAATTATATGAAAATTATTTTTATATATACTGTATATGAATCTTATTTTTATGATTATAAAAAAATTAATTATCAATAATAACTTACTCTGCAATTTGTATTAATATCGGCATAATATCCAAAATATCGCATATATTCACATCTGAAGGTTGAATTAGCCGTTTGATTGCCGATTGTCTGTAATGTAAAGTTTCGTACTGTTGGCCATTCATTGCGGACCAACACCTTTGGCCGATAAACAGGAAAATTTCGGGTATTGTTAACATTGTAGCTAAACAATGGTCGCTCAGTGACTATCCGATAACCGTAACTATAATTTGGCACAAATGTTGTCCACTTTACTGTATTATTATTATTATAATAATCCTGTGTATAGTTTTGCCTATAAGTAAAGGTATTGTTAGCGCCATAAATGTGATCATAGTTTGTATCATAAAATTTTCTGTTAATTGGACTAATAGTAAAATTTGTATCATAATTATTAGGGATATAAGTTTTATTCATATTATTTTCGTAAATTATGGGCCGATAGGTGACCGGTTGGCTAATATTCCAGTCGTAACCGTAGCCATGATTGCGAAACTCAGCCGCCGATCGTCTCAAACCGTACGCAAACCGAGCTCTTTGTCTTCGGAATGGCATTGAAGTGGTTGTAGGTTTGGGTGTTGACGTATGGGTATCATTAGGTCCCGGCCAGGCATGCGGGTTGTATAGTGTGACCAACGTTTCCAACATAATTGGTTTCTATAATAGTAATAATAATTGTGGGGAAAACACATTTATGTAATCATCTATTATTAAAATTCAATGACTCGTAAAAATGCAAACTTTTTTATTTATTTTTATTAATGAAAAGCTTAGTTAAATTAATTACAAATTCATTCATAGGATTTCTAGGAATCTACTGAACCATAATATTTGTGAATGAATTCAAGATTTAATTAAAAGCTGTTTTAATTTTCTTTATTTCCGATTTAAATTACCTTAAAATATATATAAATGTTTATAATATATATAATAGATGTAAAAAAGATAATATCATTAATTTGAAGAATGAATTAAATTTTATAAACAATAATAGCAATTAAAAATGGCAACAAATTATTAACAATTTAATGCATTTTCTTAAATTTATTACCAATTGTTAATTTATAATTTTTTAATAAAATTAATTTAACATGATAATTTTATAAAAAATAATATAAAAATAATAAATATATGAATAATTTATAACTAATATATATATTATTTAAACTACAGTATATGATATATAATAAAAGATTTTAACATCATATCATTAAATTTAAAATACTTGATGATTTCATTTTCAAATAATTAACATTATTATATTAACAGTATTATAAAACTATACTATTAATTATCAATATATATGGTATTAAAACAAAAGATAATTATTGTTTAAATAAATTAGCATTTTATTGATTGTAAACTTACATTAGTCGCTATATTAACTTTGAAATATTTATTGAAATCAAAGTGAACATCATTATCCTCGGCAGTAATCAATTGACAATAAACTAATAGATTAATAAATTAATAAATATTTTTAAAATAATTCATTAAACGATATTTAACGGAATATTAAGACACAGAATATTGATGTAATAATTTAATAAAAATATTTATAATTATTTATGAGTTTTTATTTTAACTAAATGATATCCAATGTTAACCGATAACATTAAACTTCAATAATTAATACCTTTAAGTATTACGATAAAACATGTTAACAATGAGTTAAGTGTGAAAAGTTTCAGTTGTTTTAATTCAATCATTTTATCAATTATTATATAAAATTATAAAACAGAGCAAAATATTTGGTACATTAATACGATAGCAGGAAAATGATGATTAAATCCGAAAAAATAAAAGCCATAAAAATTATTGGCAAAACTTTTTTGCATCCAAAATGAGTCTCTCAGATGATTTAATTTATTATATATGAATTAATTATAAATATCTTGTATAAATCAATAGCAAAAATAGATACTGAATTCAAAAATAAGAAACTATAATATAATAAATGATGTGTTGGTTGTTGTGTAGAAATAAAAAAATTTTTTGTGAAAAAATGTTTGATGTGTTTGTGGAGAAAGTATTTTGTAAAACAAAAATATACAAATAAATGTGACATCAATTTCAATGACATAACCCGTCAGATAAAATGAAAATACATGTGAAAAGATTCCTATCATAAGTGTCTTAAATACCAAATAATAGACACAAATCACAGAATCATAAATAATATTGTTATTATTATTATTTCTACTTTTACTATAGTCAGCACATGCACACACACACACACTCACACACTCACACACACACACACACACACACACACACACACACACACACACACACACTCACACACACACACAATCTATTGTCATTATGATAAAGACTAATCAAATTTTATTATACAAGTATTTTTTAATTTCCTTGTATTTTCAATTGTTATTACTGTCAAAAATCATGAGGTGTTTTGAGTTTTTCACTATTAATATATTGATATATAATTGAATGAACTTATATTAACTAAAAACCTAACAGCTCTGTCACAATCTCTGTGAAGGATAGCCCTATGGATAGTATATAAACAATTAAAGCAAAAGGATTATCGGTATAGTTATTAAAGTATTAAACAGTAATTTTATACACTTATGTTATTATTATATAAATATTTTTTGTTATAATAACTTTTTTTCACAAAAAAATTACATCACAATTTACCTTCAAAACAAAAATAAGTGATAATTTTGTAACATAAATATAATAAAATTAATAGCAATATATAACTTTTGTTTTCATACAACAAAATTAACTTTTATTGATAGCCATTAAATTGATAGTTATTTCAATTTTTTGTTTAAAATATATATAAAAAACAATAGCAAACAAAATTATGGAAAATTGCAATAATAATAATATTTTATAATATAATATGTCGTAAAATATCAAAATTATAAACAATATTACATATACAGTATTTTGTAAAATATTTTTATACAATAGTATAGTTAATTATATTTAATTACAAACTTACGTTATTTAAAAAAAATAAAAGTTAATTTTAGATATTATAAAACAATACGAAAATAATATTTAAAAATCGATATATTTGAAGTTAATTTTGTTATTTAAAAAAATGATGAGATAATGTTGTGACCAAAAATAAACGGATGTTATCGACCACTGATGACAATAATCTTTCCCGGCTTTCTTCGGGTGCCTTTCCTATAGATAACAATTGGCGGCGAATTGATGTTTGTTATGAGTAACACTTTATCCAAAGCCCGAGACTCGACTAACCGATTGTCAGTCAATAGCTGTGACCATAATATTAATAAAACAAAAATTAATTCAACTTTTTTTGATGACATTTCTTTCTTTTATATCTAAGACGTCCACTAATAAAAAAAAATTATATCACTTTTTTCTTCTTATAATTTTTTTTGTATAAAAATTTGTTTACTTAAACTTTAAGTTTTTACATATCGACACTAAATAACTGTCACAACTGTAGTTATGAAATGTTTAAAAGCTTTTGTAAAAACAATAAGTTATGACTTTTATTAAAAGTTTTTCGACATTAAAAATAAGATTTATTTTTTTATTAAATTTATATCTGAATGAGTGAATAGTAAGAGAGAGAGAGAGAGAGAGCTAATGAAATAGTGAGTGACTGTGAAATACATAACATTAAAAAGTAAACTTCAAAACAATACTATACTTGTATTTACGCTTTGATTGCTATTGCGGTCATTAAAAGTGTATTCATTATATAAATGTTATATAATATCTAATATTTTAGTCATTTATTATGATTTTTTGCTGAATTTATATTTATAAAAATAACTAATATTTTTTTCATTAATATGTGTTATGCTAAGATATTAACAACATTGTAACTATATTTTATAAGACATTGCCTTTTTATTAGTATTATTATTTATGTTTGTTTATATTTTTGGGTACTTAATGGTGTAATTTGAGGCAAATATTACTTTTTTTATTACTTAATAAGTTATATATGTGGGAATAACATATGCTTAAAATAAAATTAACAAAAAAATTAATAAATTTTATATTTTTATAAATAGATAACAAATTGCTTTTATTTTTAAACAAATAATAATCAATTGGATAATTACTTAACTAAATAGCAATCAATCATATTAATTGAAAAAATTTCATTTAAAAAATAATGTTAATATAATGTAAATTGCTTTAATATACAGTATTTTTTATTTTAATTAATCTACATTGTTATATTGAAAATTTGAAATTACAATTTGAAAAAGTAAAAATAAATATAATTTATATAATTAATTTGATTATTTACTAAAAGTTATGAAATTTGTATTTACTTTATGTAAAATATATTATGTAATATATACTGTATATTACTTTATGTAATATATTAATATAGTTTATATACAAAATTTATTTAATACATAAAATAAAATGTTTTTATTGTCAATAATAATTATAAACAATTATTAAACTTGAATTTTATTTATTTATTTTTATAATTTATTTTAGTAACACTTATATTGCTGTCATTCCCAACATATTACATACAGTATAACATAATTTGTTTCAAAAACAGTGAGATAATCAGTTAAATGATTGTTAATTTGGCGGTCAGTTAAAAATATAAGACTAATTTACTATTACACATAATCAATAAAAAGTTCATTTATGGCTAAATCAATTATTATTTTCATTTATTTTCATGCTAATACTGTATAAATTAATATTTTAAAAAGTGATACATTAGTTTATTTTGTATTAATAAGAAAATATTAGTTTTAGTAATAAACTGGGCTTAGTTTAAAACATTAACTATAATTTATCTTTCAAATAACATTGTTTATAAGAAATTAAATTATATAATTAAAATTTTCATTATAAATGCTAATGTTTTTTTGCTAAAAAAAATGAAAACATAAATATAGTTTTTTAATTGTGTGTAAATAAGTAGTAATAAATGTCTACTAATACGTTTGACATTAAAATGTTATAGTAAACTAAAAACAGAAATATTATAAAGATAAGTGCATAAAGAATGAGAATCAGTTAATTGTGTTTAAAATTAATACTTATTGATTTAATAAATTGAATATGATTGCAAATGAATTTAGTAATATATTAAGTCACAAAATAACCAAAATTAGTAATTAAATATTGTCCACTTGGGCCGCAATACACTTTTATAATCGGGAATTCATAGTCCCGATTAAACACTCATATGTTTTCTATGTATTCTCAATATAGATACCCGATTAGAAAAGTGTATTTCGGACAATTGGACAAAAATCAATTATAAATTTTTATTATTTTGTGATTATATATATGTTAATAATTTGATGTGCAATAAACAATTACTTTATTAAATCAATAACTATTAATTTTAAACACAATTAAAAAATTATCATTCTTTTTGCACTTATCTTTATAATAACGTTAATGATCTTATATCTAACGATATTATATAATTTATTTAAAAATAATTTTTGAGCTCATAACAATTCATGAATATCATATTAACATATTTTTTATTATTATTTATAATATCTATAAAAAGCATTATACAAAAAATACAAATATACAGTACAAACCAATAATATATTTTCTTATATTAAACTTTATATGCAACTAACAATTATAACTAAATAAATTTTTTATTAATAATATAGTAGAAAAATTAATTTCGAAATAATAATGATAATAATAATACACGTTTTTACAAAATAAATATTTATTTATTACTGACATAATTTCAATAAATAAGTTTTAGTTATTTAAATGTTGACTAAATTAAGTAATTACTGATTTTATTGATTCATTTCATAATTATAATAATATAGTATTTGCTTTTATAACTAAATAATTTTACTATAAATAATAATTATCCAAACTATTTGTTTGCTTTCATGAAATTCAAATTCATAAGTCAATTATATATTTTATATGTAAATTTAGAGAGCATATACAAAATATATGAATAATATAAATAATATTTAGTCTTATATATAAAAAAAATAATACAGGTACTTACACACACACACACACACACACACACACACACATTTATGTACTGTATAAATATAATAATAATAATAAATAGCATAATTTATATACATATATATATATATATATATATTGTACGTTAGGTATCACTTAATTTTTAGGTCAGGGCTGAGGACATTCACTTCTTATATTTTAATTGTTTTATAATTTATAATTTGAATCACTTTTTCTATTAAAACAATAATAATAATAATGAATATACAATAATTAATTCATCATTTACTTTAAAACAATCTAAATATAATTATTGCATTGGACAGTATTTAAATAATTGAATTTAATTAAATTTGAATAATATCTAAAATATTACTATAATACTAATTAAGTAAAAAACTTGATATTAATCTATTTAAATAAAAATAAAAATTAACTTTATCTAGATAAATTTAATTGTAATAATAAATTTTAAACAAATTATTATAATTATCGTTAAATGTAATAATTAAGACAAAAATATTTATTAACATTGATTTTGATTATGCAAAATAAAAAAAAATTATTTATATTTTTAACATTTCATTTGCATATAACAAATAATGAGAACATTATATCTCAATTGTTTTTTTATTTAGTATTTTAAAATTACAAGTTATTAGAAGTTACTATTATTAGTAATTTTTATTATAATATTATTAAAATTTTATGATTTTTTATTCAATTAGTAAATTATAAATCAGTTATAATCAATAAAGCGTACGAAATATATAAAGAAATAAAGCAATAAAATAGTAAAAATAAAAAACCAATTGAAATTAATTAAAAATAACTTTTTTAAAAATTACTCATTGCAAATGTAATTTCCCTTTAGAAAACATATATTTATTTTTGTATTGATAGATTATAATTTATAAATATTTTATTTTTGTTACATTTAGACAAAAACAAAATTGATTTAGATTTATTATCTCATACCTAAATATATAATGCTGGATGAATATCGCGTTGGGAATACCATATTATTCATAGTAACTTTTCAGTAAATTTCCTTTTATGTAAATTCTATGATTAACCATAAAGTTTATAACTATGGTTAATTATTAAGATTTAGTTATTTTTTGTCAATTTAATATAATAGTTATATTCTATAGATTATACAGTTTGTAGTTAATTAAAAATTTATCATAAGATTATTTTTTATATTATATTTCTATATTTAATTAGACATAATTTTTATTATTTTAATAAAATTTATTTATACAATTATTCTATAATCAATACAATTTTTTAATAATGACTAATACTTATGTTAAATTATTTTTACATGAATTATAAATGCAATAAATTATGTAAGAAGCTAAAATAATTTTAATTTTTTTGTTATAACTTAATTTTTTATAATTTTTTTTAACTTTAAATATTTACCTTTGTTTTTACACATTTTGCTTTTTAACAATAAAATCTAATATATCTATTCCTAATTAGACTTAATTTTTAACTATTGTTTAATAATTACAAAATATTATGAGAATTATTTTATCTTAAAAAATGTTAGAAAATTTCTCAATTTAAGTAAATATCTAACACTATTGATATATAAATTATTGACTTATTTTTTACACACAGAAATTAATATCAATTTAACTATCAATTCAAGGTAATAGTTGAGCGATGAGTTTACACACAAATAACTATACGATATATCAAACATAGTCTATATGTATTAAATTAGTGTTTTTTTATTTTAAAAAATTGTAATAAGTTTAATAAAAAAAACTCATAGCAATTAACCAATTAAATTGAAATAGATATATAAAAATTGTAAAAATATTTAATTCAAGCTCAAGCAAAAACTCATTTATCTAAATATTATTTTTGTGCTTTCAATAAACAGTAAGATATAAAAAATATTTACTGTATATCGATATTATTATTATAATAATTATGTAAATGCACAACAAAAATATGATTCAAACAATTTTACATAAGAGAAGATAAAAAGTTTTGATGATTTATATTTACAACAAAAAAAAGTTAATATGCATTAAATGGCCTCTAAGTTGTCAATGAAAATATATAAAAATCGTGTTCAAAATGATCGCTCAGTTAATGTTATTCTTATATTATATTTTATAAATTATAATAATATCTATGTATTATATATATGCATATGTATTGACATAGAAAACATACAAAAAACTAAAACATAACATCTTTTTCACGATTAATGAATTACTAATACTTTAGTTTATTATAAAATAATACTGTATGCAAATAATGTTTTTTTTAAAAAAGTTGTTTCAAATTATCATATGCTTATTGTAAATAAAATTTAATTGTTTAGAAACTACTTGAAAAAAAGTTTATAATATTAATAATAAATAACTAGATTTAAAATAGTGAAAGTGTTTGTATGTGTAAATGAAAAACTGTTTTAAATAGTATAAAATAGGCTAATATTTTAAAACAAAAGTATTGTAATCTCCACTTGTATTAAATTCCCATTGCTTTATAAAATTACAACAATAAAAATAAATCCAAATTTAAAGTATTACTTCATAACTACTGTAAATTGTTTAAACATCCAGACAGACACACATAACTTTTTTCTCACATAAATAATTATGGGTTTACAGACATAGCAATTATCTCCGATTATATTATAAATCAATAGCCAAAAAATGTGTACAAATAATTTTATACAATTTTATACACAATTAGAAAACAAAAAAAAACATAAAAAATTGTGAATTATTTCACTATTTAATGTATATTTAGAGAACACCCACACATAAAAAATTTTATTTTAACAAAAAATAATTCATTTACTAATTGATTATCATTTTAAATACAATTTAATTACTTTTCAAAAAGCTTTCAATTAGATGTATATTCAATTCATAGACTTTTTTGTTGTTGTTGTTGTTGTTGTTAGACATATCAATAAATATGAGAACATTATGAGTGCTTATTATTATAAGCTTAAACACATTCACACAAAGTTTTTAGGCATAGAAAACAATTTTCTTTTATTACAATAAATTATTAAATTTATTTCTTTTAATAATTGTGTCTCAAGTCCTTTAACAACAACAACAAAACAGAGATTCAGGTTTTACTCTTTGTTTTTTTCATTATCGGTATATTTGATTACCAACAACAACATGAAAGTGACGGCACTGAACCTCAAGGACAGTGGTATTCAGGTATATGAATGGTAAATGCAATACTTGTCTTAAGCGAAGATTATCTTATTTTGAAACAACAAAATACCAGTGCTTTTCATTAGTATAGTATTCATCAATGGGTTAGAGAAAAGAGTGATAACCAATCAAACTATAGCTAACTATTCTGTGATTTCTCGAGAATTTTTATTTATTAATATTATTATAATTATTACTAATTCTAATACTAATAATAATATTATTACAAAATATGTATTATTTGCTTAATATATAGATGTGTTGTTTATAGCACACTATTTAAGACAAAATTTTTTTTTTATTAATGACAGTGAGTTTATTAGCAAATAATTTAATCATTTAACTCATCTTTAAAAATAAATATCTAATTTAAATTTTATAGTGACTTTTATTGATGGCAAACATTATTGTCTACTAATATTAATCAGCTATTTATCAACTTTTTATTATTATTGATAATAAATAAAATATATTTTTCTGTTTAGTATTTGTGTTGTATGTTTGGGAAACACCAGAAAAAGTATTTATATGTCTGAAACATAACGGTATCCTTAATATTATTGTCATCTTTTATATCAATCAAACACTGCCTAAGCATTTACATTAATATCAATTCATAATACATAATTAAAAATCAATTTTTATCCAATTTTTTTTGTTATATTTGAAAAAACAAACTTTGATTGCTATTGATATTTTGTAATTGAAAAAAGAGATGAATTACAATAATTGTGGTTTACGGCGATTCAAAGCCAATTGTTATCATTATTTTTATTTTATATCTTTGTTTGTCTACATTGTATTGTTTGCACAACTAATACCAGAAACGAAAGCTGATCCTCAAACGTTTGACAGCTCAAGATCTTCGCCACCAATTGAAGGTATTAATGTCTCATTTAATAATTGATAAATATTTATATATTATTATTATTATTTTTAAAAATATAATTATTATTTTTTATTGTAATAATAATAACAAATTGATTTTTAATTTGATTTCAATTACATCAAAAATGTTTGCATTCTATTTAATAATATTATAACAGATTAATAAAAATTAATAAAAATGTTAGTTATATATATTAAGTAATTTTTTATCGATGAGATAATATTTTATTATAATAAATAAGTTTTAAATTTTATTTAACATATTTAACAATTTTTGTCTAACAATCCGTATATCACATATTTAACATAATTAGTTTTATTAATAATTTATTAAGATAATAATAAAAAATTTATCTAAAATAATTAAGTGTTATTTCACTTTATGCAACTATTATATAAATTAGCTTTTTAAATAAAAATAATATGAATATGAAAAAGTAAAATTTCCCACTTATTTAATTTATACACTATAAATAACTAATCACTTACTTAATATATTTATGTTTTTATTATAATAAATTAATTGCATTTGCTAATATTAAGCTAATTATTTTTTTTAAATGTATCTTTTATTTTGAAAAAATATTTTAAAATTTTAAATTTTGGCTCTTGATACTTAATATAAATATTATTACTAAAGATTATTTTATTATTTAATAATATTTATAAACAATGCTTTAATAATTGATAATCACTTTAATGTTAATAAATCTTATCATATCTTTATTTTAATAATTAAATAAACGTTTTAATTGTAAGCTATTCGTCATATCATTTGATAAAAATAAAACATTTAGTTATGTAATACAAAATTTTATTTCAAATATAATTTTGATTATAAAAGTATTATTAATACGATAGAACTATAATTATAAAAAATATAATTATTCATAACTATTATAAAAAGGAGTGACATTTGATATAATACACAACAAAATGGTTTAATTTAAAATTAAAATAATCATTTTATACACACAAATATCAAATCATTTTATAAATATCACATTTACATATATATTTAATTTATAATTGTCTATAAATAATCATCTTAAATATGTTATACAGTTTGTGCTGTAAGTGTCTATACTAATCGTTTTCGTGACACTCAATGTTTAATTCAAATTCAATTATAAAAAAATAAATAAAAATATCTCTAAACTTTTTAAATACTGTATTATATTATTATTATAGCTATCGTTATTGCGTTAAATAGCGTGAAACGTACTGAAAGTTTGGAAAAAACAATAAAATGTTTAATATTTAATAGAAATTCATTGGATATTTCGTTTAGTATATATATCTGAGAGACAATAATATAATAAAATTTAATTTAATTTTTAACAAATATATATTAGAAGTAGTTTTTGTGTCATTCAAGGACTTAATATCATAACATTAATATAGTATCATCTTTTTAGGTATAAATTTCATGAAACATACTGTCAATGAAATTAAAATTATGATATTGTTTATTGTTTATATTTTGTTGCAATTGTATGAATTTAATGATCATAAATTTTGTTATAAAAATTGTTTAATTAGTATAAATGTTTTTATAAATAAATCTAATTCAAAACACATAGGATTAGTTGAATGTATAAAATTTGCTATTTTTAATCAATAAATAATTTTAAAATAGTAATAATTAATTATTAAATTTCATAAACATATATTAGAAAAAATAAAAATTTTATTTTTTTTATGTTTAGATGAAACATTTTAATAAAAAATACAAAGTATTACATAATATTTATGAAAAATATTTTTAGCAATTATACATAAAAAATTAAATATACATAAGTATAGAAATATGTGATTTTATCGATAAATTTCATAAGTTATTGCAAATCGGGAAATACAACATTCATTTATTGATTGTATGTGAGTATAGTTGTCACTGTCTGTACTCAACATTTGATTTATTATCCAAATATCAACATTTGATGAAATATAACAACAAAAATACAAAAATTATTTATGAGTTGAGAAAACTAATTCTTAAAAACAAAAAAATAAATTTTATATAGCAATGTGTAAACAAAAATAACATTATAATTAAAATATCATAAAAATAATATTATAAAAACTAATAACAAGTTTTGAATTTATGTTTAAGTTAATTAATAAAAATTTCTATCTCTGTACAACAAAAACAAATCATTAATTTTAGTAATAAAATTTAGTATACCTTTATGCATCAAATATTTTTATAAATTAAAATTTCACTTTTATATATAACTTTTAAAAATTTATGAAATATCTAATTTATATTATGAATAATAACTTAAATTTCACTAAATTAGTGTTTATATGATAGTTTAACTTTTATATAATATAGTATTAATAATAAATAGATAGTTTATAGTAAGCGACAGTATAAGTTAAAAGACATTTAAATATTGTTTAAATAAAATAATGCTAATATTTACTAATTACTTTATATATTATTATCTAATTGTTAAATGTATGCCAAAACATGAGTATTATTAATTTTAAATCAATCTTATAGTAAAAACAATAAAAATAAGTAATAATTTTATTTGAATACATTTGCTATTTTGAAATCAAATATTAGTGCACACAAAAAAATTATTTATTTATTTAATAAATAATAATAAAAAGTAATAGAATTCAAGGCTTAATATCAATACAAGTTTAATGTTATAAAAATACAATATATTGTTTTATAATTTATATTTTATTTAAAATTATAAATTTTTTAGATATTTTTACTGACATTATATATATAAATTATTTATCAAAAATATATTGAAACAATTTAATAATACAAATATTTTATATTGTATGTTTACTAAATGTTTTATATAATTGTTTTTATCTTTACCTAATAAATTAAAAATAATTACTTAACAAAATAAACACAATTAATTTCAAGTGTCTATTTTTATTTACTTATTAAAATAAACAAATAATTTACCAAAAATTTCTCATTAAAAGTAAAAACATTTATTAAGTTATATACATTTATTTATCATATTTAACATCTTATTTTTTTGACTATAAATTTAGTATAAACTACAGTTTATATTATGAGTACAATAATTAATTTAACAAAATTATAAATCTATCTAAAAATTTGATGGCCACTGAATACAATTAACTGTACAATGAATAGCCATAAAAAGTATTTACTTATTAAATTATAACTAATTTACACTATTAAACAATATATACAGTTTTATGATGTTTATAAGTAAGTACTAGTGTTTATATGGAAATCAATTTGTAATTTTACAATCATGTGTCTTAAAAAACATGTTATTAAATAATATTATTTATGCCTTTTTTGTTGTATATCTATATAAAAACAGTCAGACGTGCGGAATCCCAGTTGAGGTCCGGCTATAATGTATCTGATGTTAGACGGGATGGAAGGACACGACCGCCCGATCCATTGAAACCCATTGAATATATCTATAAAACACTTAACGAGAGGGGTCTCATCAAAATGTGTTCACTAATGCAAAAGGCAGACCAACAAGAGCTCAATAAATTACTCGGTAATCAATTATTATTAGTATTATTAGTATTATTAGTATTATAAGTATTATTACAATTACTATAATTACTATTGTATTATACATTACTTATAGTATTATGCAATCAATAGTTAAATACCATTAAGTAATTGTTAAATAAAATAACTATTGTTATTGCAATTACAGTAACAAAAATAAATCACCTTTTATAGTATATAACAAATAAATTAAATTTTTAATTAATTGCTAATCTATAAAAATAATAATATTATTATTATTTAACGATACTTTTTTTAAAAATTGTTTGACTTTTTTGTTTTGTTTCGTTTAATTCGTTACATGATTCACGACTTTCTTAAAAAAAAAAAATTTTATTGAGAGAAAAATTATGTGCACAATATTAACACAAATTTATATAAATTATGCCAAAAATGCAGTCAATAAAATCTCTTAATTATTATCTCTAGTAATTCACGTCTCTATAATTAGTAGTGTTCATAAAAACATATTTGTTATTAAAAAATATATATATATTATTGCACCCACTAATTGATTATTTTAAAAATATGATTATTGTATTTTAAGCAAATAAAACAATAGAATTTTGCAATTATAAAATTTTCATTAATAAATTAGGAGAAAATTTTATAACCACTTTATGATTTCATTGTATTGTATGCAAAACACACGGGGCTAACAATTAATTTTTTATTATCATTATAGATATAGTATTATTATTTAATATTGTTTCCTAATATAACAATAGGTCAGAACTTTACATTACTGGCACCGAGTGATGAGGCATTTGGACTGATGCCGGGCTCGCAATATGAAGAACTTATTAGTGATCCAACAAAACGTAATGAGTTTATCAAACAACATATAATACCCGATCGGCTAATGTTAAACACTTTCCGGGCATTTGATGAACGAGAGCTTAAAAATGCCAACGGATTGACACAACATATCACTGCCTATCCAAATGGGGTCAGTATTTGCATACATAATATAATATTTATATTTTTATAGTATCTTTAAATATCTAATAATTATGTGAAAATTATAATATTTTATCATCAAAAAAAATCAATCATTATTAATAATTGTTTACTTCAAAAGATATTATCAGTTAAATCAATAATCATATGTTAGAAAAATTCAAGCCCTGGTATTGTCATTGTCTATATTGATTTAATTACTCACGTTTTATAACGCTTATTAAAATTTTATATATACACTACAGTATCTCAAACAATATCTGCACATATATTTAGTGTCCTTAAAATTCAACAAAATTAACATTATTAACAAAAGTAACTTTTTTTTATTTATTTATATATTTCTCCGATTTGATGATACTTATCAAAAGTATCTCTTAATGCTTAATATGTCAGCTAATTATTATTATTATTATTTTTTTAAAGTATTTTATTTTACTGTATCGCCCATAAATTTTATGCAAATTGTGATTGATTGTAATAAATAGCTTAATAAAATAACTTAAAATAGTGATCCCTTGGATTATTATTTTTATTTTTTCTGTAAATAAATACATAAAAATAACAAACAATAGGTGGGCTTTCCTTGAGTTTTTAGAAATCACTATAGATTTTGATAATCAAAAATAATTTTCAATAAAAATGACAATTGATTTAATTGTTTTGGTTGATTTTGAGTAAATCAATTCAACACAATTGATGAATTAAATAAAGGCAATAAAAGGCAATTATAATTTATTATAACAATACTGTATAGATAAACATCCATATTTGGTGTAACTATTTATAATTTTTTTGGACTTTTTCATCTAGTATTGATTATTAACTACATTATAATCAATTGTATATACAGTAATACAAATCAAGCTAATAATTATTTATATTAAACAGAATATTATTATTATACACCCACTAATTTAAAATAGCAAAGATACTTGATAACTTTTATAAATTCAATTAATGTATTTGGTTAATTATAGTTATATATCATTTTTTAATAATTAATTGAAAATAATATAAATAATAATGCATTAATATAATACCAATAAAATAGTATGAAATAAAAACAATGATATATTTTTTAGATATTAAAAATTATGTTTTTGTATTTAACTTATTTTTTTAATATTTCAATAGTTTGTAGTAAATGGCGCCAATGTAGTTGATGGTGACATACAGATCCCCCGATCAAACAATTTGATACAAGTAGTCGATAAAGTATTATATCCACAAAAGTCACAAAATCTATTGGAAGTACTCGAAGACAATCCACATTTGACACAAATTTCATCATTTTTAGCACTTTCGGGATTAGATAAAGAGCTAAAGGGTTAGTTAGTCTAAATAGTATTGGTTATAGTTTTAACATTTTATTACAAAAAAACTTAATTATTCTGTTAGGTAACGACTCGTTTACATTTTTTGCACCAAACGATGAGGCCTTCCGAGCGGTTCCCTGGCCTGTGACACAACAGATGCTGTCCAACAATACATTTCTCAGATGTACGACTTGTTTTGCTTTACTATCATTAAACAAACAAAAAATATTTGTAATATAAATTAAATAAAAACATTTGTTTATTTAGTACTTCTGGCTAATCATGTAATACCTGGCAAACAATATGCCACCGGTTTGTCCGGTCATAAACTGTACTCAATCGGTGGTAATGTCTTGAACTTTACTACTAAGACAGGTATTTTTTTGAAGAAAAATATTTTAGTAATTAGATAATTATAATTTTAAAATTTCAAAAACTTTTACTTTCAGTTCAATCGCATACTTTAGTTTTAGTCAATTTAGTACCGATAATAGATAATGATATGATTGCAAACAATGGTGTAATTCATGTCATCACACGAATTATTTTGCCGAAAGAACTGATGGATGACTGTAAATGTTGGCCAATGATTACCACAACTACACCATTGAATGATACAACACCCGCATCATTAGAAAACGGATCGACAACAACACTGGATCCGTTTAAGGATATGTTTAACATGGATGAGGATTTGAATAAAATCGACCGACGCTATGGTTTGGCTCCTCCTCCCCCTCCTTCACGCACACCAAACGGTGATCACTTTACATCCACACCGAAACCTATTTCTTTCAAAACGTTTTGGGACGACATCTTTGCTACGACGGGCGACACATCAAACACTACAACAAACGGCACTCAAACACCTGCAGCTAATCAAACAACAGTTCCCACTTCGACAACAACTCTAAGTCCTAATATCACAGAATTTCCATTGCTTTGGGATTTTTTAACAACTGAATTGCCAGAAGCGGCAAATCAAACAAGAGATCAGCGCCTTAACGACAGCTATAGAAATCAGAGACAATACACACCAGGAGTGGTATACTTGGATGAGTTGAATATCACAACTACAACATCTAATGGAAGTGTAATTAATGAGACGACTACTGCCGCGCCAATGACGTGGACACGAGCTTTCTATAGGCCTGAAAGGAGACGTAATTTTACCGAAACTGGTGCGGATAACACCACGGATATTACGACCCAATCCACAACTGTGAGCGCATTTTATAGACCAACTTTGAAACCAACTTTAAGACCAACCAACAGAAGGCATACATTTACGGCTCAGCCAAACATCGAATCTAATGTTACGTATGCTCCTTATGACAGACGATATGGTATTTTGAGGGATAGGCCGTCAATCAATGAAACGGATGATGGGTTCGGTAGACGAAACTTGCGAATACAAGAACCTATTCAACAAATAAGAGATGAGGAACAGTATGTGGAACAGGAGATTGAACCACAAAATCGGACACAATATCCTTATCATAGGGACTCTAATATTATTTCGCAATCCGATGATCGTCCCAAACAACCGCCGTATGGAAGACAAGATTCTGCACAACCGTTCGTTAGGAAACCATATGATGGCAACAGAAACGATTCATCTCAAGAGTCGCCCGAAATAGTGCAACAAAAAGCAGAATCGCCGACCACTTGGACTCATCAGCAAAATGTATCGCATGTGTCACCAACAAGACAACAGACATCACCTCAACGTTATCCACAACAGCCAAACAGAGGACGACAAAATTGGTGGGACTCTCGCTACGACTCAGATGCTTATCCCATGAGAGCTTACGTTCCGCCATCAAAGACACAGACCAGACATCAAACACCATACGATCAATCGAAACCTTTCCAATCGGCGCACTCCAGACCCAGAGATTATAGACCAGGTGTAGTATATTCAGAAGAACCTCAATATTATAGACCACCGGATCAATCTAGTCGTCCTTATTATCGTCCTTTAAATGACACCAAATCGGTAACTGGTTATAGACCGCAACAGCCATTTGATCCAAAACGTGGACAATACCCGACAAGTGATGTATATTTAAAGCCGGAACTTGTCGACCGATCCTATGTTCCGGCATATAATCCTTACAGACAACCAGCACCGCCAATGATTGTCGGAGAATATCCATTCCAGTCTTTTCCCAGCTTTGATCATCCGTACCATCCAATGGGTCAGTTTAGACCAATGATGAGAGAGCCCATCACCCGAGGCCATAGAGTGGATCCTTATGATAGGCGAAGTGGTATCAAATCAATCTATGATACAATCAGACGAAGTGGTGATTCTCGGCCCTCAAGTCCTTCAGATGATAAACAAAGCCCAAAGTCGGCGGACTTAAAAACTGTAAGCGAGATAATGGATTCACCGGATCTGATGGTCGGCGGAAAATTCAAGACATTCGACAAATTAAAAGAGTTTATCAAAAACTCTGGTCTTTGGGAGACATTGAACAGACCGACAACTTTTATAACAATGTTTATGCCAACTGATGACGCATTTGATGCTATAACTGATGGATCAGTAGATGAAATGAAGAGAAATCCAAAATTGGTTAGAGATTTCCTGACACAACACTTACTCGGATACAGTCTTCAGCCGCAAAATGTCAGAAATAATATGAGAGTTAAGTCGTTGAACGGAGAAATGCATTTGATTAATGTCATCGATGGTGGAAAAGTAAACAACTAATAAAAAGTTACAATATTTTAACAGATTTTATATATTTGTTTTCATACATTAATTTTTAAAGATCTTAATCGATGGTAACGAAGTGATCGCCGCCACTACAGCCAAAAATGGTAACATCTATGTCATGGATAAAGTGCTTGAAAAGGCCGGTCGTAGATCCCGATCCATTGTAGATGAGCTGAAAAAGAGACCAGAATTGAGTGCTTTTTCTAATTTATTACAGAGAAGTGATCGTTTCAAGCAATTAACTCAAGGTATTAAATATTATTTATTTTTAATTATAATTTTAATATTTTTATTTATTTTTTTTATATATAATATCTATATTTTCCAGAAATGGGACCCTTTACTGTTATGGCACCAACTAATGAGGCACTAAATAATGCTAATATTAGAGATATTATTAAAAACCAAAATGATTTAAATGGTAAAGTAATTAAATGTATAAATTAATTAAAGTATTGTTAAAATAATTATATTATAACAAGAATTCATGAAAAAACATGTCATGGATGGAGCTGTCTATAGTCAACAGTTGTCCGATTCAAGTGATCCACAAGATTATCGAGATATTAGAAGAATTGGTTTGAGTTCAGGTTATTATAAAACTATATTTTTGGTGACAATTGATTGAAATTAAAATGTTTTTTTTTGTTAAACAGATTCTTCCATTTCGATCAACAATGAAACCAAAGTATTATCTCCAGACATAACCACTGAGAACGGTGTCATTCATGTAATTGATGGCATATTACCCGAAAAATTAAATATAACAGAAAAGCGTCCACAAAATACTGGTAATTAGGATTGTATTTAATCATAATTTGATAAATTTTTTATATATTTGAAATTTTAATATACAGGCGGAGGAGAGGAATCCCAGAGGAATGCAAAGCAGACATCAATGTCAAGATCGGCACAGAGTTTAGGAATCAGAAGATTTACTAATTGGCTCAATAAAAGTGGTGTTTTGGACGAAGTAATCCGCGATGGCCGACAATACACAGTGATTGTGCCCACAGACAGAGCTGTTGGCAAATTACCGCTTAAAATACAATCAATTTTGAATAGCGAACCAACACGACTGACTAGTCTTCTGGAGTATCATATAATTCCCGGATTTGTCGACACAAGAACTTTGAAGGACAACGAACTGTTGACCACAATTAATAACAAACAGATTAGATTCAATAGATTAGACAATGGAAGAGTTCAATTGTTTTCTGGAGCGCCGGTCAACAGACAGTCAACGGATCAGAATCTATTGATAATAGCCGTCGACAATGTCTTATACCCACCGCAGGGAACTGTTATCGAATTAGTCGCAAAATCTCCTTTACTTAAGACGTTAAACGAGATCATTAAGACAGCAAATATGACAGAAGAGCTAACAAACAGTACAGACATTACTTTGTTTGCTCCCAAAGATGAAGCACTCAAACGATTGGAACCGGAAGTCTTGGAGCGATTGAAAACTGATCAAAACTATAGCAGAGGTTTCATATAATTTGTTTTTTTTCTGAAAATTAATTTATTATTAAAACTAAATGATTGACATTTGATTTTTTGTTACAGAATTTCTTCGCAAACATCTTATTTCAAAAGTATTGTTTACGACTGCTCTTCAAGTGAGCAATGAGTCCAATATTACACATAAAGAACAGGCGATGTCTGGAGAGACGCTTAAGATCTACAGAAAACCCAGTAAGAGATCCATCAATTGATTGTCACAACTATTGTCTATATATTTCGCTAATCATATCATTTTAAATGTTTTTATTTTTAATTTTCAGACTGTGTTTCAGTCAATGGTATTATCCTATCGTTTGCCGACATCACTGCAACCAACGGTGTTCTTCATATTGTCGATCATGTCATCTAAGTTTTCATTAAGCTTTCAATTAAATATAATATTATATATTTTTACATATAATATAATATAATTCAATAAATCTAGAATTGTTTTATATATAAAAATAATTGTAAATCAATAGATTTTTAAAATCAAATTACCGTTAATTACCATTTTATTCTACAATTTTAACCTTATGCTAGAAATAACAAAATTTATTAATTAAAATAATCTTATTTTTCATATTTACGTTTTGACAATAATGCCTAACCATAAACATATAATAAATTTCTTTATTAATTAATACGTGTACATTGTTTTAATTGTATATTACATCAGTAAAAAATATATTTATATTTTAATCATATTTTATAAATTATAATTTTTGTATCTTTTTTATTTTGAATAATTAATAAATTACTTAAACCATTGGAAAAAATAAATTACTAAACTCAATTAATCAATTATAATTATAAATATAAATATTTATTTTAGAAAAATTTTTAAAAAATAATATAAAGTTTTACTAACAGTATAAAGTGCCGTTTGGTGACACACCATTACAAACGCATGTTTTGAAATAATAATATATTTCATATCATTTGTTTATTAATAATTTTGTAAATTATTTATAAATATGAGTAAATTTAAGCCAAAATTAATTGTTTCGACAATAATCTATTTTAAACAACTTTGAAGAACAGATTATTATTTAATTTCAATTTTTTAAAAATATGATTTAAATTTACTAAAATTGAACGATTCAGAGAAACTTATGTTTAAATTCATTCAAAGTATTAGCTATTATTGCGGAGAAAATATTTTCATTTCAAGCGCACCAATTGAACGCATTTTTTCAAATGAAGCTAAAATTCATATAAAAATTGTGTAATAGGTTTTCGTATTAAAAAAGTTTAAAAACTTTTATCTATTGACTTTAATTCTGTAATTATTACACGTATTTAAATATATTAATAAAATTTGTAATATTAATTCTTAACATTTTATTTTTAGTAGACAACGATTCTGATAACTATATTAAAATTATGTAATAATTATATTATTAATAAAAAATTTTACTATTATCATTGTTTATATATTAATTTTCAAACAAAAAATGTATAATACATTCTGTACATTGTTTTATACTGAAAACCTTGTATTTTTCCAACCCTTGTAATAATATAATTAAGTAAAACTTTTATATACATCAAAATTTAATGATTAATTATTATTTACTTTATAGTTATTATTATATGATTAAGTATTATGATTAACATAAATATATGAAGTTAAATAAATATATTGAATATATTTTTTTATTTATAATTTTTACATAAATGATCGCAAATCAAGATTTATTTTTTGTCACTTTTGGTGGTTTTCGATTCAACAATAATTATACTGATTTTTAGCGCATAATGTATTTCAGTAACAAAAAAATCATAAAATTAAAACAACACGCAATCAATTACTATCAAACATTACATTACTATCAAATAACACATTTTGAAGGCATTGCCTTAACTGCGGTGAGACATGGGAAGCTTGCGGTCAATAATTATCTCGAGAACCGTTGGTCAGATCTTGCGGTCAAACATATAAAAGTTCTAGAGAATAAAAAGTTAGAAACTAAGGTCCACTTGAAAAAATTTTAGGTCCACCAGGGGGCCCACAAAAAAAATAAAACATGAAAAATTTGTATTAAATAAGTGGCGGTCAGGGAGTATCTCGAGAACCGGTGGTCAGATCTTGCGGTCAAACATATAAAAGTTGTAGACAATAAAAAGATAGGAACTAGGGTCCATTTGAAAAAATTTAAGGACCTCCAGGAGGCCCACAAAAAATTAAACATTTTTTATTAAAAAAAAGAGATTGTCATTATCTAAAAAACCAGTGGTCAGATCTTGCGGTCAAACATATAAAAGATGTGAAGAATAAAAAGTTTAAAACAATGGTTTAATTAAAAAAAATTTAAGTTCACCAGGGGGCGCAAGAAAACATTAAAACATGTAAATTTTGTATTAAAAAAGCAGCGGTCAGTAATTATCTCGAGAACTAGTAGTCAGATCTTGCGGTCAAACATATAAAAATTGTAGACAATAAAAAAATAAAAATTATGGTCTACTTAAAAAAATTTAAAAACCCTCAGGAGACCCACAAAAGAATTTTAAAAAATCTATGAAAAAAGTGGTATTCAGTAAATATCTTGAAAACCAGTGGTCAGATCTTGCGGTCAAACATATAAAAGTTGTGAAGAATAAAAAGATAGAAACTAGGGTTGACATTAAAAAATTTTAGGTCCACCAGGGAACCCACAAAAAAAATAAAACATTAAAATTTTGTACTAAAAAAGTGGCGGTCAGTAATTATCTCGAGAACTAGTGGTCAGATCTTGCGGTCAAAAATATAAAAGTTGTAAACATTTATAAATTAAAAAAATGGTTAATAAAAATAATTTTTGGTCTACCAGAAAACCCATAAAAAATATAACATTTTTTTATTAAATAAAAATATAGGTTTTAATTTTTTGTGAGGTTCAAAAAAATTTAAATTTTTTTAATTTAAATTATTGTTTACTTTTAAATTTTTAAAAACTTTTAAAGGTTTGACCGAAAGATCTGGCTTCTAGTTTTTCAGATAAACAATGATCAATATTTTTTTAATACAAAATTTTCATGTTTTATTTTTTTTGTGGGCCCCCTGGTGGACCTAAAATTTTTTAATGTCAACCCTAGTTTCTATCTTTTTATTCTCTACAACTTTTATATGTTTGACCGCAAGATCTGACCAATGGTTTTCCAGATATTCACTGACCGCAGCTTTTTTAATACTATATTTTCATGTTTTATTTTTTTTGTGGGCCCCCTGGTGAACCTAAAATTTTTTCAAGTGGACCCAAGTTCCTATCTTTTTATTGTCTACAACTTTTATATGTTTGACCGCAAGATCTGACCAACGGTTCTCGAGATAATTATTGACCGCAAGCTTCCCATGTCTCACCGCAGTTAAGGCAATGCCCATTTTGAATCAACAAAATAAATACAAGTAATTTAATTTATCGGTTTACTGTATAAACCAATGGCAATAGATTAAACATTGCATCAATAATTATAAGAGAAATTATTGCCACAATAATATATACTGTTTGCTATATAAATAAAACAAATGTTGTATAATATAATAAACAGTAAAAATACTGTATATCTTTAGTAAGCAGTGCGCAAACCAATTGCCGAAACTATTGCTATTGAAACTAAATGACCCAAACATACAATTATTATTTTTTGTGACGGAATATACCAGAATCTCAAGCAATTGTTTACTATTATAACTTATTCAATATATAGTACAGTAAATTGCATATACATTATATTATATTATATAATTTTATTGCATATCTAGTGTGTTACTCATGTGTTGCATCACTTGAATGCAATCATCATTTTGTGACCAAATTTGTTGAAAACACATATCAAATTTTACTACTATTTAGTTTCGAGAGAAACTACTATTAATAAATGGTTTTCTTTATGATTATCCCGGATTTACAAAAATAAAATTATACTTATAATTAACAGCAACAAACAAAAAATCTTCAACTTTTATAACTATTATTATTAAGTGCTTAATAACTAGTGAGAGAATCAATTGGTTTTAAAACTAAATTATTTTTTTGCAAAAGTTTTTTCTACGCCTAACAACAAAAATTGTGTACAGGTAATATTAACAATATTAGATATATATATATATACGTATTTATAATACTTTTACATTTATTTAATTATATTTAATTTAACTTAATGATTTTAAGATAATTTCTACATGGCAATCTGAGATAATAAAAAACTTATAAACTAAAAATGTTATTTACAAATAACATTAACGGTAATATAATTAAATATTGTGTAACATGTTTACATGACTGTAATAAATTTTTCCTATCATTTAATTTTTAATACTTTGACAATTTATACATGTATTTATTATATTAATAACAGATAATTGCCTACTGTTTTCAATTTCAAAAATATAATTAAATACTTTTATTTAAAAAAAAATATTTAGCAAAAACTTGCTATAAAACAGGTAATAGGTTTACTATTTTAAAAAAAATACAAATCACTTATTCAATAATTTAGATAAGTTAAAGGTGTGGGTGTGTTTTCATATAAAATTATTAATTTTATCATTTATTTAACCTTATGACATCAATATGATGACTAATAAAATTGAAATATATATTTGCATACATTAAATAGTTTTCATAAAAATATAATAATATAGAGGTGGGGTGGGGGTGGGGGTGGGGGTGTGCAGGAGGCAATTCAATCAAATCTGTAAAACAAATAATTGCAAACATATTTAAACATAATGTTAGACAATAGTGTATGACATAAAACATGTGGTTTCAGAAATCGTTTCCTTATAAATAGGTTAAACATTCACTAAAAAACTTGTAAATAGTAAATAAAAAATAATTAATTCTAAATTTTATTTTATATTTTGTTTATTAATTTTATTGTTAGTTCTGTCATTATTTGTCATTATATTAATTTAGTTTTTAAAAATTGTAATTAAATATGTTATAAATATAGAAAATAACACTACATAGTATAGTAATTATAAATATTAATAGCTATAATAAATAAAATTTAGATTGTTTTTATCTATATTTAAATTAGTAAACAATTTTAATGATGTGACCAACAACATTATTTATAACTAACTTTAATTGTAAGTCATTTAATAAATTAAATTAGTTTCTCTTTCTCTCTCTCTCTCTCCTCTCTCTCTCTCTCTCTCTCTCTCTCTCACACACACACACACACACACACACACACACACACATAGGTAAAGGTGATTAATGTTAACAAAAATAGCACTTAAATAGAAAAATAAATTTTAAATAATTTATTCTCAAATAATTATACTGTATGCGTAAATTATTAACAATAATATTATAAAAATTTAATATATTTTATAGTTTGTTTTAATATAATTGCTATTTTAAAAAGTTTTATATTTAAATTTCATTAAACATTATTTTTTAAAACAAATGTTAAACAAAAATTTCACTTAAAGATTCATACAATAAATGTATTGTTATATAATTATTAATTATAAATATGATAATCTCTTTGGACACAATCATATATGATATGAATTTAAGTAACAAATAAGTCTTATTTTTTATTGTTAATTATTTACTGCATTACTATTTTTAACTAACAGCTATTTTAGTTAAAATCGCATGAAAATTATTAATTAATATAAATTTATTATTTATTTATGTAAAATATTTTTATATAAAATTTTTTAAATGTGATATATTTAAATAATCTAAGTATAAATAATTGTTTATATAATATTGTTTGATACGTAGTCTACGGTAAATCTATTAACTGATAATAGTTTTTTAATATAACAAATGTATGATTCATAAGCTATTAATGGCATTTTCACAAGCGATCAAATTTTGAGATATTTTTTTTATTAAAAAACAGTTTTAAATTATTTCTGTTTAACTTTACATCAATTTATTGTTTATTTTTAGATCAAAAGATTATATTGAATTGAATATTTTGAATATAATTACAGTCAAGTGATGGGTAATAGTTTGGATAAACCAAAGACAGATAAGGACAGTCAAGAGGGCGATGGCAATGGGCTCAGGTATGCTCTGAGTTCAATGCAGGGATGGCGGCTTAAAATGGAAGACCGACACTGTATACGTATAGGTCTGGATCAGCTTAAGGACTGGAGTTTCTTTGCCGTATTTGATGGTCACGCGGGTGTGCACGTGGCCGCTCATTGTGCCGAAAATTTATTGAATACAATCATTAAAACTGAAAAATTTAGTAATCATATGATTGAATTAAATAACGATAAAATCACTGAACAAACCATTGATTTTGTAAAGAAAGCCATTGAGGATGGATTCTTGGAGTTAGACAAACAAATGCAAAATATGCCCGATATTACGTCCGGTGAAGATAAGAGTGGTACGACTGCTATCTGTGCGCTCATATCGAAAACACATATATTTTTGGCCAATTTGGGTGACTCGCGGGCACTGTTATGCCGTGCGGGTAACGTTCAGTTTGTTACCGTAGATCATAAACCAAATGATCCTTTAGAGAGACAACGTATTCAAGAAGCCGGCGGTAATGTCATGATATCGAGAGTCAATGGCTCGCTAGCCGTCTCCCGAGCTTTGGGTGATTATGAATATAAAAATTCAAATAAAAAGCCATCCGAACAGTTAGTTTCACCCATACCTGAAGTGAGCGTCACTAAGATTGATATAAATGATGAGTTCCTTGTGCTGGCCTGTGATGGCGTCTGGGATGTCATGACAAACGAAGATTTGTGTGCTTTTGTCAGATATCAGATGACAATTGAGTCCAGTTTGAAGACTATTTGTTCCAATATTATCGATACCTGTCTCCACAAAGGTAGCAAAGATAACATGAGTGTAGTTGTAGTTGCATTTGCCGGCGCACCCACTGTTGACGCCAATGCCCAACAACTAGATAAGCAACTTAACAGTCAATTAGTAGCGAAAGCAGAAGAAATAATGAAAGAAAAACCAAACCATAGTTTTCAAAATCTTATTGAAGATATAAAACAAATTCAATGGTCACCACTACCGGATGGCGTCGGTCTTCACGCTAAGTATACTATTATTGAAGAGATTTATAATAAATACAAACCAATACAACCAAAAATGTCATCATTGTCTTCATTGTCTTCATCACGATCTCCGGATTTTCATAGTTTTGATTAGATTTTTTGATATCAGTCACTCACTTATAAATAAACTTATTTCTTTCATCAATCAATTGGCACTTAACTATTAACTATAAGGTCAATAGATACTAAATACCCTAAATTGCATATCGGATTGGGAGGACTGACACCAACTACAATAACACAATATGATTTCCCCTTAAAAAAAAGTCACGATAAACATCATTAAGTAATTGTCTCCTAATTTTTACAAAAATAATAAGGAAGTAAACTGCTTTCGGCTTAATTTTGTTTTTGTTGTTAATCTATAGTAATAATAATAATAATAATAATGATTAATTATTTGTGTATTTTATATAATAATTTCGACATAATTCTATTAAATTTGAAATATTTTACTAAAAAACCATGAAATATAATTAATTTTTATGTTAAAATATGATATTTAAAAAATGTTAAATACTAACATAATTTATATTAATTTATTGTGCAATTAAAAAATAACATACAAACACAGACACACATACATACATACATAGACACATACAATACTTAATATAGTAGTAAATTATTAGAAGTGTATTATTAAGTGTAATCATCAAATTAAAAATATGTACTAATTTTTTTAATGATTATTTAAAATTATCGTAATTTGATGCATTTGACTGCAATGGGTGCTAATTATTGAACATTTTATGCAAATTATAACTATTTTAATCGTTTAAAAAATCAAATATTTAATAGTTTTAACATTGATTTTTGTGAACGTCAATCGACTGATCCACTGAATTGGACTTAATTTTTTTGTTGTTGTTATTTATAGTGAACTATCAAATTTGGCAAAAAAAGCATTTTTTCTCAGATTATATAAAAATATGAGAAAAAATTATTCATAAAATTAAATGAATAGAAAAAAACAACAATAAAAAAATAAAAAGTGTCTCTACAAGGATAGAAGTCCAATAAGTTAAAGTAATCTTGATTAAATTATTAATAATAAATTATCTTAATTGAAAATTATTCACAAAACAAAAACAAAACTTTTTTTTTAACAGTGACATTAAACTTATTCAAACACTAACAGACCCTGACTTACTTAATTAAAACAAAAAACTATCCAAATTATCGGCAAAATTGTCAAAATAAAACATTTATTAATATATATATGTATTTATTTATATTCGTGAATGTATTTTTCCAATTTTTTGTTGTTGTTGTTATTTTTATTTTTTTTACTAATATTACTATTTTTGAAGTCACAGGTAATAGTAGTACTGTAGTAGTAGTAGTAATAATAATAATTTTTTTGCATTACCGTTATTATTACACACACTTTTAATGATGTAAAACTTTTAGTTATTTTTTATTTAAAATTATATCAATACTTATTTCCAATACTGTTATTATAATAAATTAAAAAATTATTTTTTTAAAAAAGTGTTAAGCAATAAATTTGATTTTTCTGATATATTTAATATATTACTTAAATGACTTTATTTTGTTTTTATTGACTTTTTTTAATTAATTCACGTCATTGGATTACTATTGAAATTAATAAACAATTTATTAGTTAGAAAAAAATTTCAAAATCATGTTAAATATACAATAATCCGATTGTTGTCGTAATTGATTTTGTCATTTCCACATAAAAAATATTATATAAATACAGATAATATGATACAAACACGTGATAGTAATGTACTAGAGATAGGAAGGGAAGGAATGGGAGAGAGAGAGAACAGAGAGTCGGGATTCAGGAATGGGAGTCAAATCAAGAGAGACATACATTTAGATAGTGTGTGTGTGTGTGTGTGTACTGTGTATTAATATATAGATTTACTGTATAATATATGCCAGCAATTTGTATGTCTCGTCAATCATATATAAATATGCCGTTTTGTGCAAAAATTCAATGCTTATGTTGTAAGCCAACAGTAGTTGAAACACAATGATGTGGTTGTAATTTCAGCTAAAAATATAATAATAATAATATAAGTCTGTCACTGACTTTGTGTTGAGTTTTTGCCAATTATTTTAATTTAGTTTTTTTATTACTATTTGCTAAACTCATTATTTGTTTCATTTATTAGTTAACACGGACACTGCCATTACAGTATAAAATCAGTTTATAATAATTTATAAATTACTATCAAATATAAGTTATAATATTAATAAACCTTTTAGTTTACCTTTTAATTAACAAGTTAGTCAACTTATTCTAATATACTGTATATATATGTATATAAGTATTATAAAACTAAATATTCTGGTATTCAGTAAACTATTGCTTAGCTATTGAACCCATAGCTTATCTAGTTTTTTGTTTAATAAAAATAAGTCAATCGTCAAAGTATCTGTGCTCTCAACCATGTCGATGGTGTCCAACTATAGACGATTTATTATATTATTGTGCGGTCTCATCGAGAATTTGATATTCTCGGGAACGGTATTTGGTTGGCCGGCCCTCTTCTATATGCTTAAGAGTGAAGGCATTTACGAGCACTGGTGTCTCAATGTTGACAGTGATAGTCACCATCAGGTGTCTAATAAAAGACATTTGTTGGATAATTTGACGACACTTTTGTATGACGACACTATCAATGATATCGATTCAAACATATCTGAAATAACAAAACTGGCGAACAATTTGGAGGACTTTTGGTCGCCAAATGAAACCATTTATAAGACTAATGATATTCAGGTATGTCTTCAAAAAACTTTTTTTGTTACAATTTTTATTATGTTTTCACCAAAAAAATATATTTTATAAACTAAAAATGTTTACACATTTTTTAGCAGACGCTCTAACCTAAATTATTAAGTGTATGTACAGTACTTATATATATATATAATATTTAATATATATTATTGTAAATATCAATTTTATTTACACGAAAATAAAAATCTCAGTTAATGCATTATATATTACATATACATTAGATAACTATATATTTTGAACCACAACTCAAAATAAGTTATTTTTCTCCATGTACTACAACTACATGTAATTAATTAATTTGCCTTAAATTCAATAGCAAATAAATAAATAAATATTTTCCATTAAACAACTTCAGTGTTGGTTAACATTTATTTATTTAAAATTTACTTACATTTTAAGTAAACAAGGTTTAGTAATATTTTATTTAAAATAAAAATTAAATTTATGTTACGGTAAACTAAATATTTACATTATCATCCGATAACCTTGCTATCATCAACAAAATATGCTATTGTTTAAAGTTTCAGTTATTTATTTATCATTAACTACTGTAGATTCAAGTTGTAGCTCATTATAAATAACTCTAAAATATATTAATAAATTTATGTTATTTTTATTATTTAAAAATATCAAAAAATTCATTTTACTGAATATATTAACCCAATATTTAAAAAACTACTTCAATATATTGTAATTGCAAAGTCAGTAAAATAGACAAACAATCATCAAAACAAAAGTATTTGACATATAAATAATAATTTTTTTATTAATATGATTTTTATTGCCATTTAGATAATACAAGACTGTACGGCACAGGAAAACATCCTAAACCTGGCCTATACTATAGGAATATTCTCTATGGGTTTTACATCGTTTATATGGGGATTCCTACTCGAGACATGGGGTCTGAGGATAGTTAGACTATTATTAAAGTAATTTGATATCAATATATATATATATATATATATATATATAATGTTTATAAATAATATTTTATTATCTTATAATTATTTCTATCTAACAATCATTTTTTAGCGCACTTATTACTTGTGGATGTATTTTACTATGTTTAACGAGCAAAGGTATATATAAAAAAATAAATAAAACATTTGTATTAAAAAAAAGGGAAAAGTCATCATCTTTTTTATTAGTTAAACTTAACTATCAGTGACACATAAAAATATAAGATTATTAAATTAATGTATTTATTATTACCGGTACATTTATTTTACTTATTTTTCAATTAGTTTAATAAATAAATAAAATTATTATTAGATTAAATAGCTACCGTAAATTAGGGTACAAATATTATAAATTATAATTTTGCAATCAATGGCACAATTATATTTAGCAACACATAAAATCGGCTAATAATGTCTAACTTTCTCATATAAAATACCCTATATATATACAAATGTAAATTTTAAATATAAATTTAATATAAATATGCAAACTATATAAACTATATAAATATGCATTAACTATGCAAATACCGTATAAATATAAGACTAATAGTATTATATGCATTTAGAGCGATCATACCTAATAGTGCCGGCCATCATATTGTTAGGTTTGGCTGGAGTTCCTCTACGTATAGCAAACATGCAAATCGCTGACTATTTTCCATCCAAGAGGTCGACTGTTATAACCTTCTTCAGTGGTGCATTCAGTGCGTCTCCCATTGTATTTGTTTTACTCAAATACATCTACGACTCGGGCGTCTCCTTCTTCACTGTGATATTGATTTTAGTTATTTTAAGTCTATTTATGATTCCCTTTACGTTATGGCTATTGCCCGCCAAAAGTGTCAAAAGTGACGATAAAATTAAGCCCAATATTGAACTCAATTCATACAACCAGTCATTAGAAAAGGAAAACTTAGCCAAACTGTCCAAAGAGACTAACGGTGCCAATGGTGTGACTAATGGCAAACATTCGACTAATGGAAACAAAGATGAAGAAGAAGAGGTATTTATCAAATCAAATGATAGGCCTCTAAAAGACACAGAGGATACCAGTGCTGATGTGCCGTTAGGTGTTTCCTTGTGGTCACTATCCTTCACTTTTCATCAATTGTGGTTTTCTTGGCTCAACACTTATATGGTATTATATTCGGGATCAATGAACTTATGGTTAGATAGAGTGACCTCAGACACGGCAATTGCCGGTGGTTTTACCGAGACGTTCGGTATCGTGCAAACCAGCGCTCTGGTCATCGCACCGATTGCTGGCCTCTTTATGGATCGCAACATCAATCGAGCAAACAAAGAGTCGGATCCGTTTCGCCGCAAACTGAGTCGCGCACAATCGGGTTTCATACCAATACTGGTCACCTCTATTATGTTGACCTTATCAGTGATCTGTCGATTCTTCAATACTTCCAGTGCTGTCTATAGTTCTATTGTTTTTATAACTTTGTTGCGATCATTCCTCGTGGCCGTCGCCTCGGCTTACATTAGGATCAGGTAGTCATCACTTTTTTCAAGACATGTTATATTACGGCTACCGGTAATAAAAATAGACTAATTGTTTGTCTTTCATTTAGATTCAATGCAAATCATTTTAATCGATTGAATGGCATAATGTGTACAACGAGTGCCATCTTCTCATTACTACAGTTCCCACTCTTCATATGGGAATCGCATTCACATCAACACGCCTTTTGGGTAAACCATTTAATTTAATTTAATTTATAGTATCGTTTAATTATAATTACTTGTTATGTCACTATCACCATAAACAGGTCAACATGTTTTGTGTGATATCCACAATAATCTCATTCACAAATCCATTGTATCTCATCATAACTCCGCTCCAGAAGTTTCTATTGAGAAAAGAAGTAGAATTGGAGGGCAAGTCTAGAGCTCAGACAACATGTTAAGGACATTACCATCAGATGATGGCATCGATATATCATTGATAATCACTAATATATAAATATATTATTCATTTAATGTGTTTTTCAAACAAACAAACAAATAGTTGTCAAAAAAAGTTGTTGGACTCAACTCTAAAAAATAATGTCTTTTATTATCTGTTATTAATTAATCCATTGATTAATTGACTACCAATTGGTCGTCAAATTGTTTTGTTGTTAAATATATATATATATTGTTATGTCTTTTATTATTATTATTATTATTATTATTATTATTATTTTCAATGAACCACTTCTTGATTATATTGTTATCAAATAAGATATTGAATGAAACAAAACAAAAAGTCTTTCAAATATAGGTATATATACTATAAAAATAAATATTAATACAAATTATCTATATTTATATATTAATTAAATATATTTATATAGATTTATTAGTTCATTAGCTAATTAAATAAAATATACTATAATATTAGTAAACTAAACTAAACTAAACTAGGTCATTTTATATTATAGATAAATATTACCTGAATAAGTAACAATCATTATAAGTGAATACTACTGTATTATTAATTTTAATGTTATCAAATTGAACATGCACAATTATTTTTGTTTTGACACATAAAGTTCTAATAGTATATTAATAAATAAATATACATTTAAAAAATGATGATGGTCATATTAATAATTAGTCATCCTATTGGTTAACAATGTAATGTATATTAAGTTACTGTAAATTACTGTACTATTAATATAAACACGTATTTTAAAATCACGTGATAACCAGTTATACAGTATTTACATATAATTAATGGCTCTCTGATTGGTCCAAATGTGTCAACTGCTGTATCACATGACTTACACACACATTGACAGTGCATTCGATAACGAAAATGATTTGTCGAATGTATTGATTGATCGAAATTTGACCGAAAAATAAGTGAACGAAACTATAAACCATTTGAAGGATGTTTTCCACGCAATACTCTATGATGTCATCGATGGTCAACAACACAGTCACCACATTCGGTGATCGCATGAATCATACACCACGTGGTCGGGGTAGAGGTAGAGGTAGAGGTCGCGGAGGTATTGATAGCAATGTTAGCGTATGGGATGAGTCCGGCGGCGGTATTAATGATCAACGATCTAATGGACTGGTGATGAACAACCCGTACAACGGCGACAACGGTTCTGACAATGATTACCGATCGAGACAATGGACATCGGGTGGCAATCGATCCGATCGACCGCAACATCGAATAACGTGCTTTAATTGCGGCCGATTCGGTCATAAGCGCAACGATTGTCGTCAACAACGCGGTCAAAATCGGCGGCACAGACCTGACCACATATCAACACAAGTGGCCAATGAATCGACGGAAGTGTTATTCGATGAAAGTTTTAAAGATTCGACTTTTGTCGACAAGTTATCGGAGGACAAGTTGTCACTTATGCCGCAACTTAAACATTACTATTTGAATGCCAGTCTCAGTGATCTAATGATTCGCATCGATGGCCAATCATTTTCGGCGCACAAGTTTGTCGTTTCGGCCAAAAGCGATGTTTTGAAAGATATGCTCTTCAATGGCGAAACCAATGAGTTTGTTGCCGACAATGTAATCGATTTGTTGGACATTAATGTCGACGCTTTCAAATTGTTTCTCAAATTTATGTATTTCGAAGATCTGACGGACGAATTGGTCGACAATCACAAGATGATCGGCGAAGTACTCAAACTGGCCGTTCGTTATAAGTTCGGTCGATTGGAAAAGTTTATCGAAGACATGATTACCAAAAACGCGAAGATTGTGTCAAATTTATCAGAAAAGTTACATCAATTGGTGACCACAAGTGGCGACAATTATATGGCCGACAAAAAGCAAATGATCGATGAAATTATACAAAAGTTGAGCACAAATATCATCGAAAGTGTCTTCACCGACGACACACCAAGTGAGTCGTCGGGTGGAATCAATTCTCTTGTTGGCAAAGAGTTTATCGAATCGATTCCAATTAGCGATATGTCCATTGAAGACATTGTGGTCTTGAAGCGAATCGGTGTTGTCGATGAAACATCGTTTGCAGACATTATCGTTAAAATGTGATCAACGACTGCACCAATAGTTTGTTTGATCAGTATTTTGATCACAATTTTGTTTTTCAGTCATTTATTGTCTTAAAAATGTAAATTTGGTTTTTATTATATAAGAATTTATTATTTTTTGTCTATGAATTTCTACTGCTTTTTTAATAACTAAATTATACTATATTTTGTATTAACCGATAATATCATATTTATATACTGTATATTAATATTTGAAACTTCATTTTAAAATAATAATAATTGATTGTCATTTTATAATATTGCGGTAATTATTTCAAATAACTGATCCATTACTGTAACCATCGGAAGTGAACAATAAATCTGATGAGAACTCTGTTAACATTAAACACAACGTATTCGTTGTAATCGCCGTAATGTTGTGACAGCGATGTCTTTTTGTGAACATTTTCAACTGTCTCACCCATCGGTACCTCAATACTGTCACCAAATATAACCGGATCATTAGGTTCGGGTATATATTTACCGACACCTTTAATACTATTGTAACCATCGGGTGGTCTCGTGTATGGTTTCGGACATTCTGTTTCATACCTGTTTCAAAAAAAATTTAAAAATTATTCAAAGATATAAGTGATGATAGAATTGAGACATACATTACTCCTGAGGACACTTCGCATAACAAAAGAAAGCCATTGTTCTGTTGGTCACAATATTGACCACTTTTGGTCGCTCTATCGGCAAAATAAATGCCTTTTCCAAACACAAGTTTGTCATTATCGGGAAGTTTGAAGCCATTGGTCAATATTCCGACTATATTTGTACATTTGGTTCCGTGCCATAGGAGTAACCGTTTTTGCCGATCATATCCGCGCTCAACAAATCTTTTTTCATGATCTTTACGATAAACGCTATATATTTTCACTATTTTGATTAATCTCTGCACAGGTATGTCTTTAACCACAGTTTTTTCACTATTGACTATATATTGATTGACGAATTGACTTTCACGGCAATCACTGGACATTGTCATCAATTGATTCAAACGATGCAATATTTTTATTTGATCTAAATTAATGAACAACTGTTGACTTAACTCATTAAGTTGTATATCATTTAAAACTGATTGTTTGCTATATGTTTGTTGAAATATATTTTGATGATTAGTACATACAATAAGTCCATTAAAATCACCGCAATTACAAAGTTGTTTATAATTTGAGATAATACTAATGTAATTGTGTTGACGGTGTTGACCATTGATGAAACACTTCTCGCAGATAACCAGTTGTTGGTTATTGACATCACATGTCAAACATTTGTAAACTTTTGCATCTTTTTTGCATATATTATGACACGAATTGTTATAACTTTTAACTAATTTTTAATTGGAAATTAATAAACAAAAAATAACATTATTTTTTTAAATATTTTTTTTTAATAATTAAGTTAAAAAATATTTTTTACCTATTATTGACATTTTAATAATTACAAATATTAATATATATATATTTAAATGATACAACTTTTTACACTAAAGCATAATATATTATTTACATTTGTTATTTTTAAAACAATTATTTTAATTATGATATTTTTAGAGGTTTCATAATAAGTAATTTTGTGTAAAACTGTATAAAATTTCATCAATCAAAAGATAATAATTAATTTGATTATTTTGCAAAATAAATACATGATTGCAAAAATAATTATTATTCAATATTTTACACTTTCAGTAATACAAATAACAATTATAAAATTAGTTATATTTATTATGAAATATAAACGATATTATATTGCCAATTATACTATATTTTTGTATTAAATTAAATATTTATAAACTAGATTTTACTAAATTATGAAAATATAAAATAAATAAAAGTTTTTTTAAAGTAGATATTTGATATGCTACTGTATATGTTATATAAAATAATCATGATAAATTATAACATATATTAAAAACATGTTTTAAATATATTAAATAGTTATAAATATTTAAACATAATATTAATCAGTTAATGTTTTATGTCAATCAAAATTTTATATCTTTAATTTAGACATTATTTAATATCTAATATCTAATTAAATATCATTCTTAGAAATAAAGTACTAATCAAAAGATAAAACAATTTTGAAAACGGTATAAAATTTGTTGAAATAAAATTAATATTAAATAAAGTATAAAAATCTGTTTAATAGCTTATAATTTTGTTGATCATATTATTTGCATTTAATAATACATAATAAACTTAAAATCATTTTTAAATAATTTAATGCCATTTTTTAAATTAAAATAATTTTATTAATGATTATTTAGAAAAAATTCGATACATTTGATAAAAATGTATTTAGAAAATATTAATATAAAATGTAAAAATTATTTTATAAAAATTATAACTATATGATCAAATCTATAAATTTTGTTTATATTTATCAATATAAATTATAAATAATAATTTTAAAGTTTTTTAATAATATTAAATTAAAAATGTAAATTAATTATCAATTTAGTGTAATATTAATGTCAAAAAAATGTTTAAAACATTTTATCAAATGATTAATTTTGTATCATTCGTATGATTATATACTAAGTATAGTACATCAAAATGATAATCACATAAAAGTACAGTCAATTGCACTAAGTTATAGGTATAGTTGTCAATATAAAAAAAATTACACTTAAATATAATATAAAAATAATATTTATATTGTATTTAGTGTTTTTGAAATACTATTTCTTTTACCAATTGATATATCATTTTTTTTTATACGGCAATCATACTTATGATTTAATGCATTTGAATTATACATTTTGTAGATATGTATTTATAATGATAGGATAAATATCTTTAATAGATAAATATATTTATATATAAATTTATCTATTATATACTGTATATATAAATTTATATATGAATATAATAATAATATTTAAGGTAATTAATAAATAGTAAAAATGATTTAATTAGATATAGGTTTTGTAAACTTTTGTTTGAACAAAAGGTTTGTATTCATCGGGAATTGGCGGTGATTTATATCCCGGATCGGTGACCAACTTTGTCGAACTACTGTCCGAATTAGAATACTCGATGTGTCCGTTTGGTGTCATATCAACCGATTTGGCCAACAATTCTCGGAACAATTTGTTTTGCTGATCGGGATTCAGTTTCTCGATTTGCTGGTTCAGTGTTATGATATCATTGCCTTTGTTTGGTCTTTCATCCAACCGATAGTCGCTTTTGTTTGGTCTCTCATCCAACCGATAGTCCCCTTTGTTTGGTCTCTCATCCAACCGATAGTCGCCTTTGTTTAGTCTTTCATCCAACCGATAGACAGAAACAGGCAGTTCCTTGACATAAGTGGTAGGTCCAGACTCTCCGTCTGACTCTTTGTAGTCAACGCGGCCGTAGTGTGGCATCGGTGGCATTTGTGCCGGTCGGCCATGAGATAAGTCTGGTGCTGAGAGTTGGTATAGTGCTTGTGGATGTGATACAGATCCAATTGGTTGGTCATATTTAAGCGGTGGTACCGGTGCTTGAATAATATTGTGACGCAGCGGATGTGGCTCTGGTGGAGGTAACTGAGCAATAGGTCTGTTGAAATGTCTTGCTTGTGGTGGCAGCTCTTGTCGGGGCATTTCTAATATAGGTTGAGGCATATGTTGTTGTGGTTCGTTGTGCATCATTGGTGGCAACATCTCTCGTGTTTCGTGAATTGGTGGACGGGGTATGGATTTGGGAGCCATATGTTTGTGTTCTTCAGGCTGTCCCTGACTAATGGTATGAACTACTGGTTCCTGTCGACGACTTTCAACAATGCGTTCCAATATGTAGGGCTGTTGTTTGACTTGTCGTGAATGTATTGGTTCTCTTTGTTCAATTGGCTCTTTAGACATAATTAGGTGTGGGTTGTGGTAAGGAGGTGGTGGTGGAGCATAATTTGGAACGGAATGTGGAGGTGGTGGTGGCAATGGATAAGCGGGTGTCAATGGCTGGGAATGTGATTGCGAGTGCAAAAATGGCATGAATTTTTGTAGAGGTTCCGGTTCTGAGACCAGTTTGATTCTATAGTTTGGTGTTGAAATTTGATGAACAGTTTGTCTTTCATTTTTGTTCAATTGCTGTGCATGTGGTGCAGATGCTGGAGGTGGTGGCGGCGGTGGCTGTAAGTATCCCATCTGAGGTCCGACCGGACGATCATAGCTTCTGTGCTCTTCTCGAGAATATGAAGGTCGAGAGTGTTCAACACTAGGATATCCTTTGGGAATATTCGAGTGTTTTTCTTCATAAACTGGGATCAGATTTGGCTCATCGTATGGCTTTTGGGAGGACGGCTGTGATGTATAGATGGGTGAGTTTGTGTCACTTCCGTAAGACAATGTATTTACAGGACTGGGAGCATATTTAGGTGAAGGCGGCTGCCATTGATTGGTTGGAGAATCCTTTTCCAGCAATTGATGTTTTAGTAGATTCAGAATAGTTGAACCCATTTCTGGCGATTTAACGTTAAATTTTCTACTATTTGGTTGATGTGAACGCATAGGCATCGGTTGAGACGGTGGCGGAGGTCGAGATAACTCAGCCGGACTGTTGTGTTTGTATTGAGACAAATCGCCAAACATTTCCGATTTAGGATTCGTCTTTGGACTGTCGTGTCTGATCTCATAGACATAGGAATACTGACAGTTCAGACATTTGGCTAAACTTAAAATTCCGATAATTAAATACCAAGACTTCATTTTTTTCGTGGTTTATTTGATTAACCAAAATATTCTGCAAGTTTTCAATAAATATATATATATATATATATATATATAATGTTTTTTAAATATTAATAAAATAATGTAAATAAAAAATATTTTACTAAATAAATATTTAATATTTTATAAGAAATATATATTTAATTTAGAAGTAAATATCAAACAATAAATTCAAATTTGCTTCAAATTCATTGAACGTATAGTCAGAAAATGATATGACTTTTGATTCAAACAAAAGTTTTCACTCACTTTCTCTTTGATGATCTTCTCGTCAATTGTTTTATGAAAAATAATAACTAATGAATTGAAACGACGACTCTTTGGCACAAAAAAAACTTTTAATACAACAAACAATAAACAACAGAAAAGAGAGACGATTGAGATGATTATAGGTGTTGTTGTGTTTTGTAGTGTTTTATTTAATTTGCTTTATTATAAAAGCAATAATAATAGCGGTTTCTCTCTGTTTTGAATAAAGAGATCACTTTCTCATATTATCACGAATTAGTTCAGTGTTTGAGCCGAGAATGAAATTATTTAGACAACAATCGACTCATAAATATTATATTATATACCATCAACTCATTGAGGTTTGTCTTGTATTTAAATATTATATATAAATCTCCCTAAACTTTAAACAAAAACAGTTAATTAGATTTAACTCGGATTTGTTTGTCCCCTCCACGTGATAGCCGACGCCAACATACCTGTGCTTAGAAAAGTTGATTTTTATGCAACTTTTACTCTCTCTCCTTCTCTCTCTCTCTCTCTCTCTCTCTCTCTCTCTCTCTCTCTCTCTCTCTCTCTCTCTCTCTCTCTCTCTTACTTTCTCTTTCATAAAATTTTTAAAAAAAAACATTTTTTTAATGATATCAATCGTATCCGATGTTATCTCTGAAGTGAATAATAAAATAATAATAATAATAAGCATTTTGAATAAATAGTAAAATAATATAAAAAGAAGAGAAATATAATGATCTCTTTATTTTATTTGCATTTTAATCTCTCTTTTTATAAAATTGAGATTAATATTAATTTACAATAATTAATAAATATTTTTTATTTATATGTTTAATTTTTTCTTATTTAAAAACATTATTTTGATTTAAATAAAAACAAAATTTATTTTTTATTATTTTTTTTATTAAAAAATACATGAGATTTCCTGGTTATATGGGACTCACTATACTGTATACATGTTGTTGTACTATAATCACACTGTTATTAGTGTATTACTATTGTTACTGGTGTTATCATTAACAACAATATTGTAAAATGCACCGTATGTTATATATGTTTTAGTGGTATCATATATTTAACTTATTTTATTATATATACTTATATAAATTTATATATATTATCCACCCATTCATCCACTGATGTACTGACCCTTTGCCTTCAGGCGCTGTGACATAACAGTTAAGGTTTATCACTAAAGTCAAAAAAGTCATAATTTAATTAATGACACAATAGTTTGTGTGTGTGTGTGTGTGTGTGTGTGTGTGTGTGTGTGTGTGTGTGTGTGTGTGTGTGTGTGTGTGTGTGTGTGTGTGTGTATGTATGTGTCTATATGTTGAAGTGTTTATTAACATATCTACATTTTTTTGTCTAATTGTTTTAATGTTACTAATATTGTAGTCATCAAACCATTAGACCATTAGTTGTGGTCATAAAAATTAGGTCATATCTTATGAGTTCCTCTCACTATTACTTAGTGAACATTCCCTATAATTTTTTTTGAAATTTTATTTAAAGAGATAAATTTATAATTTATAATTAGATTTCATAAAAATTCTATTTTTTTACAAATTATTATTAATACTAAGTCATAAACATTTAATTTGTTAGCAATATTATCATTAGTTAAACTTTTACTGTTATAATTAAATATTGGAATAAAATGATAGAAATGGTCATAAATTACAAGATTATGATAAAAATTAAAAAGATTTTTATAATTAAATTTATTTTTAAAGTTATAAAATTATTTTTAATTACAAAACTAATTATTTTTAATTACAGAACAACTAATTAATTTCCTAAAATTACAAATTTAGACCAAAACATTAGTCTTTATTAAAATTAAAGTAACATCAAAGCTAAAAATAATAAATTTCAATGCATTTTATTATTATATTTTATTTTTATTATAAATTAAATTATCCATTGCTATAAAACATCAGCATAAAACAAAACAAAAAATAAAATGAAAATGTTTAAAAATAAAATTATTAATTATTAATAATTATTATATTTTTTTTATTTATACGTTTGTTTAACCACACAATGTGTATCAAACTATAGATAATTGTATTGTAAAAGATTTAAAATATTGTATTATCTGATGTTACACACCATTAGTAAATTTATAGTTTATTTATTATTGTTATATAATCTTTTTATAATTTTAATTTTATCTCTATGAATATAAAATAAAACCCACGAAAATTATAATACATTAAAAATGTTTTTATTATTATTATTTAAACTATATTTTATATTATATTTATTATACAGTAAATATAGCATTAATTATTGTATAACGATATAAATAAAATTAGGGAAATATTAAAATATTTATATATTTATATTGACTTAAAAATAATAATAATAATAATAATCTACAATAAGTTGTTTTAACAGTACAGTATTGTGCTTTAACTAAATTATAATTTTTTATTATTATTATTAAATTAATAAAAATAATAATACAATTATTTCTGTTACAATAAATAATAATTATAAATAATAATAATCTGGTCATCAAAAAAGTGAATAAATAACAAATAAATAAAATACAAGCCATTCATTATTAGATGTGTTAATATGATTATTAAGCCTGATATCATTAGACAATAATTTCTAATGCAATAATTTGTATTGTATTTACTCCACACAACAACAAAAATATTTTTTTATATATCCAATAGTATAATATAAATATTATATACATTAATTGAAAATTATATTTTTTATTTAACACTTGTGTCTCAAAAAAAAAAGTAAGCCGATAAGATTATTTTTGAAACAATACTCAATTACATGTATATAAATCATAATTAATTACAAAAATATTGTCTTAACTATAACTTTTTTATGTAATTCAATTGAATTGTATATATATACTGTTATGCAACATATACTATATGATAATAATTTATTTAAAAAGCGTATAATTTATTTACAATTTATTTATAATGATTTCAACAACAATTTTAAACAATCAACAACTATTGCACTAATTACCTATCAATATAAAGTACCGTATGTTCTGACATATTGTTGCACTTTATATAACTTATAAGTTGTGTTTTTAAGTTTATAAGTTTCTAGATATTAATTAATATATGCTATAATGTAAATATAGTAATTTTTATCTAAAGTTTAAACTAAATTCAATAGTTTATTTTAACTTAGTTATTAATAGTTGGTAGATATACAAAAAATTCAATAGTTGATTAAATTTTACAAGTTATATACAGTTTATGAAAATAAGATTTAATTAAATAAATATAAAAATTTGTTTTAGTGGGTAAAACGGTATTAACACACACTTTTATTATTAAAATTACAAATATGATGATTATCCTTAATGAGCCTAACATCCTAAATTTATCTAGGACAATTATTTGGTAAAACATATAAATTGTGTATTTATTTTTTAAAAATTATATACTATATACAGTATTTACCAATTTAATAAAAAATATTAACAATTTATTTTATAAATTACATTTATTTAAATGTATATATTTATATATATATATAATCTATTTCAATATATCAAATGTTAGTTTAAATATGTAATCTATTTTTATTATTTTTAAAATTAAAATAATATTATTATTAATACAATATTAATTCTATATGATTATTATGGTTTTTATTTAATAGTTATTATTTATCGATTTAAATCAATTTACAGTTTTCATAAAAATTATTAATTGATTACATTTTCGTGTTTCATTCAAATAAACTAAAATAATTTTAATCATATATCAATAAATTATATTAAAAATCTTGTTTATAACAAAAATAAATAAAATTTGGATCAAATTGAATTCAATACACCCAAAAATTATTAATTTATAATACATATTGATATTTTATACAATATTAAATTTATATTACTATTATTTTTGGTATTATTACTTTTTTGAATAAAAACAGTACAATTATTTTTATTATTATTATTATTATTATTAAAGACAATTTTTGACACAATAGCTAATTAAAAATCTAGTAATTCAGTTCAGATGTATTAGAGTTACAATATATTTATTTCCTAAATCTTATTATTTGTAATATTATTATTATTTTGATTAAACTAATAGTTTATTTAAATGTATTGAGAATTTATAAGCGCTTAAATAAATTGCATTAAATATTAAATATTTTTGTTTAATTACAATATATAGTACTGTATATAATAAGATCGTTTGTATCGATATTATAATTAAAGATTACGTTATGTCGGGTCATATGGCAATTATTAATTAATAAGTATATAATCTGTTCAATAATCAATGGATACTATTGATTAAATTAATTAATTAATATTGATAGATTATTGATAACTTGTTTATTGTGCAATGAATGTACTGTATATAAGTGATTTTGTAATTAAATAAAAATTTGTGATTAAATATCAATTTATTATATTTGTATACAAAGTATTATACTGTACTTTATTTAAACTTTAAATATACTGTAATTTTGTGAATTTTTATTTGTATATAAAATCATAAACATTATAATTAGTATAATAAGTAGTATTAGTATTAGTTTTTATAATTTTTAAACTGTTTAATAGTCTCTCAATTCAAAAAATAATTTAATTATTAATTTTGAATTTAATTTTATTCATATTATTTTATTTTTTAAAAATATAATGAACTTATTTAAAACTTTTAGAATATTATTTAATTAAAAATTTATCTGATTTAATAGCATTCAACTTAAAAAAAGTGCAAGATTTATATTATTAAATTTTTTTTTTAAATATAATGTTAACTTAAAATACAATTTATGTTTCTGTTTATATTTTATTTCTTATTATAATATTAAAAATAAATTTTGTTATTTGCATATAAATATTTTTTATATATAATTGTATTACTTTAAATTTGTATGGAAATAAAATTTAAAAATCTTATTTTTCCCATTAATATAAAAATAAAACATAAATGTAACATTATTATTTAATAATATATTACATTAATATGATTTAATAATTTTAAAATCTAGTAAACAACACAAAAAATTAAAAATTTTGAAATAAGTAAAGTTATGTAATTTAAATTGTTGATTAATTAACTCTCATATTTAATAAGCAGTGTAATAGTATAATAATAATGTACAAATTTTGTAAATATATGTATTATAATACAATTTATTATTATTTATTATCTATTATTATTTTATTAAATAATATAAGTTATAATTTATAAATATTATAGATAAAAAATAAAAACTTAAAATAAAAACATTTAATTGAATAATATTATACAGTATTATTTGAGACATAATATTGAATACTTATTCTTATACTATAAATATATTAATATATTACTTATTCAATATTTATAATTTCACTTATCATTAACAAATAATTTATATTAATAATTAAAAAATAATAATTTTAAGCATATGTTATAATGTTAGCAAATAGTAGTAAAGTAAATAAAAATAGCACATATTTAAGCATTATTTTATTAATAGCATATAATTATAGAAATTATTTGTTTGTTTGCAATAAACAATTAGCAAAATTTTATTTTAGTTATACAACAATACAATAACAGAAAAAATGCAATTCACGCGCACCTTATGTCTCATTAATTATCAAACAAAATATTTTTCCGGTGTTTAGCAGTAATTTGTTTGCAAATTAAAGGAAATCGTGATTTCATGTCTACTGGTTTTATTAGAAACAAAAAATCATAGATATGTTTGCATTTATATTATTACCATTGCTTTTCAACCCAATATCATAAGATATAACACGAAAATAATAGCATAGATAATATGATTTTTGTTGCTTTTATTATTATTACTACATAACAGATTATTATCGATAACAATACTTTAATAAATAAATAAATATATATATAATTTGATAAAAATAAACTTATATATATATAAAAAATGGGCACAATTTATATATCATATTAATAATGTTGACATTTCATACCAATGGGTTCAAAGTAATTATATTTGTATAATACAAACACCAACTATTTAACGCAAACAAATGAAATGATATACTGTATACATATGTATCATAAATATAATTGCAATCTTACAGGTATTTTCGTATTATAAATCACTTGCAAAATAGTTATACAGTATTTGTAATTTGAAACATTGAACATACGATAGAAATATAGTTAAGTTATGCAAAATGTATTTTTTTATTTATTTTAAATTGAAATGCAAGGACATCACTGCATATTACACAGTATTTCAAATACATTATATACTGTTTATTATAAGTTTAACATTCAATCAAACATTAAGCGCACAATGAAACCAACACTTTTAAAACAAAACATTGAAAAAATAGTATTACTGTCTATGTGTTAGAAATTACATGATGTCATCAATCGTATAATAAACTATACAATTGTTGGTATGAAAGTGTTGGTATGATTGTGCGCTTATTGCAAAAATGTTGTTTTTTATAAGTGAAAAATATTAATAAAATTGAATTGAATTGAATATTTAAATAACAGACAAAATTTAATTTAACATTACTTATTAGGCAATTAAACACAACTAATATTGTTATGTTATAAACAATTTACTTTCGTATACATATATTTTAAACTTTGTTTTACTATTAAAATCCAATTAAATTGTTTGTAAAAAATTTTATATCACTCATTACTCGTTGCCAAATAAGTTACTTTTAATAATATATTATTATCACAAATAAACTCTTTTCGATTCATTGGAAATATTATATGAATCTCATTGAAATTTATTTGCTTAAAATTAAATGTAAATTTACAATTACCGGTAATAATAAAATGCATCAATTATACAATTATCTATTCGGCACTTGATGTATATTAAAAACAAAAGTGTAAAAATCAATAATAATTATCATAATAATTGCAATAATGATCATATAAAACAATTGAGATTTTCGTAACATAATATAAAGTGTGTTATAACTTATGTATACGATATACTGTATATATAAACTAAAAAAATCAAATAACAAAAAAGAAAAAGTTATATACTGTACAATATAACTAAGAAAAGTGTGTATAAAATTGTAATCAAAAGTGAATTAATTAAGTAATAAAATATATAATAATTTTCATGTAATAAAACAAAAATTTAAAACAAATCGTAAATGCATTTCTAAACATTTGGTTATTTGAATGCAATAAAACAAAACTCTTATTCACAAAGAGAAGAGGTCGTCGTCAGCGAAAAACTTCTCACTGTTTTGACTTTCGTTTACCTCTTTTTGGACCAACTCTTGTAATTGTTCAAAGTTACCAATGTTCAGATTATTTCGCAATTGTTGTCCATTAAGTTTGTTGTCGTTAAATCTAATGGTTTTTTTAAAAATAAATAAATATAACCAATTAATAAACAGTAACAACAATTAAAAGATTTTATTTATTAAAAAATAGTTTTTCGTTGTTTTACTTGAAGAGGTTGTCGTCAAAGCTGGCAGTGGGAGGTCTGATGTTCTCATCAGTGCTGAGATCAATGAGAGGCCTTTCTGTAAAAGACTTTTTGTTCAATTCATTGCTTTCATGATTAGTGTTTGTTGTGCTCTGAGAAGTGCTATTATTGTCTCCATTATTAGCTATTTGTTGCCATTTGTCGTATGCGATACTGAATGCCTGGGAAATGGTTAGAGCCGTCGCCTCCGCGATCTTGCGTTTAGGGGTAAGGAATGCATGACATTCATGGGTCTCATTAGCGTTGGTGGCGATGAAGGCCACCACTCTATCGAAGGTGGCATCGGCTGAACAATAGGAGATCCTAATCATCCATAAATAGCACATTAGCAAAAAAAACAATATAAATATATATATTTTTAAATTGCTATTAAATTTACCGATAAATGGACAAATTGAAGAGCTCTTCACCACTATTTGAATCACTGGCACTGATGCCAACAGGCTTTACATTAATGGATACATTTCTTAACTTTTTGCTACTGACTTTGGCCTAAATATAATCAAAATAATTACATTTTAGTCAATCAATCACTTTATTATTATTATTACCATTTGTATGATTCGTTTGATGGCTTCGGCGGTCAGTATATCGCTGGACGGCTCCTCAATGACAGTACTGCCTAAGTATTTACAATAGAAAGTAATGCCTTCAATCACTGGCGCCTTACAGTCGGTCCAGTCTTCAGGCAGTTCTTTGGACAATCAAATAACAGCAAAAAACATATTATTATTATTATTATAATCATCAACTGATCCAAAGATAAAATTAATTGCAAACAACTTACTCTTATGTTTAGGCTTTTTGATGCCAAACGTCCTCAAGATTGCAGCCATTGTTATGTGTAAACCAAGTGATCAATTAATTGGATGCAAATGAATGCCTTTAGGCTGTCATAAGCTGTCAATGCATTTGATATTACATTTGATATAAACTATTAATACATATATTGCTTATTAACAATATTTAACTAATAATAATAGTTTTAAATTGCAATTATATATAAGTGTCGCACAAATATTAGTATTTAAAAAACACAACAAACATATAGTCAATAGTTTGAACTCTTATATCACAGTTTCAGAGATAACTGTCCCTTAAAAATATGGACCAAAAATGTTGTCCCAATTAATGTCAATGTCTTCAGCTTTTTATTACAACAGTACTGTAAAAGTATAATATAATAGCTATGAATGTGTTGTTAAATGTTTGTGAAGTCAAACACAACACTACTGTACTGTTATTATACAAACAGTAATACAATAATAATAATAATAATAATAATAATAGACTCGAAAACAGTCAAACATTAAATGCATTGCAAATTGATTTACAATAATAAAGTGTTTTTTAAAGTACAGGAGAACATTTGGTACTTTTTCTAATGTATTGTTTAGTACTGATATACATGATTTGTTGTATATATTAAATAATACCAAATTGTATATCAAAACAATTTTCCAGTTTATTTGTGTGTAAAACAAGCGCTTTAACAGTGAGTTACATAAGTGAGTGACAAACTTGTGATAAAACAATCGTTTATCCGATTTTTATTGGTGACCACTCAACACATCCGTCGGTAATCACATTTCAAGTGATATCACATATTACCGATTGTGGTGAACTGACATGAGTGGTCATCAATTACCACCGTTGCCAAAGGCGTTGACCGAATCGCCGCAGCAATCCGTACACGCGTTGATCGACAATCGCGGAACTGCCGCCTCCGCTGCCAATCAATACCCATCCGTAGGACACACACTGGTCAACAATATTGGCAACAATAGGTTGGACGAGAAGTTGACAGTACTCCGGATGGAAATGATTTCCTTAAGACAATTAGACATTTCATTGTTGGCACAGTTGCAGACATTGCAACAGTCGATACAAAATTATAAACAATTAGTTAATTGCGATTACAATGATTACGACCAACAAAACGGCGGACAAAATATCTACGAGAACTGTCCACCAGTGAGGCCAAGGATAGACAGTGCGAGACAACAGCGCGACGACAACAACGACAACGACGCTGATGATGACGACGACATCGAGGATGAAGAGGCCGGCAATGGAGACACCGATGAGATCAGCGATGAACGCAAAGATAGTACCGACTCTTTGGATTCAAGTGTTTGACTATTTGAATGACAATATTTTGATTTTCAATAATATATTTATTTATAACATTTTTAATAACATATTTTGTATCATATATACAGTATTTTAGCACATTATTAATAATTTATTACTAAAGTAGTTATTAATTAAGTTATTAAATTCACAATTTTTTCAAAAACTTATTTACTTATAAAAGATATAAACAATTTTATTTGTAATTATATTTGATAATAATTTATTATTAAATTTATAGAAATTTTTATTTATTTATATATAATAATAATTATAAAAATAAAAATAATAATAAAGTTTTATTAATATTATTACAAATGTTTTTTTTTATAAATTAGTTGTGTGTATTGCAATTGTATATATTTAATAAGATTTATACATAAAAATAGACATTTAATTGGCTGTTAATAATAATAATAATACGCAAGACATTGAAAATTTTAAAAGTTGTTTATATCTGTTTTAATCTGTGATATCATACTATTATTAAAAATAGACATCAAAATGCATTTTTGTCGAGAAAACTATTTATAAACATTTTTAAAAATATTTAATACATACACACACTTCTCCAGACACTTAGTGATTAAAACATTAGAAACTTTTTATATACCGGTGCAGTATTTTTTATATACAAGTGCTAGTCTTCTATAGAGAGTGAGAGGAGTTTATATATTTATTGTGTCGTAAATCAGTAGTTTTAATATTTGTTATGATAAGTTTGGTCAGACGTGAATCGGGAATTGTTCCCCAACTGGTCAACCAATACAATGACATAATTGAGCAGAAATTATATGAAAGTATTCAATTGAATCAATCGCGAAGCAGTGTCTCACAGGATGTCTGTCCTGTCCTAAGCGATGATTACTCTGTGAATCAATCACTACTAGAAGAAAAGGAAGAAGAACTGATTGTTGACAATAATAGTCTGCAAAATATACAAATCATTAATCAGGAAGAGGAAGACGATGAAGATGAAGATGAAGATGAAGATGACGACGAAGATGAAGATGACGACGAAGATGAAGATGACGAAGAAGATGAAGAAATAATAGAAATATTTCAACAAAAGGATAATCATATCAATGATATAAATTTAGGTTTATATTGTTTTTCGTGATTTTTTGGCATATTTTTTAGATATCAGATGATAATTAGTTATTAGTTTTTGTAACTATTTTTAAGCGATCATTGATCTAATTATTTAATAATTTATGTATTAATAACTAATTAATTTTCCTAAGAATTTGATGAGTAGTTAACAAAAATTCCGGACAACAAAAATGTTGGATTCATTTCAAACTATAATAGAAAAAACATAAATACGGTTTCTATTTATATTAATATATGAAACAGTATTTAAAATGTATAGTATAATCATTAATCTTTATTTAATTAAATATTATGACTTATTAAAATAAATACCTTAAACATTAGTTATTAATATTATCTAACAAAATATTTAAATGGATAAATAAATTTATTTTATATTTTATATTAATATTTGTTTTTAATATAGAAAGTCATAACAATTATCAAAATGATAAAACTATAAGAGTTATAAAAGATGATGAGGAAAATATTGATGAGACCATACAAATCAGTGATAATGATAAAGAAAACAAGAAATTAGATCCAATTAAAGTTCAAGAAAAGCCAAGTTTATGTGAAATTAAAGTAAATCCGGTGTTAGAAGTGTTAATATTCAAAAGGAAACACCATTTTATAACCAAAACTACCGTTTCCAAAGAAGAGTGTCGAGTTTGCAGCGATTTTATTCAATTTTCCGATAAATACATTCAATGTGTTGATTGTGTAGCAATTATACACGTAGGCTGTTCCTCAAAACTGCCGGTTCCCTGTATTAAATACACAAATCCCAATTTAAGACCCGGTCGATGTTTAAGCAATTATGTCTATCCATCCTCTAAGCCATCAATTCCGGCACTTCTGGTACATTGTATGCGAGAAATTGAACAAAGATGTCATGAGAGCACTCCTAATAATATCTATATAATGAACTCCGAAAGTCTAAAACAAGTCAAAGATCTTTGCAATGGTTTAATTAATTGTAAAAATGGCTTTCCTTTGCTCGACAAACACAATATCAATATTATCTGTGGAGTTATCAAAAAGTTTTTATCAGATTTTAACGATTCTCTTATAGGTAGAGAAATGTGGAAACAATTTTCATATAACATGAGTTTGTATTTTGAATGTTATTTTTTATTTTTATTTTAAATAATACATTTATTAATTAGTTTTTCTTTTTTTTAATTTTCCAAAAGAGAAGAAAAGTGACGAAGAATTAGAGTCAATGGTTAAGCAATTGATTGAAGACATGAATACCACAAATAGAGACACATTATCACTTGTAATACTTCATTTAAGACATTTGATAGACAACCAAAAGTATATCTCTTTGGAGGACTTCACACAAATATTCTGTCCCATAGTTTGCGGCGACACCGAAGTCAACCGTAAACTTCGGCTCATGTCTTGTATATTCAACGTTAAGACCGACTTCTGGATTAATAATCTTATGACACAAATCTAATTATAATATTAATAATTGATTTATATACAGAATCTAATAATAATAATAATATTAAAAGTTAACAATTTCAAAAAGATTATCAAAATTAACTTGATAAAATAATAATAATAAAAATTAGAAATTAAAATTAATTAACTCATCTATCATATAAAATTAATAAATTGTAATAATCGTAAAAATCTAATAATATATAAATAATATATGTATAATATATACTGTATAATGAAATCAACTTTTTAAAGGTTTATCACTGTTAGCATACTAATGTATGTACCCTGTATAGATAAAATACAGTATAATTCAATGAAATACTAATAATAAAATAAAGAAAATAATTCCTATTATTAAAATAATTGTTATTTTTCAATGATGTATATTCTAAGGTTGTCTTCTATATTGAGAACCACTTTGTACTACAATTGGCTTCAAATTTGATTCACTAAAAAAATAATTTACAATAATTATAAACATTGATATTAATTAAGATATATTTATAGAAATATATGAACTAAACTCATCCAGTAATGCCTGTGTGGCGGCCGATGCCTTCAAGTCTTCAATGCTCTCCGGTTCAGATGGTTGTCCGAAATAATACTCACAAATTTTGATCATTGCAGTGGCAATTATAAGTACAAATAACGAGGTAAAGGTATATAAAAATGGAAATAATATTGTTTGGCGAATAAACTGTTAAATAAATAATTATATAATTTTTTAAAAATATATATAATAATTAAACACTAAAAACATTTAGAAAATTTAAGCTTACATTCAATGGAAACGACAACATTATGATAGTAATAGCTGTTCCGATATTTTTGACACCAATTTCCACTGCAATTGTTTTCTTGATCTTATGATTCAAACACAACAAACTAGCCGTAAGATAACCCACTGCCAGACCAATGATTGGCAAAACAATGTCGGCTAACAGTACTTCCAGTGGAATGTCGTCAAAGATTGTGGGAAAGATGATTACTTCCAGTGTTTGACAAACAATGATTATAGCAAAGCCAGCCATTGAACCGATCTATTGAACAGCACTTATAAAGCTGTCTGTAATTTTGATCTAATGAGATAACCGAAAAAACTACCTTGGTTATATAGGGCGAGATTTTACTGAATTTAACGTTTATAGCGATACCAAAGAGTACGGGTATTGTTATGAATACCAGTGTGAATGTCATTTGCATATAAGGAATAACTAGAGTTTCCGTTTCCAGATTTCGACCGTAAAGCCATAGATTGAATGGCATCGCCAGTAAAGCTATTATTGTGGCACCAGTTGTCATCGTTATACTAAATATTATTACAATTCATATATATTTTATTTATTAATTTATTGATTAATTAAATAATAATAATAATACCTCAACGATATATCTCCATTCCAAAAGAAGGTAAATATATTTGATAGGACACCCCCTATATTTGATTTATTAATAATTTTTTAGCGTTATATAAAAAAATTTATATATATATATTGATCGATAAAAATTATAAACTAATTATTTTTCTAATAATTATTTTTATAACATTATATATAACTATAGCACATACCGGGACAAGTGGCCAATATTAGAATTCCTGTAAATTAATATAATTAGTAAATAAAATTTGCTATAAAATATGTTTACAATAGATTTACTATCAAAAAAAAAAACTTAAAGACCTGTTGCATTGAGACTTTCAATCGATAAAAATTTAATAAACATAAAAGATATGAACGGAAATATCAGAAATTGACAGATCATAGCCACGATTACTGGTATCGGTTTTATCAAGTGATCCAACACCTGGTATTCAATTGAAATTTGTTGTGCTTTTTAAAAATATATATAAATATAATAATAAATTTTTGACAGACCTGTCTCATTGTGACCGAACATCCCATTGCAAACATAACAACAACTAATAGTATAACAATCAAGAAATCGTGAATTTGTTTAATTAGTAATTTATTGGTTTTGTCGTCAATTTCTGTATTATTATTAATTATATGAAAATTTAATATAATATTTTCACTACTATTTTGAAATATATTTAATGAATCTGTTGTTGAATTCATTTTTATAAAGAAATTTCTTATATTTAACAAATTGATTGAATTAGAAAAATATAATTTAATTTTAATCAAACACTTTATCTACAAATGTTGTAAACTATTAGAAATAAAATAATAACTTTTTCGTAAGCTTTCAAACTTTTATCAGTTTATTAACTTTTATTTATAATAAAAACTTTTTTCCAATAGTGATGACAGTAACATAAAAATAAATTGTTGCATAAAAATTAAACTTTTAAATATTTATATATATAAGCAAAATAAAAATAAAACAAAAAATTAGTTAAACCAAATCATTATTCCTTAAATAATGTCAAGGTTTTATTTATTGTAATTAGATTTTTAGTGAATCATTAACTTTAAATTATTATTAAGTGTAGACACATTATCACATACTTGTTTATAAATTTCTAATTTAATTTTTTTTATTAATTTCTAATATAAAAATAATAAAAATCTTTTTTTAGTGACTCCATAATTAAAATTCATAGTAACTTGATTAATTATATTAATAAAACATATATTACAATATTTATTAGTAAATTAAATATATATATAGTTTTTTGTACTTTATATTCAAGTTTATTAAATTATTATAAATATCTTAAACCTTGGATTAAAACAAAAAATTCTAAGATTTGTAATAATTTTTGAAAATATTGATATATATTTATACTGTAATCATAATAAATAAACTAAATCATATGTTTGTAAATATATAAATAATATTATTGTTATTATAATTATTATTAGCAAAAATTGTTGTTCAATATTTTTATGTTAATTTTTTATGTTTACAAATAATATAATATATAATTTTAAAAAACGACAAATATTTATTCATTTAAAACAATTTTATAGACAATATATATCATGAATCCTACAAATAATTTAAGGTATCATTTAGTGAAAAACAATTAGTGTATTGTTTTGTTTGTCATTCAATTTTATTGTATAACTATATATTAAAATTTTAAACTTCCTTTAACATTGATTTTATTGTATGACACAATGTATATATATTTGTTTTAACTTAATTTTATTGTTTAACTTAATTAAAACATTTTTACAAATATTTTAATTATTGATAAACTAATTAAAAAGCAACAAAACAAATTTATGCTTCATTGTTATAATGGGCTAAATGAAAAATTATGCAAATATAAATTAATAAAATATTATATCATCATTTTTTATATTTTAAAAATTTCTCAAAAAAATTAGTTCAGTATATAAAATTTATTTTGAAATATTATTATCAAAATCTTGTTTTAAATTGTGAACTTAATTATAATTAAATGCCAATTTTCCCCATTTTTCTGGTTATTTGTCAATTGATACATATAAATCGTTAATAATTATCAGTATAAAATCTGAAATAATAAAATTTGTTTTTTTTCAAAATTTAAAACTTTATATCATTTTATTGTAGTAATCATTTAATAATATTATGGTCACCAGTTTTTACAAAAATTAAGTAATCCAGTAAAGTGTTAATTAATGTGTAATTTTATATTAAAAAATTGATTAATACTAATTTAATTAAAAATTTGATTAATAATAATTTAATTTAAAAAATTATATTAAGCCATAAATTAAAAATTTTATTTTTATTAAAATTTTAAGTACTTGTTTAACAAATAATCAAGTTTTAAATGTATTGTAAATAAAAAAGTGTACATGTAAAGCACATAGTTTTTTATTTTTATTATTACAACTAAATTAATATTTAATAAGAAATTATAAATTTATTTTTTAGCATTTACAATTAAAAATTAAAATTCATGGTACCATATATAAAATAAATTCAAATGTATAAATTACTATTTTACTCAATAAATCTATTTTATGATAAATAAAAATTTCATTTAAAATATCTTATTGTATTTCATTTATTGCAAAACATTTAAATATAATTCGTATATAAATAAAACTATTATTAATTATCTTATGATAATTGGAAACAAATTTTCATAATTTTCTAATTAAATTTTATTTATAATGTTTAATAATAACACAAAATTTGGTGGGTTTTCTATAAAATTGTTTGTAACTAATAATTAATTATAAATACAGGTATACTAACATAACAACAAATGTATTTCATTATTTATTGATGTAATTATCAAAATATTTCTATAATTGTAATTTCGATGCGATTTTATGGGTAAAACGTGAATATAGTTATTATATGTATATAAAATAAGGTATTGTAGTTGTGATCATAATTTGCATATTAAACCATTATTTAAAAATAAAATTAATTTTAATGTGTTAATTTTTTGTGCGGGTGACACATAATTATAGTTTATAAATATATTTATATATCTCATTATTTAAATAGACATTTATTTATCTAAAATTTAAAAAAAATTCTTTATAAGTAATTTTATTATTAAAAATATATTGATTTTTAACTAAAAGAAATTATAATCAGAGATGACAGTTAACTCAAATTTAATTGTAAATTTTATGTTCAATTATATATATATTTAAAATTATAATTTAAATAAATCCCAATAAAAATAAAACATATATATATATATATCAATACAAATGCATCAATTAAATAATTTACAATTAATGTAAATTTATTAAAATAAAAACTTTAATAGACTCAAAAAATTCATTAAAATTTCAAAATTATTTTAATGTATTGAACAAAAATTATTATTATAATAAAAGATTATTATCTATAAAAATGCAAAAATACAAATCTATACTAAATGCTAATTTATGCTAAAATATAACAATTATGATTTTTATTAATATTATTATTAATTATTTTATTGATTTATTTTTTTATTTAAAAATTTAATTTATTATTCAGTGCTGTAGTAATAGATAATAGAATTTTAATTTATATTTCATATCAATAGCACTAAACGTTATTTGTTTGTGAATAAAGTTATTATGAATAATATTCATTGAATATAATAGTAAAGTAAACGTAAGCCTCAATTGTATTCATCAATCAATCAGTGGAAACATTGATTGAAAAACAAACTGCAAATCATTGGACTATTAATAAACACTTTGTTTAGTAAACAATCAGTCAATCAATTGTGACCGCAATTGTCGGCAAAAGTCATGACCTGTTTTTTCCACCAATTGGTGGACAACTATTGGACGCCGACTAACATATTTGCATCGGTTCTCGTATTTTCATGGATTGTCTTCATATGGGATCTGTATCTCTCCCGGCGTCAGGTATTTGTGACCATTGTATTCATCTTTTCGTTTAATAAGTTAATTGTTTTATGTCTTGAATTCAGTACAAAGTATATAAAAGTGTTGTCGAAGTGCCGACCGAACTGATCGGTGTCTTAGACAGAGACACACTGACCAAAGCACGAGACTATAACATTGATAAGAGTCGGTTCGGGTTTTATGCGTCCATTTGGAACCAATGTCTTAATACCGTAAGTTCAGACATCCGTATTGATACCGAAATATGTTCACCATATGGTTGTCATTACTTTTTTTGATAGGTTATCCTATGGACAGAAGCCATTCCTTTGTTATGGCGCTATTCTGGTGTTGTGGTCAGTCGTGTTGGTTATAAAGACAATGAAATATTACAGACGTTGACATTTGTTTTGATTGGTTCAGTCATATCGACAATCATTGATCTCCCGTGGAGTCTGTATCACACGTTTATTGTCGAACAGAAACACGGCTTCAATAAACAAACGCCGGCTTTCTATGCAAAGGTTACCAATTAATCCGATGAACTCATACAATGTCATCAATATTTTTCTTATAATTCTGACTTATAATAACTTCCGTTGTTTTTTAGGACAAATTGAAAAAATTTGTTATAACTCAAGCTATAATATCGCCGATACTATCGGTGGCCATTTGGATTGTCAAGATCGGCGGCGACTACTTCTTCGTCTACTTGTGGGCCTTTGTCTTTGTGGTGACATTGTTTCTGATGACGGTTTATGCTGATTATATTGCGCCACTGTTTGATAAATTCGAGCCATTACCTGATGGCGAACTTAAACAACAGATTGAGAAGTTGGCCGCAAGTATTGATTTCCCACTGAAGAAGCTGTTTGTGGTCGAGGGTTCCAAACGGTCTTCACATTCAAACGCTTACTTTTATGGCTTCCATAAAAACAAACGTATTGTCCTTTTCGATACACTTCTTGAAGATTATCACAAGAAAAAGGAAAGTGAAGAGAAAACCGAAGGTAATCTTCAACTATATTATAATTTTATTTATCATAAAATTACATATTTATTATTATTATTACTGAAAAATTAGGTGAAAATGATGAGAAATCAAGCGGTGATTCTTCCAAAAATGAACACAAGAAGGTTGGCTGTAATAACGATGAAGTGTTGGCCGTTTTGGCGCACGAGTTGGGCCACTGGAAGTTAAACCATATCCTCAAAAATCTGGTGATCGCTCAGACAAATCTATTTCTATGTTTTATGGTATTCGCTTTGTTATACAAAAATCAAGTTCTTTACGATGCGTTCGGCTTTCATAAGACACAACCCGTTTTCATCGGAATATTCATTATATTTCAATACATATTCTCACCCTATAATGAGGTATATTTAATCTATGGATGTTATGTCAGTAATGAATATTATTATTATTATTTTATTGCAAAACAGATTCTGTCATTTTTGATGACATGTTTGGGCCGTCGATTTGAGTTCGGAGCCGACGCTTTTGCCAAACAAATGAATCGTACGGCTGACCTGAGAAGCGCATTGATTAAGTTGAATAAAGACAATCTAGGATTTCCTATCTATGACTGGCTCTACTCGAGTTGGTATCACTCTCACCCACCATTGCTCGAAAGAATCAGAGCCCTGGGAAAGATCGACTAAAAAAATGAAATTTTATTTCATATATTTTGTCAACACATTTAAAAAAACCAAATTTCCATTTTATTTATCCGACGACTAATTTGAGTTTATTTTGTCTCAAGTAATTAACATATTTTTTTATGTCAATTGCGTATAAAGTTTTTAATATGTTATTTACGGTAATTTTAAAATGTTTTGTTTTTTTTTGTTATTGAAATATTGTTTTCAGTTTAAACAAAATAATAATATTTTTTATCGTAAACAATAATACCCTAATAATACTGTATTTTTACCTGTACTCTGTATTTATAAAAAATTAAACACAAAATTACGAAATTAAAATTTGTCGCAAAATATATTTACTATTTATTATTACTGTATTTATTAATGATAAATCAATGATAATTTATTACCGGTAATAATAAATTTTTTTGAAAATTTTAGTATACACTGTACAGTGATTTAATTATATTTATTATAAATAACTAATATTATATAATAATTTTTCTATAACATTAAATCAAGTGCCAGTAATCATATTTGAGTTATAACTATAGCAACTTTATTATCATAATTAATTAAATACCAAATGAAATAAATTAGAGTTAAATATTAATAGTAGAGAGTAATTGAAAAATACTGTATTAAACAATAAGTGCCCCCAAACTGTGTGCCACACAATGTAAATGCAATGCAATACACAATAAACATATAATGATTATGTTTTGTATGCATTAAGCGCTACAAAGCCTACAATAATACCAATTATTGGTTACGTTATATGAAAATTGTTTTCAGATTTCACAACAAAACTGACATCAAATTGAAATACTATTAATTGAATGAATGACTCATAGATTGTTGTCATTTGATTGTTGTGTTGTTGTTGTGATTGTGAGTCAAACAACAGTTTGATTGTAATTATTGTAATCATCAGTCAAAACGAGAGACCAGCAGATAGTTTGTCCGTTGAATAAGATTATCACTTGAATTGATCCACAAAATGGAGAGTAAGTATCATTAATTAATCGTAAGCTCTGACAAGTTGTTTGACAGTTAATTCAGTAAATTTAAGATCATTTTCTTTAAAATGTCAAATGAGATGATATGTTGTCAACTGAAGACATATCAACTGAATTGTCATAAATAAGAGATCAATTGATTGATAATATGATTGATTTCTTTTTCAGAGCACTTATTTAATTTGAAATTTGCGTCCAAAGAGTTGGAACGGAACTCACGAAAGAGTGAAAAGGACGAGAAGACTGAGAAACTGAAGCTCAAGAAAGCCATTGAAAAGGGTAGGTCTGGTATCATCTGATGGTTACGTGAATTGTTTGATGACTTTTATTATCGACCAATAGGTAACTTAGAAGGCGCTCGAATTCACGCCGAAAATGCCATTCGCCAGAAGAATCAGGCGTTAAATTACCTGCGAATGTCTGCCCGAATCGATGCCGTGGCCTCTCGCGTACAGACAGCAGTTACCACCAAACGAGTCACACAATCACTGGGCGGCGTCACCAAAGCCATGGACTCGGCCATGAAGTCAATGAATTTGGAGAAGATATCACAGATTATGGATAAGTTTGAGAAACAATTTGAAGACCTCGACGTCCAGACACAGACTATGGAGAGCGCTATGTCGTCCACCACTACTATTACTGCACCTGAGAATCAAGTGGACCAACTTATGCAACAAGTGGCAGACGAAGCCGGGTATGACCACTATCTCGTGTTTTGCTTACCAGTAATTCTAATCTCTAATCAATTACTTTTTAGTCTCGAGTTAAATATGGCACTTCCTTCTGGAGAAGTCGGTTCCATTGGAACAGCGACGGCCGCGTCTACAGAACAGGACGACCTATCGAAACGTTTGGCACAACTGAGACAAATGTGAAGAAGTTATTTGATTGTTAAACATTCTGTTTCAGTATTGGTTTAGAAAAGTTATTTGTATTATAAAAATCTATGATTTGAATATATTTACGGTAATCATCAAAAATTTGATTATTAGATATAATAAATATGTAATAATACAAGACATTTGATTTTTATTTAAACGATTTCACTTTAATATATCTTTTTTATTCACCAAATAATAAATAAAGTTAACAAATGAATAAAATTTTTAAAACAACAGTATAAACATATTTTTTGTTTGTTTCAAAACAGAGAGCTTTTACTTGAAGTTATCAATGGGTGAGTGTATTGTTATGTAACCATAACTGATGTTTTGTTTTTTAATTACAGTAAAATGTATTTAATTAAATGATTTTTAAAAATTAGTAGAAATACTCAAATTGTTTGGTAAGTTTTGGATCTCAATTACAGTAAAATATGGATTATATTTGGATCGCATATCAATGTCAGCAAACATATGATAGTAACGGACTTTCGGTCGTTTTAACGCCAATTCAATTAACGCATCAATTGTTTTATGTGTAATGTTTGGTCGCGAGAAAAACTGTATTGACTTGAGTTGTGAACAGTTATCTATCAATTGACACATTCCCTCATCGATTCGTTCTTTAGATATGATGTGACTCTTTGAGGCTCTTATTATAAGAACAGATATATTCTTTAATTTTGATAACGAATTCATAGTTTGATTTGTAATCAAATTATTAAAACTGATATTCAGTTGACTTAATTGCGGCAAATTTATATGGATATCATTGAAGAAGTTGTCACTTAAATTAAGTGACATTAGAGATAAATGAGTCAATTGTTTAGATGATTGCAATAATTTAACAGAAATTTCTTCGTTTTGATTGATAATAAAATTTGATCCAAAAGCCGATAACTCTAATTGTCTTAAATTATTATAAGTTGTTATACTTTTAAGCAAATCTGAGACAATTAATGACTCAATTTGAGCGCTAAAACAAAAGTTTTTAAGTTTAAGACATTTGATGCCTATATTCTTAATTTTTACAGCCATTTGTGGCGAATATTCTTTGACTTTAATTGACGTTAATTTCAATTCTTCTAAATTCTCAATTTTTTTTATATTCTTCAGTAACGAAAACAATGTATTTTCATTCCAAAAGATTCCGTTTAAAATATGAAGACTTTTAAGACAATGACTATAATTTTGAACAAACAAATCAATTAATTTTTCGTCACTTTCTTCATAAAACATTTTTAAATTCTTCAGTTTGGGTACTAATACATCACTTTCATCAATAAAATACGACATCTTAGCACCGGTCAGTGTAGTCAAGTTTGGACACAATTTGATTAGTTTTTTATAATTTGTATCAAATTCAGTGCTAATAATCTGCGAGTAACTGCTGGTCAAGAAGTTAATGGCAATCATTTGATTACCAAACTTATGACCAAAATCTTTAAGTATATGTTCGCTAATGTCGTGAAAATTAAGTGAAATCGACGACAAATGATAGCAGTGTTTGGTTATTGTCTTCAATGCAAACTCTCTGTTATTGAACTCACAACTGATCGCAATCTCACGGATGGCTTTACACTTCTTCAGCAGTGATTCGAAGGCTGTCTTATTGATGAGTATTTGTTTATCATTTGAATAGTAGTCTCGTTTGACCATCAATTTGAACAGATTGTCTTTGCCCGATGACTTGTTCTCTACTCGGAGGACACGTTGTCTATTGTAAACTAAATGGCGAAACCTTCGGCAGACAAACTCCAGACGAATCTTCTCTTCAAATGACAGATAAGACAGCAATAGTTCACACAAATCATCGCAAATGACATCATTGAATGTATGGCCGTTTTGATGACCACTTCTTAACATTGAACTCATTTGGTCACTATTTTCTTCAATAACCGATTAGTTGTTATGAATAATACATATATAGTAATACATATAAAGTACAGATTATCACCAAAATTGGTCACCAATTGGTGTTTCATCACATCCTTTCATTGATTATATAATTAAAAAAAATAATAATATAATAGTTACACAATGTGTACATAAATTACATAACAAATTCATAAGTGAGTGTCGATTGCATTAAATTGTTGTAACATTTAATACATTTATATTTTGGAGGCAAATGTTTGTCATAAATGGTAACGTTTTGTGTGAATGACTTCACAATTGATATATCAATACATTATTGTTTGGCAATAATAGTGTGAATCGGTTCCCAATAAGTGATGTCAGCCTTTGTTGAACCACCGAAGCGATGGTCACACATAAGCAAAGTAACCGAAAGAATGGGACCGTTTGTTGTCGACGGGTTTGTGGCCTCACCTCAAGTGCTTGAAATGGTCAGAGAAGTGAGAGTACTGGTCATCGGCGCCGGCGGTCTCGGGTGTGAACTGTTGAAAGACTTGGCACTCATGGGATTCAAGAATATCGATGTCATAGACATGGATACCATAGATCTCTCTAATCTTAACCGACAGTTCCTGTTCCGTACCAAAGATATCGGCCAACCGAAAGCCTTAGTGGCGGCCAAAGCTATTATGGAGCGCATCAGTGGCTGTAATATCATTGCACATCACAAACAAATACAAGACTTCGATGAAGACTTTTATCGTCAATTTCAAGTGATTGTCTGTGGATTGGACTCTATAGTCGCCCGCCGATGGATTAATTCTATGGTCTATAGTTTGATTCAATTTAATGAAGAGACCGGCGATGTTGAGGCCACTGTTCCACTCATCGATGGCGGCACTGAAGGCTTCAAAGGCAACGCCAGAGTTATTCTTCCCGGTTATGGCACACCTTGTATTGAATGCACATTAGATTTGTTTCCACCGCAAGTCAATTACCCGCTCTGTACTATAGCTCACACACCGAGACTTCCAGAACACTGTATTGAATACGTGAAAGTATTGTTGTGGCCAAAGGAGCAACCATTTGGTGATGGAGTGGCCATCGATGGAGACGATCCAAATCATTTGCAGTGGATCTTTGATAAATCACTAGAAAGGGCTCAAGAGTTTAACATTGAAGGTGTTAACTATCGTCTAACACAGGGTGTAATCAAACACATTATCCCAGCCGTGGCCTCGACTAATGCCGTGATAGCGGCCGCGTGCGCTACCGAAGCATTTAAAATAGTGACCTCATGTGCACCACATATGAAAAATAATATGATTTTTAATGATACGGATGGCATATATACTTACACTTATGAGGCCGAGAAAAAAGATGACTGTCTTGTGTGCAGTAATGTCACGAAACAACTATCACTCAAACCGAGTGACAAACTGGAAGATGTTATACAAGTGCTTATCGATGACTATCATATGAGAGAACCGGGAATCGTTACCATCACTAATGAAGGAAAGACAAAAACATTGTATATGAGAAACGTTAAGGCAATCGAAGAATTGACAAGAAGTAACCTCAAGAAATCATTACAAGAATTGTCATTAAGTGATGGACAACAACTCATTGTCGCCGACGTTACGGCTGTTAATTCAAAGACTTTTACTATAAAATACAACTAAAAACTACAAATATTTATGTATTTTAAGGTAAATTTTTCCGATAAATGTAATGAATTAATAACAAGTGATATATTAATATTAATTATATAACAATTTTGTATTACATGTGATTCTGCAATAAAATTTAATTTAATTACTAAATATTTACTGATTTACTTAATTATGTTACCATAAAATAATAATTTGAATTTAGCGCTAATTTTCAATATTATCAATGATTTGTCAAACACTACACTATTTATTGACAATCTCTCAAAAAGGGCTTAACTTTTATATTACAGAAACTTAAAAGTTATGTCATTTTACAAAATATTTTCAATAAAAAAATGATGAAATTTTATGAATAACGTCAACAAATGTTGTGATAAAACTGTTCCCCAAAACAATTGAATCCAATGTTATTATACTGTAATATACCAAACGGTTCACACATTGAGATTCACACTATTTTATGACATTATTATTGTTGACTTAGAATATGGCGCCAAATGTTTACAAAATATTTTGTCACAAAATCGGCGCAAATCTCGTATTGAAGTGTCGTTTGAATCAAACAGAAGATACCATTCATTCAGTTTTTGTTAACATTTGTCGTCAGTTTTCAAGAGATTACACAATGAATACATCGATGAAAGAGTCAGTCAGTAAACTCAGATTTGCCCGATTGTCGGACAACGCCTTTGTTCCGACCCGTGGCTCGGAAAGAGCGGCCGGTTATGATCTGTACGCTGCATACGATGCTGTTGTCCCGAAACGCGGCAAACAAATGGTTAGACAATTACCGTCCGCTTGTCATCATATTTGCCACAAATATCCTCAAAAATTGTTTGACTAAACCATTTGATGTTTTTTTTTAATTATTTTCATCGATAGGTGAAGACCGATATTCAAGTGGCCATTCCTAGTGGTTGTTACGGTCGCGTAGCGCCCCGTTCGGGCCTCGCTTGGAAAAACTCGATCGATGTCGGCGCCGGTGTTGTCGACGAAGACTATCGCGGAAATGTTTGCGTCATTTTGTTTAACTTTGGCGACGAAGACTTTGTGATTACAAAAGGCGACCGAATCGCTCAATTGATATGCGAACGGATAGCGGCCACCGAACTCATAGAGGAGACCACTTTGGACACCACTGCACGACAAGAGGGAGGTTTCGGCTCCACTGGTGTCTCGTTGGCCGCACTGAAGTCGCCACAAAAAGTGTGTTAAATTTAAAAATAAATCTCTGAATGAAGTAATCGTTTTTTAATTAAATTTGATAATTATATTTGATTTGATTATCATTTTTTTATGTCAATTGATATGAAAGTTTAGAAATGTTTTTGCAATTGTTATGCATTTTGAAAATATTATTGAAAACAGTATTTCTGAAAAATGATTTTTATTTGAAACATTTGAACAAAATTTATAAAAATAATAACATTTAAAAATTTCAATTATAAATACTCTTATTATTTACAAAATGAATAAAATTAATTAAATAAATTTTTTTGCCTATCATTTCGCTTATCAATTCAATTAATAAAAAATATACAAAATTAGATCCTATGAAAAACCATTAAATTTCTGGTTAACAAATGGATAAAAGTCGTTAACATTCAGTAACAATAACGACAACAAACATTAAGAATCAATTATCACTTGAGTTTGTTCTGCAAAAGACTAAACTTTGGACTCGAAGACAACCAAAATTTGTCATATTTTATATTATCTGCAAACGGATTGGGGTTTTGATGAATCTTATCATTAGTTGTATTATTGTTTTCCATCTGATGTGTCGCCAAATTGAGACCCGAATGCACGATAGACATCGGTGGCCAAACTTGTGGCGGCGGCCGACTGTAGTCAAGCGGAACCGACATTTGTGGCATTTGGTAACTAAAGTTAACTGTTATATTGATTGGATGTAATATGGGATATGAGTTGAGGTCTGTTTCTTTAGAGCTGATGAGTGGCCCAATGAGAGCCGCGTCCAGCGTTAGTGGCAAATAATAGTTGCCCGAAGGGTGTAAAGCAAATATGGGGACAAACATTGAGGCCGATTGTTGTGTTGAAAGTGATTTGCTCGAAGAGTTGGATGAATAGCCGGATGTTTCGCTGCGGTGATCACTGGCCTGAGTGTTAAGTGAGGATAAACTCGAGTTAGAGATACGTTCGTCATCGATGGTAACGTTGAGCGGTGAGATTGACTTGATTGGCGGTCCGTCGTCTTTCTGGTCGGCCTGAAAACGGTCTTTAATTTCCTTTTTAAAGTTATAAACATTTTGATCAGTGCTTTGTTGGTAATTGTTTGGCACTGGACTTGAAGTCAGTGAGATGTGTGGCGACGACTTTGAGCGTTTTGCGACCGAACTATTGTTTTCTAGCATTTCCCGCAAATGACTGGTCACTACTGGTTTTGGTGTCAATGGTTTTGTTTCGAACAGATCGCTATCCAAATCCATTTTTTCATTGGCCGAAGTGGTCGACTCTGACAATGACGGCGACCGAACTTTGCTTATGCCGTCCAGTATTTGTTGTGAACTCATATCACCATTTTTGACCACTGGATTCACTATTGATTTATTAATGTGTTATTCGTTGATCAAATGGCCAACAAATAATTGATACAAACCTTTTTGAAGTGTTGTCATATGATTGTGAAGATAGTCCATCATTCGCCGACAGAGTCCATCACCAGTGAAAAGACCCTCGATTTCGACGAGAAAGCGTATGGCTTCAGACAGACATTCCTGATATCCCAACCGGTATTGTCTAATCCTTTCTTCGTCATCCAGATTGCAATTTTTGGATAATTCGCATTTGGTGTCATCTGTACAATACTTATGCGACTGCAAGTGCTTCATGTGTTTGATGGCCATCTCAATGATCTCAGTCTTCTCGATACGTCCTCTGCCCTGAAGTGATGAAGACTACAATAGTTTTAATTGCAGTCAATTCAATGGTCTATCAAATGTCTGAACTGAATAATACCTTTTTAAGATAAGAAGTTGGGATCAGTCGACTCAGATCTGCTAAACAATTGTTCATACGATCCCTTCTGCGCTTCTCTATTATTCGATGAGATAATGGATCCTAAATATTAATATCAATCGCCAATTATATATAATATATTTAAAATCTAATATCATTATCATTAATAATTATCTAGAAATTTATTAATATTAATAAAAATTGTTGTTTGTATAATACTGGAAATTAATATATTATATAAACAATATTTTAAGTATATCTATTTAATTTAATATATATTAGAAATTGTATTTATATAATCTATAATTATAATATTTAGATATTGTATTTTATTATATAATAATTTATCAATATTTTAAATTATTTTTATTTAATGTTACCATCGATTAATAATTGATACAGTATTATGCAATTAGTAAAGTTTTATAGCACTAAAGTATATAAAATTTTCAATAACATTGTAAACTATATTATCTTCAATTTTTCCTTCACACACATTACTATTGATTTTAAAATAATTTATCATAAAAATAATTTTTGTAAATATCTAATATGTGACCACAAATAGAGTAGATATTAATACATCAGAATATATTGTAAATTTCAAATTTAAATTAAATTTACCAAATGTTTAGTTGCGAAAATAGATTACAAATTGTTAATTACATTATAAGTTAATAATAACAGGTTATTTGATATATACTGTCAAATGTGTTATTTATAATTATAATAAATTGCGTATATTTATAAATTGGCAATAGATTTATAGTTATATCAATATTTTTTATATGTATACTGTATATATATGCTGTGTATATATTCTATGAGGAAAATTATTAGCACTACCTGTGTTTTGCCGATTTATTTCATAAAAATAAATAACAATTTCTTTGCCAAATAATAAAAACGTGTTTCTAATGAAAATTGCAAAAATAATTTATTGATATAATAACAGAATGAGTGGTGTCTCAGCAATTAAAGTTGTTGGCATCAAATCAAAACTAATAGTCATTTATTTATATAAATATTATGTATATTTAAACAAATTTTTGTCAGACTTGGAGGTCGATTGAAAGACATTTTTTTGAGAAAGTGTTGAGAAAACATATTCTTTGCAATCTCTCGTGTTTTTTCAAGTAAAACACATATACATTATATCCCGGTGTGTGTGTGTGTGTGTGTGTGTGTGTGTGTGATAATGACATTGAAATTATAACTGAATTGTTTAAATATAAATATTACAAAATTTATTATTTAATTTTGTTTAAGTGTCAGATATTTTACTTTCATGAATCATATAAAATATATTTAAATTTAAAATAATATTATATTATATAGGAATATATATTATAGGAATATTTGTTGTTTAAATATATATTATTTATGAGATTTAAGTATTTGCTATCTCGTATAATAATAAAAATATAATGACTAAAATAGGTAATAACTATTATACTAACATATAAAAACAGTACATGTATTTATGAAATATTGATTGTCAGATACATTAACTCATAAAATAAAGTGTTAAATATTATTATACATTAAATTATTATTATAAATGTTAGATCATAATTATTTTTATAAATTACAAGTTTTAAAAATTAGCAAATATATTTAAAAAATTTCTTAGTTTTCAATTATCAAGATTAGATATCGTGAAAAACTTGAATCAATAATAATCTAAATAAATTTGACATATACTGTACTTTATAACAATAAAATAAGTTATTTTTACATAATTGTTTATTTACATAATTTAATTTCAGAATATTATAATATAGAATACTAGAAATTCTAAATTTTAATAAAATTTTTATCTAATATTTATAAAATCTTACAAAATTTTCTTTAATAAATACGTAATAAATAAAGTTATTTAGATAATAAAATAAGGTTTTTAGAAAATTGAATGTATGAAAAAATATATTCAATTATAAATTATATCATATAATCACGTTTTAATACACACGACAATTTCATAATTTATATACTGTATTATATTATATAATAAAAGTTAGTGAAGATAACAGAACAAAATTAATTATTAATACTATTATATAAAATAATTTTTATATTTTATAAATTTTAAAAATTTTATTTATAAAATTGGAAATCATTTGATAAGATATTAAATATCTTTATTATTACAAAATATTTTAAAAATATAATTTATATTATCTATAAATTATACTCATATACAGTTAGTTCATTTATTTATTCATACGATTATATTGTATCATTATTTTGACTATTGCTTTAATTTTTTTTTACTTTTTTAAATACTAAAAATATTTATAATTGTAATGTAGATGTAATTTAGACAAACAGTAAAATTCCTATTTTTTCAATCAAAACAAATTACTTAAATTCAAAGTAATAAAAAGTCTATCGTATAATTTACAGTAATTATTGTCTACAAATCAAATCAAATATTATAGTAATTAGCAAAGTTAAAACTTAACAACAGTTATAATAAGTAATAAACAATAAAAAAAATTATATAATTAATATTTATATAAATATATTACAGTAATTGGAAAATTTATCAAACAATCAAATTATGCATTCATAAACTTAATGTATTGTAAATATAATTATTAGTCTATAGATTTAATTACTCTATAGTTTTAATAAATAAAAAGTGAATAATTATATGAAGGGAAACACCTTGAAATTGTCACAAAAGGACGGGTAGTTATGGTAGTAGTTGTAGACATAACACTATCCTAAAGCTTATAAATTATATGCATGAAAACATCAGTACAGGTAGATTAATATGTATGCAATGCATTATTGTTTTTTTAATAAATAAACTACCAGTGCAATTTATATGGTCGTCCTTTAAAAAAAAGTTACTGAATATCTATTGAATATTACCCGTTTGGGTATTACATTAGTGATGTTGTAATTGTTATCTAAACGTGAATGTCGTTTAATAACAGTGTGTACGCGACACGAGTCACATACTAGACCTTCCCAACAACAACATACATACATACAGGTATACATACAGATATACATACAGATATACATACAGATATACATACAGGTGCTTCATAGAAGAGTCGGCACTTGTTATTTAATATGTCAATCCCTTATATTTTATTATCAAATCTGAAGAGTTATATCAAAAAGGATTTGTCATAATTTGCAGAATTGACACAAATATATAGTTTAAACGTGACTTTCAAAACATAATTCAATGAGTAGTGTGTTTGCATTATAGCAATCATTTTAGATTATTATTACTACTATTAGATAATATATAAATAAATTTATATAAATGACTACAGGCCTGACTAAAAGTACTAAACTATTCCCATTGAAAATTAGTACTTTCCCTATAAATATCAATAAATAAATAAAATCCTTAATTACATATTGCAAGATAAGCAGCAATTGAATGTCTAAAAAACATTTTGTTTGTTTGTTAATAAAATTTAGTGTTAGTTAATTTAAATTTGCAAAATTAATTAAAATAATATAAGTTGAGAAACTTTATTCATATTATTGTTATATTATAATCAATAAATGGCTACAAGGCTTATATTGGTTGAAAATATGGGTCGCTTTTATAGATTTGTAATTGTTTTAGAAAAAAACAAATTTAAGAAAAATAAAAATTAGTTTTTAATTGTTTTGTAATCAAATTATTTATCAAACAATACTACTATTAACTAATATGCCTTAAGTATGACCACAAGTGTCCCCTTCAGAGAGAGAGAGAATAACTGATAAATGAAATATTGTATATAAAGTCAAGTAAATTAATGTCAAATATGAAAAAGTCATACAATTAGACGGTTGGGGTTAAGGATTGGGTGCAACTATCGATTCAGTTATTACTTTAAAGTAAAAATTTGGATCAATTTCTAAATACAACAAAAATGAAAAATTTTTCTTTGTTTTCTTTATGCAAAAATTTTGTTTATTTCCTCAGGTATTACTATAAAATGATGATAATATATATTGTACTGTATATATATATAAATTATATACATGTAAAAGTAATAGCTATATAAATCAATAATAATTAAAATAATATTAAAGTAAATTAATTTATTGATATTGGTTTTCAACCCATTATAGTTTCTTTTCATAATTTTTATAATTATTTCATAACTCAATTGTTTTCACTCTAACTAACAAATTGACAAATATTAGTCTTATTATTATTATTAGTAAAAATGGTAATAAATCTTATAAGTTAGGATAAAAATTATAATTTTAATATTTATATTATTATAAAAATAATTTTAATTAAATTTAATTATTAATTATAATAAAAACCAATTCAATTAAATACATACACGACTCGATGACTTCTTGCGCTGATTAGTCGTGTCCTCGTCTTCAGGAGTATTATTATTATTATTATTATTTGCCATTATTTGAGTAAAGTTTAGATTACTGTTAAAAAACACACAAAAGAAACAAACGATTAAAATTTAAAAAAAAAACAATTTTATAATAATAATAATCAATTATTTCAAGCAAATTATTCAAAAAAGTAATAATTTCTCGTTTCTACTGTAATTTTTATGACATATAGTCACTCTCTAAATGTTTTAATGACATAATCATTAGAATAAATAGAGATATTATATAAGGAAAAACAGAAAAAATATATATTTAAAAATCTATGATTACAAGTAATATATCGTAATTTATTATTATTATTATTATCAACAAATAATTGATTGCTTAGCTTAAAATAAAAGCTTAGTTATTTATCAACAACAACAACAAAAGTTAATTTTTTTTATATAAATTGTATATCAAATTAATAAATTTGTTGAAATATGGTCTAAATTTATTATACATATTAAATTCTGTATAATTTCAACACACAAAATACCTTTTAATAGTGTAACCTGTTTTCCAGTCATATATATATTATATTATAGTTTAATAATGTTTGGCCAGAATTTAAAACATTTTCATCACTACATTAAACACCGGCAAACATATGGAGAATAATAATTAGTTAATTTTTTACAGTTATATACAGTATATTAAATGTTAAATTAAAATCAAATCTGTTACTAATGAGTGATTTTATTTTTGTCAAATAATCGATTATTAATAATAAAAACAAATGCAATACAAGAATTTAGTTGTTTTACTTGAAGCAACTTTTTAAAAGTATAAACAAAATTTTTAAAAATCTATTCACTAATCTAACTAAATGTCTCATTTAATTATAACATATAATTTATATTTTAAAATATTAAATTGTAAAAATTGCTTACGCAATTTAGCCAATAATAAAATTATATTTTACAACATCATTAACAATTGTATATCTAAATACAATTAATTGTAGTAAAATAAATTAAGCATTTAAAAATAATAATAATAATAAACATTTACTTTTTAATAAAAAAATTTAAGATAATATCTGTTTAAATATATATATTATATGTATTTTATTAAAACAGTGATCACGAGAGTGTTGGCTTACATTTACAGTACAGTTACAGCTGGCGTTATGTCAATCATTCAGTAAACTTATATATTGTAAATTAAATTATATATAAATATATTTATATAAATTTATAAAAATAGAAATTTATATAAACTTTATTTATTACACAACGATAAATATAAAAAATCAAATTTATTTACTAAATATCTGATGACAAATTAATATTCAATATATGATATACACTAAATAAATAAATATATATATCTATACTTTAATATTATTAATTTCTAGATTTACAGTTTCCCTCATAACAATGATGAATATATTATAATACATTCAATGACTTATAAATATAATATATAATAAACATCTATTAAAAAGATCTCTTTCAATACATGTGTCAATTAATGTTGTTTTTTATAGAATAAATGCAAATATTTAAATTAAATATTAATCTAATAGAAAATTTGCGATATCTTTAATAAATAACTTTAATATTAGTATATCACAAAAAATACTAAAACAGCAATTGGCAGCTAAACCATAAAATAAATTAGTGACTAAGCAATAGTATAGATTTTTATTATAATATTTATAGAAAAAACAATCCATTATTATTAATAATAATAATTACTTAATTAATAATATTTGGAAAAATAACTCCAACTATTAAAAATAGTAAATTATTAGAATAGTAAGCATTTTTTAATACCATATCTTTTTATTATTATAAGATTTTTCAACTATTATATATATATAAATACAAACAAAAACATATTGTAAAACAATATAAAAAAATACTGATCAGTTTAACAGCATTTAGAAAACAAACTAAAAAGTGTAGGTATACTGTATAACATTTATAAGTGAAATTTAAACATTGACTTAAATTATTATTATTGTTGTTGTTAAATATTTGAATTAATATCCAATTTAAATATTAGTATTTATATGATATATGATAAATACAAATACCCAAACATCATGTCATATAATTTTAATTATTATTGAGATAGTATTACTACTATAGTAGTGTTTTCACAGTTTTTATATTTATTGGCAAAATTCAGTTCATACCGGTATTTGACTCTCAATTTTTAAGGAAATGATCGCATGATAAGTGCAATGAATCGTTTATATATTTGTGGCAATTAAATTAAATGATTTTATTTTGAAAATACACAGTAGATATCTCTCTCTCTCTCTCTCTCTCTCTTGATAAATATCAAATGCCATTTATTTATTAGATTATCAAATTAAATATATATATATATACAGTATATAATATCATATTAATTAAATAAATAAAAATATCATTTATAATATACTGTATGTATAGTGTGTCTAACGTAATAACAAACAAAAATCTATTAAAATAAATGACACGTGTTTTCGATTAATTTTTTCAGACATAAAAATTAATTAAGTAATTATAAAATATTATTATACAATCGACTAAAAAATTAAAATAATTATAATTTAATAATTATATAACATATTTTTTAAAAAGACTAAATAATATATACTGTATATAAAGTACAGCCGATTTTAAAAATATAAGTGTCAGATATATATTAAATAAAAATATTATCATATGTTAAAATATGTTAGTTCAATAAATTTAAAAATAAATAAATATATGTGAAAATTGTTGATTAATTACTAATATGTAAAATAATTTTTCTTTCAAATTCTTCTTAACTAAAATATTTAGTCTGTATATGCGCTAAAAATATGGATATGAAATGCAAACTTATTTTTTAATAATTATATATAGATATGGATAAGTATGCGATGATTTCACACATTTTAAAAAAATTGATTCAAAATTTTTGGTAAAAAGTCTATCCTATAATCAATGAGACAAACAAAATTGTATGGAAATATATAATCATAATTTTTATACTATAATTTGCAATTTTTTTTAAAGTACTATATATTTAATTGCATTTTATTAATAATGTTGTTCACTACCCGTACAATAATCAAACAGTTATATAACATGTATCAATACAATTATTATATCATTTTTTTGTTACTATCATTTTAATAATATATACTATATATATATACAGTGTATCTTAAAAGGAAAATAACTAAAATATGTGTTTAACTCATTAATTATTTTGCAAACATTATATTATTTAAACCGTTGTTAATTGATAACAAGATTTTCTAATTTTTTCTTATTATACATTTATAATTTTGTAGTAATATTCATCGATAACTATATTTTAACTAAAAATAATAAATAACTAATAATGCTTAAATAATATACAGTAATAGTTTTCAATTTTTACTGAAATTATATATAATTTAATTACAGTATATTAAATAAAGGAAATGAAACTAAAAAAACTTGAACATTTCATTTAAAAATACATTAATATATATTTCATATGTTTTTAGTTTTTATTATAAATAAAATGACTAAATATATATATATATATATACTGTATATATAAATTGTTGGCAAAAAATTTGTGTCAATACAAAAAATGTCTTTTTCTACTTTATTTAACTTACTTATAACTAAACACTTGTGTATTGAAAAAACCGTATTCAAGAAATATTTATCATAAAAAATGTTTTTTAAAATTTTATTTTATCATTATTCTACATCTACAGTATATTAATTATTACAACACGTATAATATATCACATTTTACATAATATTAAATGCATTTATTAAAAGCAACAAAAAAAATCTATATTTAGGTTTCAAATGACAGTTTAATTTTGCATCACATGTACTGTTGTTACTGGCGTTGTATTGTCATTGAAACTAATAGACTAAGTTATCATTGAACTACCAATAAGTGGAAAAATGTATTAATACTATTGAATTGCTATTTAAGATAATCATGGATTGTCTGCAAGTGTAAGGGGAACGGGAGTATATATATATGGGTGTATATAAAGGTGTATATAAAGATGTTGTCACGTTTTCTATAATATAGCAATTATTTGTCATTCATATGTCTTAATTTTTTCCTCTGATAACACCATTAATTGATATCGAGGTTATAGTCTCGTAAATGGTTAGCCTTGGATGTGTTGTTTTCGATACGATACATTATCTACCTTTCCCTCTTTACTCACCCAATACTACTGTACTATCAAGTGATAACTGTGCAATTTATGCTGGTATTAGCATTTATGATATACATATATATATATATATATACCAGGGTTGGAAAAATACAAGGTTTTGAATTATGACTTTGTATAGTACAGTATAATGTAAGCTAGTATTATACAATTTCAAAAACTAATATATACTATGTTAAAAAAATTTATTAAAAATATAATTGATAGAAAATGCATTATTGTTATAATAATCGTCGTTTTAAATAATTTAAATGAAATAATTTAAAATAAAAATATTAAATCTATATTTATTATAAAACATGGCTTACTTTTCTTATATCAATACTTTTAACATTAGGTGACACTAAATTTTGTTTGTATACAAAATTAACAATGTATTATACATTGTATTATACATTGTATTATACATTGTATTATACAAGTACTTTGTCTCTGCCAACACTGATATATACTGTAAATTTATATAAAAAATAAATTTCACAAACAGTTTATAACATATAACCAGATATGACTTGATTTTTGCTATATGTTATCGCACGTGTTTCAATCATTATTAATAAAAATTGTTAATAAAATTAATATACATTTGCATTGAATTAATGCCAATGAATATTTTTTGCACAATAATAATACATTTAAAAAATATGTTGAAATAAAAAATAATATTTTTTTTGTTATTTTCTACCCCACAGTATCTAATAATTCGTACACAAAATTTGTTTAATCTGAGAGTCCAACAAATATTGAGTGCAAAACTATATTTTTAAAACTTTATTTTATTGGTCACATATTAATCAAACAAAAATTATAATATTTTACTTTATATATGTATCATATGTACGAATAATAACACTATTTTGTTATTTAGTTACTTATCTGAGACTATTAGGTTGTATAATAAATGCGAGACCTAATTAACATATTTATATGAAATAATATTTATATTTTAAAAAAACATATCTAAATATTTATTAGCTTTAAGGAAATTATGCAAATTGTAAAAGCAATATCACAAGACATAATTATAATTATATCGATTTAAATATATATTTTAAATTAAAAACAATAATTTTTTGTATAAAAAAATGATAATTATATAATAACTAAATACTAAATTTTTAAACAGTATTTATAATATAATAACAAAGTTATTATTATTATTTTTTTTGCTTACAAATTATAATATGAAAGCGTGATATTTGAACTTTTGAATGCAATAGGAAAGTCAAAAAAAATTAATTACTATTTGATAAGAAATTTATTTTAGTTTTATTTTATTAATGTTATATTATTATTATTTATTTGTTTTATTTGTTTGTTGAAAACATAATTATCGTACAATTGATCGGTCTTTATATGTATAATATAGTATAAATGCAAACTCTCTCTCTCTCTCTCTCTCTCTCTCTCTCTCTCTCTCTCTTGGATAGATGTCAATGAAAAATAATGAATTGCTATTTATTTTAATATAATAAAAAAATTAATTATAATTTATTTGTAATCAAGAGTACATGTCATGGTAAGAATTTATTTATTTTCTTATAAATATTGTAATAGATTACAATAGATTCTTAAAATAATAATAAGTATTAATATATAATAAACTTTTAAAAAATTAAAAATTTTGAATTATAATTACTATCATTAAACACATATTTTAGAATTCAAAATAATAAATGTCTATTTTATAAATTTTTTTATAAATAATTTATATATTTATTATTGTAATTTCTTTAAATTTCTTGTTGTAAATAATAAAATTTTATAATAATCTGTATTATTTGATTAAATTTAATTATTAATAATAATAAAATGAACAAATAATAATAAAATGAACAAATAATTTATAAATTATAGTAAAATACAATATATTACTGTAATAGATATAATATAATTTTAGATAGTATTTTTTCATATAAAAAATTGTTGAATCAATATTTGTTTTTTGTGAACTTAGATTTAATAGAAAAACCGTTACATAATATATTATGCAACAAATATATTTAATATCAAATAAAAATTATAATAAAAGATTTCTAAATAGTTTTTATTATTAAAGACAATAGTTTTATACATATAATTAGATACTGTTTGTTGTGTATATTGTATAACAAAAATAAGTTTTTAGAAATTATGTCAATTTTAATAATAAACAAAATTTATCTGAAACATTGCAATTTTATCAATTAAACAAACAATAAAATAAATTCAATTAAAAATTATTTAATAGCCTAAATATTCATTTTTTTTATCATCTACATAACTATTTTACATGCATTCAAAAAATATATATAATGAAATTTTTGTCCTTTTAGAGGTTATTTGAAAAAATAAAAAAAATTGTGTATAACAAATTTGTGGCAATTAAAACTAATAACTCATTAGTGACTATTATATAATATGTAATAAAAACATTTGTTTTGAAAACCTTTTTTTCCTAACAAGTATTGTATAATAAACTTTGATAACTTAATTAATTAAACTCAAATATTTAATTAGATTATTGAACTCAATAACAAAACACTTCACAGATTAGTCAAACATATATAATAACGTATAAACTATACAAACATTAGAAAAATTCGGTAATTTTCCAACAAATTTGCTACAAATACATGTGTTTGCGCTTATTTTTCATACTTATATTATACTGGTTGTGGTGGTTATAAATATGATATTATTTTTGTTTATTATACGTAACAATAATAATAACATTATTATTATAGCAAATTAAATTAAAATTTTATTATCTTTTCTTTTTTTTTGGTGATAATACAGTACATTATGTTTGTTTACTATTGAAAATAATAATAGAGAATAAACTTTATGCTAATGTTGCAAACAATATGTTTCTATACATAAATATACTCAAACGTAACTAATACAGTACAGGAATGTTAGACAATAATAACTATGATTGGGAAGGGTATGATTTATTGTGTGGATACAGTTCCTCTTTATAATTCTATGTAAAGAGGAGAAAGAGATTCAAACAACAACAGGAAAAGTAGAGACAATCCTTTAACAACGAGTAGAGTATATGTTAATTAAAATGTTTTTTTTTTATATATAAATAAGGAAACATAAGTTGATTAGTGATAGTAATGAAAAAGTAATTGAAAATTGGCGTTAATTTAGATAAAACTATTAAAACAGTTATTTTGAAAACAGTTTTTTTGTGGTTAAATATCCCGTCCTATGATTGTATGCATTTGAATCCAATTGTTATATTATTATATATATTCTTTGAATATATTTTAACTAAATTATTCTGCTGTTATAATATGGCAAATAAATCGGACATTTTTTTTATTAATATTTAATAGTTGTAATTAAAAATCCTTGAGTTGTGGGACACGTGTACTGAAACACAATTATATTAATATTATGATACACTGTCTTATGGAGTAATATTATATTATGTTTTAGTAGATAAATACAATTTCATAACTATTTTATTATAATTACATTCCACTCAAGTTTTTTTTATTAAGTTAAAGATATGAGATATATATATAATAATGTAATCATAATTTCAAATATTAATAATAATCATATACTTTCCTACCTATTATATCATATTATTATATAATTTATTGTAAGTTATAACAAATAAGTTTTTATGTATAACAACAAAAATTAGCATATGTAATTTCTATTTTAAAAATCAGTTTTAAAAATTTATTTCATTAGTATAAGATAAACAAAATTTGGGTCAAATATAAAACAACAACAAAAATAATTAAATAAATAAAAAAAATTATATAAATTTATTACTTGCCTATCAATAGGGTTAATCAAATTGAGTAAATGCATTTTTAAAACATAAATAGTTAATAATCATAATTTTTAATAAACAAGAGTTCAATAAATTGTGATAAACTAGACTTGAATTTTATTAATATTTCAGGAGTTTTTAATAAAATGTTTATCTTAAAAATCAATCGTTGTTTTTATTTTGTGGTATAATATACAGTATTTTATTATAAATAGTTTACAGTAATTTTTGTCATTGAAAGCTATCTTTTACTAATTACTCATTTGATATCTATTTAGTTATTGTGATTTCATTGATTCGCTATTTATGACAATTTATATCTTTAAAAAAAAATAATTATCATTTATAGAATTTTTGGAAAAACTAAAAATATAAATTAATAATCTTTTTTTTTAATTTATAAGACAATAAAAAATGACTGAAAAGTTTGAAGTTATACTATTTATGGATAAAAATGCTTTTAATAAATGTTTATCTAAATTTTTTAATTTTAATTTTAATACTTCTAATCAAACATTTCTAATATACAAATTTTATTGATATGCCTAATGGGATAAAATATCAGGATAAAAAAACAAACAAAACAAAATTACCATTAATCAAATTACTAGTATTTTTGCCAAAAGTTTAAAATGACAACAATTTTATCGATGACATTTTTATAATTATGCCATAGAATAGACAAACAAGTTTCAATTAATATTAATATTTATTATTATTAAAATTATATGAAAAAAATTAAACATTTGATATGTTATTAATTTATAAATATATTATTTAAATATAAATGACTATTTTCTGTATATTAGTTATGTAATCAATAAACAAAAATCTCAATCTAATCTTAAAGTATAAATGAACTTAAATATCGTACTAATTTTTTTGAGTCTCACTTTAGACATAATTTTATTACAAAACACGCTTTGTTTGGACAAAAAACATATAAAAAGATTAAAATATTGTATAATTTATTGCATGTGAAACGATAAAAATTGTTGATATTATAAATATATTATTAATAATAATAATAATAAACAATATTATTATTTAAAAAAGCCATGTGAAGCTCTAATGATTCACTGATATAAGCATTTAGTGATTAGTTTTTTGGTAATATTTTTCAAAACAAACTTTTATAAATAAATACAGCAAAAAACTATAAAAGACTGAAAAATGTTATATATGTATATTGTTTAAAAATGCAAATTATATTTTGTAATAAATAATAATTAAAAATTTTCTAAAAAAATTCTGCTGAATCATAAAATTTCCAACAATTTTGACTAATAGATATTTCAGTAACAAATGTATAAATAAATGTAGTTTTTATACAAATATAAAATTTATTCTCAATATTTATATGTATTTATTATTTTCATTATACAGTAATTGCTGTTCAAACATATAAAAATTGTATTTTGCAAATGTTGCTGAAAATCATATATTAAATTGTTTGAAACATTCAACTATACATTATAAATATTGAGAATAAAGTAAAAATAATATAAAATTAAACAAATTAAAAATCAACAGATATAACACTATATAGATTACATAAAAATATATACCGATAACACTTTAATAATATACAGTAATATTAAAATTAATTAATTTTGCTAAAATTTAATTATTGATTGTTGCCACAGTATATATATATATATATATATATATATATATAKAGAGAGAGAGAGAGAGAGAGAGAGAAAGAGATAACCAATTAAAAGAGACAAAATAGAGGTATAGATAAATAAATAAGAAATTAAATTACAGAATATTTTGTTTTTAAAAACAGATAATGTATTTTCTAATATATTATGGTTGTCTAACAAGTGTCAAACATAAAATTATAGAAAATATTATTATAATAATCATCATTATTGTATTATCGGATACTATTAATAAATAATTAAATTTACAATAAAATTTTACTATAATATTAGCGTTACTAATAGTATATTAATATTAAAATTATCTTTTATTTTATAATTCTTATTAAAGTTTATTTCACTCTCAGATTATTTATAAAAACTTTTATACAAATTACAAATAAAAACATTACAATTGCAAAATTCTTGACACAGAATATTCTTGATATGTCATTGTATTAGTTATGCAATTGTCTTCAAATGGCATTCAAATTACTATAGAAATAATTATTTTTTTCGCACGAAATATTCATTAATTTAATTATTTAATGTTTATATATATATATATAAACTGTGTATAATTACATTTAACTTGATTAATGAACTATTAAATATTTTATTTTGTTGTTGTTGTAGATAATTGATTTTTCAATTTGAATAATAAAACATACACACAGACATATATATACTAAAAATAATATAATTGTAAAATAGTTTTTTTACGATACAACAATTGGCTTACCTTTCAAATAGTTTCTTATTATTGAAGGGTAAGTGTTGTTGAAACCAATTTTGATTCACGTATTGCTTGCCATCGGATACACAGTTATTGTTCAAAACTAAATTAGTATTATCCATAGTTGTTTTATTTTTATTTTTTAACTGTAATTTAAAAAAATTATTATTATAACTTATTTGATAAAAGTAACAAGTCTATATATATATATTTTTTTTTTATAAATATCATAAATGTTTGAAACAAATGTGTTAAAAGTTATAAAAAATATTCAATACTAACAACTACTGTAGTGAGTTAACAGTTTATATATCAATATATATACTATTGGGAAATACTAGTATAAATCTATAGTACAATATGTTTCACTGGTATTTCAAAATCACAATAAATCGATATTTATTTTTCTCAAATTTAATTATTAAACGTTTGAATCAAATATATGTAGTGTATATATATTTATAGCTAATACACACACAAATATGCTACTATTTTTATATAGTCAGTGTTAGTTATTGATAAATTTTTTTTTGAATAATCAGCAAAAATAAAAACTGTGAACGATATTATTATTATTATATATACTGGTACATTAATAAGTACTATGCAATACAGTATAACATTTGCTTAATAGTATAATAATAATAATAATAATATTATTATATATAAATTTTATATACAAGTATATACCGTTTATTATATATACAATGATAGGGTGGATGTGATAGAGTTTTGGCACACATTCAGCACTACAGTTACTCTACTATACAGTAAATTCAATTGAAAAAACACTTGTATTTTAAAATAGAGAGTCCAATAGCTATTACTTGTTAGTTTTTTCTCTCTCTCTTTATGTGTTATAACTTATAAGTTATATATTATTATTAAATATATATATATATATCTATTCATCGAGTCTTTCACTGAGAGACTGAACTCATGTTTATATTGAATAAACGATTTTATACCTCAAATATAATGTCTGCAGTTGTCTGACATTGAAAATACTTGTTGCCTAATGTCGTAACACAAGTCTCTCTCTCTCTCTCTCTCACAGTCTCTGTTGCCGATGATTACGCAACCGATCCAATGGTGCAGTTGTGCCGATGCGTGTGTGTGTCAGCACAACATAACAGTCCTCTCACTAATACAACAATAACATCGATCGTTAGTAAAACAACAAAAAAGTTAAGGATTCTGTATATTCTGGTTAATGAATAGCACAAACACATACATAGTTTGAAGAAAAAAATAAATAAAAGCAATTTATTGTCAATCAAATATCGATTGCTAATGCTTTATGTATGTATTTTTTCACTGCATATGTATAGTACTGTATAGTCAAATATAGACATCATTATGAAAATGGATAAGTGCTTCTCCAGTAAAGGTAGCAGATATGAGAAGCGCACAACATATCATTGTTGCCATCAGTTTAATGTTAATTTTTGATGAAATGATTTTTGCAGTCGACTCTTTAGTTTACTTCAATTACTCGATCAGACAGTGAGAGTCCGGTTGAAATCGGATTATAAGCAACTAAAACAACTAAACTATATCAACAAATATATATATATAATCTCTCTATTTGTTTGTGTTTACTGTATTTATAGTATGTTTATAAAAGCAAATTTTCTGTGTATCTTATAGTATCATAACGTGATTTTTTGGCGTTTAAATTCCGCATTTATTGTATACCATATTAGTAATGATAATATACTGTATTTATTAATATTAAATATTATTGACATTTCAGATTAATAGTTTGTATTAGCTATTAACAGTATTAGCCATTTTATGTGAGATATGGACCATATGGTATAAAATTTGTAAATTGTATTATTAAAATATGCAAAACACTGTTTTAGAAAAAATAAAAGAAAATCTATTCATATATTTAACAAAAACATAAAATTTACAATATTTAGAAATGTATAAAAAATATATGAGTTATTATATTACATTTATTTTGTAATGAATAAAACTAATTGTTAAATCAATGTCAATAATATATATAAATATAATTTTGCAATTTCTATTGGGACAGTCGGTTCAGTTATTTAGGACACACGACTATTTTCCGGGTGATCACATATCACCTGTACTGACCCCATACACACATACAATTAACCAATGGTCCATGGCCAATATTTCACGCTAGCTTGTAATTTATAGTTTTGTAAATAATTTTTAAATATAAACACACATGAAGTGACAGTCAAAAAACTAATACAATCATTAATTACTAATAAATCAAACATTTAAAAGTTGCTGACTTAAGCTTAATGAAAATTAAACAGTAAATGTTTTTAAATAAACTTTTCATATACAGTAAATATTTAAATTTTGCATTTTCTATATCATTATAATAGTTTTTCTTCTATTTTTTAGCTTTATAACAATAATTATAAATATAATATAATTTAAAAAATATAAATATTTTATTATCATGAGTCATGACACTAATCAATGTAATAATTATAATGTAAACATTTTATAAATTAACCAGCATCCTTAAAAATATTTTTTTGAATATATATTTACTTAGATTTTGAAAATTTTCTTAAGTTCACTTAAAATAGCATTGTTCATTTTTGTAATTAACAAAAATAAGACGTCATTATATTTAATTTTTTATATTATTATAAATTTGATTTAATTTATAAACACAACTATAGAATCAGTTTATTATGTTTGGTATTATTTATAATTTGAATATTAATTAAATTAATCATTTTATTAAATAATATTTTTTTTGTATATGCAATTTCTTTTAATCACTTCAATGACTTTTAATTATCCAAAAGCCTATTATAATAAATTCATAAATCTGATTAATTATATTATTAAATAAAATTGAACTAAACAAAAAAATACAATTCAATGTGCAATTAATCTAATAATAAATTAATTAAAAAGTTTACTGGATTTTGTTTGGCTATATAATTGTTGTGCAATCAATATTTATGCTAAATCTATCTTATTGTAAATAAATTATAATTTAATAATAATAATATATATATGTATCAAATCTGATAACAATTTAGTTAAATAACAACTACAGTGTGTGTATTTTAAAGTTGCTACTATATTAAAAAATAGTGCATCTGACAAATGTGATCCGGGTAAATTTATTTTTGCTAAACTTGATTATATTAAGCTAGCAAATCAAAATGAGTTGTTTACAATCTTGTTTTTTTATTTAGCATTTTTCAAATATGCATTAATTATAAATACTTTTAAACCTGATTTTTCATAAACTTATTTCGAGACTAACCATAAATAGCTAACTATTGGGTAAAAATGACAGTATTTATCGCTTATAAGTTATAACTAAATAACACTCTCATTGAATCAGAAAACTGTAGATATTTTTCACGTGTGGATCAAATGATAGAAATATTAAAAACACTATTAATATCTCTTTTATAATATTGTAAAATAATTAATCAATTGACATGCGAAACATGTTTTCACAGAAAATTTTTTGAATTTCACATTTTGTCAACAATTAGCTTTACTTTTGCATTGATTTTGTTTTATTTGAGATTTTTACATATACTTCTTTCATTAGATTTCAGTCAGAATAATAAATCTATTATTTATAATTTATATATATAGACATACATTATATAAGTATATATAAATTTTTATATAATTTTAATATACTGTATATATATTTACAGATAAAATTTAAACAGTATAGAAATTTGCGTCCAAAAAAAATCTTTTAGAAATAATTTCTCTTTAAAACCACAGACTGTTTCGTTGATATAAATAATATTAATAATAGATTATCAGACAATAAATTTGTTACATTAATTATATACAGATTGATAGCTAATTTGTTTGTTTTTTTTTTGGGGAGGGGGAGGAAATAGAGAATCGATGTATACATACAATAATTTAACATAACATATAGTAAAAATGAGGTATTATACTGTATAATAATGACATGAATATTATGTTTTAAATTTTTTCCTACTGTATATATATAGATAAATTATTAGTAAAAAATAATACACTTGTGAGCAAAATTAATAAAACAATTAAATTGTTGTTATTAGTATTATTATTGAAGACATCGCTAATATTGGCTAAAAAATACTTTTTTATAAAATTAATAAAACTAAAAACTTAGTATTCATGTATACAAATTGTGTGGAAAATTGGAAATATCAGTAAACAAAATTGCACTCAATATATATATTATGTAGACTAATTGACAATATAAAATGAGACAATGTAATGTAAATTATTGGAATATATGATATTTTTTAGATTATTTATATAATAAAAATATAACATTATTTAAGTCTATTAGCTTTTATGACAATATAGTTAACAATTTTAATTTCTATAAATTCTATGCGTAAATTTTAGATAAAACAAATTACAATTAAAAATATTACACAAAAAATACAAACAATGTCTCATTTTATGTCAGAAAGTCTATGTATATAATTATATATTTACTGTATATGAATCATATATATATATAGAAAATAATATACAAACAATTGTAAAAATAAATAACAAATGATTTAATAATTTGCTAACAATTTGTATAAGTTATTAATATATCCCGTTATGATCACAATATCAAATCATTAAAAATTTTTTAGTTGGTTGTATTGTCGAATATAAAACAATTTAAATATCATATAATATAATAATTATTTGTTAGCCTAATATCAATAAAATTTATTATTAAAAATTGATATAATTATGTCAAAAAACACTAAGTAGTAGACAATCGTTAATCTGCTGTCTGACCCAAATCTCTTAGACAGTGCTTTGTTTCATATATGAAACTAAGCTTATATTGTGTTGACTTCTTGATAGAGATCCACCTTTTTGTATAGATTTGTTTGCGACATCCGAGTCATACGATTGATCGCACAATTGATCCATTATATGATAGGATGGCAATCGGTTTAACGTCGAGTAATTTGGCTTCAATTTGTTTGCATTGCCTGTCGATTCAAAATTCATTAATAAAAATAGCTATCAATTAGTTTATGTAATCATTTTTGACGAAACATTATTATATTAGTAGACATTCATTTAGATGGATAGTTAAATATTTGACAAATATTTTGTTTCAGAGAAACAATACTCACAAAAAAGATCTGGATTTTAGGTTTTTTTGAGTTATTTGTTACATAAGTTTATGTTATTGATAGGGATGTGAAGTAACATTACTTCTATATACTGGAGAAGAGAGAGAGAGAGAGGGAAATAGGTGTACATTAAGGGAATGTTAGATAATGTTTCAATTAAGTGCATAATTAACATTTCAATCATAACTAAATAGAGTTAAGAAAAAATTAGCTTAAAATTAATACACAAAGAAATGAAAATTGTTGACAAAAAAATATTAATCACAAAATGCAATGAAATGAAAATACAAAACTTAATAAAAAGTAATATAATAATAAAAATAAATAAAATAAAATATAAAATCAATATAAGATAAAATTTATAAATAAATAAATTAGATGTTATTTACATTGTAAAATAAGCATAAAAATTATTGCTCGCTTAAAATACAGTACAGTGAAAATTAATAAAAATCAGTGTTAATAAAAGTATAAGAAATTAAAATATAAATAAAACATAAATTAAAAATCGAGTTAATCGTTGACAACATCAGTCGTACCATATTGTGTGTGATGTTGATTACGCGGCAGAGAGTTATAGTTGCCGTTAGCATTGGGAGTCATATTAGCCGTCGCTTGTTGTCTATATGGTTGGTGATGATGATGTTGATGCTGTTGGGGCTGCTGTTGTTGTTGGGATGGTTGGTGATGATGATGTTGTTGTTGTTGTTGTTGTATCACACGATGCTGTTGTTGCGGATAAGGAGCGGGTGATTGGTGTTGATGCTGTTGATGATACAGTTGTTGCTGTTGAAAGTACTGATCGGCTATAGATTTGGTGCCTAAAGCGCCGGTAGGTGTTTTGGGTGGAGGATTCATTGATGCGCTTTGATTTACATCTGCACGACTGCTTCTTGGCTGAGATGACTGTTGTCTATTGAGATCGCGAGCCCTTTGGGCTGATATATACTGTTCATCTGTTATAGGACTTCGACTATCGATAAGACTAAAATAATAATAAAATAATATAAAATATACTATCGGTTATAATTATAGCATTAATTATGACAAACCTTGGAGTATTGGGACCGCAAAGTATAGAACAGCAGTTCTTATATATAGATCCTCTAGAAAATGGATTTCTCACAGAATGGTTGCGTCGCGAGGAAAACGAGCCCTTAATGTCCTCATTAGTAGTTTGATTGGAAGTCGTCAAATAAGTGTGAAATCCGGCCAAACCCAGTATAGACCAAACACTAAAAAAGCATATTATGCCGACAACAATACTGGTAGGGCTGGCCTTTATAGCATCCAATATTGTCTTGCCTTTTGATACTAAAAGTACAAACATATAGTAATAATAATAACATAAGAGTTTAAAAAATTATTGACAAAAAAAATAAATAAAATCATACATAATATGAGATGAGTTATAATACAAGCGAATACAAAAACACACAAAAGTGCTAAAGACATGATAAACATATAAAAATAGCGATAATTTCTTTTGCCCACACAGTTGCCGACCCACGGACAGTGGTGGTCAAAACGCTCTAAAAAATTTTATTATTAATTTTTTTTTATAAAATACAAATCAAATGACTGAAGCGGACACACTGTGCCGACACATACCGACACAATTATCGCATAAACTACAATGAGAGGCTCGCGGCGGTCGAAATATTTTACACGTAAAACAATACTTTAATTTAATCGTTTGATTATTGATAACAATCTCTTTGGTACGCGGAGGAGGTCTATATGTTGGCGAGTTTGACCCATTGGGTACCTCTGTGTAAAACATAAAGGATTAATTGAAAGATAAAAAACAAAATACTAATATATTAGTCAATGTTTAACTCAATTACCAATTTGTCGTTCAGTATCTGCTGCCTCCTCGGGTGTGGCCCGCGGTATTATACCGGGATCTGTGAAACTGGTTCTCAATAATGTACACAAAACAAACAAGAATAGTAGTGCGGCTACAGCTGGAATCGCTGGACTTATTTCGGTGGCCAGATATGGGCAACTGATTCCGATAAACAAATGAAATTGTGTTTAATTAGTTATTACTTTGAAATTAATTATTTAATTACGTACTCGAAGATGAAGAATAGAGAACAAGTAATAAGGATAAGAATAATTGTAAAGTAAAAGACGGATATTTGTTTGGCCATAACTATGCGTCCGTCGCAGTAAAAGCGATTACGACCGGGAAATATATGCCACTTCTTCTTATTGTATTTGGACACCACTTTGATTTGGCCGTTCACGCGACCACTCGACGACTTATGTTGAGTAGTGTCGTACCGATCCATAGACGAAGACACGCCTGTCATCGATGGACTAATGGCTGACGAGTGTACCGATGACTTCTTCGGCTTTGTCTCTCTAGTGATTAACTCAATCGATGTCAACGACTGAGGCGATGATGAAGACATTGAGAGATATTTATCACTGGTTTTTATTGAGTCTTTAAATTAGCAGAATTTGCGGTAATTGTCACTACTTTGTTGATGAAGTTATCCTTTAATGACATCTCATGTGGCACTCGTGTGTATCAATTTGTGACACCATTTAATATGACATCCTTTTCATTACATCAAAACATCAAACAATTGACAACATATTCAATACATTTGACAAATGCTTTCAAATAAAATAATTTCAATATATTTGTTGAATAACTTGTTTTCTTTTTGTTAACAAAATATCATATTTTAAGAGTATTTTTGAATGTTTTTTAAACAAATATTTCAATTAAGTTGTCATTTGAGAGCCAAAAATACATTAATAATAAATAATTAAATAAATAATAAAAACAAATATTATAATTCAATTAAACTAAATATTGATATTTACAACAAAAAACAAATGTATTAACAAATAATATGACACTAAATGATATGTAAAAATCATTTAAACAAATTGTGTTTTTTGTTTGTAATCTTCAAAAAAAATAAATAAATAAAATTCACTGAAAATAATAATAATTATTACGATATTATAAATATCTGGCAATCAATTGATAATACCGTCGATGCCGTCACAATAAAACATCACCGAAACAATTGGTGTCCAAACATATTATATGATAATATCAAACAACACTCAATTGATTGCCATTATGTTTACAGTCAATGATTATTATTATTATTATTATTATTAAAAATATACTCTATTTTTATAGCAATGAAAACAGTATTCAATTGACTCATTCATTCATTCAATCACTCACTCACTCAGTCACTACTCATTGCAATCTTATAGAGTCTCTATGACTGCTGTTGTTATTATTGTTTAATACATTAGCAAACCTATGGTAACACTCATTGTTTGAATAGTTTTGTTCATATAATATATTATATTATTATATTTAATGTATATTTTTTTGAGGGTTTTATTTTTGGACACAACTTTCACATATAACAGGTATGACTGTATTAATTAAATTCTACTTTAATGTACAGTATAAAATAATAATTCAATCAATTGAGAAAAAAATAGCGCTAGAGATCCTCATTTTAGTATTATGGGTAATACTAGAGGTCCTGTACTACTACTTGACATTAGTTTACATTTGATATCTATGGTAACTAAATATTTGGTCAACTTTTTTGACACTACTCTTAAATTACGTTATCATATTTAGTGCTTACACAATAGCTTAATAGCAATAAATATGATAACGTAATTTAAGAGTAGTGTCAAAAAAGTTGACCAAATATTTAGTTACCATAGATATCAAATGTAAACTAATGTCAAGTAGTAGTACAGGACCTCTAGTATTACCCATAATACTAAAATGAGGATCTCTAGCGCTATTTTTTCTCAATTGATTGAATTATTATTTTATGTAATGTAATGTATTTTTGTTCAACAATTTAATGGTTACATGTCTTAGTAAACACACATAACATAAACTATACATTTGTTATAATCATCGAAATGTGTTAAATGTTAGCTTAAATAGTACTACAGTTAATAGATTTTAGTTAAACATCGAAACATAGAAAAACAGGTTATTTGTTGTTCTTAAACATAGACTCTTAAGCAATGGTTTTAATATACATTACAAACAATTCATACAATGGTTGACTCAAAAGTCTTTTATAATTTATTTAATAAATAAAATATTTAAAAATAATTGAAAGAAAAAAAACAAATTAGTTTAACTATAATTTAATTTTGTTATTTCTAATCCATAGATATAGAGTATAATGAGTGCTAATACAAGTAGTATTAATGTAAAAACCCAATTAAATAATTATATTAATTTTAGTGCTATCTATTGGTTGATTAAAACATTTTATTTGTTTTATTTATAATATATTCAATGTATTGCATAATACAGTAGTGTCTAAAACATGTGATTCAATGATTGAATAATATTTTTTCTAAAAAAAAGTTTTATGATTAATAATTTGGTTAAATATTCTGTAAGTTTTTACGTCCAAAGTATCAATCATTTATTAAAATTTATTAGTTAAACATCAATTAAAATATGATAATCTAATGGATAAATTAGACAAACAAACAAATGAAACAATAAATGGTTTATCAAACACTTTAGACAATAAAATTGTCGACAAAACAAATGGCAAACGAAATAATAAATATTTAGGTATTTATATTTTATTATTAAATGTTTGCAATTATCTAAATTATGAATATCTATCACTTTGTTTGATCCAAAAGAAATGGCATTCATGTCATGTGTTGCCGGAGCGGGTCTTTTGTTTGGCTTTTCGACGGCTTTGTCCAGCGCTAAGAAAAAAGATGTCAACGCTTTTGATAAAGTTTGGTATAATTTTTAATAGTTTTTCGTACCATTTGTATCATAGAATTAATGTATTTGTAGGGCATTTCAATTGTCCGTACAGTTGGTACCGAAAGTGGCGGTTCATTAGCAATGAGAGCACTACTTTGGGGATCAGTTTACGCGTGCACTGGATTTGGACTCTTATGCTTTACTGTCTGGAAAGCAATCGGTGTCAATGATGTCAGTTTTGATCACTTATTGACTAATAATAATAATAATAATAGTTGTTTAACATATGGTTTATATCTTATTATTATAAAATTAGTTACAAGAATTTCGCCAAAAAGTGGGCACTTATTTGCCGCGACTGACACCCGAAGTACATACTAGTCGTACGGATTTCTCATCACTTCAAGATCTATTGCAATACATCATCGATGAGGATAATAGCAAACAACGATCAGACAAAAATGTTGAAAATAACACAAAAAACGATTAGTTAACAATTTTTTTATAATTTAAATTAATGATTTGACTTGTTTTTGTGTACAAATTGTAAATCAATTCATACAATGATTGATTATAATATCATATATAAAAATATATACTGTATATATATATTTAACAAAAAAATATGATTAAAAAATAATTAACATCTAAACAGTATGTTATGTCATGAATTACAATAAAATAATTTCAGCGATAATGCAATGATAACTACGGCCAAGAAATTTTTTGTCTCTTTTGATTATCACTTGACTGCGGAAGTGATTGTTTTAAGTCAATTGTCTGATGATTTGTATTATTATTTGCGATATAATTATTATTATTAATTTTCAATTTCTTGCTATTAATTTCATGATTAGTAATTTCTTCACATTTTCTTTTGTTTTTAAAGTTTTTATTGCAATCAATTTGTTTGTTTTTCAGACGACAACCCATCCGATTATCACTATATTGTCTTTGTGGTAACGGTAGGATTACTTTGTTGTATAATTCAATCATATTTGAGTACTCGTAACCATTGAGAACATCCTCTTTGGCCAGACTTAGATGTTTCTGAAGAGATGGACAATAATGACATATAAAAAACAAATCTAATGGTTATACAGATAAACACAAACCTTATGCAACACATGTTGTAACTCATGTTTGGACATCAACTCTGGATGACATAACTTTGGTTGACTGCAGTAACCATCATCTCTGAGATCTTCTTCGCTTTCATCGCCAGTGTGTGAACAGTGACCGGACTGCCAGTCAAACATGATTTAGATAAGAGATCGCCGCAAATATTTGGGACTAATGGTTAGGAAATTATAAATAAATTTAAAGACAAATACAAAACAAAAGTTTAGGATTTGTTTACAATAATATAAAAATCATTGAATGTGTGTTATATGTGACGCATGCGTACAACAGTGTGTTTGGACACCAGTTTTGAAAAATATAGCAATTTTTGCGATCAAATTATTCATTCAATGAAATAGTTGTCTCACAAAACAGGTCTCAAATATATTGAATACATATAATAAAAGCCATTCACAGTGTGTGGTGTTTTAACGTCATATTATTAATACTGTTAATATCRATGGCATACGTGATGTTAAACCCCTTTTGGCTATTATTTGCTTTCAAACACCCAATAAGTTTGCTTTTCATATCATAAATAATATAATTTAATATTTATTTTTTTTGTCTATTTTGTTGTTCAGAAATATCAATTAACTATTGAATAGACTATAAAATTACGGAAATTGTTGTTTTAGTAATTTATACGATATATTGTGTGTAATCACGTGTTGAATGTGTTTGGCAATGAATTTTGCAAACATATTGTAAAACAATTATCCATTGAATTGAGTGTCACTTTTCATATGAAATACTGGATTTGTTTCAAACAAATTGTTTGCAACACTCTATTGAAAAGCAGAAAATACAGACACAATGTGTGACTAATTTAATGAAAGACAAAACTTTAGTATTAATATTACTAATAATTGAATAGTATTTGAATGTCTATATAAAAGACAGTATTATAAAACTATTAATTATTGTAAAACTATTTATCAATATTTTTGTCGACAAGTTTTTCTCCACTGTTGACCAGATATGTGGGCAATACTCAACAAATGTGATATATTGATGTGCCTTATGGTCATCGCCAACATTGGTTGGTGGCCTGTATTAGGTGATGAAGACATGGATGTGAATACGGTTTCACCCTATTTTATCGGTTCGGACTCTTGTGTTGGACAGGTCAACAATGAGTACGTTGACTACAGTCGGTGTAATTATGGTACTTGTTTTTTGGCCGACTTCGTGGTGCACGTGTCGGTCAAACCGATTAACGATTCATTCATTGGAAGCACATTCTGTGATTTGAATCCAATAAAGTCTAACTCAAGATTAACAGAATGTGATTACGAAGAGGACAACGGTTTACGATTATTGGCCATTCATTACAATAAGTTTAATAATTTCAAAATGATTTCACCCAATCATAAATCAAGTCTTTCAGTTGGTTTCGACATAAATCTAGATTTGTCTTTTAATTTGGACATCAAATATACTGAAGCGATTTGCAATGAAGAAGAAACAATTAATGAATGTTTTTATAAAAGATGTGATTCAGATAACTTAGAAAAATTACAGGAAAACAATTGTTTGGTATCTCATGTTAACTATATGTTTGGTCAGATAAAAGCCAACCAATCCTACGAGTGTTCACATAATTGGAAAACAACTCATAAAGATATTGTTTATGTCAATGAAATTGCATTTTATCGATCAGTTATTACCGTCGACTTTGACTACATTCACATTGATTACACCAACAGAACCGATGACTTCAATGATAGCAATCACTGTATCTTAGACTGGATTCTCCATATCTATACCATTGCAACTGTTATATCAATTGTATTGATAATAATTATTTTAATATCCATTAAATGTTTTATTGATTCGCGAAAAGATCGCCGAAGACTAAGATTAAGATACCATAAAACAAGTAATGATATGAAGACTAATTATATTGAAGAGTAATTGCTATTAGATTACCTTAAGGTTAACTATTATTTTCTCTGTTGATCTGATTTTTTATTATATTTTAACAAAAAAATAGCTGATTTCTTATTTATAAATTACACTATATTTTTGTCAAATCTCAGTATTGTATATATTTGTATCATAATTAATATTATTTACACTTAAATGTTAGTTTATTAGCTAACAATTTATTTTTATAATAAGTATTATTTAGTAAATTTTTTGTTATTACATATATTAAATTAATCGCCAAATCTATTGCCAAAATACTTAAAACTATTAAAACAAATCAAATGTTAATATTATTTTCTAAGTGCAACAAACAAATAAATTATTGTATTATATAAATAAAAACTATAAAATTGACAAATTGTATTAAACAAAACAAAAACAATATTTGTAATAATTATAATATAAAAAATGTTATCTGATTTTATAATAACAATTATGGGATAATTTATTAATAAATGCAATAATATAAATGACATTATATTTATAATTAATATGAGATAACAAATCAATCGATAATAAGTTTGACTGTAAAACAATAATAATATGAAAACATAATTTGTGTTTTGAATGCATTGGATATACTGTAGTATTAATACATGTTTTGAGAAATAAAAATATTTAGGATTTAAATGTATTGAGTCTATAGTATAGAGTCTATACTCTATAGTCTACACTAAACATTTTCAGAACAAACTCGGTACTTTTTTATTTATGTTACTTATGTTTTTTGTGCTACATTTGGTAATTATAAAAGATACCATATTGTCATGTGTTGTTTAAAAAAATGCGACATCATTTATGTAATTATATAATTATTTAATAGAGATATAGTTACACAAAAAACATATGTAATATACATAAAAAGGGTCCGAGTTTTCGATAGCTCATAAACCGTGTATAAGTCTTGTATTAGTGTTAATAATACTAATAAAAAAGTATATCAAAAGTTCATCACTTGTTTAGTGGGTTATCCATCAGTCAAGTGATGTGTCATTCATTGGCTAACCATTGGGTCAATTAATCACTTGCGACCTCCTTTTGCCACCCAAGAGATCAACTAGAGATTGTCAACTGATCCAAAACAACTGTTTGTCTTTTTATAACTTTTATTTGTTATTTAAGCAACAATGGTATCGATAGTGGATTCGTGGGACGCCTTCAAAGAGCTCGTATATGTCATGTGGACAGCCATTCATCTGTACATTTTGGGTGCCATTTATGTCCTCAAAGAGCTTAACCGCAAGACACAAATAATATCATCAGTGCGTCATCTGTCGACTGATGACACAGATCTACCGAAGAGATTGGACAATAAAGTGGCCATTATTACGGGTGGTTCTCGAGGTATTGGTCTCGAGGCTGCTATTGTTTTATTACTTAAGGGCTGTCACGTCATAATCGCCAGTTCGGCTAATCCTAAGACATTGAATCAATTGACAAATACAATATTAGCCACTGTTAACCAACAAAACACACGCAAAGAAAAGATCGGTAAACTAGAGATATGGCGATTGGATCTCTTGTCTATTAAATCTGTTCAACAATTTGTCGATAAATTTCACTCTTCAGATGTAAAAAATCTCCACTATTTGGTGAACAATGCGGCCATAATGTTTGCACCGAAAAAGGTGACCGACGATGGCTACGAGTCTCACTTTGAGGTAAACTATTTGGGTCATTGTTTGCTCATATGGGCACTCATGCCGGTAATGGTAGCATCGGCCAAACGGTGCGGTCAAAGATCGCGAGTGGTTAATGTTAGCTCATCGACACATTATGCCCGTGACCTCCGTATCAATGATCTACAATCTGAAGATATTTATTCTCCATTTCACGCATACGCTCAGTCAAAGTTGTGTCAAATTATGTTTACATATAGTCTTAACGATTGGTTGGCCACACACCCGATGTCTGGCCAATATATTACTGTAAACTCATTACATCCTGGCGTTGCTTTAACCGAACTATACACCAACGTTTGGTGGGTTAAGATGTTGCCAGCACTGGCCAGGGCTTTATTTCGGGTCAGTTACCAGATATTGAACTCAAAAAATTATCGCTAACTAGATTTGTATTGTATTTTATTTGTTTTGTTGATTTGATTTGTTGTAAAGACATCTAAAGAAGGCGCCGAAACCATTATCTACGCCACGATATCATCCGAGTTGGAGGGAGTCGGTGGCAAATATCTGGAGGACTGCGCTATAATCAAATCATCGCCTTTTTCGTTGAACAAACAATACCAGCAAAAGTTATGGCAAAAGACTTGGCAATTACTTGAAGACCAGATCCATGGTTTACCCAATCCTATTGATAGTTGAAATTATTTACATTAATTTTCCTAAAATTATTTATTTTTATAAACTTTTTTTGGTTTCATATAATATTTCTGTTTAATCAATATTTTCAGTTATTTTTTGACATTTGATACAATCATGCAATCGATATACCGGTAATTGATTTTTATAGAAATTTTATTTAATGTTTATTTTTATACAAATGTTTAATAAATAATATATATTTTATACTGAAATTACAAACTAAACAACAATATGATAGTGTGTTTAATGAATGTTACGATAATTATGACTTAAATGATTGATATAATTATTATATGATTTGATAATCAAATATAAATTGTTTTCATTTAAATTAATCAAACGATTATGACTTTAAAAGTTGGGTGAATTGCCAACGGGTGAGTCGGGATTAAAACCATGAATATCGTCGGCCTCTAAATCTTCCTCATCGTCGTCGTCATCATTATCGTCATCGTCGTCGTCATCTTCATTATCATCGTCTTCTTCTTCTTCCTCTTCAAATTCTTGACTATTAGGCTGTGATGGTATCAGATCCGAGTCACGGGTTTCGATGTCCTGTTGTTGGCTGTTGTGCTCTTTCTCCATAATACTCAGCTCTAGTTCTTCGTCCATTGGTTTGTCCACTTGAAACCAATTGGAGTCCACGTATCGCGGAGTCATAGATGGAAACAATGGCGTAACCATTTCGGTGGCCTATAATCGGGCGGACACTTAATAAAGTGGTTTAATATAAGTAATCAATTGATTGATAGGTTATTATGAATTCAATTATTGAAAAAATAAAAACAACTTTCAATTGAAACGACTCATACTTTTTTGATCACAAAATACGTCCGATTTTCTAGTTTTGTATTACACTTGTATTACTAATAACTTTATAATAAGTTTCATTAATTTGATAAAAATTTAGAAAATAACTTATTATTATATAAATTTTATTATAACTAAAATATATTATTACATTAAAATATAATTAGTCTATATATGATAGCAATTAATTATTTACTGTAAATATAACAAATTACTGTTTAAAATAGCGCATGAATTCACAAATATTTTAGTATTATTTGATTTATTAATTGAATTGATTTTGATTTAAACAGATATTTAAATTGAGAGTCAAATGGCTAATGAAGTAAATAAAGATAGATCTGTTGCGGTGACCACTGACCTAACAAATAACAAAAACAATAAAAATCCCGAAACTGTCCGCTGGTCATCAAAAGTTGAGTTTATACTGACCTGTCTTAGCTATGTTATCGGCTTCGGTATGTATCTGATCATAAAATAGGCTTTTTATCAAATAAATCAATGAATAATTTATATTTTAAGGAAATATTTGGAGATTTCCATACATATGCTATAAAAACGGCGGCGGTATGTGTTTCAGTCAATTTGATGACATCAATAATAATCGCAAATTAATAGTTTCATCAATTTTTAGGTGCATTTCTTATACCGTATTTTCTGAGTCTGGCTTTTATTGGATATCCAGTGATTATCTTAGAGATGACTTTAGGACAGTATTCATGTAATATTAAAGTTATTTGTATCTAATTTATAACTTAAAAATTAAGCTATTTTAATTGTATTTATAGCTAAAGGAAAAGTCAGTGTCTGGAAGTAAGTATTATTTAAATATTTAATATTTAACCTTTTTAAAATTTAATTATTTTAAATTTCAAACAGATTTATGCCTATCTTTAAGGGCATTGGCTATTCAATGTATGTTTAGATATTTTATCAATATTATATTTTAAATAAAATTATTAATATTAATCAAATAAACATTTCAGGTTAATTATGGTATCGGTTCAGGCGCTCTACTATAACGTATTGATTGGTTGGTCTTTCCGGTACTTTTTTGCCTCAATTACTATTAATGAATTACCGTGGAAGTCATGCAGTAATAAAACTTCATATGATTTTGTTTTTATTATCTATAAAATAATATATTTAATTATTAAATATTAAGATCACTCGTGGAATACTGAGGAATGTAAGGCCGGGTATGTGAACGGCAGTGCTAAGAGTCCCAGTGATGAATACTTCCACTGGAAAATACTGGATATCAATGAAAACATTGATGACATTAGTCAATTGAATTGGTCAATGGTTGGGTGTCTGCTTATCGCTTGGATCTTATGTTTTTTATACTATTCAATGGAGTCAAAAGTGTTGGCAAAGTATAAAATCAATTGATATTTTTTTAAATCAAATATTTTAGATTATATAATATTTATCTGTAATTTATCAAAAAGGTGTCATATTTGACAACTATATTTCCGTACATTTGTCTTATAATATTATTTTTAAGAGGCATAGTAATGGAGGGCGCGTGGAATGGTATCAAATTTTATATAAACCCAGATTTTAGTAAACTGTTAACATTAGGCATTTGGGTGGACGCCTGTCAACAAATATTTTTTTCATTGGGCATAGCGTGGGGTACTATCATAACTTTGGCCAGTTATAATGATTTTGAAAACCATGTAATTAGAGACGCCACTATTATAGCACTGGGCAATAGGTTTAGCCATTAATTAAAAAAATATATGAAATAAAATGAATAACATAATAAAATATTTTCATTAAAGCTTCACAAGTATTTGGGCCGGTTTTGTTATGTTTGCATACATGGGTGCCGTCGCCCATAAACGTGGTGTTAGTGTTGCCGATGTAGCCGTAAATGGCTCGGGACTGGCATTTATGATGTATCCCGAAGCAGTTGCTATGTTTCCTTGGGGACAGTTATTCTCATTTATTTTCTTTTTGATGCTAATAATGCTAGGATTAGGTTCTCAAACACCAAATATTGAAAGTGTATTATCAGCTCTAATGGAGTTTAACCCGAAAAGTCGAAAATATCGCATTTGGTTATTGGGTTTAGTTTGCTTTATAGGATTTATATGTGGATTAATCTTCTGTAATAGAGTACAGTGTTTTGTCATTATTTTTATTATTACATTATTATCGGTAATTCATTTTTTAATGCAATTTTAAGGCTGGGATGTATTGGTTTGTAATATTCAATGACTTCGTTGCCTCGACATCAGCAATGTTTGTGGCTTTGGTTGAAGTGGTATCCATTGCATGGGTTTACGGTATCGACAAATTTGCGGATCACATCAAAGAGATGGTCGGACACCATATTAAGCCCAAAATAGTCTGGAAAATAGTTTGGTTATATATTACACCCATAATCTTATTTGTAAGTACAGTATTATACTTACAAATACCGTAATATTTAATTTGATACAAAAAAAATTAACAAAACAGGTATTACTAATCATAACAATGTTGTCAACTGAAGCGCCTGAATATCGGGGCTATATTTTTCCCAAATGGACGATCATTTTTGGTTGGATTATCATTGTTGCACAGGTTATCCCAATACCGATAGTCAGTGTTTATTATTTATATGTTTGCTATAAAAATAAATCTGTAAGTAATGTATATCTAAATTCATCAAAAAAGTATTTTATTAATTATTTTATGTTTACTGTATTTAGGGAATAAAAGAGGTGTCAAATCCAAATATTTTATGGAAATCTCAAGACTTAAAATCTGATGTAATTTCTCCTCAAACTTAACTCAGTATTATCTTATATTTAATTATTTTTCAATTATATATTAAACTTTTAATTTAGACTAAATTTTATTAGATTCTGTATTTTATATTATAATATAATTTAAAAGACAATTTTTGATCTGATTAAAAGCCAATGTAATTTTAATTTGTTTTTTAAATTAGAATGATTTTCTAATTAATCTTTTGATAATATCTATAAAATGATAGTATTTATACAATAGTAAAATAAAAATAATTATAAAATACTGTAATTAAAAAATTACTATTAGTAAATTTATGTATAAATGATTAGCAAATTAATATAATTTTCGTAACTTATTAGATAATTTATTTTACAGTATATCTACAAGTTAATTGCTATTATTATAATATTAAAAACACATTGTATTACTTGTAGACTAATATGATATGTCTGTCTATTTTTAAATTAATATCTGACGCAATTTCTCCGCAAACTTAATATTATCTCAATTTTTTTTATAAATTTTTAATTACAGTATATTTTTAATTTCGACTTAAGTTTTACTCTATTTTTATATACTTTATATTATAATATAATTAATAGAGTAATAAATAATCTGATTAACTAAAAGTCAATATATATACACATTTTATTTTGCAGTTAAGTATAAAAATTATATATTCAATACATAAAAGTAAAAGCATTCAGACATAAGATATTTATTTAAAAAAAAAAACACTTTTTATACAATAAAAGTCAATGATATGAAAATTGAAAAAAATGATTAATTATTTTAATATTTTTAAAATAAATGATTAGTGAAGCAATTATGATGTTTTTTGTGACATATAGTCGTAAATAGAGACACATATTATTGCAAAGATAAAGACGAAACAAAAGATAATGACTAACCAGAAGGCAATCATATCAGAGGCAAACCAATCAACGGATGAATTACCAGAAGTCTGTTGTATAGATTCGCTGATAATCGGATCATCAGATTTTGATAATTGATTCGGTGGTAAATATGATGGACAATGAAAGATGGGTTTTGTTGGTAAGATATCTTTGGTTTTGCGAAAGGCATCCAAATAAAGACCTTTCAATTTGAGACTAAAGAATACTTGATTTCTTTCGTTTCGCTTCTCAAATACCATTGTTTGTGGACACCATAGCGACCGGTTCTTGGGTATGACCACAACCAGCCAACACGGAATAAACCACATGTCTGTTCCGGTTTGATCTAACTTTGAATAGTTGACAAACATTTCATTATCTTTAACTTTAGTCTTGAATTGTATGTCAATGTAAACCATATGATGGCTGATATTCTTGATTATTACCCAATGAAGTTGAACGCCACCCGACATGAAGTACACTTCATTCCTCTGAGTTCCGCACACTTTGTGTGAATCGTACCAATTGCTGATTATGTCCGACGAGTTGGTCGCCAACTCAACGGTTTTCTCATTAATACTTTTGTTGACATCGTATGTCTTGTATCTAACGGTAAGTTTGGCGTCAAATCTTAATATCAAACAAGTGATTGACCTATCGATCAGATAATTTGGTCTATTCTTACTCTTCTTTTTCTTATTCTTAGTATTCTTTGGTCCACTTTTTGTCATCAATTCAATTACATTTGTCTTATCATTGTTTGTCTCATTCATTATTGATTGGACACCAATTATTGGTGAACTTGTATTATCTATTAATGTGATAATCATTACGCTATCATTCATAGTCATCTGCGGTTCATATATTTGTTCATTTAGTGTCTCATTGACTGAAACACCAGTTTTATTGCTATATTTTTGCCAATTGTCTGACAATTTGTTTTTGTTTGATACAAACCAAACGAGTCCATCACCGATGACCACATCGGGTCCGATCGGCAACACATAGTCTGGTCCTCTAATATCACATTCAAATGATGCTGTGGTCAGTGATATCAAAGTTATTGATATCAATAGTGATATCGTTATTGAACTCATGCTTACAGTTCAAGCAATTGAGTGATAAATGTGTTAATGAATGACAAAAACCAATGCTTTCTAATAATTTTTTTATAAGTTTTATAAGTAGACGATGTGCTAAAAAGGGATCTTAAAGTCAATATAAAAATTTTAAAAAATAGATTAACAATTAAGTAAAAGTTATTTATTTCTAATAATTTTCAGTAAAACAAATGTTAAATTATCTTATTTTATTGTATAATATTAAATATTATAATATTATGATGAAAAATTTCGGTTAAAACCATTATCAGTTAGAATTAATTTACAATACAAAAACAGCAATTAATATCAGCATTTATAAAACAACAATATTTATATAATTTTAAATTTTATAATGTTAAATTGTTTTACTGAATTTTTAATTTTATAATTTGTATGCTTTTTTTGTTTAAAATAAAAAAGTTAAGTATCAAAATGTTGATAACGAGTTAAATATTTTTGTAAATATGCTTATTATTATATGATTCACTCATAAAGTATATCTATATTTAGGTCATATACAGGCTGTAAATGAGCAAAATATTATGTAAATTACAGCTCATTAGTAAAATATTAAAAAAAACTTTAAATGTATACTCTAATAATAAACACTTATTGTCTTATATTTCATCTCATTTTACACACTAATTGTTTAAATCTATGCATATTATACACTACTGTTTTACAGTGACTGTATAGTCAAATGTGATTTCAAGTTGTAATACTGTTTGACTCAAAAAAATAAAAAAATATATATAATATAACTTATGAGACAACTATCTTATTATATTAATTTAAAAATAGACAGACATATCATATTAGTCTACAAGTAATACAATGTGTTTTTAATATTATAATAATAGCAATTAACTTGTAGATATACTGTAAAATAAATTATCTAATAAGTTACGAAAATTATATTAATTTGCTAATCATTTATACATAAATTTACTAATAGTAATTTTTTAATTACAGTATTTTATAATTATTTTTATTTTACTATTGTATAAATACTATCATTTTATAGATATTATCAAAAGATTAATTAGAAAATCATTCTAATTTAAAAAACAAATTAAAATTACATTGGCTTTTAATCAGATCAAAAATTGTCTTTTAAATTATATTATAATATAAAATACAGAATCTAATAAAATTTAGTCTAAATTAAAAGTTTAATATATAATTGAAAAATAATTAAATATAAGATAATACTGAGTTAAGTTTGAGGAGAAATTACATCAGATTTTAAGTCTTGAGATTTCCATTCAATATCTGGATTTGACACCTCTTTTATTCCCTAATTACAGTAAACATAAAATAATTAATAAAATACTTTTTTGATGAATTCAGATATACATTACTTACAGATTTATTTTTATAGCAAACATATAAATAATAAACACTGACTATCGGTATTGGGATAACCTGTGCAACAATGATAATCCAACCAAAAATGATCGTCCATTTGGGAAAAATATAGCCCCGATATTCAGGCGCTTCAGTTGACAACATTGTTATGATTAGTAATACCTGTTTTGTTAATTTTTTTGTATCAAATTAAATATTACGTTTATGAACTTTTTAATTACGGTAAGACAGGTATTTGTAAGTATAATACTGTACTTACAAATAAGATTATGGGTGTAATATATAACCAAACTATTTTCCAGACTATTTTGGGCTTAATATGGTGTCCGACCATCTCTTTGATGTGATCCGCAAATTTGTCGATACCGTAAACCCATGCAATGGATACCACTTCAACCAAAGCCACAAACATTGCTGATGTCGAGGCAACGAAATCATTGAATATTACAAACCAATACATCCCAGCCTTAAAATTGCATTAAAAAATGAATTAATAATGTAATAATAAAAACAATGACAAACTCTGTACCCTATTACAGAAGATTAATCCACATATGAATCCTATAAAGCAAACTAAACCCAATAACCAAATGCGATATTTTTGACTTTTCGTATTAAACTCCATAAGAGATGTTAATACACTTTCAAGACTTGGTGTCTGAGAACCTAATCCCAACATTATTAGCATAAAAAAGAAAATAAATGAGAATAACTGTCCCCAAGGAAACATAGCCACTGCTTCGGGATACATCATAAATGCCAGTCCCGAGCCTTTTACGGCCACATCGGCAACACTAACACCACGTTCATGAGCGACGGCACCCATGTATGCAAATATAACAAAACCGGCGAAAATGCTTGTGAAGCTTCAGAAAGTAAATATTAATTATTTATTTTTTCATAAATATTATAATAAATTGTTGAACCTATTGCCCAGTGCTATAATAGTGGCGTCTCTAATTACATGATTATCAAAATTATTATAACTGGCCAAAGTTATGATAGTACCCCACGCTATGCCCAATGAAAAAAATATTTGTTGACAGGCGTCCACCCAAATGCCTAATGTTAATAGTTTACTAAAATCTGGGTTTATATAAAATTTGATACCATTCCACGCGCCCTCCATTACTATGCCTCTTAAAAATAATATTATAAGACAAATGTACGGAAATATAGTTGTCAAATATGACACCTATTTTGATGAATTAAATAAAATAATTAACATTTAAAATATTTGGTTTCAAAATTATTAATTAGTCACATACTTTTCCCACACTTTTGACACCTTTGAATAGTATACCAAAACAGATAGTCCAAGCAATAAGCAGACACCCAACCATTGATATATTCAGTTGACTGATATCATTGATGTTTTTATTGATATCGAGTACATTCTCGTGAAAGTACTCATCACTGGGACTCTTAGCACTGCCGTTCACATACCCGGCCTTACATTCCTCAGTATTCCACGAGTGATCTTAATATTAATATATTCAATATATTTAATTAATTAATAGATAATAAAAACTAAATGAAGTTTTATTACTGCATGACTTCCACGGTAATTCATGGATGGTAATGGAGGCAAATAAATACCGAAGAGACCAACCAACCAATACATTATAGTAGACCGACTGAACCGCTACCATAATCAACCTTTAAAGCGTGTTTAATCAATTAAGTCTAATAATTATATTTTAAATGTAATATTTTATCTAAACATACATTGAATATCCAATGCCCTGAAAGATAGGCATAAATCTGTTTGAAATTTAAAATAATTAGAATAAAAATGTGTTAAATAACTAATCAATACTTACTTCCAGACACTGACTTTTCCTTTAGCTATAAAACAATAAAAATATAGATTTTTAAAATTTTATTTCTTATAAGTTAATAAGTTATATACAAATATTTTAATATTAAATTTACATGAATACTGTCCTAAAGTCATCTCTAAGACAATCACTGGATATCCAATAAAAGCCAGACTCAGAAAATATGGTATAAGAAATGCACCTAAAAATTGATGAAACAATTAATTTGTGATTATTATTGATGTCATCTAATTATATGAAACACATACCGCCGCCGTTCTTATAACATATGTATGGAAATCTCCAAATATTTCCTTAAAATATAAATTATTCATTGATTTATTTGATAAAAAGCCTATTTTTATGATCAGATACATACCGAAGCCGATAACATAGCTAAGACAGGTCAGTATGAACTCAATTTTTGATGACCAGCGAACAGATTTTGGATCTTTATTGTTGTTGTCATTTGTTGAGTCAGTGATCACCGCAACTGATCCATCTTTTTTCTTTTCATTTGCCATTTAACTCTAAATAAACTGCAATCTAAATAACTGTTTAAACCGTAAGTAACTCATATAAATCAATTGATAATAATTCACGAACTATTTTATACAATAATTTATTCTAATTATTAATATTTATAGACTATCTACTGTACGTTAATTTATACATTGATTAAATCCATACAATTAAATATATTAATGACGCGATTAATGAATTATAGTATTGTTTGACGCGTGCTTTATAATACAATAGTGAATTATTATACAATATTTGTCATATTATACAAACTGTGCATTTTATTATAAGAAAATTATTTGTGTTATTTTAGTAAATAAATTCAATTTAGTCAATCCTATTCTAACCTATGTATTGTACAGTACAATACATAGGATTGACTAAATTTGAACAATTTGTACTTATATGAAATCTCAAAATATTTTCATTACTTTATGTATAAATATTTTAGGTTTGTTGTGTTTAATTTTTTGTTGTTATTGAAGACATAGTTAATTATTGTAATCACTGATTGTTAATAATAATTATTATATAATTTGTAGACAAATGTATTAGAAATATTAAAGAATTATATTTAAAAATTAGGGAAACAAAGTTTATAAACTATTTAAATAAATAAGTTTAATGTATTTTGAAACAATATGCAAAACATTATACAAATATTACAAATGTATAAATATTAATTAAAGAATTTAAAAATAGTAATTGATTTTTTATAAAAATAAAAAATAATGGATTAAATGTTTGCGATAAACAAATTATAAAATTTTTTAGTTGTATTTTTACGCTTTGAAACAACAGATGAGTTGGTGTTGAATGTGTCGGTTGAGTGTCGGGTAAGAAATCAATTGATTTAAATGTTTGTTTCGATATTAATGGCATCGGTTGTGGTTTAAGTCAACCAACACATGAGTTACGTGTTTGTGTTGATTGACTCGATTGAGGTTTTGTTGGGATAATCGATGAGTTAATTGTTAATTGAGTGTAAATGAATCGATCGGTTAAAGTTCGTGTCTTTTTTTTTGACCGCCGTTTGTATAAACAAATGATAAGAAATACATCAAATATGATCCAAAAGACTCCAAATCTAATTAAAACAAATCTATTATTACATTATTATTATTGTCCGGTTTGTGTTCATTATCAATGCTATTAAAACAATGTCCAGCAATAGACTGCAGTTTACTTTCGGAGCAATTGTTATATAACTTAATATTTGTCTTTTTTTAGATACATGTGGTTTTGAGAGAGACATACAATATCCACGATATAGTCATTTATTATAATACTATTGAAATTTTAAAAATGAATTTAATTTACTATTAATTTTAAATAAACAATTTTTCTGTGACAGTAAATGTTATATTTTTTAATTTTAATATTGTATTACAAATCATACGGTATATACGGTATTATATACATGTTTTTGTTATTAATTGTTTATATTATATGCTATAGTATTGAAGTGAATTATTATCAATAATAGTTAATATGAAGAATATTTGTATTAATTAATATATTGTATATTCTTTACTTTATGTCCTACACTGTTGTCTCGCTATTAAATCTATAACTATTTTTTGTATATCATTTTTCTTTAGTTTTAATTAGTTTAGGTTAGGTTAGGTCGCGCGGGATAACTATGTAGGACCTAAAGTAAAGAACACCCTTTATATTTTGTACAAACATTATTAAATTATCAATTTATTTAAATTATAATAATTACTAGTTAGATCTCCACGTAATAAAATGTGTATCAATAGTTAACTCAAAACACGTGCAACAATACTTACGAGCTTATAGTTTATTATAAACAGTATTTTTAATTTTTTATTTAATAAATTAAAATTATTAATAATAGCCAACACATTAAAAGTAATTGTTTGCGTGACACAAATATGACACAAACATTGAACAAATTATATAGTAGTATAGATATAGATGGATAATATAAATATAATTATATTTAAATTAAATTCTGTATTAAAAAGTGTAAATTAGTGCTAAATTATAAGATTTATTATTAATACTATTATAAAATACAGTATTAGTTCAATTCATTGAACTACAGGACAGTAATTATAAGACATCTCAGATATAACATTTCCGCTGCATTTTCTAACTATTTATATCTAATACTATTATCTAATTTTAAATAATCGTAAATTATTTTTTTTTATTCAAAACATTATAGTCAGGATATTATGAGATAAATATATTTTATTGACTTTTGTTGTTAATAAAAAAATAGTAATATAATTATTTTAAATTGAATTTATATGACTGTATAAAATAATGTAATCATATTTTATTTGTTAAAACTTGTAAAACTAATCGCATTTGTTATAACAATCAGAAACTGTTTACAATAATGAATAAGAAAATTTTATTATCATTTTGTTAACTTTAATTTATATTTATATTTGTGTTGTTACGATAAAACCAAACATTATTAGTTGGTTTTCAAAATTATAATTGAATTTTATTTAAATTATAGTTCAGATAGTGTTGTATAAATAAACAAACTTTATTTTATGTAATAATTTTATATACAGTAAGTTTATTTATAATTTTTTATACAAAAATAAATTACTTGAATGTAGATATAAATAAAATTATTTGTAAATATAACAAATAAAATTAAAATTTAGAAATACAAATGGAGACTCTATAATGTAATACAATTTAGTTTAGTAATATATTATATAAAATTTAGTATAAATTGTTTAAACATTTATAAGAAAGAGTTAATGTTTAAAAGTTTCAAAATATATTATTTATTATACATAATTAAAATCTCATTTACATTTAATATACACTATTATTAAAACTGTCAATCATTTTGAATATTTAGATGCAATACAATATTTCCGGAAATATTAATCCATGTTTTATTTAATGTTAATATAATATACTGTATATTAATGATTAACGATTAGTAATCTTATTTGAAAATAGATATAATAAATACAGTGTTATGTTATTGAATATGATTACAAATAAAAATATAGACAATAATGTTTAATATTCTATTATTAATTTTAATATTTTATATATTTTATATTTATAAACTTATCTTGTTTTGATATTTTTATAAAGTAATTTTTAAATTTTTTATAAAAATGAATATCTATTAAATAACAAATATAAATGCTATCAAAATTGGATATATTTTTTGTTTTTTTCATTAATCAATCAATCACTTTAACAATTGTATTATCTAAGCATTCAAAATAAAATCAATCAAATATTTCATAATTATTATTCAATTTTTATTTATATAATTATCATGAAAATTAAATTTATTTAAAAATTAATTATATAATTTATAGTATTTAAGTGGAATTTAAAATTTATAACAATTATAAATCAATAAAATTAATAGTGGATTAACTTTTGTTAATTTAATAAAAATTTAGTAATTTTTTTACTAGATTAAAAATATTATTGAACAATTATCGTTAATTATTTAACAATAAAATTTTATACATATAATTATATAATATTTTAATAACATCATTAATAACAATTGAAATTTTTGTTTTTTAATTTATATAATAGTTATAGACTACAACTTAGAGTATTAAGTTTTAACATTTAACATAGTTTTAATAATTTTTACAATTATACAATGCAAATTAATTAAATAATTAAATATAAATAATATTTACTAAATTATAAAAATTGTCAATATTATTTGTAGAAGCTATTTTATTTACAAAATTAAGTTTTAAGTATTAAAAATAAACATATAAATAATAAAATATATGTCAATAGAATAATTATATAATTGTAAAATATTTTTTTCTCAATAAATATGTATTTAGTTAAAATTGATTAACAAATATATATATATTGTATTTCACTCTTAAATTTCATAATACAAACACAAAAGATTTATATTTAATATTAAAAAAGATTAGTTTTACAATAACATAAAAATCTTAATTTTAATGATGAGTTTTCAAAGATTTTATAAAATTAATAAAATAAATTGAAAAGAAAAAACTAGTTTTAGATTTTGACCCAAAAAAAAGTTATTTTCCGCAATATTTTCATTTAAAAAGATTATGTTATATAAGACATATGACTCGTTAAAAATTATAAACATATTTGAAAATAGACTTAAAGTTGTAAAACGAGTCAAAAAAAAAGTGAGATATAGAGAGAGAAAACATATTTTATTATAAATCCATTTCGTGGCTAACATTAGTAACACTCCCGAAGGCTATCCATATAACGGTCTAACGGAAAGACAGCTCTCAATTACAAACCGGGAATCACTTAAAAAAAGTTTTTCATTTCAAACGCACTGGTAGTCTGAAGAAAGAGAGTGAAAGTTTGCTCTGAAAGAGTCAGTCAGTCCTCATTTCAGACAAACTGTGTGAAGGTGTGTATTATATGTATTGGTATTATACTGTAGTTACTCAACAGTGACGATAATATTTGGATTAGAAATAATAAAACAAAAACAAACAAAAAAGTTAATAAAATTTCTTTTATATAATAATTATGTGATTAATGAGAAAAAGATATAATGATATTATATTTTTTTCTCTAGATATTAGAGATTTAATAGCTATTATATTGTAGTGACATTTTTATACTGTTTATATACCTATATATTAAAAATGTGGATAAATAACAAATATTTACTGCTGTTTTGTTTTGTGATTATAATAAGTGTTATAATTGTTGTCGACTCGGCTTCCAATGAGAAGATCACTAAAAAAAAGTCTTCAAATTCAGGACAAAAAATCAAGAAGAAAAATATGACGGCAGAGAAACTGTTGAACTCATCCAATAAAACTATAACATCTTCATCATCGACGACAACCACAGCAACAAAAAGTTTATTATCAATAACAACAGCAAAACCGAAAAAGTCTTCTTCATTGACTAAAAGTAAACAGAAAGCAATGAAAAAGGCTATATTGGGACCAAAGAAACCTAAAGTTCAGCACAAAAGAAGCAAAAATACTGATTTGAAAGCTAAAAGTGCCAAACAATTGATTGACAATTCATCGAAACCCACCATTAAGTTTGCCAATGGTTTGTATTATTTGTCACAAAATATAAATTATTCATAAATATCATAAGTTATTTGATATTTCATAAAAATTTATATAAGTTATATATTTTATAATAAATATTATTATAACGACTAAAAATATCTATAATATTTATAGATTTGTTTAAGCTTAAAAATAATAATTATTATATAATATACAGATATAAAAATTATTAATCATCAGTATATTAAAATATTTAATCTGCATTTAATAAATGACTATTTTAGTACATTTATAATAAATCTGTTTAAAGTTTGTTTTTTAATATTTTATATTTGTGTGATTAGAATTTATGTAAAATTGATAATTTGAAAATTATTAAAATTTTTAAAGGTAAAATTATTACTGATAATTGAATTTAGAAAACTTAAGTTTATTATTATTCATTAAGTTTATTTAAATTTTTATACTGCTGTTTTAATTTATAGTAAAATACTTATAAAATGATAATAAAGCTATAAATTAAAAGTGAAAATATATTATTTATGCCTTTAATAGCGCTGTGATATTTAATTATCAGTAAATAGATTTTTAGTTACTAAAATAATATTTTTAAATATTTTAAAACTTTATAAAAATATATTAACTTAACAAATATACTCCAAATATTTTATAGTATATTATATTTTTGAATTGTTAATATTTATAAATTAATATAAGTACCGGTACTAATATAATATTTATTTATGTCAACAGTAAAAAATACTAATTAATTATACAAACTATATAACTTTATATAAGATACTGTATATTTATTTTATAATGATATATATTTATTTTATTTTTATCTATGCCAATATGTAATTTAAATGAATTTACAAAGATTTATTTAAAAATATAATTCAATATTACTACATAAAGATATAAAATTTATATATAAATATAAAATTATTATCAATAAACTGTATTATAAATGCAAATTAAAACATAAATTAAATTTTAATTTAGTAATCAAAAAGAGTCAAAATAAATAACTTAAAATAAATATTAATAATAGGATTAAGTGCTCAACAAAGAGATAAAACAGTGGAGATAGTGATGGATATATTGGAGACGACAAACACGAGTCAAGACTCAGCTGATTGTATTCGACAAGAATTGGAGAAAGAGTTAGGCTTAAGAAGTAATGTCATACTTTCATCGACACCTTTCATGGAACAGTCGTTTATCAATAATCCCGGTTCTGTGGCCATGCAGTTGGCAGTCAATGGTCTCAATAATAATGATGTACTCATCTCACTGTTTGGACAAATGGGTAGAAGTAGTGGTAGTAGTAGTAGTAGTAGTATCGGTAGCATTATTAGCAATGAGTTTACCGAGAGATCAAACAATTTGATGAAAACCGCACAGAAGTTATCTCCAAAAATAATTGACTCATTAATGAGTACTGATATGAAACAAGAGATTCAAAAGCTGTCGACAAGAGTTGTGAGGAATGCAAAGACTATCCATGAATTAAGCGATCAATTGAGTGAAGTTATTAATGACAAGTTTGGTCCGCATTGGCATACAGTGGTCGGACATAAACAGATGATGTCAGTCGACAATCATCGCAAGACATCAGTGTTTTACATTAATATGGACTTTGGAGACCTAAGAGTATCGGTATTCAAATAATTGCCAATTCATTGGTTAAACAACTCGTGAAAATGCATACAATTCTTGTATATAAAAAAATCTGTGATTTTATAATACTTGTGAACCAATTCTGACAACAAAAATCTTAAATAAATAAAGTGTTATTAAGTATTATAAAACAATTACAAACATATTATTATATAAGTTATATTTAGAGTTATGTAGTGTTAATTATAGTCATTTATTATGCTGTATAATTTTTTTATAGTTAAATATATAATCAAATAAAATTTGACGTTTTATTATAACTTATACTGTATTATATTAATATAATAAAAATACAAAAAGTAAGTTGTTTTTTCATTTAGAAAAATGTTTTAAACTAAAAATATAAATGTTGTTATTTTATTTAGTATAAATAAATAGTCGCAAAATGCAGTTAATCAATTAATCAAACAAAACTGAGATATTGTCATACAATTAATGTCAAATATATGGATAATATCAATAAAGTCCTTAAAAAATGCTAAAATCCAAACATGTATTAGCTCACAGTTACGCGTTTTGTATGAACCCTTCAAAGTTATTGAGAGTCTATTTTGAGAGTTTTCAAAGTAAATGCAAATGTTATTTACAGAATATATTCTGTAAGACAGCGCACAAGTAATTGCTTTTTTTGTTTGGTTGTGTTTGGGTGAGTCCACAGGGGGTCCACGTTTTCAAGTGGTGATCATTAAAAAAAATTTCTGACAATTACTATCTTAAATAAATTAACAAAATTTATTTATTTAATTCACTTTTAATTTTAAAAATAATTTCTAAACAAAAAGAAATAATTACTTTTAAATAAATATAACACATAACGTAATATCAATTGATGAAAGTCGTGGTTATATTTCGTTTATAAGTTTTTATTTTGGTGGCAGAGTTGAGCACATCTTGAAATTATGTGTGACATAACTGGCTATAAAAGGATAATACGATTTAGCTGTTGAATCTCAAAGTGTCGACAAAACGGTTGACAACTAACTAACAAACTCTCTCTCGTTTCTGTCATTTTTCATTTTTGCAAATATGTCGCGCAATGTTATGCCGTTTTTTAACCGCTGGGATTGGGACACATCCCGAGCCTTTGAATCACATTTTGGCCAAAATCTTATGGACGATGACTTCTTTGCGCCGATGGCTTTGACACCCAATTATTATGTGAGACGAAGGCCTTTCGGGTTAGTAATGAAAACTCTTTGTTTGTTCAGAAATAAAATGGCTTTTGTTTGACATTTAGTCGTCAACTAAGTAGTGGACTCAGAAGTCCAATGCAATTGCAATCACAAGAAGTGGTGCCTATTGTGGACAAGTTTCAAGTGATGGTCGATGTATCACACTTTGCACCCGAAGAGATAACTGTCAAGACTATGGAAAACACTGTTGTGGTGACCGCCAGACATGAAGATCGCGCCGATGACTTTGGATACATATCGCGACAATTCTCGCGAAAATATACGTTACCTCCAGATGTCGATCCTTTGGCTGTCACGTCGTCTCTCAGTAGCGAAGGTATCCTTACTGTTCAGGTCTGTAATTAATTTTTTTAAAAATCAATCAAATTATTATTATTATAACATTTTTTTAAAAATAAACTATTTTTTTTAGGCGCCCAGAAAACTACCAGAACTTAAAGAGGGTGAAAGAGCTGTTCCCATAACGATGGTTGAGACACCCAAACCTAAAGAGATAACTGTCCTAAATGAGACACCACCACAACAACAACAAACCCCATCTCAACCACAACAACAATAAATTATCGGCAAATAAAGTGGAGGTCACAAAATAAAACTCAAATTGCTTTTTGAATTTTCATTTAATTATCGATTATTTAATTGTTAAAAACAGTTATCAATTGGTATATAATTAAAATATTATTAAATTTTTTTTAAATAAAAAATAATGGCTGAGATGTTATTACAAAATTATTTGTTATATCCCTTTAAATTTATAATAAATTATAAAATAATTTCTAAAATATTAAATTAAAAAATAAATGTTATTTTATCCGAAATTTTTTTATATTAATTTAAATATAAATGATTTAAAGAAAAAGTATATAAATATAAATAGACTCAATAGATGTATCAAATTAATTATCGGGCAATTAATTTAAGACAAAATAAAACAAATTTAAATTAACAAAAAAAATATGTTTAAATCAATTGAATAGTTAAGACTATAAATAAATTTAAACAATAAAAATAAAGATTCAAAATATAAATCACATTTTGATTTAGATATCAATTATTAAATAAAAATTAATAATCAATTGATTAGTTAGTTATCCATTGATTAGTCGACTCGGGTGACAGTTTTGCCAGACTTTTTGACGGCTTCGAGCACCTGATCGTCGGTAAACTGTTGGCCACTATTGTCGAGATGAACGACAACCGCTTGTGTGGCCACATCGGTGTCCACTTGTTTGAGTTGATCGCCGAACGCTTTGGTCAGACATCGTTTGACTGCATTAGCGCACGACTCGCAGGTCATCTCAACCTTAAATTTGTATGTCTTTACCGACATTTCTGGTGTTCTCGACGTCGATGATAATGAAGACACAATCAATCAGATGGTAAACAATACACGAAAACAGTTGACACCAAAAACACAATATGTTTTGAAAGACAATCAATTGATTGATATTTCAAATGATTTTTTTATATCAACTAAAAAGCAAAAAGTCATTCAAAAATGTTTTTCAATTCAATAACACATTTATGTGTCGAGTGTTTATTGCTATCAGTTGTCACTAATCACACACTAATAGCGTTACATTTGCTAACATTTTTCTAAACCCTATGTGTTATATGTATTGTATAAATACATTGATTGTTTAGACTGACTATTGAAAACCAAACGTTACGTTATAATAAATTTAATATATTTATCGCTTTATATTTTAATTAAAATTTAGTGATATTAACGCTAAAAATATAGAGATATTATACTAATTTTTAGTGATTTCTAGCGATAGTAATATCATATGTATTATAATTGAACTCAACTTTAAATGTTAGGCACACGTTATCGCAAACATATTTGAAACATATATTTGTTAATATATATCATATATATATTAATTAATTGCATTTTTATAAATAACATTTTTTTTGCTGATAAATAATGTACAAAAAATATGCCAAACAATTAAATCAATTATTTGAATTAGCAAATTACAAACATTTACTATTATTATTATAAAATACAAAAATACAAATATCAAAAACAGTATTAATAACAACCAGTTGAGAATGCTAGAAAGCATTTCCAAACGAGATCCAAATTAAATTAAAATGATTAAGTAAACAAAATAATTAAAAAATCAATTAACAGATTAATAATTAGTATTGTATTATATGATATATAACACAAAAAATAGTAATTACCGTAAATTTTTTTGATAAATATATTGAAGTTTCATAAAATTAAATTTAAAAAATTGAAAATAACTTTTTTTAGAAATAGCAAAAATAGAAATATTAGTTAAAGAAACTCGACTAACAATATTTATGTAGTTTTAAATAAATTATAAAGTGTTTCAATAAATAAATAAAATTAATGTTTTAAACATTACATATTAATAAATATTAATAAAAACAAATGAAAAATAGTTATAAATATCAAGAAAACAATTGAGAAACACATTGAGAAAACAATTTTTTTTGAAAAGTGAAATAAAAACAAATGTTTGCGATTAAAGAAATTGACGATAAGTTAAACACTAGTCGAACGACGTTTAAGTTCGGGAACCGATGACTTTGTTGTCTTTGGTTGACTTGAGATGCTATTGGGATCAGATGTGGTCATTGAAGACACTTTCATATTCCACTGAAGATTTGAGTCAATACGTCCAATCATATTACTGTTTGATGTCGACTATACAGTAGTTGTCATTTAGAAACAATTGTTTTGTTAATAATATTACAAAAATATTTGTAAAATGCAAACAAACCTCAATTCGTTTTAGATTTTTCTCTTGAGGTTTTGGGGTTTTAAACCATCGATTGTATATATATAAGGAAATAATTGTAATAATAATGACTCCAAATATGATAACAATCATCAAAATCAAACTCAAAGCAAGAATAATGTTAGTGTTGTCCGGTGTAGTCGTAGTGTTGTCTTCATTGCTATCAAAACAATGAGAAGCAATGGACTGGAGATTACTTTCGGAGCACTAAAAGAGCAATAAATTGAATTGAATTACAATTTATTAATCAATATATTACTGACCGAAGTATTTAATTGTTGTTTGCCATCAATTGTACAGAATTTTGGTTTTCCCGACACATTGAATACCAATAGATATTGTCTGATATCATTGAAGTCAGTCATACCATTGATAATCATATCTGAATTATTCATGTTTTTCAAGTCTTCAATAAATGTTGGAACTGAACAGTCATCACATTCTTCGTAATTCATATTTCGAAAATCAAAGAATTTATGACTTTTATTCATTTGATTATAAATCATGACTTTTCCCGCATTACTCCCATTCAAACTAGTATTAAATATAAAACTATTGTATGGATCGATATGAATGCTATCATTAGTTGTTTTAGTTCGACTACAACTTTCAGCTGAATTTCTTTTAAACTTTTTTAATATATTTTTAATACACAGAAAACATTTTAATATGCAGTCATTTGTCGTCGATTTCTAATTAAATAAATAACATTTATATAGTCGTTAAATATCTATACATTTTGTTAAAAAATAAATTATAGTGTTTTCATACATTTGTTACAACACTGCAATGATAACTGTTAATATTACTATTTTTTACTTCAACCACAGCTGTAAATCTAATGATTGCATTTGAATCCAATTCATTGATAATATTTGTATTGAATTCAATTGTATTGTTATTCAATACAAATTCCCACTCTTTATGCTTATTATACATCATTAGCCGATTATTGTCGAGATTTCTATAAACACCAACGCCTTCATATGTACCGTTAGATCCAAATAATTGACACTCATTTCTATCAGTACTGACACTCAATACAAATAGTGATATTAAAAGACAAATGTAGTAAAAGATAACTGAACTCATTGTCATCTGAAATATAGATCAATAGAAATAAATGAATATTTTTCTATTAATATTTAAACCAATCATTTATCGCGCGCTTATAATAATTAGAAAATATTAACAATTAACAGATTAGTAATTTATAATTTGTATTTTATTATACAGTTTATGCCACTTACAAGTTTAAATTTGAGTAATCTTATGTAATGCTTTAGCAAGGTACCAATATATAACTTGCCTAATATAATGTAACTGTATACTAAATTACCTTGCTTAGCGTAAAGTTAACTATACACCATATTACTCAAATTTAAACTTTTAATTGGCATTATCTGTATGATATATAAGACAAAAAATAACTAATAAATAAAGTTTTATATAATTTTATGAACAAAATATATAAAAATGTTAGCAATTAATATTTTTTGATAACTATAGTAGAGTTTTATAAAATTATATTTTTTACTTACCGGTTATTCAAACTTTGCGCTTAATTAATGAGATAACTATTATTGAACCTTTGGATGTCCTATTAGATCATGCATTGTCAGCCAGGTCTCCAAATTTATTGATGTTTTAAAGGGAACGTCGATAATATACATAATAATAATTAAATTAACATATTTATAATTATAATTATCATAAACTAATTTAAACAATATATTTTAATATTACAAAACATGATAATAATATAAAATTAAAGATAATGAAGGGCTAAGCCTACATATAAAGTTATAATAATTATTGTAATATTATATGTAATATTTTTAATATAAATGTTTTTAAATATAAATGTTTGTATATATCATTTCCTGCAAAAGTTCTTCTATTATCGCATGTATTATATATATACGAATGATATCATATACTTATATATTATTATGTTTTGTATTAATGTTAACTATTAATTTTTTAGATGATATTAAAAATCAATGATATAATATAAATTAATAATAAATCTATTTTATATGTTATCCCTACAATAGATTTAACAATTAATAACACAATAAAACCGGTATATAATGAAAGACCCACTTGTGAACAGATCAGTGAACAGTACAATCAATATCCTATTAATACCACAGTTGTTACAATTGATACCAAGTTTGAAGAAAAATTATAAAAAAATAAAATTCAAAGAATGGGAATTCCGTATAAAGGACAGGCATTATGAACCAGAATTTTGGAAAGTTTTCTATACGTTTGTAATAATTAAAATACACAAAATTTTATTTATTCAATATTAATTATATTTTTAATTGTATATGAAATTTAATCATTATTAAATATTGATTTTATATTTATATTTTATAAATGCCAAAAACATATTTATAATTTGCTAATACTGTGTATTAATAAATTAAATTTTTATTAACAGTCATTATCATGTGATTTTTAAATGATCATGTTACGTTTATAATGTACTAGTATCATTCTAGGATATACTATAATTTATCTTATTTATAATTATAATATAACAGAAACCAAAAAAATATTTTCTAAAATAAATTACTTTATACAATTAATTTTATTTAAAAAATATTAAATTATAAATATTTTTATATAAATTTATATAAATCAATTTAAATGATACTTTCAATAATATTTAAAAAATTAATGTTTATTTTTTGTAATATATATATATATATAATATACTGTAAATATATAAAATTAATACTTTAATATATTTGATGTTAACAATTGATGAGTTTTTAAAAACTATAAAATTAATAAAATATAATGATTTTTGAAAAAGTATTAGGCTTTAGATTTATTACGGGAATCGTTATGTAAAGCTATGACAGATTTTGACATTTGTTTGTTAGAAATATCTTTATTGATGGGATTCTTAGGTGAGGTCTTATTTTTGATGGTTCTGCTCGACTGTGGCGGTGATGACCAGAGATCATACTGTTTGGGTTCATTGAGAAAACCGCAAAAACAAAACATAAGTACAACAATAAGGAAAATGCAATTATATGATACAAAACCCAATATGAGAGCTAATATCTCCCATAAAAGTTCATTCATATCGAGAGCAGACTCTTTTAAAACAATATTAATAATAATAGAGAACAGGGAGATGAGTGCCAGTAGTATAGTTAATACTATAAAAATCCATTTGATTAACCAAATAATACCAATACCTCTGTATCTGCTATACAATGTCTTAATGCATGACTGATATACGGAAACTATAATTATGACGAAAACCAAACCAATGAATGATCCAATGAATCCCGAGTACAGTATATTTAAACTATTATTTGATGAATGTTTTTGCAATAAATCGTAACCAAAATTAACGGCACAGAGAAGGAAATGTATGCCAATCGTACAGAAGAAACAGATCTCAACAATATTGAGATAAAAAGATGGCTTAATATCTGATTGGATCTGTCCGTTATAATTGCACAGAAATGTCTGAGTCATTGGTGCGGCACCGCGTGGTAGACGTCGGATATATTTGTGAATACGTGATATATATGTGTCTTTAGAGATGACATCAATAATCTCAATGCGGGTCACATATAGTTCACCTTCCGATTCGTGTGATATGTCCAGACAGCTGATGGTGGCATTGAATGGTGTTATTGTTTGTAACAGAAAGACCAATACTTTTTCTTTTGGTCGGTTGTCATCGCGAACTTCATCCCTGTGCGCATTGGCCACCAGTTTCGGTGGGATATCGATTGACAAAATGTTTGTTTGATTTTGGTTTAACAGTTTAAGTCTAATGGTTGTACCGAAGAAAAACTTTTTGCGATTTTTGCCGTAAAACAGTTTGAAAAGATATACTTTGGTTGCCGTCAAACTGTAACAGTTGTGGTGAATGATATACAGGGAATCGTACGACCGGTTCAATGGACGGTAACGACTGAGATATACGTAAGAGAGGACACCAAAGATTAACCAAATGATGACAATAATTATTATATAGAAATATAATTCACGAAATTTTTTTCCTAATAATTCATTCATTACATCCATTTTTTGTGACCACAATATGAAAACTATATAATTAATTTTATGTTCAAAATTAAACAGTTTTTGTTTATTATTAATATTAATTAATTTATTATCATTATCTGAAAATCAAAATATTTTATATTACGACTATTATTACAACAATATAAAAACGTGAATTTATATTATAAATTACATGAAATTGAATAATATAATTATTGATAATATAATTACATGTATTTTACTGTATATGTATTATATAATGTATTAGATGTATTAAGTGATAAGTTTATTAAATACTGTATATTCAAAATATATATAGATATTGAAAAAAATAACAAAACATGATAATGATATTTTAATATATGATCAAATAAATTGTTTTATCAATGTTTTATGAAATAAAAAATACTTATTAAAATAAAACACATACATTAGTCATATAGTGTCACACAATCAGATAGTCTATCAAACCTAATAAACTATAACATCACCAATAAATTATGTAAGAATAGATTAGGTGATAGTTTGAAAAAATTTGTTCAATTAAATTATGCCGGGATTGAAAAAAAACCCACATTTGTAATGAAAACAAAAGTCAATCAAGTTTTACAAAAAAAATAACTAAATATTATAGAGGAATATCACAGAATTTATACATTTGAATTGTAATTTAAATAATAATAATAATGAGATTGGAATTTATAAAACAAATAAATTCGAGTATCTATTATATTAAAATATAATATATTTGTTTTGAGATGAGATGAGAGGTATGTTTTTTAGTTAATGGGTTGATTGTAAAACAGAGGACACAACACCTTATCCTTAGCCAATGTCATCGAAGTGGACGATGCGCTGCTCTGTCGCCTCTTTTTACTACTACTATAGAGACCAAAGTTATGGCTAATCCGTCTTCGAGACCAAGCGCTGTTCAGAGCTGCTCTCACCTGAAACACATAGAGTTAGTCAAACAAATGTTATAATATATGATAATTTTTAATTGTTTGATAAACAATACCTCATGGTTTGTAAAACAATACAAAATTGTAACTGTAATTCCTTGAACTGATTGTATTAAACCATTGATAATAATATAAAAACTTTCGAGATATAAGTTAAATGTCGATGGATTTATACAAAACAACAAATGTTGAATACCTTTTAATAAAATTGATAAAAATTAATTGGTGTTTACTTGGATATTAAGTTATGTAAAATATATATTTTTAAAAATTTTCTAATGATTATAATTTTTATAATAATAATAATAATAAAACTAATGTTTAATACGATACCTAATAATGGTATCAACAGTGCGGTTGCTTTAATTGTTTTTGATGTTACTTTATCTCTGTTGTTGTCGTGTTTGAGTTTGACAAACAATATGCGAATTATATTAATTAGAAAACCAGTGTTTATGACCAACAGTGCCAACATAGGACCGGTAACTATAAATATAGTCTTACTTTTACCGTATCCCTGCCAACACTGATGGGATTCAAAATCTAATGCAAACTCTAAAACCATAGCCCAAAGCAGTACACTTAAGGCTGGAAATATCCAACCAATTATGTAATAGATAGCCAATGAAGAGTTTGTATTGCTTTTGAATGGAGAAACATAAAGACGAGTGTGTAGTAGGAGTCCCTCATTGAACATCCATAGTATGGTTGCCATCAATGAATAAATATTCAAAGCCTTTAAGCTTTTACACAACCAGTCCTACAATAGACATACAGTATAAACATATGAAAAACCCATATATAAGATAACTAAATATAAATAAAAAATATTTTGAAAAAACTTTCATTTAATTTCTAAGAATTCACTAATAAAAATAAAAATTTTATTTTCAGTTTATAATATAAATATTAGATTATTTTGAAACATTTTTATGTTAAAACCTACTTTTTTATATCATTAAATTAACGTAAATTCCTAACAACTATAAAATTTCTTATTTTAAATTATTAAATATGAAAGTTATTTATAGAATCATAAAATCATAAAAAATTATGTAATTCAAAATAATTGTTTAGTTTTCAAATATTATGTTGTTTACTACATATTGATTTTTTCATATTTCATATAAAATCATTCAAAGTATATACAGTATGAAAACAAATTGTATTACTAAAATTATTTTTATATTTATTTATAAACTTTATAATCATGATTTATGTAGTCAATCTGTCTAGTAATTTATTATTCAATAGGTCATATATATATATATATATATATATATATATATATATATATATTACTTAAATAGATTATTTGAATTAAAAAATTATTATAAAACCTTTATTAGTTATAATTTTGTTTTGAAAACTATTAGGAAAACTATAATAATAAATGAAGACATTGACATTGAAGTTTGCATTATTTTAACAAAAAAAATCAAATTAACTTCAAACTAATTTTATAAATTGACTTTTTTCATAAAACTTACTAAAATAAAAAATTCTAAAAACAACAACAAAAAACTTACAAAATTTTGTATCATTTATCAAAAGTTTTGTTGTACTGACTTTTACTTTATAATTGAATTGCCGTTCAATAGTGTGCATTAAGTGACAGTGCTTTTTCTAATTTTATCATTTTTCCTAAACTTTAACTTAACATTAATTTAATTAACTTTTATGACAGATTCATATACATTACATTACTTTTATATATAAACTATACATTAAGTGAATAAAGAGTGAAAACTGGTGTGAAATCCTTGAGATTTTAAATTGATTTGGTTTACAATTTAATATTGAGTTAAACACAACAAACACATACCAATACTATGAAAATGACAGATATGTTTGAATATATGGCAAATTTTAAGATACAAAACATACTTTATCTTAATTTGAATAAATATTTAAGTTTATATCAAACAAAAATTACTGATACATAATAATTCTTGCAATATAATTATAATTAAAACTTATTTATAATTAATAAGATTTTCTTCTAAATAAATTTTAGTTTTGTTTGTCATGTTTTTAGTTTTATGATTATGTAAAACAATCTATTATATTATGAAACAATTATGAAATTAAAAAATACATTATAATCATAATAGAATACTAGAATGTATTATGATATAAACAAAAATAAGATTATATATTAATAGTAATTTTATGATTCAATATTCAATAATTATATCAATAGCTACATTATAGAGACAAAAATAATATATTGTAATATATAATATGTTAAGCAATAAATGTCAATCATCTGTTTGCTGATGAATGACTTTTATATGATATATGAATTGCCATCATTTACAATATAAATATAATCAATATAAACTTATATATAATATTTAGTAATACAGTGAGTGTTAGAGTATAGACCCGTGTGAATGAAAACTTATAATAGTGTCATTAGTGAACAACTATTTTTAGATATAATTTAAATAAACATACTTTCAATCATTGCAAGTTCACACACACACACACACACACACAACATTTATTTAAACAATTAAATTAATTTTTAAAATTTAAACTTACAATTTGAGGTAACGAAGCGTTGTCGACTACCACCGGTGACGACATTACAATCAATAGACAACAATTCATCAATAGTGCTATACATAAGTTTTTATGGACACGGATTCGGGTGCATTGTATGGATCTATTTATATTTTGATATAATCAAATAGACATTATTAGATTAATTATGATTGGTTATAAATAATTAATATTTATTTGTAGTATTTTAAGAAACTTACTTAAAACATGTAAATATGATGAGCGCGATTACTAGTGCCACTAACGAGCACAGGGAACAGGTCAGCACTATATAGTTAAGCACTTGTTTTATGGATGACAATCGGGATATGTTTTCATCCTATAATTAAGATAATTAAAAGTAAATATTATATAGTATTATAAAATAATTACATCTATTTTAACAGCTTTATCATGTAATGTCAATTAACAACAAATTTTGTTGTTGTTTATCATATCAAATAGTTTTATTAGTTTATCAATTAGTGTCAAATTACATATTTCGCATGAAATATATTATTATCAGTAAAGATTAAATTAATTTTAAGTTTAATTAATCAATTATATTTGATTAAATGAAACTATGTTTATTGACAAATGTTTGTTAATTTTGTAATTTTAATAATTAATAGTCTATTGTCGTTTACAGGATATGATAATTGATCAATAAATCAATAAATTATAATAATTTAATTATAATATAATATTAATATTCCTCAAATAATATTTAACCATAATTTAATCGTTATTAGTCTACTTAAAATAGATGAAAACAAAATCTATTTCTCAATCATGAATTCAATAATTATAAATAATAGTAATTTATAGTAATAATTAAATAAATTTTTATTAATGTTATAATTTTTTTGTACTGTAATTAGTAATATCATACAAATTAAATGTGATTTAATTATAACACAGAAATACTATTTTTAGAATTTATTTATTTGATTCATAAGAATAGACAAAAATCAGTGACACTCTTGTCTTTAGGAATGTATAGTAAAACAAAAATAATAAATACATAAAAATTGTTAATAAAAAGCCATTATCTATAATACTGGCAATAATAAGAATATTCTGAATTAACATTAATTTTATGTCAATTCATTTAATGATTATATTTTTAGTTATCCCAGAAAAAAACTTTCTTATATATTATATATGTTGAGTCATTTAATTAAGCAATTTTATTATTAATTATTTTTGAAGTCTATTTAAAAATGATTTATTGATACATAAGTTTTAAATACAAATTTAATAATATTTTTATGTTAATACTATGTAATGTAATTATTGTTAATAATATAAGAATACTAAAAAATATATTTTCTGAGTTAAATAATAAATTTATTATTAATAAAAACTTATTTAAAATGACAATATTATATTTAAAATATTCAAATGAATAATTACCGGCAATTAGTTAATATTTTTTTTTTAAATTCCAAACAGTATTAATTATTTTAGACATTGACATTGAGCATACAATTGAATGAAACTTAAATTCAAATTTAAATTATATAATTATAGTTGTTTATAATAATATACGTTTTGTTAACATTTTGACTAATTGTTAATCAGTTAAAAATAATAGTTTTGTAGACAACTTTTAAGTGATGCTTATAATAAAGAGATAGATTTCTATGGTATAGTCTAACATAATACAGTATTTTATCAATTTTAAGTAATATAAATGTTTTGTCAATTGCTTATTTAAAGTAAGGCTCAATAACAACAAACATATTTATAATAATTAAGTATAAAATAAGATATAACTTAAGATTTAAACTAAGATTTAAAAATAACTAACAAAACTATATATTAATTTTATAAAAATAATATATTTTTCGTATCAAACGTGCAGGAAATTATAATTATATTTTCAAAACTAATATAATAATAAAATTTGTATTTTTAGAAAATATTAATATTACAATAACAGTCATAAAATAAAAGTAAAATAAATAAAAATTTAAATAATACTCAAAAATGACATATACTTTAATTATTTTTGTGATATGAATTTTAATTATTAAAATTTTAAGTCTAAAAATAAATACAGAAATGTTTAATTAAAAAACTTTCCTGTTTTTTGAAGCCAAGTTTTTTTTGCAAATAAATCAACAATATATTATGATATAACTATTATTATTATAAAATCGATGCTTTAATAATTTATTTAAATTAAGACACAACGAGAATATTCAAGGATTTAACAAAAAATAAATAATTATATTATAATTATTGTAAATTTTTAATATGAATATTGACTTTCAATATTTTTTTTAAAGGTCATATCATAATTAAATAATACTAATAATATTATTAACTGTAAATGTAATACAGTATTCAAAAAGTTATCATTAACTGACCTGAAGTGCCAAAAGTGTGAGACACTCGGTATAGTTGGTCCAACTGTTCCAATCCCAGTGTCCACTGTCTGAACACTTGCGATAAGCAAAGTATTTCATATAGTCATCAGTGGAGTAATGCTGGAAGTGTTCGATAGCGGCGGCAAATATGTCACTACATTTCATTTGGACAGTAGTGTTGGGAACAGTCGGTGGCCAACAGTATACTCCATCCCAAACGGAACCACAATTTGCCGTTTCTTATAATAAACAAACAAAAAAATGTGTTTCATATTATTGTTTAAATACTTATTAGATAATTAATAGAATATAATTAGTTTAATCAATAAATCAAAAAATCAAAATATTGTATAAATATTAACTTACGATTAATATTTTGATAAAAAGATGTGTTAAACTTATTTTGACAGTTAATGATCTCTTCATCCATTTGAGACTAACTTTCAATAGTTATAAAAAACATATATAAAACCAATGATAATAAATAAACCAATACTTTTTTTGTAATGATGATACAAATAATGAAAATTTTATGTTAATTTAAACACTTGTAGTTATATTTAAAAAAAAACAATTTTCTTAAAACATATTAAAAGTAATAATAACACAAAACGATATTTAAATTGTCAAATAAATCTTTTTTAATGTGACTTTTATCAAACATTAAAAAAATTAAATTATAGATACACACAATATCATACAATATTATCTTGAAATTAAAAAACAAATTATATGACAATAATATAAATAATAAAAAAAATTAAAGTCAGTCAAAGAAAGTGTCGATCAAATGACTAAATACTTAAATAATTGATATATATATATATACAGTATATATATATATGTAATATTGTTGTATTTAATATATAATACACACATATATATAGTGATATATTGTGAGCAAAAGCAATCCAACAAAACAAATGATAAAAATTGTTGGCATTAGTGTTGACAACGATCTTCAATATGACTGTCCTTGGAGTTCATACTTTAGGATTTACTTCGAGAAAAATAATAATATATTTTTCATATAATTATGATTTTTGGTTTTATTTCTGATTTTTATTATATAATTTTATTTACTAACAATTATTGTATAAATAATTAATTTTTACTTTATATATACCGTATAAACTTTGGATGACTTAGAAAAAGAGAGAAAACACAGATACAATCAATACCTATACAAATGAGAATCACTTAATAAACTATAGTTAAAACAAACAGTGAAACAAAACACACACTTATAGTCTTTACAAAAACTCTTTTTGTGCGCAAACTTATTATAAAATTGAATGCAATCACAAATACATATTAATATTATAAGTTATATTTGATATAATATAAATTATTATTTACATTATAAAGAATTGAATAGTATATATATATATATATATATATATATATATAGAGAGAGAGAGAGAGAGAGAGAGAGAGTATAAATTTAAAGACATTATTAGAATTAGAGATAAACATATTAACTAATTTTCTTATGTAATCTAATGATATTGTTTGACAATCAGTAATTATATTTAGTTTATTTGAAAAAAGTTAATGATATTTGTGTGTATGCTTTCAAGTCAAACAAAAAATTGTTATTAAAGATTTAGTCAATAAATAATAATCATATTTATGTTTACAGTACAAATAAGAATAATATATATTTAATAAATATATTATTATTAATAAAAGTATTGCTTAAATTAATAAAAAATAAAGTGTTATTAGCAGTTATTGAAAATAAAAGTCAATGAATGCATTTTGAAGATTTTAGGCAGAATTTTGCACTCAATATAATATAATATTATATTTATATAATAAATATTTTTCGGTACTTAAAGACATACAGATATTATTTAAGTGAAAAAACTATTATTTGTTTGAAAAAATGACAACTAATTTTTAATATGGCTTTATTTAAATAATTTGTTTGTTTTATTAATAGCTAATAGACTTATACATATCAATATATTATTAAAATTTCTACTAATGCTGTTTGAATTGCTGGTTGAAAGTTGATTATATTTTTTCAATGGCAATGAATCAGTATTTCTTGTAATAAACCCTTCATAATGTAATTTTCATTTAAAACATTTAATTTATTTTTTTAAAAATAAGTGCCATTTCATTGCATTTTAAGTTTATAAATGTTTTATGACTTTGTATTAGTTCTTTTGACTTTTTTAAATAATAATATTAAATTTTTTAAACTTTCTCTCTCTCTCTTTCTTTCTTTCTTTCTTTCTTTTACTATCAATAAGTGATTTACCAGAAAACAAACAGAAAAAATATTGAACTTATTTTATTAAATATATTTGTTTTTAAAAGGAATCTCCGATTACATTGACTTTTATGGTTTAAAAATCTTAAATATTTGATCCTCAATAGCACTCTATTGTCTGTATATGTGTTTTTAGTTATATAAATAAAACAATATTGTAGTAAATATAATTACGTGTATTACACATTATTGAATCAATAATATAAAGTAATAATAATAATAATTATTATTACTTTATATTAAAGGGGAAGAATATGTTGTTAAATATATCGATAATATTATTGGTAAAACATTTTGCCATTATATTTATATATGTTAAAAATACAACTAAGCTGTTTAACATTGCAATGGGATTATGGTATGGAGTGATAGTTAAGCCCTACAATAATCCCTACACATAGCAATTGTATGACAATGATTATACAACTTAAATATTGTATAACACAATTACATTATAAAATATATGCCACTGTTTAGTATAAAATAACTTAAAATGATTACCAAATCATGAGACAAACTATTATTAATATTGAGGACTAATGGAGACATAACGTTATCATCATTTGGTTATATTATTTGTCTAAAAATAGACAAAATATTAAAACCTTTACGGTATGTAATATAAAAAAACATATATTTATAAGTTTTATTTAAAGCTCTGTTAAGATCCGGGATAACACACATAACATAAAGATAACAAAATATGTATTTTCAATTTTTTAGTCTAGTATTTTAAGTTTGCATTAAATTAACATCAAATTTAGTCTATTTGTCTATTTTTAACATTGTAATAAAATTTCCCGAAATATTTATTTGTATAATACTGTATACAAATAAATATAAGTATACAAGTAATATTATTTAAGATATAATATGTACAAATATAAACATGTACGACAATTAAATATGTGTAATAAATTTATTAGTCAGACAAAAACAATAAATGTCCCAGATTATATTTATATTTTTTTATTATATTAAATTTATATATTTATTTTATAGCTTTAATTACAATTTATATTGATAAAACCAGATGATTAATTTGAATACACTATTCATTTATGTATAGACAATGATTATTCATTATTACAACTATAATATATTTACTGTAAATGTAAGAAAACTATTAAAAATTTTAATAAAATTCATATTTATAGTTAAAATGATTTTTAAACATTTTATTTTATTTTGATTTAATTTATTAATTTTACAATAAAAAGACATTAAATGCAATTATTAAAAAAATTAATTTATTGTTGAATTAAATGTAAGTACAAATATATATAATATATTCAATTTGTGAAATATAAGTGATATTAATAGACAAAATACAATTACATGTAGTTTATTGACTACATTTTTATTATAAATATCTAATTAATAATTAATTAATTACAATTATATTTTTAATCATTAACTTTTAAAAATTATCATTAAATAAGAGTATAATTTATAACTTAAAAACTTTATAAACTGTATAATTTTTTAAATAAATGTTTGAGATTTTGTATTTTAAAAGTTTAATATATTTTAAGTTTACTGTATTTAAACAATTTTTTTATAATTTAAACATTTAATACATTTAAACAAACAATTATTGTATTAATAAATCAATTTTAATTACAAAACATTGAATTACTTTTAAAAATTGATTGAGTTTTACGTTATTTGTGATAAAAATACTTTTATTTACAAACAATACAACAATTTTATCGATCAATTGTTGGCCACATTTGTGTCCGATTTGAACAACAGGTCTATCAATACAATGAATACCCGACGAGTAGCGGTCGTGACCGGCGGTAATAAAGGCATCGGCTTTTCGATTGTCAAACACCTGTTCGGTCATTCCTTTGACGGCGATGTCATTCTGACCGCACGCGATGTGACCAGAGGTCAGGAGGCGATCAAAGCACTCAACGATTTGGGTTACAAACCGTTGTTTCATCAGTTGGACATCGATGACAATCAATCCATCAACGATTTGAGACAGTATCTGATGGACAACTACGGCGGCTTAGATGTGTTGGTCAATAACGCGGCCATTGCCTATCCATACGACTCGACGGCTCCGGTCACCGAACAGGCAGCCAACACATTGCGGACCAACTTCTTTAGCACTCGAAGTGTATGCGAAAAGTTGTTACCAATTCTCAGATCACACGCCAGAGTTGTTAACTTGTCGTCAGCGTTGGGAATGCTTAACAAAATTAAAGGTTTTATCTTTGCCGCCGATGTCTTGAATTTAATATTTATTTTAACCACTTTTGATGTCTTATATGATTAGGTGAATCACTGCGGAAACGGTTTGCTGATCCTAATCTGACGGACAAACAGTTACTCGATTTAGTTAATGAATATCTTGAAGATGTCAATAATGGCAGACATGTAGAGAAAGGTTGGCCAAACAGTACGTACGCCGTGTCAAAGGTGGCGGTGACGGCACTGACATTCATTCAACAGAGACAACTGAATGCCGATAAGTCACGCGAAGATATTGTAGTGAATGCCGTACATCCAGGATATGTGGACACAGATATGACACGACATAAGGGTGTACTGACTCCTGAACAGGGAGCCGATGCACCCGCATATTTGGCGTTATTGCCACCCAATTGTAAGGAACCAATCGGTGCTATGGTTTGGTTGGACCGGCGAGTCGTCAACTGGTTTACTGAATGAGTCTACAAATTATAATAACTTATAATCCATGGCTTAAACAATAATAATAATTACTGTAAATTAATAATTAGGGGATTATATGTTTGAAACTATATTCAATATATCGTAAATTGAATACAAAAATAATAATTATTTTTATAAAATTATATGATTTACAACAAAATATATTTTTATATGCAATCTCTTATAATATTATAGATTTGTTTTAATCATAAGTTGTTTACTATTTTAGTGAATTGTTTAACACTTATAAAAGTGTCTAAAAAAAATATCATTTATTTTGTGATATCTCTATGTTTATTATTATTATAATTACCGGTATATATATTATACCTATATTTTATATCAATAAAAATATATATTTATTTACTATTTATTTGTCAAATTAAATTACGGTACCTGTATCTAAAATATTTTTAAATATTTAGATAATTAAATTTTACTATGGGATTTAAAATTTTAGTGCATATATTTACAGGTAAATTATATAGTTTATATTATTAATTAAAACATATTTAAAAATTCACATTTTTTATTAAAATAACAAAAATAAATTGTATTTTAATAATTAAAAAAAATAAGAAATTAATTTTAAATTATGAATGAATTTATTACTGTATCCCAAAAAAACAATTAAATGATTAACACTATTTGTAACGTATTATATGAACAGTCCGTCGAGTTTATGGTTAATGTTTGTGAATAAATGAGTGAATAATTGAATAGAAATTGTCTACAAAATTGTTTGACAATTATTGTGATAAACATATATTGAAAACATTTAATAATAAATTATTGTTTGAATAAATCGTTGACCACTTTGTCGGGTGTGATGTCAGTGGTCATTGAGACGACAATCGGCGACATTACAGTCGACCTGTTTGTCAAAGAGAGGCCGCGATGTTGTCTTAACTTTTTAAAGTTATGTCAAATAAAATACTATAACTTTTGTGTCTTTCATTACATTCAACACAACTTTATCGCCCAATCGGGTGACCCGACCGGTACTGGCAGTGGAGGTGACTCTGTATTTCTGCAATTGTACGGCGAAAATGGCCGCATGTTTGAGATGGAGACCAAACCGAAGATCAAGCACAGGCGCAAAGGCCTCGTCTCGATGGTCAACAACGGTGAAGGACTTCACGGCTCACAGTTTTTTATAACACTGGCCGACGAATTGGATTACTTGGACGGCAAACATACGGTGTTCGGTGAAGTGGCCGAAGGTATGGAAGTGTTGGACAAATTTAACGAAGTATTATGCGATACCAATCACAAGCCGTATAAAGACATTCTCATTACTCATACCGTTATTTTGGACGACCCGTTCCCGCAGCCAAAGAGTATAATTATTTGAATGTTATTTATAGCGATATATTTACCGTAATATTATAGATATAATACTAATAGTATTGTCTTTTCAGATCTGGAAATACCGCCGCAATCTCCCGAAATTAACGAAGAGTTTCTCAAATCAGACCGAATTGGTGTTCTTGAAGATGTTGATGACACGGATGGTATGACAGCACAAGAAATAGATGAATCGATTCGAGATAAAGAAGCAAAAGAAAGAGCATTGGTTTTAGAAATGATTGGCGATATACCCGACGCTGAGGTTAAGCCACCAGAAAATGTACTTTTTGTCTGTAAACTAAATCCGGTGACCCGTGAGGACGATCTGGAAGTAATATTTTCGCGCTTCGGAACTATAGTGAGCTGTGAAGTGATTCGCGATCAAAAATCTGGTGAATCACTTCAGTACGCATTCATCGAGTTTGACAACGAAGAAGACTGCGAAAAGGCCTACTTTAAGATGGATAACGTACTGATCGATGATCGAAGAATTCATGTAGACTTCAGTCAATCAGTTTCTAAGATTAAATGGTTTGGAAAAGGAAAAGGAGTGACAATTGTTAAAGACTTTAAGGATAAAAAAGATGACAAATCTGGTGATCAGTTTAGACTTAAAAATAGTGCGTTAGGACAGAGAACTGATGCTAAATATAATTATGTCTACGATAAAGATGAGTATCAGGTAATGTTACCTAAGATTAGCCATAAGTCGAGTAATAACTCACCTGAACGGGACAGACACCATAAAAACAGACATTCTAGACATCTAAGGAGTCGTTCCAGAGATAGAGATAAAGATAGGGAACATAGGGATCGACATCGGGATAGGGATAGCGATAGAAATAAGGATAAGGATAGAGACAGATATAGAGAACGAAACAAATACACTGATAGAGACAATAAAAGATCTCATGGAAGACATGAATACAGAACTGATTCCAAAAGGAATAGAAGTCCATCACCTGAAAGAAGTAATCATTCGAGAAGTAATCATCGCAGCAGACATTGATATATATATATAACTATCAATTGATTATACAGTGAGGCCTACATTTTTGTTACATTTTAATTTTTCAGAAACTATCCATGATAATTTATTTAAATATATATCAAAATATCACGCATTGTATAGGATTTAAATAATTAAATGAAAATAATTGTTGTCATTGATATAGTTTTAATTAAATTAACTTTTGCGGCGACATTTTGTTCATTTTTATTAAAATGATAATGTTTATTGAATTATATCATTTTTTATTTGATTACTAAAATAAAAAGTATAACAACAAAAATCCTATATTTTGATGAGTATTTTGGAATTTTTTCGAATAAATTACCATGTACAGTTTTTTTAAATATTAAATTATTAAAATGTATTAAGCCTGTGGGCCACTATGTATATAGTGTTGTATAAGTTATAGACCGACACATTTGACCTTTAATTTCCTATAGATAATGATTATTAGTTTTTAAAATTTTCTTATGTTGTAAAATATATTGACCCAATTATTTTAATTTTTTATTTTCATCAATTATTAATGTAAAAATTGCAATTTACTTATAATAAGTAAATAAATATTAAGAAAATTGACTGTAATTAAAATATTAATAGTTATACGAAATAATGGACAAAATAAAATTAAAAAAAATACATTTTATTATTATTAAAATTGTATTTCAGTTGTATATACAGTATTAGACAATATTGATTAAAGTGGACAATAATATTATGATTTTACAATTTTAGAGGCAATTATCAGATTCAATAAAATTTGTAAATTTTATTAAATCTTTTTATTTCTCATAACTTTTATTAAGGATTTTTAATTTTTGTATTCAGATTCGGATAGAGAATCAAAATGTAGAATAGGATTAAACTAAAGAATAAATGTCAGATCTTTTAATGAATTTTGTTATGGAAACGCTATCTATAAAGTACAGTAAATTTATAAAATAATTAAAAAAATATTAATATTTTTATATAATATTATTATTTGGACTAAAAATTAAACGCAAGCTCAATACAGTATATTAAACCAATCAAATCTTTATAGTGTATTGGTTTAATAAATTAATTTTTATTTAAAAAACAATTCCTTATATTATAAGTTTACGCACCCATTGTATAATTAAATTACAATTTTTACCATAAATATAATACAAGTATTATATCTTTTCTATTATGTCCGAAAGTTTGTTCAAAAGTTTAAATGCAATTTCATATTATTATTTATGCAATGTTGTGATTATAATTAGATTTTGACAAAGTATTGAATTATTATAATTAAAAATTTTAAATTAAGACACTAATTAAATAAATGTTCAAATATTCATGAATTTAGAAATAAAATATAGAATTATGTTTATTTATTTAAGATAAGATTATAGTGTATTTCAATTTTAAAACTATATACGATATTACACATTCAAAAATATTTAAAACAAATTTAATAAATAAAGTATTGGTTGAAAATTAAGAGAGAGAGAGAGAGAGAGAGAGAGAGAGAGAAAAGAAAGTGAGTGTATGTGTGTGTGTGTGTGTGTGTGAGAGAGAGAGAGAGAGAGAGAGAGAGAGAGAGAGAAAAGAAAGTGAGTGTATGTGTGTGAGAGAGAGAGAGTGAGTGATTGAGTGAGTGAGTGAGTGAGTGAGTGAGAGAGAGAGAGAGAGAGAGAGAAGAAAGTGAGTGTATGTGTGTGTGTGTGTGAGAGAGAGAGAGAGTAATGACATATAAAAAAATTACAAAAAATTCCTAATTCAATGTTAATGACAGTAATGAGTATCGGCACAAAAGTTAGGCATTAATTCACATATTTATAAAAACCAGTATATATTGTACAATATATATATATATATATATATATATATATATATATATATTTATAAACAGTATACTACTCTTCATATAAACATTTTGTGAATGTCCTCCTCCTCCACAACTCACGGCATTCGCTCATTAACTCAAATTTTGCACCTTTTCCTCCAACACCATCTCAAACACTATTGTATGGCAATAAATATCAACATATAGTCACACAAAACATATACCAATATATACAGTATATATTCAGATCTTACTGTTATGTAATTCAACTTTATTTTTATACTATACAGTACTTGAAATGTATTGCTTGATACAGTACTAACAAACCATATACAGTATATAACTTATATACAATTTATTCTATATATTACTAATACAGTATTATTAGTTTTAAACTTAAAGCAAAAATATATGTTTTTAATAGAAAAGTTTTTTCTCAACAATTTTTTATTTGTTTCTCAAAATACTATTGTTTTCAATGATATTCAATATTAGATTTATAGTTATTTTAATATAAAAAAGAAAAATAATCAGTCAATCGATTGAATGTAAACTCAATGCCTTCGACTCTTATTTAAGATAATTATTATATTTAAATATAATAATATATTTTCAATAATTATAATAATATGCTGATGTGTTTATGTATGTATTATTGATTTTTACTTTATTAATATAAGTCTATTTAAGCATAATAATTTATTATTTAAATATTTATATTTCTTATTGAAACAATAGAAAATTATATAATTATATATGTGTTTACTCGTTGACAATAAATATATGAGTTTAGATATTTTCATATTATTAGTTTTGCAAATCAATTAATTTTATTTATAAATATACTTTTATGCATTGATTATTATTATTATTATTTTGTGGTATATGTGTTGTGCCACATATAATATGTTAGTACTTGTATTTAAATATTGAAATTATTTATGTTGTTTCTAAGCAAGTAAATATTTTATTTTAAAAATAATAATAATAATAGTAAGCAAAATATATTAATGATAAATAAAAATAAATAGAAAAGACAAACATAATTAATATACGATTTCAAAAAATTTAATTAAAAAAGCAATTTCTAAAAATTGTTTTATGTGAAAGTCATGATAAGATTTTTATATATGAAATTAATTAATATATAATTTCTATATAATCATAATTTTTGTTTGCCTTTATATATTTGACTCTATATAAAAAGTTAGATATAATTTTAATTAATGTTAAATACAATTAATATCTGTATATAAGATTTTCTCTTAATGTTAATTAAAAATATATCCATTGTTTTTTTAAGTATTCATATTTAAAACTATTTAAATATAAAGATTTGATAAAATAAACATTGAATAAATTATTTAAAAGGAAAATCTTTAGCTATAAATTTGATAGGATTTATATTGAATCAAATATTTAATATAAAACAATGATATTTCTGTCAATTTGTCGGCTTATATCAAAAAACATGGCTTTTAATATCTGAGGTGAACCTCAATTTAGCTCAAATAATATGATACTCACGCGTTACCCACTAATGTTTGGGTAATATTGTTAAATCCAAACCCAAAACAACAAGAGATAACCGCCCGATGGATATCGTGTCTCAGATCCCGATAGTCATAGGCAGGTGTTATGCTCTGCGCTTTTATACACCACTGGAAACTAAAACTTATTTTTTAATATTACATAATATCATATATGTATACTACATATGCATTGTGTGACCATATTTAGCCACAAAACATAAAAAAACAGTTAGACTATTAATGTAATGAATACTAATTACATTAATATTAGTGTATATTGAATATACAGTACACTTAATATTGTATAGTGTGAGAGATGATAAACGTTTTAAATTAAATAAAAATATTGGTCCAAACAATAAATTGTTAGACAATAAAAAAATTGAATACACAGTATAAACCAATTTATATGCCAAATATTCCCAACACATTAGTTGTATTACAATAGTAAAAATAGATTTAATTTTCTCATTGCGTTTCTAAATAGACAAATGATTATTAAAACTAATTTGAATGCAAACTTCGTATTAAATGTTATGATATTTCATGTAGTTTACAGTTATTGTAAATTTTTCAATAATATCATAAATATAATAGATATACAGTATAACGTAGTAGTAGATAATGTTTTATATTTTGTTTTAATAATATTTTTAAAATAATTTTAATTCAAATTAAAAATTATAGTTTTAATATAATACATTATTACTAACTAATGTCTTATTAATTTTAAAATTGACGATTTATTGAAATACTATTAACTGTTGTATATTTCATTATAAATTCTGTTATAAATTCATTATTTTAGCAAAAAAACAGTTTTCCCAACTGTTTGGTTGATGTACTCTTCAAATTGGCTATAATTGATGGCAATTTTTATATATTTATATAATTGTCTGTTTAGTGCCACAATAATTTGTATTAATAGACTGTTAGTCACAAAAATTGTTTTGCTTTTACAGTACACTATAATTGCAATTTTATATAATTTTACATAAAAATTAATCTATATAAGTATAAAGATTTTTATATATAAAAAATTTAATTAATTATTTTCATAGTATATATATTCATTTGTATAATATAAAGAAATTTAGTTTTCAGATTCAATGTCTCATTAAAATTATTATAAAGATTATAAAATTAGTATATATAATATTTTCGATATATTGTATTCAATAAATGAAATATTTTTATATTAAGTGTATATACTATAAAAGAGTATATTTTATTATTACAAACATAATATTCATCAACTAAATTAATATTTTGTTATTTAATATGATAGTGACGCCACTTGTAATAAATAATAATTATTATTACTTATAAGTATAAAAAATTTCAAACATAAGTGCAATATAAGATTTATATGAAGATTATCGGTATATAACATATGAAAATACATAACAAATATATGTAATACAGTATATATAATATAAAGACTCATTGAAAAAGAAATGTTAGTTAACTAGTGGTGAAGTGGTCTGGTATGGAGTGGTTTGGTTGGCGCCAGCAGTTGTTACAGTAACTCATTTGCCACTGTGTTTGATGAATGAGACCAGAAATTGAACGGTAAAAACTGTGCTTTTATTTTTGTAACCATCCGTTCATCCAATAGGTCGATATCACACATCAGTTTGACTATTGAAACACACAAAAGTCATTTACAAACATCACGTTTGTCTATACAGTATATACTAAACATGTTTATACTGTGTAATATACAGTATATCTTAATAATTTTTTTAAATTATAAAAATAATAACATTTCCCTCAAAAAAATTACAAATATTCTATTGAATTTTATTTTTAAACAACTATTTTTTAAAAAAAAATAACTAATCTTATTTGTAAACTATATATAGCAGTGTTTATTAAAATTTGTTTTTTATTTGTTATAAAAAGTAATTTTTTTCACCGAAATGTTATTGAATTAATTTATGAATAAAATCTATTAACAAAATTTTAGACCTTTTTTATATAGTTATTAATCATAAATAATTTATTCAATATTTTGTGATAAAAGCAATACCAGGTGGAGAATAATTATGTTAATTGCATAGAGAAAGCCATCAGTATGTTTGTATGCATATCAATGTACTGTATTTCCTGGCATTCAATTACTTTATCAACGGGTTTCACTATATGCTAACTAACCCTATCATTACAATTCATAATCCATTTGCCAAAATAAAAGAAACAATTGACAAACAAATTGTCTATTTTAGAAAAAACTCATAATAATAACAATAAGCAATACACTACTATTACTAATAATAATAATATTTATTTATTGTTATGAATGACATACTTTTACACATGTCTTAAGGTTTTTATTTTCAGTGATTTTTGTTTGCCATTAGTTAAAGCTATAGAAGTGATAGTAAAACATATCACAAGTTATACATATATCTGACATATGAATGCCTGGAGGAGGAGTTGAGAGATTCAAATGGTCATCCTTTTGATGTTTTTGTGAATATATATATACAGTATATGATATTTGAATAAAAGGGAAACACTGCAGACAACCGACGGCTCATAACTTTTTACACTTATATTTTTCAATACATTTTTGCTTTACTCCTAATTGTTTGCCCATAATTGTATTATCATTATTATTATAGTAAGAGCACTGTTATGCCATAACTCAAGTGCTGACATAAACATGCAATTTATGCTAATTTTCTCTGAAAAAGTAAACCTTGTTTGCTCTCTCTCTCTCTCTCTCTCTCTCTCTCTTTCTCTCTCTATTTTTGAGGCCAATCTATGTCCAAAGTTGACGTCTTCATCCTCTATGACTGTAGATTCAACTGTTAATTGTCGGTCTGATTACTACTCAATGATTATGTCTATATGTTTGTACATTCAATACCCAGTGTTTAACTTATCATTTATTAAGCCAAATAAGACATTTCCCTAATAGTAGTTATCATATATAGAATCTTAACATTTATTGGACTATTGTATCCAAACAATTGCTAAATATAAACTCTAACATTGACTATAAGTAGTTGCACTAACTTATTGACTTATTTTTCTATAATTAAGTTTATTTATATCATATTTTTAAATTTTGTTTGTTTCAGAATCTTTTATATATTCTATAAAAATAAATATCAATAATAATTATTTTATATTATTATTTAATTATTAACCATCAATACTAAAATGATATGTAATAAACTTAAGTTTTCATTAACAAAACTGAAAGTAAGTAATACAACATTCATTGATAAATGTCATAAATTTTATGTTGTAAACAAAATGATACATAATAATTATATGTATTTATTATAGTAAGAACTTATTATAAATATTATTATGTAAATGATCTGTTAGTTTGCTAATTGAGTGAATAACTTGAGAGAAATACACAAAATATAGTAATTATTTAGTGGTAACTCAAATGTTAGAGAAGCATAAAATAATTGTTTTGTCCCAATAATACCTTTTAAAAGTCAAATAAATGATTTTCCATTTCCATTATAATGTGATAAATACAGTATTATATATTGACATTTAGGGGACCACTGGACTCCCGTTAAGGCCTACTCTCTTATGATATAAACAAATGGCAAATATATTAATGTTAGATATATTCAGATAGACGTAAATATAGTCTCTATGTTTATAATCACGCGATTATTGTTTCAATGGTTTTGGGTTTGCAATCATAAACTAAAAACATGGTATAAATATATCAATACTATTATATATTGCTTCTATTAACCTTCATTTATTGATATTATACACATATATCTCAAAAACTTTATTTGTCTAGTTAGCAAATATATCTCCCGGTGCAATACACACATAAATTATATATACTGTATATATATATGTCTGTGTGCACCGGTATATAAATTTATATATACATTATACACTGTTTACGTACAATAGATATGTGTCAGTCTTTCCATTAGTAATGGATTATTAGAAAGACTGAAAATAAAGTAAAAATCAAAATATTTATCAATGGAAATATATGTTTGTAGTATTCATAATAATATCAATTTCGAGTCGATTGATACACAAAATTAAATTTCTAGTTTTTTTTAGAGATAATACTATATGTTTATTTGAAAATACTGGGCGATGAAATCAATGACTGATGTGGAGGACAGGGATTGTGACAGTGATATAATCACTGATGAATACCTCGCCCTTATTTTCATTTCATTTGCAAATCTCAAATGCACTCCTAATAATAATATATACTTTATTTCATTTTAAGGCCTTATTTTATGTCGATTCCCAGAGACTGACTCTCGGGAACCGATTTTATTTCATACGATAGGTTATTATATATATATTAAATACATTGTAAAGTATATACTGTATCAACGATATACTGTATATACAGTATATTCTTTATATTTCTGGTCTATGACTTTCATTATTAATAACAGTGTAGTTATCTCTCTCTCTCTCTCTCTCTCTCTCTCTCTCTCTCTCTCTCTCTCTCTCTCTCTCTCTCTCTCTCTATTTGTTTTACTTTTCATATACACCCAAAAAAAATCACAGGCTTTTAATTTGTAAATATATATTGTCTTACATTATTAGACAACTATAATATTTGATACATTAAACCTCTGTCTATATAATATAAATTTATGTATTTTATCATTATATATATATTTAATTGAAACATTTATACAGTATATTGTAAATCAATAAATTACATAAAATTACTATTGCATAATATACTATCATTAAATATAATAAATAATAAAATAAAATACCATATTTATGAATTAAATAGAATATTTTTATAAAAATAATTTAGTTAAATTTTAAATATTAGTTCCGAATTAATTAAGTAAATAATATAAATGTGATATTACTTGTAAATATAATTTGTAACATATTGTTAAATTTTATTATAGCATAATGTAAAATGTTTCATTTATTGTTTATTGTTAAATTATTGTATTTGTTTATTATAGTGATATCTTATATTATAGTCATATTATATCTTATATTATAGTCATATTATATCTTATATTATAATTTACAACTTATACAGTTATATTTAAAATTCCAAGTTTTTAAATATAACTAAAATTAATAATTAAAATCATTAATAATACTTTACATTAACAATAAAATTATTAATGATAATAAATTTTTAAAATATTCAAACTTGTTTTTCATTAATCAAAAAATTAATCAAAAATGTCATTTTTATAAAATAATATTTTAACAAATATTTATAGATAAAAAATATACTATAATAATTTGTTATAAGATTTAGACAAAATGAAAAAAAACAAAAATCATATTTAACAAAATTTATAACTTAAAAAATGAATCTATATTATTACATAACATATAATTTACTGTTTTATACAAATATTGTGTGCATTTAATTATTTAAAAAATTACAATTTGCTTTTATTACTTGTAATAATTTTTACAGAGGTTATAATAATGATAAATTTTTAAAGAATTTTAAAAAGATATTTTGTTTGTACAAAAAATAAATCTTAAACCAATTGTATGCTATTATTACTACTATTATGATTGTAATTCTCAATTTTTCACATATAATTTTTACAGCAAATATCTAATTATTATCAATGTATTTGAAGCTATCGTGAGATTGTGTGAGTAAAAGCACCGGTAGTACCAAAATTGAACATCCATTTCCAACAAAACCATTTCCAATCCATTTCATAATATTCTTGAGTTTCTCTATAATTTACGGCAAATTCTTAAGGAGTTAATATAATTATATTCAAATTGACGATCCAATTAAATATAAAAACAATTTAAAATAAATTTTATTTACATTGTATTTGATAGGATGATAAATATATTTTTTGACATACACTTGAACTATATTTTATGCAGTATATACATTATTTTTATTTTTATCTTATTTACTCAGTATAAATTAAAAAGCATTTATTATAATGTAATAAATATCAATATGATAATGAGCATTTCTATTGATTTTTATATTAAAATAATCAATATTAGTGTCATTTACCTTAAAAATTGATTTTTTTGTATTAAATAAAATTGCTATTTATACAATTTCAACTATGTTTATTTATATTTTATTTATTAATATATCGTATAACACATAAATACAGTATAATTACTATATTGTTTTTTGTGTTTTGAATGCCAATATCATATGTTAATATAAAAAATAAGTTTTTTTTATAATAAATTTCTAGTTGAACTTAAGTTTTTGCATTAACTCATTTTTTTTATAACAAAAACAAACATTACGCCCAATCGTTTAACAAACAGATTTCAATGTGCAATTCATTGTAAAAATTTCATTATTAGTGCAACTAATTAAATAGATGTTATATAATTGATTACTAAATATTACGAAAAATCATTATAATAAACTATCTAGCAATGTTTTTTACAAAAAATAATAACAAAAAATTTAAAAACTATGAAATAAATGAGACAGGAAAACGTTGTCTTTGAGATTAATTTTCACCGAAAAAAAACTTGAAAATAACAACAAAAATTAATTTGTATATGTATGAGAAAGTTTTATTTAAAATGCCTACAATATATATATATATATATAGTATATCCATGTAATTTGAACTAGATAAAAAACAAATTGAATCACATATATAGCATAATTGAATATTTAGCAAAAAAATTGACAAAATTGAATATTTTTTTATTAAAAAAAGTCCTTTTTCTAGCTTTGATGTACTGTGAGTAGTGTTGTGCATGAATTGCATCCAAATAACGACTTCAATGATATATTAATGTTTGGCACGACTTCGCACACATACACACACTTACGGCACATACAGACACACTATTGAACGATAGGTAGACCCATACCGGGAGAGAGAGTTAGTCACTATTAGGATAGTTGGCCACCATTTCATTGTATAGTATATGAATTGCTGTGAAATAGCGCTTTAGTCGAGAAATAATTTTAATTACATGTCCTCAACGATACGTATACATAGTATATACAGTATATATATATATATATATTGAATATAAGTTATCCAAAAACGCGTAAATGAGTTATAGTTGTTATATCCGGCTATCATTTTTATATTATTAAAATTTTTATATTAATTTTGTATATAAACTTTATGCCTGGTTTTGTCTCTACAGTACAGAAATATCTGAATTTTATTTATTGTACAGATTTTTCAAGTGTCGTCTCTCTCTCTCTCTCTCTCTCTCTCTCTCTCTCTCTCTCTCTCTCTACTGTTTTTTAGTGTAAATGTAATTATGAAAATTAATTTCATTTGTTAATAAATTAAAATTTTATAGTTATGATATAAAATGACACAAAAAAACAAAACAAAAAACATATCTATATGCAAAAATATAATTGAAAACAAAAATTTTTATCACATATCCAATCTAATGGTAATTGTTTTGCATTTAATGAGATAATCATCAAAAGTCTAAAAGTTTTTGTTGAAAAAGTGTTAAAATGAAAACGATTTACAACAATAATGTTAATTGTTAAGTACCATTAGTCTATCTGATACTTATCATATCATATGATAAATATTTAATTGAATGGCAAATCTGTTTTTATTTTTGATAGTAATCTTTTTTTACTACAATTTAATATGTGTATATATTTTGTTATTATATATTATATTACATTGGATTACAATGTAAAACACATTTACTGACACAATATACAGGTATATGACTATATATGTCCTTATGTTTTGCATGCATTAGTTGTTGTGATCAGCAAATTGTATTGTATTGTATGTATAATAATGTCGAGTGTGATATCTGAGAGTTTAAATGCACGCAAATTGTATTTAATTTCTAACCCAATATTTTTTGTTGCCTTAAAAACAGTGGGAAAACAACTGTCAGACCAGTTGTCATACCTCTCTCTCCCTCTCCTCTGAGTCTCTCTAATTCAATGCTATAATCATTGACCACTCATTCACTTTCTTCCTGTAATTATTTGCCAAATAAAATGTTACACTTTAAAAAAAAAAAATAATATGCAAACAATTATTACTCTGACTTTTCATTTGACAACAATTTGTGTTAAATAAATATGATATTTATTTAGCCATTATAATATATTATACTATTATTTATTACTTAATAAGCCAATAAATCATAAATACATTTTACATATAATTTTACAATAAATTGTATACTTCTGTATTTATTACTATCATAATTATGACCAAATTGCTACTATTTATATAATTGCATTTAAATGAATATTTAAAAAATATTAATATTGGAAAATTATAAAACAAATATTTATCTGACTTTTTAGAAATTTTAGATTAGAAGTTATGTAAAATCTTACATTTTTTCTATAATTTTCATGTAAACATCAAATTATAATTGTTACAATAATAATTAACTAAAATTGCAATTAAGTTTTATATGATTTATGTGAATAAAAAATTATTATATATCATATCATAGTATTTACTATTATTATTATTATTACTACTACTACTACTACTATTTTTTTACTATTAAAGTAATTCATTCACTGAAATAGTATTTTTATTTTCTATTGTAAACATATTAAAAAATTTTGATTAAAATTATTGCAGTTTTAAATTTTTTTACTGTATATAAAAAAAAGTAAACATTTGAAAAAAACTGTGTTTTAATTCATCGATTATTAGGCGTAACTGTTGTGCAAATGATTAGCCAATAGTTTACGAGAAGTTTTGCATAATTTTCTATTCATAGCCACGCCTTTACTTCCCAGCACTCAAAACAACATATGTATAGCAAATACTATGTGTCTTATTATTATTATTATACCTGATTTGCAGCGAAAAAAAATAATAATAAAATAAAACATATATTATAATATGCTTTTGAATAATAATATTTAGCTAAAACTTAATACACTACCGTTGTATTACTATAATAATAATATAATAATAATAATAATATTGAAACTTTTGTTTTATGAATCTATGAGAGGAGACAGTATTTGTTTGAATATTGAGAGGCGAATGGACTGTAAATTATACGATAGTATTAAAAACTGATGATATTATATGTCTTTTGAAAGTTCAATGAGAGTTGTTTCGTGTCATCTCTAATAGTAATCCGATTACAACGACTGCTACAAAATATTGTTATCATTATTATAATAATTATTAAGTATTGTAACATAATTTTTTTTAATACAATCAGTTTAATTGAATAAATTATAGACTGTATTTATATAAATATATGTCACACAACTTGAATACATGACTTTGACGTGTGAGACCATTATATAGCAAACATATATTGTATATATATATCTATGTTTGTGTGACTCTCAACTTAGACATTGATTTTTTCCAGTTATTACTTAACACATGCAATATTCACCAATTTATTCAAATAACAATATTATTGTTATTATCTGTTTAAATGTTAGTTTAAGTTAATTGACTAAAAAAACTTGTTGATAGCGATCGCGAAATCAGCACAATTGGTAAGTCATCGCTATTTCACATAATTGAAATACACACATAAGCACACACACACACACACACACACACACACATACATACATACATACACACACATACACACACACATAAACACATACACCAAACTATTGCTTCATTTTTATAAATATCTGACACTTTTTCTTTTATATCAACTATTTTGTTGCTAATTAGCCGGCAATAGCCTTAACCTTAAGGCTATAGTAAATAATAATAATAAGCATTTAATAACATCACACATGCAATGCTTTTGCAATGCCATGCAATCGATTTGCACTGTTATTTGGCTTTAATTTTTATTACCAAAATCTCCCGGTGCCCATTAATGTGGTCCACCATTAAGTATTGATATATAGTGTTGAAGTTTAGATTTTGAAAATTTTTAATTTTCCTCAAATGTATTATAAATATATATAAAATAAAAGTTAATTCCTATATACTGTAAAGATAAATGCTATTTATTATTCAAACTAAATTAACTTAATATTATAAAACACATCTTTTTGATAATGATTTATTTATTTACTTATTTATTAAACGAGAAACATTGTTCATAAATTAAAACTTTAATAATTTTTGACAATTGGTGATAAATTATTTTATTTATTGCTCAATAAATTATTAGCAAAAATTTTTATCAAATTAAATCAATACAAGTTTAATAATTTTATTTATTTATTTAATTTATTAAGAAATTATCTACAATAATATAATCAATATTACTCTATAATATATAGAGTCTATATCTATAATAATATATATGATGATTATCTTATTATTATAGAGGTATAAAAATTGTTTGTTTTATATCCATTAATGACAAGTAATCTCCTATGAAAACAATGATAATAATAAATATCCCAAACATTTCATTGAAAATGACATTAAATATATAGTGACAAAACAAATATAAATAATATAATATTTGCCGTAAAAAAGATATAAAAATCGTGATATAAGTGGGAGTGAGAGTACATCTCAACAATCATTTTGATAGTTATATTGTTGTCTAAAAGTCAGACAAATCATCAATTGCTTTATCTGTCATAAAATTACATATATTTTGCTCCATTATTATCACTAAATTTATAATATCTTCATATATGAGATAACATACAAAATTTGTATTTGTATTACAAATAGGAACTAAATTATAAATAAGTTTGTAATGTTTGTATGTTTATATAAAAATAGCAAAACTTAGTTCAATATTATAATTATTTCATTGATGTTAATTTGAGTTCAATCTCATTAAAAAACTTAATATTTAGATCTTTAATCGAAATTTTAACTAAAAAATGAGGAAATCTTATTAAACATTTTAATTAGTTAATATATATGTTTAAGATATGTTTCAGTGTTTAATTTAATAATAATATTAAATTATGATTATATCTAAATTATATCATACAATGTAGTGTATTATTTATTTGTATAATAATTAACTATTTCAATAATTACAGTATTTTAATTTGGTAATTTAGTATATATTTAATCAAAAATGTTTTATTTTATATGCATAATAATATTATCATAGATAAAATGTCTTACTAAAAATAAATATAAGGATTGACTCATAAATGAATCTATGTTAATTTTTAATTTTAATATTAAGTATATATTTAATATACTGTAAATATCAATGCAAACTTTATTTTTAAATAAACATAAACAATTACATTGATAGTTATTTTTTTTTAAATTTCTAATTTGAATGAATCACTTACAAGTTAACTAATTGCTATCATATCTAATTGCTATTGGGCTTGACTTATACATTACAGTGTTTTGCAAAATGAAAATCTAAATAATTATAATGAAATAAAACAACATTTAAAAGTTTTTATCCAAACATTATAATTATTAGTACACAAACTTATAATTTTATAATTAGTTTATTTATTTCAAAACTTAAGATTAATTAAGTTTTTCTCTCATAACAAATATTGAACACAAATTTATTGTTGAATGTATTTTTTAAAAAATAAATATTTTATAATTATATTGTATTTAACTGATTGAAAGCAAATCTTTAAATTTCGTTATTATTATAATTATGATTATGTATTCATCGACTTCTTGACGACTGTTTTATTATTTTATTTTAATATTTTTTGTTTTGTTGTTCAAACAATTAATTACTGGATATGCCATTTGAGAAAACAGTCTGCACCACAAAATAGGAGTATCTTATTGTTTCTCTATTTAGGAAAGGGATGACTGATTCCAATCTCAAGGCTAAAGAGTACATATTTTTTATTTTATCGCTTCTTTGAAACTGTTATGAGATCAGAGAGAGAGAGAGAGAGAGAGAGAGAGAGAGAGAGAGAGAGAGAGAGAGAGAGAGAGAGAGAAAGAGAGATCAACTTTTCATTTTGTTTTCTTTAATAACTAATTTTTAAAGGATTATATAATATAAGCCTCTTTACTGTCAGGCATAACATGTATTCATTGCTCTTAACTGAAGACAATTATTAACATATATATACATTACTCTATGTATAACTATTTTTGTTGTGACTGTAATGACCAGACCTATAATTTGTAATATTATTGCCAACTGATCCCAGACTCTCAGCCACCACTGTCTAAGCTATTGGTATTAAAAACCAGATATAATTAGAGTCAAAACAAAGTGATCATATAATTTAAATTGGTATACATTTTATATGTATAATAACATTTTAAGCAATTTATACATGTATGTATTTGTAATTTATATTTCTATAGATATTATTTATATTATGTATGGATAGATGTAAAAGCAGCTTAATACTGGTGTAGTATAATATTTATTTAAAATAATTGATGTTAACAAACAAATTGTTGATAATTATGATGTCCATTCATTGTATTATACATTATATATGATTTTTTGTCATTAATTTATGCGATAAGAGAGATGTCCAACAAAAATAATAAAAGAAAAAAACATGAAAAGAAAATAACAATAATTTGTATGAAAAAAAAGAAATGACTAATTGATTGAAACAGAAATTGATTTTATGGCAGTGTTTTGTAAATAAATTTCTGGACGACTCATGTATTGCCTCCCATTATGAAAACACCTCAAATGCAGACACAACGGTGCTCTTCAATGTTATGCTGACCGTAATGATTGTGAGCACGAAATTATTGAGAGAGAGAGAGAGAGAGAGAGAGAGAGAGAGAGAGAGAGAGAGAGAGAGAGAGAGAGAGAGAGAGACTGATAGCTAGTATACAAACCGTTTTAATAGAGCATACGGTTCGTGAATATATTTACTGTTAATAGTCCGACAATTTAATGTATTAATGATGTTATATTATTTGCTATATTATTATCCATTGATTATTTACAGTGATAATAATAATAAGCATATTTGAATTTATATAAAATATATTTGTAAAAATTAGAAGAACTATTTATAATATATCAAATATTAAACTAATTGCTTATTTATATAAATATATATATATACTCTATATAGGTAACCATTAATAATAAAAATGATTAAACGATATTTTCAAAGAGTTAATTAATTTGTTATAAAATATTCATAAAAAAACTTAAATAATTTTAATAATTTCATTTAGTTAATTAAGAAAAAATAACTTTACAATCATAGAGAAATTGGTATCTCCTTTCTCTCTCTCTCTCTCTCTCTCTCTCTCTCTCTCTCTCTCTCTCTCTCTCTCTCTCTCTCTCTCTCTCTCTCTCTCTCTCTCTCTCTATGTCTGTCTCATCATTTATTATAAGCAACTGTACTCCGTATTAATGAGTTTTATGAGGTCTCCTCCCATACAATTGGGTGAAAAAAGCAGATGCAATACATATAATAAACACATACATTGGTTTTGTTCACAACCACAACAAACTTAATATAATAATAATAATAACTAATTTTCATTTTGGTATTTATTTCAGCTCCAAATTACTTGAAAGCCTATTAACTGCAATAGGCTATCATAATATGAAAAAATTCTCAAATACATTACTATATATATATATATATTTATTTATTAAAAAGCATATATAGTTTGTGGTCTGCAATGTCGGTGTCCTCATGAATACAAAATTACTACAAATGACTGACTGTGCCGTTGATTTGTTAGGAAAAAACTACTTCACATCTAAACAGTTGCTTCTCTCTCTCTCTCTCTCTCTCTCTCTCTCTCTTATACTGTATATTTAATGGGAATTTTCTTTCGAGTAATAGTTATCTAATTAGTTGTTTAATTTTGGATAATTGTTGGCATTTATATTTTAAAATTGCTTTTATATATATACAGTATATACCTATATATCTATATAACGATATATTATTGTGTATTTTTAGATACGACAACACATTTTCTTGCAGTGTATTCTCATAATAAATAGCTTGTTATAATAAATAATTGAAAAATTACTTATTATTATTATTTATATAAATATATATTTGTCAATTTTGCTTATAAAACTTATAATAGATATTGTTTATTATTATTATTATTATTATTATTATTATTATTATTATTATTATTATTATCCTCCTTATGTTCATTGGTTGTCAATCTCTTTACATATAAATTGTTAGACAAAATATAAATAACTATTTAAATACAATTTTTTTTTATAGATTTTTGAAAATATTTTTTTTGCTATTTTTTCGGAGAGACTAATCGTCGACTAATCATTAATTTCCGGATGGAAACGATAGATAACAATCGCGAGAATTAGACACAGAAAAACAAAATTCAAAACATCAACGGATATTTTATATGTTATTATTTTTGTTAGTATTTATCATTTGTGAGAAACGGTAGGCACAAAAAATATCATATAAATCAAAATTAAATACCAATTAATAAAATCTACATTTATAAACTAATATCATTCATTTTTTTGTCCAACAAAATCTATTATAGTTTTAATGATTAAACTAAAAAACAGCTGCAAAAATATTTGAATTAAATTTATGTTGTTTTAATTTAAATTAAATAAATTAATGAAAAGTAAAAAACAACGTTTTTTAAATAAATTTTTATAAAACTTATTGTAACAAAATAGACTGAGTTTATTGTTTTAAACAAAAAGTTATAAACATTTTTTTAAAAAATAAAAATTTGTTTTCTTATTTTTATCCATTAGTTTACGAGTAAAAACAATTATTTTTACAACATTTTTATAACTTTTAATAATTATAGTATATATATATATAAATCTTAATCTTTTTTGTCTCACAGTTAACAACAGTTAAGCAAAAAAAAAATGATATTAACTAAATTATTTATTTATTGCTTTTCATTTAAAATACAATTTACTTTATCATAAATACTGTACTATATATAACATATAATGAAAAGAGGATGTCGGAATTGATAAAATATTATTGCAAAATATTTATGAGTTATAATAAAAAAAATCTATTAATTAAATTTTAGATTAAAATTAATATTTAAAAAATTATAATTATACAAATATTTTTTTATTAAATTTATTTATTTGTAAAAATCTAGGAATAGTGTTTAAAATATTAAAATTTCAATTTAAAAAATTAACAACAATCCTACATTACCTTTTCATTTTTAAATTTTATTTATTACACTTTCTAGAGTAGACAGACGTCTACAGTCTTTCCCGTATTTTTAAAAATTATAATCATATAAATACAATAATTTTCAATATTATTATTTTTATGCAAAACATTTGTTATATTTTATATACTGTATTTAAATATTATACTGTATTATAAACTGTATTTGAAAACTTTTTTTACGAGATTTTTATTATACCGTTTATTATATGTGTATGTCTACAAAATAATATACCTAAAAAATGATATAATATATTTTTTATTGAAAAGTTTATATATTTTTAATATACTCAGTTTTATATTGTTAAAGTAATTATTAAATCATAAATGTTTGGATAAATTTAGTGTAAACACCGCCTTTATTGTGAACATAACTGTTGGCCACCAAAGTTGCTATTTATCTCATACCTAACTTTTAGATAGTTTTGTATTTTATTGAAAGTCAGATAATAAAATAGTTTATTCATATATTTATTTATGTATTTAACAAATTTTTAAAGAAACATTTACAGATTATACGCGGAAAACATAATATAATAAAATTTTATTTAAAAAAATGCTGAGTAAAATAATTTTTACACAATTTTGTTTTAAATATTATAAAACAAATTTATTATAAGTTGATTGTTAATGTATAAAAATGAATACTTAATTTGTATTTATTTTATAATCGCATCGATTTTATCACTGGTATAATCGTAATAACGATATTTACCAAATTAATGATATGGTTAACTCAGTTTTCAATTATTGATTTAGCTTTGGGTCATAATCTTGAATTTGCTATCAATTATCTTTTTAAACATATATACTAATGATATGTTAATAGAATTTTTATATAATTTTTATATAATTTCAATTCCCATGAAATTTTCAAAATGTTTTTTAATAAATTTTATATATATATATAATTTAAATCAAATCATATTATCATCATAATTCCTAATATAATATGTTATTTATTTGTATAAATTCAGTATCTATTCAATTAGACATTTATACTAAATTATAATATATTAATTTTGCAGAAAAATGCTGTATATTGAAATATAATTTTAGAAAAAAATTATGTAATGTCAAAATAAGATAAATTAATTTTTTGGTGACCATTGAATGCTTAGTGTTTGCAATTATATAAAACACCTTAATTTTTTTTAATTCTAATATTATTATTATTTTATTATTGTTTGTATTGTACTTTACTGTAACCATGGATGTGGCAATGGATTTGTAACAATAATTTTACAAAAATTATATATATATAATACATTACTTATTATAATACTTGACTTAACCCCTGTTTTCTCGTTATAAATTCAAACGGAAAGGGCGTAAACATTATTGAATTAAAGTTATTATATTATTACTATAATAAAAGAAAATGCATTACTCAAGCTTATAGGACTTTACATATAATTAATGTTGTTTTAAAAACTAAAAAAAATTAACAACAATTTACTTGTTTTTAATTTAGTTTAATATAAAATAAATTGTATTGTTAACAATAAAATTGAGTGATAATTAGAGAATAAAATTCATTATAGATAAAGAATTTGAATAAATAAATAAAATACATGTGAAGTGTGCCATAACTTAGCACACCTTGTGGTCCATCTATCTGATGGACAGTCATATTAAATGTAAGAATAAATCTATTGTTAAATTATATAAGAGGTTTAATGAATAATAATTTTATAATTGTTAACTATCATTATAATATATAATACAATGTAATATAATTGTTACAATATTGAATCAGTTGTTTCAACACACATATACACCATACTTATGTTTTTTAATGTACAAACATGGAGTTAAATTGCAATTACCATTAACAGTATATATACAAACATATATATATATATATATATATATATATATATATATATATATTTAAAAAATACTGTAAGGTATTTAATAATAATGGCCTCAACAAACATTGCTACTGTTATTTTGTGAGCTTATTTATGTATATAATTTTTAATTACCGCACGCAATAGTTAAGTAAAACAGTTATTTTTTTTTCGAGAGAGAGAGAGAGAGAGAGAGAGAGAGAGAGAGAGAGAGAGAGAGAGAGAGAGAGACCTGGTTACTTAGTTGGTAAGTATTGGGCCGGTATTTGTATTTATTACATGTGTGTGTATGTGTTGTGTTGTGTATACGTGTGCCACATATGACTTCAAACACGAGACTTTCTTTAAGAAAAATATATGTTTCAATTTTTTGTGTTAATTAATAGCCTGTTTGCAAAATGTAATTAAATCACTCCTCTTGAAAATTACAAGACATACACATTCATGGATACCATTAATTATACAGTAATTTATATTATAAAAACAATTGAATTATTTTTGTCAACAATTATGAAAAATAACATTTTTACACTTAAGAAAACATTCCTACTATATTACTGACAATATTTTACACAATATATTTGATTATATACTGTATTATTTAAAAATTGATTTTTGAAAAAATTGAGTATAAATATATACTGTATAACAGTTGCACATATTTTTGTTAAATTATCGCAAAAATGATTATCCAATTTTTTTATATATTAAAATTTTTCAACAGAAAAAAATCTATAGTTATTTTTCATGTGAGAGTTGCTATTGCATACAAATATTGTATGATTAAGTAATTGCTCAATTCATAACATAATGGTGCCGGCAGTGTATGTGTCTATCAGGCATTTCAATCCATTGCCTAACCATTGTACCAGTGATTGCATAATAGATGTGCCGCACAATTGTAACACAGAAAACAAATAGCCTATCGGTATATATTATACATGTATACTGTATATAATCAGTATATACAGGTATATATATATATATATTTGTTATATAAAGTCTGCAAAATTGGTGAGAAATAACGCATTGATAACAAATAATTTATGTAATGGTTTGGACTAAATGAGTGCAATGCGTGTCTATGCCTTATAGTGTAAACTCTAACAGTCCTGATCGTAGCAAAACATTATCTTTAGGTCAAATACACATATAATACAATTTATCGGTAAAAAGGGAATGCAATGGTAGGGAACGTAAGCACTTGTGATATATACACAATCATCCGCTGATTGACCATAACTTTGAAAAATACTTTGCTTTGATTACTGCTAACTCTTGTTTTATATAATCATATAGAGTGAGAAATAATATTAGTTTTGTGTGTTATATAATTTTTTTATGATGTATTGCACTGCAAGTTAAATACAATATATGACAAACAAAACGCAAAGTATAGTACTATATAAAAAACTAACGATTTGCCAAAAAATAGTATTATTTGATCTTTGGATCAGTCAAAACAGAAGCTATATTTTAACAATATATATATATATATATATATATATATATAAGACTAAAAATTAAAACACAAATTTTGTTTTAAGAAACCATTTGCAGAGAGAGAGAGAGAGAGAGAGAGAGAATATGAAATTATAGACAACACTAGTTTTTAAAATAGATATTTTTTAATCAATATAATCATAACAATTGCAGTTTTTATAATACAACACAAGAACCACAACAACAACAATAATAAATAATAAAACTAATAACAAAAGTGAAATGTTGTTTCAATTCATTGCGTGCCATAATATTTATAAATTGATGCCAAAAGTAGTTTTTGTTAATTTCAATGAACGAGAAAAAAAGTTGTTTAAAAATTTTTGATTTGAATGTTAACGAGGAATGAGAGGTAATAGAGAATTGATGGTCAGATATGCCCAGACCTTAGACCAGAGACGCACTACAGTCTCTCATCTCATCACTGCAAACATTAAAAGTTAATTTTGTTTTTGTATAACACCTTAATATATATACAGTGTATGTGTTTATACACAGAGTGTAAGTGTATATACTTTTTTTGATTTGTATAGAAATAAGATCGATAACCGAGCTCCGGGACCTTCTAACACTACCACTTGGGATCCAGTTTGAGATGAGATGAGAGTATATTAGCTAAAGTAGTGACAGAAAATTCAAAGGCCCAGTCATTAGATGTATAGTGAATATGTGGTGTATATATGGGGCGGCATTCATGGCAACAATCGCTGAAATGATGGATCGTTTTCTAATGAATGGCCGCCAATGGTCTGCCTTCAAGCAAAGCGACCACTTCTTTGCCATTTCTTTAGTTAGTCAGAAAGAGAGAGAGAGAGAGAGAGAGAGAGAGAGAGAGAGAGAGAGAGAGAGAGATAAACTATAGACATTGTTGGTCCCAAATATCTACAACATTAGATTATTTTTATAAACATTATTGCATTGACTGGTAATATAACGACATTTTTAGACATCAATTATTAACAAATGGATTGCTTTATAAAAAAATATTTTCCAATTGTTGGAGATTTCTTTACATTCATTGAAAGTTTCGTCTTTTAAAAATAAAAATAATAATTTTGTTTTATGATATCACAGGTTTTTGTTAAATAAACAATTGTAATGATATTTGGTTTGTATAGACAAGTCATAATACATATGATAACAAGCTTTTTAAATATAAACAAGTTTTTTTCAAAACTTTGATTTATTGCCATTTGATTTAACGTCAAATAATATAATAAATAAATAGTGTAATAGAATAAAGAGTTGAATAATTGTGTAAATATAGTATAATATAATTAAATAATATATATATATATTGTATATATTGAGACAAAAACAATATATAAATGTGATCTAAATAGGCGTTGAATACCGGCGCCTATGCAAGTCATTCACAATTGGTATCACAATATAAAATTTAATACTCAATACAATTAGTGTTTTTTGAATAATATAGTAAAAACTAATTTCAAAGCTCTCTCTCTCTCTCTCTCTCTCTCTCTCTCTCTCTCTCTCTCTCTCATAGATAAAGTAAATGCACACAAAATTCTATGATATTTATAGCTGTCAATCGGTTTTTAATGATATATGATATTTGACTGAAAAGAAAAATAAAATTGTGAGAAAACAATATCCCGGATGAGAAAAATGTTGTATTCAATGACAGTGTTTTATGTTTGCTGACCCAACAACACTAAACTATAATCTTATTTAATTTTTATTTAAATAACATTTATATATATATATATATATATATATATATATATATATATATATATGTGAAAGGTCTCACTTACTTTTAAACTGCGAATGTTTTTAAAAAATATGATACAATATATAAAAAATAAGATGTAATAAATATTATATATAATTATAGTTAATAACAACATTTTACTGTACTGTGTTTGATAAAACTTTTGGGAATTTACCGGACCTGTGAATCGGACATTAGCTAAATAGTTGTGTGGATAAAGTCGATGATTACATAATTGACTAATTATCTAATATATATATATATTTATAGCAGTAATAAGTCTAACAAAAGCCAGGGTCTGGCAAATGATGAGACAGACAGATGGTATATTCAATACGACATTTGTTACCCTTTTATTGATTTTCAAAATTTTCTTCTTCTAATATATATATATATATATATAATAATTGATTTATTTTAAAATAGTATTTGATTTATAACAATTTAACATTTGATAGAATTATTAGAAATCTCTTAATTCCTATACCTCCCAGAAAAAACAAACTGAACCCCCTGTATAATGCAGACCCAAAATAAAATTATATGATATGTAAGTCATTGGCTTTTAAAATGGCAATTATTATATCATTAATGTCGGTGCGATCGACGACCACCTACTAAATGCTCTCACAAATTCATACATGTCTAGTGTGTACCACTCCTTAATGACCACATTTGTAATTAAAGAGGAAGAGATTTTGTTAAGAGATAGTCGGGTCATCCAAATGGCTAAAAACACTGGTCACGTATTTTCACAACTTATATATCTTTTTCACATGTTTTAAACATATTTAAAAATACATACCAACACATACAGTACACTACAGTGTTTTTACAATATATTTAAGCAAAAAAAAAGTTTTAACAAATAGTTTTTATAATTTATTTGAAACTCCATAAATAAGCATTTAATTTTGAAGACACGTTTTTTGAGTACAAAAAATCTCAATCAAAAAATCTTTTATATTACACTTTTGCTTTTGTCTTTAGAAAAAGTATATAACAAAGTCATGCATTACTTCAATCAAATTAATTATGAATCTCTTTATTTGACACTTCAATTAATGCTGTGTTTTAGACAGTGAAACAAATTAAGTCTATATTTAAGTTAAAATTAATTAAAACATAGTGAATAAAATTGTTTAAAAAATAGTATATTGTATTTTATATAATAAAAAATATAAAATAATATAAATTTAAAAATGAAATATTAAATATGAAACAATAAATTTATATAAATTAAGAGGAAATTAGCAACAAAAAATAATAAAAGCAATAAACATTTTATTTGATTACATATCATATTATCAATTTGTTGAGATAAATGCTATGATAATATTCATTACTTTGTCAATAATTGAAATATTGATTGAAAACATATCATTTATCTAAAAAATAATATAATGTTATAACTTATAAGTATGATTACTTGATGTGATAATGTCTCTTTATTTTAAATATAATATTTATATATATTATAAATTCATTAAAAGCAATTTGAGGCCAAAATACATGAAAAACATTAAAGTTATTTGAAAATTGGAAGTTGTTTTGCGGACTAAAAACTAATATATTTATTACACACGTCTATAAAAATAAAATATATGTAAGCAATGCATCTGCTTTTTAAAAACACAAATGTATGGGAGGGAGACCTCATAAAACTTATAGTCCGACTAACAGTTGTCTCTAACAAATGGTATGATATATAAGTTATATATTAAAATTGAGGGATGAATTGAAAGAGAGAGAGAGAGAGAGAGAGAGAGAGAGAGAGAGAGAGAGAGAGAGAGAGAGAGAGAGAGAGAGACCTTATAATTCATGTTCACGTTTGGCTTTAAAGTATAACCTTTCAATAATTTCAAAACAAATTTTTAAGGTAATTAACTATTAATTGACTAAAAGATTATTACATTTTAAGTATTACTATATAAGAGTAAAAATAAATTGATTTAATAATTTAAAATACTTTTATTAATTTAAAAAATATTTTAATATTAATCTAGTTTTCTATTTATATTAAATTAATATTTGTGTTTAATATATGATGTTTTTGAAAAAATGTCCTCACTATTTATTATTTTAAATATCGTAAATCGACCAGATTTTTTTAGGTAATATTATAAATATATGAAATTGATAATTTTGAAGCTTACACACAAAACAATATATATTTAATAAAAAATATGTGTCTTATCGGTAAATTTAATCAACACATACACATACACATACACATACACATACACATACACATACACATACACATACACATACACATACACATACACATACACATACACATACACATACACATACACATACACATACACATACACATACACATACACATACACATACACATACACATACACATACACATACACATACACATACACATACACATACACATACACATACACATACACATACACATACACATACACATACACATACACATACACATACACATACACATACACATACACATACAGATGACAATTTCGTGCACATAACCATTACGGGTAAAGTTGAGTGCAACGTTGTGTTGGATATTATGAGGTGTTTTCCTAATGAGTGGGGTCGCAACACAAGGATCGTCCAAAAATTTACTTATACTGTCATAAAATTATATACAGTATATATATTTGGATTCAATTAATTAGTTATTTTTATATAGTGCCCAAAAAATTTATGAAATAAACTATGCCATACAGAAAATGCAAAAAAAATCTTATCAGACAAATTTTTGTTTTTTATGATTTTTCTCATACAAATTAATGCCACTTATGATTAATGTGAACGATGTGTATAATTAATATTATTGTCAACAACGATAACAACAACAACAACAAAATCATTGGCATTGGAAAATAACATATGAAGATATATTGAAAATATAATATACAAAAGTAATCCCAAAATTATAGTCGAATTGAAAAAAAATAATATTTTAATATGTTTTATGTCTTTATTCTCATACATGGCTTTTAAAAAATTAGTAGTATTAGTACTTATGTACTAATTTAAATAAATGGCCACAAAGTTTTGGCTATAGTTATAATTATAGTTTTTGGCAAATAGTTTGTTGATATGATATGACTATACAATATAGTGAATCCCTGGGATCAGTCAGTCAGTTAGTCTTAGCAATAATACAACTAATATAATAAATTATATGGTTTTTGTGAGCCCATAATATGATCAGTCAAATAGGTATAGATATGCTAATAATTGTATTTAGTCACTAAACAGTAGTACTGTTAAAAACTAGTCAATGATTGCTTTGAAAACATAATCCTTAATTTTAAAAAATATTTTTAAAATAAAACAAAATACAGTGACAGAGGTTTGAAGTGAAAACAAAATCTCATGATTCATAACTATTTCCAAAAAGCAATTATGATATATAAAAAAATTAAAAAAAAATTGCAGTATTACCAGTTGAAACTCAATGATCCCTACAATACTGTAAAATATATAAAATACAATATAATAGTTAGTTTGGACAAATGCAAAAAATGAGAGAGAGAGAAAGAAAGAGAGAGAGAGAGAGAGAGAGAGAGTAGGTTATGCAAATAAATTTTATGCTAAATCTTTATAAAATATTTTTATTATAATAATTTATATGTAAATTTTAATAAATTTATCACTAAGAAATAAGATTAGTTTGCGTTGTTTTAACTTATTATATTTTATTTTGATAAAAAAAATAATTTATCAAATTAATAAATACATAATTGTATCCAAGATATCAATGACCGTTTATTTATATATATAAATAGTATAAATAATTATTATAATGATATTGAAATAATAAGATTAATTAAAATAATAAAATGGTATATTGATGACAATTGATGATTTATATTATATATATATGACCTCATAAAATATAACTTTATTGAACAAAATTATATACTTATAACTTTAGACTATTAATATTATTTTTTATTGTAAACATTTAATTGTTTTGCTATAGAAATTATATAAAGTCGATACTTTTACTCTTAGATCATATTATATTTGCTTTTTTGAAAATAATATTATTTATTGTTATATAAGAGTATGGTATAGATTTTATCGATTATGTTTTAGCATTAATTGTAGTCATAAATTAATTTTATTATAAAAGTAAGGTTACATTACCTCATATACGCTATTATTAGTAGTGCTATAATGAAAAAAAGATTGCAATCGTTGAAAGTAAAAGAAAGAAAAATAATATTTTTATTTATATTTAATATTTGATTATTAGATATCATATAGACTTAATTTAGATCTATATCGCTCTCTCTCTCTCTCTCTCTCTCTCTCTCTCTCTCTCTCTCTCTCTCTATTTCTATGTCTATGTTTATATTTTGTGGATCCATTTGACATTATACTGAACAATGATATACTACAATATATACAAGTATATGATGCATAATTGAGGAAAGTTGTCTTAAATGGTTTTCATATGATAATAAACTTGTGTGCATATATTCAGTATATCCATTGAAATGTCATATTTGGCGACACCAGCTTATATCGCGATATGTCTGTCCAATGAACGACTAGTTCAATCATTTTATAGCCCGCGAGTATTGTTTCACATTATTACAAATAACTAACCACACTATCAGCACAGGTATGACTGATAGGTTGTCTTTTAGAATTAGAATTTATATTTAAATAAAACAATTTTTCTGATTTTGTATATCTATTCTAATAGTTATATTATACTGTAAATTTTATATATGCAGCTCTAATATACTGTATATGAAAATTATATAGATATATATATATATTTATAACAAGTTCCCATAGCTGTCATAAATTGTTGACAATTATTTATGCAACCATTTTATTAAACTTGTCAGTCAGTGTTTATGGTGATGATGCTGATGAGCTACCAGTCCTTATAACTACCGGTTATAATAAAAGTGTATATAAATACAAACACACAAGAAACTATATGAAAGGAAACGAGTGATTATTATTTAAACATAAGGCCCAATGAGTATCTAACTGATCCCATCTAACATATAAAACAAGTAGTGTTTTTTTTATTGTTGGCGCTGTTATTGTTATACAATATTATGACTATTGTACACAAAATTTTACTTTAAAAATTTAACTAAATATCATAATATACTATATATTAGTAGAATATGTTTTTTATGCAAAACATAGTAAAGAAAAGTTGCAAATTATAGAGATTTTCTCTCAATGAAAATCATCGCTGTTTATGTCATATCTGAATGAAAACGCCTTTACCTGACACACACACACACACACACACAAACAGGAGTCATGGGAAAGGCCTATCGGCTTATGTTGTGACACAATTGATATATCGCTTTCAAGTATAATTCAATTAAAATTAACGCTCAAAATATATAGATAACAATTTTAGAGTCAATTTGGATCATCCAAAAGATCTTATCAGTAAAAGGGCGCTATAAGCGCACCGTTAGATTCAGTCACAGGATATTAGCCACTCGGGGGGTATTTGTTAACCGATATCATTGTTATTTACAACAACACACCACTACATACATTGTATACACTATAAACACACAACCGATTCATTGAATACTCTATTCAAAAATCATTTATCACCTAATATTGTATTGAAATAAGTTTGTAATGAATCGATTGAGTTTTTTTCAGTCAATGTTTTAAAGTGAATACAAAGAGTTTTATTTAACAAATGAAAAATAGATTTTAAAAATAGCTTTCAGAGTATTATTTTTGTCCACTGATTTTGCGATTAAAATCAAATGCTATACTATGTATGTATGTATGTGTTTGTATGTGTAGTGTCTGGCAAATGGCAGTGTTTTTTTTTGGTGAAATTCATTATAATTTAAATTGTCTGAAATGGCTATAACCATAAAAATATATTGTATTCATATAAACAGTATATATGATATATACTATAACTTTACAGCCGGTTATCGGTTTCTGATATTTATTTTGCTTCCTGTGCCGGAAATAGACATTACCTGAAGCCCTATATAACAAAAATATAAAAATAAGGTAAAAGTGTGGACATAAAACAAGTTTTAAAAATAGTATATATATAACAGTTTTATTTTCATATAACTTATTAATCCCGGAATTACATTTTTGTTTTGTTTTTATAATTGTGTTAATTCAATATAAATTATTATTGTTATTATTGTAAAAGTTATTATATATTTTGAAAATACAAATAGAAATACTAATTTTTGAGTAAATATAGTTATAACTGAAAATTTTAATTCGTAAAATATTAAATGTGATGCAAATTGTTGTCACATTTGATAATAATTTTTACCTTATTTTCAACACACGATAGACATTGATATTTAATGACTTTTAATGACTATTAAATACTTGTTTTATTTATAATATAAATATATATTGAAAATATTGTACTTAAAAGAATTCTCGTGAGAATTACTAAAAGTTATTGAAAAATTTTATTATTAGACATGAAATTACAATCTTTATTATATAGTATATTATTATTATTATTACAATATTAACTTAATTATAAATACCAAATAATTAGTAATAATCACAACAGAGAGAGAGAGAGTGAGAGAGAGATCATTTTAATCAACAAACATTAAATGAATTCAACGATTCAATAATGACAGGAAACATGATTTGGGATAAGAGTTGTGGCTCTCAATGATTTTGGTGGATAATGTGTTGCTTAGTCAGGCTTTAATGGACTCTTAGGTAGAGTTAATTCATCTGAAAAATGACTCTCTCTCTCTCTCTCTCTTTCTTTCTCTCTCTCTCTCTCTCTCTCTCTTTCTTTCTYTCTCTCTCTCTCTCTCTCTCTCTCTCTCTCTCTCTCTCAGTCTCTTTCTTTCTCTCAAAATTTCTATCTCATAGCGAATCTTCAAATTATTATTATTTTTCAAAAATAGAAATCTATTTTGCTTTTGAAATAATCAAAACTAAAGTAAAGTTCGTGTAATTTATATCTTGTTTTTTAGAGAGAAAGTTTGGGATCTTTTACTGAATACATGCCTCAGGCGTTGATAATTGTTTTGAAACTTTTTTCTCGCATTACTTTTTTAAGCTCTAATTCTATACATATCTTATACTGTTATATATATATATAATATAATATCTGAAATAAGATTTATTTAGACTTATATCAGATTATATTTCATATAACATTGTTTGCAAGTTATTAACTAGTGAATGATAATTCATGTCATTTTTAAAAAATATGAAATAGGTTTGTATGACTTAAATATTTATTGTAACTATCTTTATTGAAAAATAAAGAGAGAGAGAGAGAGAGAGAGAGAGAGAGAGAGAGAGAGAGAGAGAGAGCAATGAATAACTCAAGTTATTAGGTGGGGTTTACATCTCTTAACTATTAATTTTAAAGTCAAACGCGCACTCAGTCTAGACTTATATGTGGCTATTATTTACCAACACATGTATAGTACCGGTATATATATAGATTAATATATATATATTTTAGGACACAATCAGCCAACCCTATCACAGCATATTTGTAGTCAATGATTATCTAAATAGAAAAATAAATAATTTTACAATATTTTTTTAAATAAAATCTTAACTGTAATAATAATAAAAAGCTTGTGTGTGTGTGTGTAAATCATTAAATGTTTAATAGTAGTGTAAATGAAAATGTAATTAGTTTTAAATTTGAATGAAACTTATTTTTAAAAATGTTGATATAATATAAATTATTATAAAACTTTTTGAAACATTGTTTATAAATTTATATGAATGTGTTAATAAATGGGTGGAGGTTTGTGTGCGCCGGCAATCAAACCGACAAAAAAATAATAAAAAAATAAAGGAATAAATTAAATAAAATGCTATTTTTAAAAACGATTCTTGAATTGTGTGAATGAATGAATTGTGCTATTATTTTAGTCAAATAGGTGACCACCCTCATCATATCGTTCCTCTATATAAATTATATACAGTATATATATATATTATAGTATATACCATCATATATAGTATACAACACCATACATAAACCATCAAACATGCAAACATTCAGTTAAATTATATATAAACATAATCAACAACAACAAAAAATTATAGTATTGCTCATTAGTTTTGATCAAACAATTTTTTTCTCTCTAACCATTAGTACATCAAATTAATATTTAAACTTATCAGTAATTACAATACAGTTGAATAGTAATAGTAATAATAATAAATATATTTTTAAAAAATTTTAGTATTTTTAAAAGAATACTACAAATGATAGTGAAAATTGTTGTCCTAATACAGTATAACATTATATATAAAGACCTACCTATTCGTGTTAATGCTCATCATCTTTAATATTATATTATTTTTTAAATATTGATGTCCTCCCCGATCGGCTTCACTGACTCTCAATAATACATTTTTCTCAGCTTTTCATAACTATAAGGCACTTCTCAAACTCATTATTATTATTATTATTTTACAATACTTTTTTTTAGACAATTACTTTAACATTAAAATACTATTGAATAATATATAGTATTCATTATCAAATATAAATATTGAAAAGTTATCTACAATAAGGTTTAATAGCAATTATTTTTAATGTTTATTATAAATTATTAAATTATAGTTTATTTCATATTATAATATTTAACTTTGATTTAATTATTTTTGTTGTTGTATAGATTTTATAATTTGTTAAATTAAACTATGAATATGTTAAATTATTTTATTAATTTTAATTTTAAAAATGTAATAATAATTATTAATATTTTAGAAAAGATATTACAATAGATTACACTAATAATTATATCTTTAATTATTTAAAATGTTAATATAACTTATAAATTGATATTATTAAAAAAACAATTTTATTATTTTTTTTAAATAACTTTAACTTAAGATAATTATCTAAATGAAGATTTAAATTAATTAGAAAAAATATCATAAAGTGATAGTTTATATTTATAATTTTAAAATAATATTGATATATTATGGGAACAAAATGATCGGAATTTTGTTGATTTTTTATTTTTACATAATTATCTAAATAAATATATTTAAAAAAAATATTACGTGTATACAGTATGTTTCTATCTATATAATAAATATACAGTATTTACAATACATCTATCATTATATATAAATGTATGTGTGTTGTTATCTTATGAACACAACAACTAAAAATTTTATTTTTACTTTTGAGATATGATTTTTCAATTAAAATATAAATGCTATAAATTAATTAATTGAAAGTCAAGTTTTCTCATAGCAATCGTTTAAAAGATGAAATATATATTTTTCATTTGCTGTTAAAACCACAGGTATTCACAGTTTCTATGAATGATACTTCACTTCTTGTCTTTTTTCAAATGATTAGTCGTTTTTCTATTAACTTACTTCTTAGAGATCTATATCTTGTATATTATGTGTGTATATATTTAGAGAGAGAGAGAGAGAGAGAGAGAGAGAGAGAGAGAGAGAGAGAGAGAGAGAGACTCATGAATTTAATATTTTGTTTTCATGTTTTGAGATGAGATGGAGATGTAGTGTCACTTTAATAGGTAATGGATATACTGTATGGATGTTGACCTGAACTATGCGCACACATGTTGTAAGCTATTATATCATATATATTATATAACTTTTTTGAACTAAATTATATATATATATATATATATATATATAGCTAATAATAAACACATACACACACACACAACAAACTTATCTAAAAATCAGATAAAATTTATATTAATTGAAAATCTAACGCATCATTGAAATAAAAAATTAAAATGTTGTTTCGAATTATATAAAATGATTTTGATTGACATTTTTAAAAATTTAAAAACAGAAAAAATAAATAAAAATAATATTTTGTTAAATTTTTACTTAATATAATTTATTTGAAAAAGATAAAACGCTTGTTAAAAGTATAAGATTAATATAAGTTTTATATTTTTTGTTATTTTTTAATTTATATAAAGAGTAATTAATTTAATAGTATTTATAAATAATTAAATATAGAAATCTTTTTTTTATATTAAAATTAATATTTTTTATATGCTTTAATAATATTTTAGTGATATTTTTAACAAAAGGTAAATTAACAGTAAAAGCAATTAATAATTTTATTATATATTTACTAAAAATTCTTAAGATTCTATTATTTTTATGAAATACCATTTAATGATATTATCCACGTATTTACTGGTCTTATGTCAAACACTGATCAGCGCGTGAGTTGATATACGGCAATATATGCGCCACAATAGGGGTGGGATCTCGACAGTAGAGTCGGTTTTATGTGAGAACTGGTATCAAATGAATTGGGCGACCAATGAGTACAATGAATCTACTGTGTACTACACTCCCCTAAACGACCGATTCATAGTATAGATAGTGGTTGTGTCGGCACAGGTATAGAGAGCGCACCAGTATTTGTTTGACAGGTAATTCCCTATTTCTCTAATACAACTATGTATAACAATTGAGAGTCAGAGTACTCTTGTATGCCGGGCCTTAGCATACAGTATGCTGTATACTCTCAGTGAATATATATCGTCAAAAAAATCAGCAAATATATAATATTCAAATTGTTTAATATATTGATATATTGCAAATTTAATTAATTATTGTTGTGTCAATATATTATTTTATTTATTTTTTTTAAAAAATGATCAAGCATAAATATATATATGTGTGTGAGCATGGCTATTTTATTAAACGGTGCAAATTCTTTACCATTATTTAAATCATACGATTCCTACAAGTATTGTCTCATTCATGTGTTTTATGTGTGTTTTATATATACGTATAGATCCAAAAATTACTGGTTAATGACACCATTAATATGAATATTATTGCATGTTTTGTGAAATTCAACTAGTTATATTATTATTATTATTATTATTATTACTATCATTACTATCATTATTGAATATAGATTATTATCATTGAATTTTGTTTTATTGTTAGTCATGTCGTATGAAAAATGACCATGATATATTTATGATTTTATAGTCATAATAAAATCAAAACACGTGTTTATTTTGACAATTATTATTATTATTATGATTATTACTATAAACACTGTATTAATATACACTTTAATATTAAATATTGATTTTTATTAATTAATAACTATGTTAATACCGTTCAACGAAATCGATTAATATACATTAAATAACAATTAAATAATAATTATTGCTTTTTTATATAATATTATACATATATATAAATATATATACAATGAAAAGTAAATAATAATTATCATTAATAAAGACATTTACATAAATTGTGTTTTTTTAATATAATTAATATATTTGCATATATGTTATATTAATGCAATTGCACTGATCATCCGGTCATCTCATGGTAATAGTTGGTGTTAAAGGGACAGCCAGTGCTCCGTACATAACGACCCCAAACATGAATCACCTTGGCACTATGTACGCCACCAAAAGGAGACGCAGGAACAGCAAAAGGTATGTCATATCTATTTGTTGCCCGATTTCTAACCCATAGTTTAACAAATAAGTTTACAAATAAGTATATATATATATGTACTGTATATAAGTATGTTTGTGAGTATAAGATACTGAGAGCCCTGTGCGATGCTTTTCAATACTGTAGAGAATCTCCCGGTGCTCTCAATGAGAGTCATTAGCGGAGGCCACCTCTCAGTGCACTCTAGAAAAAAAGTCCATTAATTATATCAGTTTGAACTTCAGTTTCGACAGCTATGAGTATTTTCACTTTTATATACTATATATATATATATATTGATGCTTAATATTGTTGTTGACTATGACTTTTACTAAATGCTATAAATTAATGTGTTTATGACTTATATTATTTAATGCTCTAAAAAATACTTTTTATTTTTTGGACAAAAACTAGCTCTATATATGTCTATGTCATTTAAAGTGCAATTCTCTCTCTCTCTCTCTCTCTCTCTCTCTCTCTCTCTCTCTCTCTCTCTCTCTCTTATATTATGACTCTCATCCCATAATGTATACCTTTCAGCTGATTAGGCATTTTTAGTTCATTCGTATGACATAATGCTTTAGCAGAGAGAGAGAGAGAGAGAGAGAGAGAGAGAGAGAGAGAGAGAGAGAGAGAGAGAGAGAGAGAGAGAGAGAGAGAGAGAGAGAGAATTAAACGTTAATTACATTAGCAGTTAGTGTTGTGATCTACTATTGCTGTCCTCTGTGTTTATATTTTCACTGCAGTTCAGGGAATGACAGGTAATATGACAGTTGACGACAAAATTATTGCTTTCATTTGGCCACTAAAAACCCTTTCCTTAATTAGCGAGAAAAAAAAAGAGAGACTAAATATAATTGCATTTTGAATGCACACAGAGTTTGACATCAATACTATACAACACAACAGCATTATTAGCGAATACCCCATGAATTCAATGAGAATATTGTAATAAACATAAATAAAAGCTTGAGTTTAATGAATTTTAGGCTCTCCTACAAACATAAAGTACTATATATTGTGTATACAGTATATACCGGTATATATTATATACTTTTTCTGATTGAAATAAATATAACCATCAAATGACAGCACAAAAACACACACACATTCATAAACTCAATTATAGAAAAAAAGTAATTATTGCTATATTTTTTTATAACAACAGTATACGTGTTCAGCCAAAGGATGGTCAAACCAAATCCAATCCTTCAAAGAGACACAGAGAACGGCTCAACTCAGAGCTCGATATGTTGGCCAGTCTTCTACCATATGAACAGTCGGTTCTCTCCAAACTCGATAAACTATCAATACTTCGACTCAGTGTTTCTTATTTACGGACAAAGAGCTACTTTCACGGTAGGCATACATTTTTATTTTTATTTATTACCATCAATTGATTCAATACATAAAGTATAAGTCATATGTTTGACATGTCATCTTGCAGTTGGAGGTATTTGAGGCCCATTTTAAAAGGGGTCTCAATTTTGAACTCTAAAATATCCTAACATGATAAAATTAAAATTTGCACCTGGCAATAGCTGGTTTAGATAAATGGTTTTTTAATCTTGTCATTAATTAATAATTAAAAATTATAATTAACAAAATTAATCAAAATTTTATACAAACAATATTATATTCATCATATGGTATACATTATATATATATATATATATTTATGCAAATAAAATTTCTGATCTATAATTATAAATATATGTTTCATTTTGAAGTTTAAAAAAATTCTAAGCAAACTAAATGCTAATATGTTCAGTCATGTATGTTTAATAAATAACAATTTCAATCTACTGTAATTGTGAGGTACAACTTCTACCTTATATATTATTTTTATATTGATAAATTTGACATTAAGTATATTAAAATAACTAAATATATAATAATTGAGGTGATTAACTGAATACAGTAACAATACATACTTTAAATATAATATTTAAATAATGTGCTAAATTAATTAAATTTTCAAATAATTGAATAGAAAAATTGATACAATTTTATTATTTAGATAAATAAGGTAATACTTATACAAATTGATTTTACTATAATTACTTTTACAGTATTGTACAATATATTTGTTTAATAAAAATACTGAAAGCAACTCATTTGATACTTAAAGTATAACTTTTTTGCTAAACATTATATGATATAGTATTATATAAAAATAAATATAGACTGAGAAGCAGTGAAAGATATATATATATATATATATATATATATATATATATATATACAGTATATTATAACATATACACGAAATTACAGTAAGATATTTGTAAAAGCAGGTGCAATCTAAATGGCCAGTATGTATGTATGTTAGGCTCGTTGGGTCATATTATGGGAGAGTTGTCAGCTTTTGTTATTAAAGTACAGTATATATGATATAATACAACATTTATTTCTCAAGCTTTTGACTTTGACTGACTCTCTCTCTCTCTCTCTCTCTCTCTCTCTCTCTCTCTCTCTCTCTCTCTATTTATTTCTTTTACTCACTCACTCCAACTAATATATAAAATATATTTTATATAATCATTTGACTACCTTTGGTATATTTAATATGTTAGGTTAATACTGTACATATGGCATATAGTGTATGTGTGCATAAAATTTTGTATTATTTTAAATTTAAATACTGAATACAAAATAACTATAATTTATTAACTGACACTTGAGTTATTTATATAAATGTAATTTTATATATAGAAAAATTGCTTCAGTTAGCATATATTTGGTTTATCAAAAAAATATGTATACTATAACATAAATTATATATAATTGTTTATAAAACTTATTATGGCATCCTATATGTTATACAATATAACAAATGTTGAAACTAAGATTGCAAATAATAAAAATTTGTATAACCACGGGTAGGAATAAGTGGGGGTAATATATGTATTATATTTAACTACTGTGGCCACCCCCTTGATGATATATCCAATCTATTTACTAGCGTATTTAAAATTTGTGACTAGTAAAAAAATACAAATTAAATAAATTTTAAAATGCATTTTAATTGTTTCAATAGGGTTTGTTGTCTATCATCGCATTTATTTGATAAACGTATAATGATATCCCCACCTGTTAACCCCCCAATTTCATGTTTGTCCCATATTTATGACTAATTCAATAAATGAATATTCAAGAATATCATGAAATTATGTACAACAAAATGCAATGTTGTTTGAAAATAATTATATTTTATACACAAACATAAAATAAATACAATTGTTTGTCAGTCAATGTTGACTGAAATGAGAAAAAATTCCCATAAATAGATAGTGAAAATATAACAAAAATAAATTATTGAATAAAATTATTTGTTATTTTATTATTAAACTCAATATTGCAAAACATGGTGTCATAAATCATAACATTTTTAAAATACAGAACCTTTCATCTAATAACATACCAGTGTTTTTAAAGTTTATATAAAATATATTAAATAACATTTTTTGTGAACCAAAAAATTAATTGCCAATCATATCATTTAACTAATCACGAAAAACACATTATTTAGAGCTATTGTTGTAAATTCATTGCTCAATGATATATGTTTTTGAGTGGTATCTCATACACACACACAACTGGCGCGCAGTTATTACATAAACCACCCGTACGTTTGATACGTTGAGTTGTTTAACCCAGACCTAGGAATAGATAAGAGATACAAATTGGTCTCTCATTTACAATCAAATAAAAAACACTATGTCTTATATATATATAATATTAGAGACCAAACATATCATTGGGTTTTTTGTTATATAATTGTTTGTTTGAATCACAAGAAGAGGTCAAAAATGGCAAAAATTAAAGTATAAATATTATTATATATGAAAAAGAAAAAACTGTTTTCATTTCATTACATTTAATGAGTGGTTTCCTAACTCTCTAAAAGTTGTCTTAAATACTACTTTTGTGTGCAATTACTTGTCTTAATGATTGTTTATGTATTTTATTTATTTTTATGATGATTTAGCCAAACCCTGTTATATAAACTGTATGTATGTAAGCACTTTATACGTACATATTTATAACATATATATTTTGCACATGTAGTTTTTTTGTCTGTATGTGTGATTGTGATTAGTTTTTCTGTAGTAATACTGTATACAGTATATAATTCACCCGGAATAATGTTTTTAACATAGAGACCAAAAAATGTTCAATTATTTTAAAAATGTTTTAATCAAATGTCAATAAATAAACTGATAATAATGGAGATTTAAAAAAAGAAAGATTTAATCATTTAGTTTAGTGTCAAAGTTATGTTATATTAATACTGTAGTAGAAGTTATAAATGTTGATAAAAATATTTGTCATTTAAATTATGTTTTAAAAGTGCTATTTTAAGTTAGCATAGTTTTTATATGATTATTATACTTAATAAATAAATACTTAAATGAATTCAAATTGTAATATAAGCTGTATTTTTATTACCACTTGTTAAATTTATAATATTATGTTTAGCAAATTTATTTATTTTTATATTATGCATTTTATAATTGTCTAATATATAAGTCCTAAAATGTTATTATGCTTTATATTTTAAAGATGCCATAAATCAATAGTAGAATACATTCAGTATTTACATAGTATAACAATATTGTTAAATTTACTATTGTTAATAATACAATATGAAACTAATATCTATCTCATATAATTGATATTTTCAAACTAATAATACGTACGTACGTGTGAGTGAGTGTGTGTGTGTGTGTGTGTGTGTGTTTGTATGACTCAACCTTTCATTATATTTATATATATTTTCTACACTACTAGTGCTGATCAGAAAACTGAGTGCACTTTATTTTTGTGGCTTAAAATACAGTAGATTTTTTGTCATACCTGTGTAATAGGGTAAATACCTACCTGGCTGTAAGTGAGTGTGTGTATGTGTGTCTAATATACTCTACTAGCTTGATATCAGTGCAAATAGACTCGGATGCCAGTGCTATAGTGCCAGTGGCGTGACTCGAGCCGTCATTTTAGTCATCAATCATTTTATTTGACACAACTCTAAGGATAACCCAGAATGCAGTCGTTCGCCAACAACACCACTGATTTCATTGCAAAAAGCTTTTCCAGTCTCTCTTCTTCTCTCTTACTGATCTTCTCTCTCTCTCTCTCTCTCTCTCTCTCTCTCTCTCTCTCTCTCTCTCTCTCTCTCTCTCTCTCTCTCTCTCGATGTCATTTCAGGTATGACTGGCAGAGCGCTGCCACACTTGCAGAGAGAGAGAGAGAGAGAGAGAGAGAGAGAGAGAGCTAAAATTGTTGTGATAAAAATTATTTTAATATCCGATTAAAAATTTGGTGTATGAACTGTTATATAGTAAAGACACACAAATTCACGGCAATAATAGCCATCAAAAGTAAAAAACTTTCAGAAAATACAACTCATTTGAGTCAATGTCTGTGAAATGAGATTTAAATTCCTACCTTTTGTTTGGTGTTTTTTGCGAGAGCGCACCGGTATTAAAGCCGGTATTATATGTGAACTAAATGAGAGCGTTTTTGGCCTTTCGGGGGAACTGTGTGTGTGAGCCCTAATCATTACATTCATACCAGTGATCATATATACATTAAGAGAAACTCATTTTTCGGCCACTTCTCTCATTGAATCTTATATACAGTATATATATATATCTTTCGACAATTATATTCATAGCAAATATTATATCTGTAAATATTAAACATAATTGTCTGTAATAAAATTGTAGCATTCATTTCAATAATACTATACATTGATGTACAGAAACACAAAAGTATTATTATAAATATGTATTGCTTATGATTATCATTTAAGTATAACTCTCATCCCAACCATGAATATGACAATAACTTATCCAAAAAAAATTGTATAACAAAATCTAAAAGTGATTGCTTTGTATATTAGACTAAATATGTATATAACTAAAATATTGTATACGTTTTTATATATTAGCAATTCAACATTAAAAATTTTGTACTGTATATAATAAAAAAAACACAATACAGGAAATTATTTATAATAAGACATTTGTGTCTTATTTAGTCAATTATTATCTATAGTTAATGTCGCTGTTGTGTACGTATACATAAAAATAAGTCACATTAATTACATTTAATATTTTTAATCACAATACACTCGTATATTTTATATCTTAAATCTCATGTATTTATCTATATATATATATAAACTTGAATTGTTGTTACAGTTGATGACTATAAAAGTTTTGGTTCATTGCATCTCAAAGTTTTTTTTCATATAATGTATATAATAGGAGATAAAATTATTGACTGATAGCTTATGAATGTTTCATGAATGCTATGAACCACTGATTCAACCATCACTTACTCTTCTAATATAAAACTATATAAAAACATTATTTTTTTGCTTCAATATTTGAGTTTTGTCTTTTTATTTATGGTATATAATATTGTATTATATGCACAGTATATATAATACATTTATACATTTAGCATATAATAAGACCAACCATGTTTACATATGCTATTATATTAATATGTATATTGATATGTATATTGATATTTACCATTTTTGGTAAATATATTTTTTATTAAATTGTACTGCAAATATACTATATATATTGTATGAATTTATTTAATATATTCAAATAATTGCAATCTATCAATGTTAAATTACAAAATTTTTAGATATTGACAATATCTGTACCAAATTAAATATATTTAATTTACTTAATTATCTAATGCATTGTATTATGAATAGTTGTGAATTAAGTTAAAATATTTAGACATTTAAAGAGCAAACTTAAAATAATATTAAGTAGTTTAATGAAAACAATTTTTTATTCATACCGGTATATATATATATAAATGACTTAAATTAACAAAATTATGACTACAATAATATGAACAATAAATAGAGTGATACCGCTGTTTGTTGAGCAAAAAAATGTTAGCTAAAACACAAAAAAAACATTTATCATTATTGTTAGCAATAAATCAATAAATGAAAATATAGATACGGTTTTATTCTCATTTATTAAGTTATTTGTCATAAATTTCATTTGAATTAGTATATCATAGATGTTGAACACAATAATAAATATTATTGTATTGCATTGCATTGACATAACAAAACTTTTGTATCAATCAATTTTAATCATCAAAATTATTAATCGGAATCCAAACATAATTGTGATCTTCATGTCAAATCTGATTAAATGTATTTCATATAAATATATATATATATATAAAGAATATTATAGTTTATATTGTTATATTGGTTTTTAGACAATTGTTAGTAATAACCTAATATATACTATATTTATTTTTTGGGTAAACAAAGATCTCTCTCTTATTTATAATATATTTTTGAATGTTAGCCAATGTTATTGATATTTCATTATGTGATATAAATTTATATTGACTAACAATAATGCTGTTTTAATAATAGTTATGTAATATAATGTATTAAATTATACTTATTTTTCATAATAAATCTCAAAGTTATTTTTATTTATTGATCAATAGCTAAACTTAAACATAAAAATTGAATACTGACTTTATTTCTTATATATATATTGATTAAAAGCAAAAAACATATAGTCATTATAAACAGTGTTATATTTAAATTGTTTGTTTGATATGCTAAACCCACCCCGTATTCAATGTATAATATACAGTATTATAAAATTTAGTGGCAATTCATTAGCACTTATAACATGTTTACATTGAAACATATCGTGTTTGGAAAGGTGTTTGTATGGTGTTATGGATGTCCATCAAAAGCCAACAGCTGGAGGTTCACCTCTTAAAGCATCTATTTTTTATTTTATAAAAAAATTTAGATTTTTTAAGCCAATAGGTCTTATAAAACGTTTCCTTAAAAGAGTTCATAGATTTGGTAAATATTTTTCAAAAGATTTTTAATTGTTTTTTATTAATCAATAGCATTAGATTAATAAATAAAAAATCAAATTATATTTTGTAATTAATTATAATTTTTTAATTATATTATATTAGTATAATTTTTTTTATTTTTATATTTAATTATTATTTTTTTTTAATTCTATTTACTATATAATTAATTTTTATATGTGAGCTAACTCTTAATTGTAATTTTTGGCAATAATTTTTTTTAGAAAAGTGTATTCATTATCACTGATGTCATAGCTATGAATATAATTAAACAAAAAAAAAACAGTCAATAAAATATAATTTGGTAATAGTTATGATAATACTTTATAAGCAATAGTAATAATATTAATATAATTTACACAATTGTATGGTTGTGGCAGTTTTGACATTAATTTTTTTTCATAATTTATAGACCACACTGTTGTATAGTATATTATAGCACATCCTAACTATAAACCATACAAATTCATGTAATATATTGTTGTCAAAAATAATAATTTTCTAGTTGTTTGTAGTAGTAGTAGTAGTAATAGTTTGTTTTGTTGTAAAAAATTTTGAAAAATATAAAATAATAATAATGATTGTTAAGGTATTAAACATATGCCTTTAACATGAAAAGGTTATGCAAAAAAGGTATTTTCATGAAAAAAATAAGTGAAAGTTTTGTGTTTGACTCTCTTGAATGGATGGCTACGCACGGGTGAGCCGTAAATGGACAGAGACGTCGTTCACGTCCTCAAAAATTCATTTTACCACCAGTTTATTGTATCATACATTTTATTATTCATTCAAATCTACATATAGTAATATACAGTATTATAAATATATAATATTGTATAATTTCGCACTCATCTAATTTTCAGCTCTCTTTCTCTCTCTCTCTTTCTGTTTCCTCAAAATTATATGATAGTGATGTCCAAAAAAGCAGTACATCTGCTCTATAAAAGGCGTGGTCGATGAGGAGGTATGAGTTGTGAGAGCAGTGGATTTGGCACACATCGGGTGCTCAGTCTGTGCTCTGATAGCATCACTGCATAGTCGGCGCACAAGTAATTCACTGCGATTTGAGTTCACTTTCTCGTCATTTCATTGATTGCTTTTATCTCTCTCTCTCTCTCTCTCTCTCTCTCTCTCTTTCTCTCTCTCTCTCTCTCTATCTCTCGTTGTCTCTCAATATGAGCCGTACATAATCATTACCAATGCACTCATACCTACCATTTTATATATAAAGCGCTGTCATCAATGTGTAGGTGCGCTCCTCTATTAATGCCAAACAAATTGACGGCTCAGACAATATAATGTTTAACTGAGTGAATGGATGGCTTCAATGAAAAGTGTAGCAAAATTGCAATATAAATGTATGCATTATATATGTATATATTCACTCAAATTAGATTATCTCTGATTTCTAACTCTGCAAAAACATATTATTGTTTTATTATATTAACATTAATGTTGTGCACAAACATATGGCCAACAATTTATTCACAATATATTTTCACTATCATTATGTCAATCATTGAAATTCATATACATTTATATATATTATATTTAATAGATCTTTTTGTATAATATAAATAATGGATGTATTTATAACCATTTTAGAGTTATATAAATTATTTCATTATATTTTTTTATTTGTTTTTATAGTTAATTTGCGAGAAAGTGTATATCTATTTAAAATGTTAATTATTTATTTCAAAAAGACAATTATATATAAGTTTAAAATAATTTGCATTTAATTTTTTCCAACAAAAATAACAAATGACAAAAACATTTCTCTTTTAAAATGTGTTTATTATTTTAGTAACTCTTTTAACAAAACATGAAATGAAATATACAGAGTATATAAATATAACAATTTAGTTATAAGTCTTATTTAATGAATTATTCAATACATGATATTTAGTATATGTATTAAACAATTTCTCACGCTTTTTATATGAAAAATATGATTTATGTATTTACTTAAGCAAATAAATAAAATTTATAAATAATTTTTTATGAAAATAATTTAATGCAAACACAAAAATTGTTATGATTTACTTTACTTAACAATATTATTATCATTTTATTATTACATTTGTTTAGCAAAAAAATAGTTAAAATTTCTCAGCAATAAATATAAACAAAATTATAAATATCTAACAAAACTTTATAATTTTGTTTAATAAAAGTTTAACTATGAGAAAATAATTTTCATAAATTTTTGCTGAAAATTATTTGTTAACTTTTTATATATAAAAAATAAGAATTATATATATATACTGTTTTAAATTAAATAATCACAAAAATTAAGTAAGTTATTAACCATTAATAATTTGATAATTGTTGCACTATTTATATCGTTTAAGAAAATGCTATGTTGTCAGTGTTAGAGTGTACCGGTATTTTCAATGTAAATGATTGTATTATTTATATAAAAATGTACTGAAATTTGTGATCATATCGTGATGATTGCAATGATTTTTTAGTCAAAAAGGTAGCACCAATTGGACCGATATTTGATGTAATAATTTTACAAAATGTTTTTGTCACGTAAAGTGCTGCTATAGTCACGGAATATAATAGTATACATACTGTATATCAGTTTACTGTTATATCGGTTTATATTTTGTATGTATTTTGTATATGTATGTTACTGAAGCAAAAATATAATGATTTCTATCCGTTACCAAACATTACAAACACATTCACTCTGATCTCATATATACCAAAAGGCCTGATATATTAGAGTATATATATGCCAACCCTATGACATAAACTAAACATAGCATTTGGATTTATAGACAAACTGTTGTTACATATTTTCAATTTCTTGTAATTGCAATACTAGTATTAGAATTTATATATAAATTTTATATAATAATATTATATGTTTTTTATATAAAGTAGTTTATTATTTTATATAATTCCCTGAGCATCATATGTATGTATGTTTTGTCATACACGCGATTTTTTGCTTTTTTATTGCAATCATTGATACAATAATATTTTGTCTGTATTTTTATGAAATAAATGTTATATATATACCATATATTAATATACCGTACATGTATATACCTGTCCAGCAATAAAATGTTTATTCATTTAGTGTAGTGATGATGGTGTCGGTGGTAAAGACACAATCATTTGTGTCAATATAAATGAAAGTCGTTCATATATATACTGTATAGTATATTGTTATGATTTTGAGGCACTATCTATAGCTAAATCACTTGAATCCACGCACATAGTAATTGAGACATATATAAACATGCATAACAATAATTTTATGAAAATATTATATTACAGTATATATTATTTTATTTATTTCTATCATTTTATTATTATGTACATATTATAATTTAATTTATATTGTATACTATATATTTGTTATACAAAGAATTATTAACATATAAAAATCTAAACATGTGTTTAGTATGACTTATTATTATTGTTAAGTTCATTGAAAAAAATCTCATCACAAACTTTATTTATCAATTTACAAACTTTATATTTACATATAATATTGTATTTAAGTATTGTATGTTTAATTTTATTTGTTTTTATCAAAACAATTAAATAACAATTGTGTGAATGTTATTAAAATAACACGTTTTCAAAAACAACAACAAATAGTCATTTAATTTACTATTTTATGATTACATTATACTGTATTTGGTTGAATGTTTTTTTCTAAAAGTATATCAATTATATCATATTTATCTAACAATTAGTTTAATAATTATCTCATTTTGTTTATTTTTCAGAAAAATTAAAAATAATAATAATTATTATTTGTTTATCAAAAATAATTTCTAATTTTGTATTTAATTTTATTATATATTTATTAATTAAAATACTGTATTTAAAATTTTGCCAATTTTTTGGATTTAGTGTTACAGGACTCTTAACTTTTAGGTCACTCCACAAACACACACACAGCTGGCCAACTATACATGTACTGTATTTTAGTAATTTTTACACAACAAATATTGAGATAATGAGTAAATGTAAAAAACAAAACAAAAATATTAAATAAAAAAATATAATTCAACTCTCATTAGCTGTTAATATAGACATATAATTGATATGACAGTTGTAATGTCTCCGTAAAAATTTTGTTTGTCGTGTAGTTTCTCACAATAATATATTTATAATATGCGGTATATTATAATATAATATAGACATACCCTGATACAACTCATGTGCAACTTAATTTTTTTTTGTTAATTTAATTTTTTTTATTTATGTATTTTTTGTCTCTGAATTTGTTTCATTTTGAAGGCCTTTATTCATTTAACATAACTTTTTTAATTCAAGTTATTTATAGCCTCTCTCTCTCTCTCTCTCTCTCTCTCTCTCTCTCTCTCTCTTTATCTTTCTCAGTGTTTCTATCAATTAAATATTGACAGTAAAGAAATATTATTTAAATTAAGTAATTATATTAGTATTAAATCTATTTTTAATAGACGACAACATAAATTATAGATTAAAAAAGCATAGTTTGCCTTTTGGTATGGATATGTAATGATATTATGCTAAACGCTAAATATTTGAGGGCATACCCCGCGACAACCCCTCTCTCTCAAAAAAATGTATACCCGGTTCTCACGTGTGATCTCCTCTCTGTGTTAAATAATATGCTGTCATATCATGGATATAGTAATTAGACAAATAATATTTTATTTTGTTTTAAGTTGATTACAGGCAACGGAAGGGTTGTCATATTTGTTACATACAGTTGTAATATAAGTACAGTATATGCAAATACTTGACTGCTTTTCAATTTGTTTTGGCAGAAAAACTAATATATTTTTGTATAAATGAATTTTGTTAAAGCTTTTAATCATTTCAACGCTAATTATTATTGTATTTCCTCTCACAAACAAATTTAACTACATTTTTAGCGCTGATCTCTAATACTTTTCTCACCAAAAAATAGTATAAGTAATGAATTTAATTGTATACATATAAATAGTTTGTATATGTAAATGATGAAACATTGATGATTATGGTATATATTTGATAATGACCTAAACTTATTATTTTATCTATTGATTGAATTAAACAAAACAATAAATAAATAAATAATTATTACTTTTCAAAATGTTTTTTTTAAAGTTTCATTCAATGAATGAATCTCTGAAATACTGATCCCCTAATTATTGGAGACTAATAGTCTGTGGGTTAACGCAATGGTAGATAAGGATCAGTGAAAAATTGATTGCATTTTATGTGTGTGCGAGTGTGTGTGTGTGTGTACTAATAATATATTATCTGTATATATATCTACTTTATATAATATATATCTACAATGTATTTATTATAATAAAATATCAGTGAATAATCTCTTGTGAAATGGTATCAAAAATACCTTTAAATTTCTATCAATGAATGTCTTAATTATAAATTCATTGCACGAAAATATTTTTTGTGTATAAACTCCTCTCTCTCTCTCTCTCTCTCTCTCTCTCTCTCTCTCTGTATATGATATATATTGTGTGCATCACTTCACACACTAATGAATATAAAATTGTGATGAATTTGAATAAAATTAATTTAAATAATATCCATAAATAGCAGCAAATAATTTAACATTTACTCACTTGACTGTCAGGATAAAAATCTTGATATTAATAATAATTATTATTATAAAAATATTTTTTAATTATTATAAATTAATGTCTGTCAATTGTACTGAATATAGTTATTTGTTTTATTTTGTTTAAATTTGTCAATTTTTTAATTGTCATACATTACTGTCAACTATAATCTCATTTAAATATTAAAATCAGTTGTGGAAATTTTTTGTTGTTTAGATAATTTTTATGAAGTATACAAATTAAAAAGTAATACATAGATATCAATTATATTTCAATTTAACTTGATTTGTAAAAAGTAGTGATAAAACCCACATAAAACTTAAGTATCTATCATATAACTTAATCTTGCATTTAGTATATACTGTAACTTTGATGTTATCTATAATAGTGAATCACATTTGAATGAATTAATCAATTATTTTAAACAACTAATTGATAAATACAACTAATTATACAGTAATTAATCATTTTTATATATATATATTTATCTGTTTATTTTTTTCTAAAAATGTTTAGTAAAAATTCAATGTACTGCATATAAATATATTTCATATGAATATTTTTGAAGTTTTATTTTATTATGAAATCTAATTTATAAATATAAAGAAATTCAATAATTATTGATTGCCTTAATAAATCAATTGAAAAATATTTTTATTTTCTTAATTTTTTTAATCATATAATATCCATAATATGATATATAATATATATATATACAGGTATATACAGTATAAATAATATTTTTAAGTAGATATAATTTATATTATAGATACAATTTAGCAATAATTACATTGAAAGCAATATTATATATTTTTTCAAAAAATAAAATTTCAAATAAGATTATTTGACTTATGATACCGTCCCTATCCATCACTGATATGGGTAATGGTATACATGAAAGTCATATTTAATAAATGATGAGAATATTTGGATCATTTCATTCTCACGTTTCAATGAATATGAAAATATATACAATTTTCAATTTAATATTACAATAATAATAATAATAATAATATTGTATAAAATTACATCAGTTTTTATATAAAACAAATATATGTATACTGTATGCATAATATATATTACAGTAGTTTTTATGTTAGCACCGGGCGATTTCCAGTTGATTTGTGCCAAATTATTGGTGACATCCAAATTGATATGAATAAATGCAAGAATTTATTATGGAATTTATGATTACAAACAAATAAACAAAAAATATTTGATTGCTTTTGACATTTTAAATGCTTAGATGTTTGTTAAGATAATTATTAATTATTAATTTATAAATATATATTTTTTGCATTTCTCATTTTATATATTATATTATATATATATAACTTATATATTGATTAATTTTCATTTGAAATAAAAACTGCATTTATGTTTTTAAGCTAAAAAACTAATAAAAATGAATTGATTTTGTGATTAGCTTTTAAATATTGCAGATATTTATATACTGTACATAATATTGAATAGAAAGTTGCTTTCAGTCAATAGCAGCGCATTGTTCACTGTTTGTAATGTAAGCGCCGGTAATGTCGATCATAATTAAAGGTTAGACTATTGAGTCATTCACTTAAAATTACAGACATTTTTGTTGAGTTACATAACTTTTAATAGTAGTTATCATCAATGTTTGTCATCAATGGTTGTCATTTCCAATGATGGCTGATGTTTGCTATGAAAAGTCAATACTGGGAGCTCTAGTAATGTGATTATGTGTGTGTATGTGTGTGTGTGTGTGTGTGTGTGTGTGTGTGTGTGTGAGAGAGAGAGAGAGAGAGAGAGAGAGAGAGAGATAGCTTTTAGCATATCTATAACCATCAATTGATCCATAAGGATGTTGATTGAGTTGTCTTCACCACTCATTTATATTGAATACAACTGTCAATACCAATACTGAAGAATTATAGTCATAGTTTTAAAGGTATAAATTGATTGACAGGTAAAGCCATCACTTGCCTGAAAGCGACTATTTGTTGTCGCCTTAAAATAGAGGGTCAGGACTTGTGTCTCGATATCTGGGCGTTCAATAAGATCTATCTCTTACTGTTTAATACCTATAATGTCTGTTCGCATACAATCTACTAAACATTATATATAAATATAAAACATTAGTTATATTTTGACAGTAAAAGTCAAAACAGTTTTTCCACTCATCTCTATCGCTAAAGTTTAGTCTCTTATACTAAATGGCAGTCAAAGTAATCGATAGCTTTTAATTTGATTGAAAATATAGTCAATCTATTTTGTAGGCACTGAATAGTATTTGATGTATATTTTTATACAATATATGCAATATATGTATGGCTTATCTCTGTTTTTAAAAATCAAATTTGACTTAAAGACTAACCACAAGAGTAGTTATATATATGTAGTGATGAATAATGACAACAACAGTGTGTCTGATATTTAGCGCTGATATCAGTCGTCAAATGTCAACCATTCTGTCAACGCTTCACAACATTTGTCTTTAGGGCTAAAAAATAATATAACTTTATATTGATAATACTTACTCTATTTGTGAGTGAGTGAGTGAGTGAGTAAGWGAGAGAGAGAGAGAGAGAGACCTCAATTATTCATTATTTTTTGGACATAGACTAGACATATATGAGCTATGAATGTGATGACAGATCCCGATYTCTGAAAAATGTAGTCTTTATTTGTTTGTGTGAACACACAATTAATTGTTATGGTATGCAAATTGTTATCATTTAGCGTTCAATTACATACTCAGCAAAAATCATAATCGTAATAATGACATTACCAGTACTTATATACATATATATATATATATATATATATATATACTGTGTATATATTTTAGTATTCACTTAACATATAATTCAGTATATTGTTATACAATAGTAATGTAATGATTTTTTTGAACGCAATTTCATGTTTTGTTTTTTTAGTTTGAAATATATATATTAAATATAATATATTTATATTAGTTCTTTAATATGTATATGATGTTATATATATATATAAATATTAGTACATTTATTAAATCATATATTGAATTGCCAGATGTGTGTATTCAACAAAACAATCCGATTGTGAGACCCATAACTAAAACACAAAAAAACTGAGAGAGAAATGCATTTTTATAGACATTTTCTATGGGAATCCAACCTAATTCACAATAATTATAACTCTTTTGAACTGAATTTAACTATTTAACCGCTTTTAAATAATATTAATATTTTTTTAGTTTTTAAAAATTTTATTATTTTAATATTTTTGCTCAATGTTTGTTAGCTTAGATAATCATAATCATAATAATGATAATATAATATAATAAAAAACTTTAATTATTAATAAGCATTTATAAATAATACAGTATATACAGTTTTCTCTATTGTATTAATGTTTTGCAAATAAAATAATTTATTTAAATTATTTAACAATAATAAAACATGTAATTTTTATATTTTCCCATGACTTTTGAAATATAATACAACTCAACAAAAATAATATTTAAAGTAATATGATATTTGAAAAATATTTTTCATACATGTATCTACTATTTTATGATATGATATCAATCTTTCAACTAGTTTTCTCATAAATCGATTTTTAAATATTACTATTCAATTAGATTCAATATAATATTTAAATGTCATCAACATTTTATATATCGATAAAAATGAGATATAATATTATAGTTTATATTCCATAAAATGCTTGAATTTTTAAAACTATTTTTTAAGTCTCTCTCTCTTTCTCTCTCCCAATACTTTAATTATTTCCTATGATTTTATTTATGAGCAAAAATTTTTTGTTTTGTTTGAATATTTATCAAATAAATAATAAGGTATTGAAGTGCTGTTTATACAGAATTTGCATATTATGTAAATGAATTACATTACAGTAACTAACAGACTATTGATTTAAATAACGTTGTTTTGTGTTTTGAATTTTTATAATATAATATTTATATATCATTTTACTCATATATTTAGTGTTTTTAGTTATAGTTTAGTTAGTTGTATCAGTTAGTGAATGGACACACAAATTATGAAAAACTAGTCAGTTTTAGGCCCAGTATCTCATAAATAAACTACAAGTCTATTATCACTCGTATCATAAAATTGGTGAACACTGACTGCCCTTTCAGTATGAAAACATAGGGTTTGATATATAGTATATTATGTACAGTACTTATACTGTATATTATATACTAGTAGTGCTCTCGATCCTTGTTTGCCATAAATTTATTTTAACCATTTTATATAATAAACTCTACAACATATAGATATTCTGGAGCCGGCGCTCAGTCACTAACTCATGAAACTAATGGTTGACTGACTGCTCATACCATACCATTGTGTGTGTGTGTGTGTGTGTGTGTGTGTGTGTGTGTGTGTGTGCACATAAATGCAGGTGTAGTGAGTCAGATCCAACTGAGAGAGAGAGAGAGAGAGAGAGAGAGAGAGATAATAATGTATGCATGAGAGAGATCAGAATATCCCATAAAAGTGAATATAATATCCAATCTGTTATACCTTTCCACCAGTTTTTAGATATTAATTAAAACCAAATACCAGAGAATGAAATGAGAAATATATATATATTTATATTATTTTTGTTATCAATAATTTCACTTTTCTTTCATTACTATTACCTATAAAGTGTGTTCATTAAACTACAATATATTAGACTCAATGAATTTCAATAATAATTGTTTTTAATTAATGAATGTTATTCCCATTTACCGGATATATTCAAAATCTAATTTATATACTGCATATAAAACTGGTACTAGTTTTTTGTTATTATATTTATTTTGAAGATAATTTGATTTAAAAATTCTTGTATTATATGAAATATTCTTTAATAATAATTGTTGAAAAATTTTGATTTAAATATTATCAATATTTAGGATAMTGTACGCTACGATATTATACAGTAAATATTAAATTATTCATAACATTGCCATTAAGTGTCATTTTAGGACTGATTTGTTTTGTTCAATAATTGACAAAATAAATCCCAATATAATAGTTTTTACTAATCATTAATTCATTGATACTGTCGGTGCTGATTGTCAATTGATTGTGTGATTTAATAGCAATTCCTCAAATTGAAACATATATTATGCCATTTAATGGCAATAATGTTGATATTGATTGGCATAAAATGATTATAATTACATTTTATTTACATTGAACTATGTTATTATGGGCCCAATACCATGRGGTAGGTGAGTGCTAAACAGCACCGGTACATATAGTAGATTGTAATATCTATAAGAGGGGAGAAAATAGTATAATATTTATTGCTTGATATTGTTATTGTTGTATTGGCTCCTAATTCTTGTATTGTATTCAATAATAAAATTGAAAGTCTTTTTAAATATAATGTATGTTAGGCTCGACTTATTCCCTATTATATATCGACGCTTTCTCTCTCTCTTTATTCAACAATACATTGTTGAGGGGACTGACTATACGTTTGTGAACAACACACACACACACACACACACACACACACACACACACACACACACACACACACACACACACACACACACACACACACACACTGTTTTACCTATTGTTATAGACAACCAACAAATTGACTGAAATGATACATAACTAACAATAATGGCATTGTGTCAGACATATAAATATATTGAATAGAAATATAAAAGAAAAAATATAGTTTTTTTCGGTAGTATTACCTAATGTTTTTGAGGTCCCCTTATTAGGGAAACTGTTGGCACTGTTAGCTTTGCCACCAACACTACATACAATAAAAAACAACAGTCACACAGTCATAACCTTATGATTGTATTTCTGCCGGAAAGCAATCCATTTGTCATTTATATAATTATGTTTATTCATTCATTATTATATCATTTCACAGTTGCCATACATAAAGAGCGCCACCAGCATCACCAGGGTATCCACGATGCCATGGCTCACCACAAGCCACCGCACCGGGAGCTGCACTATCCCGAAGCACTCATGGAAGGTGATCTCATTCTCCAGGTATGTGAGCCAACCATTAATGTCACCAATGGATCAATTTATGTGACATATATAATGACATTTTCTTGTATTAATATTTATTGATAACTWTTATCTATTGATATATTTTTTTCAGGCATTGAATGGTTTTTTACTGATCCTGACCTGTGATGGGGAGGTCTTCTATACCTCACATACTGTCGAAACTTACTTAGGCTTTCATCAGGTATTTTGACCCCATTTACCACTAAATTATTATTATTATAATAAATAAAAGCAAAACATATAYAGACTTTTCAATTATATCGTATGTCATCTTATTTATTCATGACGTTTAACACAACAACAACAAACAAACTGCCCTTTAATTGTCTGTCCTTATTATTATTATTATTATTATTACCAGTTTTTTGCATTTTCCTAAATATATACATACCAAGGTCTAATCACATATACATATATAATCTTACATTGCATATTAGATGTACATATTTTACATGTATATGCAATAGGATGTTACATTATGTATAAAATTTAGTATGCAATTTGCCAACAACACAATGCATATACTATATACTATACAATACATCATGTATTAAATACTAGTATAATCACAACAACAACAAAGTTTTATATTTACAAATTTTTGCAAAACTAATGACATTCAATTATTTGTCCATTTATATAACATTGTACTATGATTTTAAATATACATTACAAATTACAACAAGGTGCATTAGTTGAGGAAATCACTGTAACTGGCAAACGAGACATACAACAGTGTCTATTATAATTTTATATACTATACTATACCATACCAGCGCTGCTAATATATACTGTATATACCTGTGCTATAATCAAATGCCATAGTAATGCATAACTACTGTAAGTCAATTGCACTTTTAAATTATATGCCGTTTTGTTGGTTATTATTATTATTTTCAACTATTTTTTATTTAAGCGAGCATTGAATTAAATTTAATTATTTATTATGAGTTAGCAATCGATCAAAAAGTTAAAAACATTATACTTATTATTATGACATTTACTGCTTCTTGTGTTTAGCCAAAAATACCTTATTTTAAATTTAAATTTAATTTTTATTTAAAAAATATATTCAGTTTTAGCTATTACATTGTATCATACTTTTATAAACTAAAAAACAATACATTTAAAAAAGTTAAACTGATTTTAGTTCAAAAGTGTTTCAACTGATCACTTGTTTTTTGTTGTTGATTACAATAAATTATATTATATTGTAATTATATTTTCCCAATCAATATGTATATCGGTTTCTAATCGCTTACAAACAGCAACAACAACAACATAACACATAGCATTGTAAGCACAACACTAATGGCATTAATTAGCAATTATAACATTAAMAAAATAATCACTCAATTTTTACTTCAATACTTTATTTTCAGCTAAATATTTTTTGCAAACAATTTTTTGAACAAATTTTTATAAATTAGCTAAAAATCAATGAATGCCGACATCACTCATGACCCGAGAGCAAGATAGTGAGTGAGTGAGTGAGTGAGTGAGTGWGTGTGTGTGTGTGTGTGTGTGTGTGTGTGTGTGAGAGAGAGAGAGAGAGAGAGAGAGAGAGAGAGAGAGAGAGTTAGATATTTTGTATGCAATAAATCTTAATACTAAAAATATTTTTGTGGCAAATTTTACGACTACTGTTCAAAATTTTGTTCCCATATAACAGTAAAAGTGTTTTTGTTGTTAATGTTAATTGATTTTTTTCTGTAAAAATAATTTGTTTGTTACCCGAAAACAACATAGTTTTCACTCAGCTATCTCTCTGTAATATATTATTTTATAATTAATGTTCACTTAATGTTTATAGGTTTCTCACTTAATAAAAAAATTGTTTCAATTTATTGTTAAAATCCTTGCATATGTTTGATGAGTGTAACGAAAAAAAACAATTTTCACTATTTATTAACATTTTTTATATATAGCATTATTTAGAATAATTACTATATATTTATAGTTATTTAATGTTGTCGTTGTTGTTATCTAACATCAAACAAACCATTATCATGAATATGACTATAAAAATTACATTTTAAATAGTTGTCACATCATATATATGACACCTTAAAACTTAATTGTATTGTTATACCACTGTATATCACTTAAAAATTGAAACAAAATTATTGAGAAAAAAATAAGGGCGTAAATAGTTAGATAACTACTATTACTACTATTATCTATTATAAGTTGAGAGAACCATAAAGCTAGAGAACCGGGATGTTAGTACTTTAGTCAGTCTATTATATGGCTTAATGTATTTAACTATTATTATAATTATTTTATTACTGATAATGTGAACATTTAAAAAAAACTATTGTTATTATTAAGTGATAGTTAAAAATTAATGAAACACTAAATAATATGACAAAAAAAGTGTAAATTATTTATTCAATTTTATTCACAATAAAAAACTTGTATTTTATTAGAAAGTGTGAGAAAACAAAATTGTCAATTGTTTTTTTTAAAACTTTAAAAAATATATTTATGTAACCAGATATAAAACATATATATATATATAATGTATATAATATATTTGATAATTTAGTAAAACTGTGTAAAAGCAGAGTATATAACATATAAGTTTTATTCATTGTTAGACTATGAGAGCACCTGTATCTCAATGTGAGTTATCTCTGGTTAATGCCTAAAACCAGTAGACTTATACAGTATATGCGCTAAAACAATGCTTAAAGAATCCATGTGTTGCTATATTAATGCCATGCAATAATATATAGCCGCGATAGCTCAGTTGGGAGAGCGTTAGACTGAAGATCTAAAGGTCCCTGGTTCGATCCCGGGTCGCGGCGTTTAYTTTTTAGTTTATTTTTTTTTTGATTATTATTTTGTATTTTAAATATTTTTTATTATTATCATMGATTTTGTTTTTATTTAAACGATGGTATTTTTGTTACATTGTATATACAATTTATAACATGATTTTTTCTAAAACTAATTGTCTAATACAGTCTACAACTTATAGTCAACTGTTAAAACAACAACACAGCTGTCCTTATGTGTGGGAGTTTTTAAACATAATTATTTGAAATAATAATTATTAAACAATTAATGCAACGATAAATATAATTTAGATCCTTGTTTTTAATGGCAGTAAATGATCCATGAATTCAAATAAAACACATTAACAATATATATATATATATATAAATTGTGCAAAAACTATTATATGCTTTTCAATCACTATATTTTCTATACAAAAATTACACTAAAAAAGACCTTGATAGTTGCTATTTTTTAAAGYACTAACAACAATAACAACAAAATTTTATTTTATATCATATAAATACAATTGAATGGCTTATAACTAAAAAAATAAATAAAATTAATGCAATTAATAAAAAAAATCAAATTAAATAACTTTTTTATTTGTGTGTTATATTTGGCACAATCATAGTGTTATCATAATTAAAATCAAATATTAAATATTTTTTTTAATATTTGTATAAACTATAAATTAAAATTTGGTTTGAAACTTTATTATTATTTTGTCATTTATTATATATCTATTCAAAATAACACTACAGGTATTAAATTTTTATTTTAACAATAAACAAGTTTTAATTATTTATTGTCAATAAACAAAAATACATCTTTTATCTACAATCTTAATGAATTTTATTAAATACTTTACGTTTTTAACTAATTTAATATTAATTTATTTTTATTACTATAAATAATAAATAATTATTATTAATTTATACATACTATACTTTCAGCTTCTATTATATATTTTTCTAAAAATAAATTTAATTATAAATAATTTATTGTATATTTATTTAAAATAATTACAATAATTATGGCATTAATTTAGCATAATTCAGCAATTTGCATATTATGTAATTGATGAGTTTGCAATAAAAATATATTATTAAATATTATAATAATTTCTTGTTATACAATAAAATAACAATTCATGAATATTTTATTATACAACATTTAGGCAAAAAAATCTACATTATTATGCTATCCATAAAATTGACTAATTTTTAATTTAAAATAATTYAATCATAATATTTTTTATATGTAATAAATTTTCTTTTTTATTGATAATTCCTTAAAGAATTTTTAATATATAAAAAATTAGGCAAAATTATTGTCCGATTATTATCAACTTTGTTATGCTATAATAAGTGTGTGTAAATGTCATGTATATAATCACAGGTAGTAATCATTCAAATTGTTAATTAGAGTCTCATTTTTATATTAAAGTGCTGTCCAAATGAGATTTAGTTAAAAGTGTAAATTTTTTTCTACAATATACTTGGGTGCAAATTTTAAAGTTAATTATACCTATGTATGTATATCGGTATATTGTATACCAAATTGTTAGTCACATTTTGCTGTAAAAGCAGATCAACACATAAATACAACGACTCCGGCTGTTATTTAATGAATGCCATCAATAATGATATGATAGGCATTCACTTACTCTCTCTCTCTCTCTCTCTCTCTCTCTCTCTCTCTCTCTCTCTCTCTCTCTCTCTCTCTCTCTCTCTCTCTCTCTCTCTCTCTCTCTTACTCACTCACTCACACACTCGCTTGCCTTTAAGGTCTATCGGCTTAAAAAAGCTGACAAAATATAAGAAATTTTTATAACTACACATAAGCCTATCATATAATAAATACAATTTTTGAAAAATGAAATTTAATTTATGTGTTCACAAGTGAGATAGTGTCAGCACTAATAAAGTATATGTTGAGACACCAAAACTATTTATAACACATACATATACTGTATATATATAGTATAAGATACAGTGTTTTATATAATGTTATAAAAAGAGAAGTTATATATGTATTTTGGTATAAAATTTCATATTTGGTAATATTAGATGCAAAATGTTGAGTCGCGGACTATTTTATGAGAGAATATTAGCACCTGTCCTACGATTACTGTTTCCCTTATAGTTATAATAGTATTTTTTTTGCTCTATTCATTTTTTATGAGAAAGACAACAATAATATATAGTATAATATATGACATGCTTTATATATATATATATATATATATATATACGATATATACTGCATCAGTTATATTATATATATATTTATATATAGAGAGTACAGTATACATATGTAGAAAATAAAGGACTTGAAATTAGCTAATCATAAATTCAATTTATTTCCGCTAAACATTACATTTATTGTTGAAAACAAAGATTACTCCTATTTTTTCAGGAGAAAAAATCATACAAAAAAAACTTTCTTTTTTTTGGTAAACTTAAAGACAATTTATGTTATATTTTTTTCTATATTTCTATGTTTTTTCTTATCTCTCTCTCATTGTTTAGTCTGATATCTGTCATCAAAGTGTCTACGAATTGGTTCACTCGGAAGATAGGGAAGAGCTTCAGAGGCATTTGATGTGGAACTCACACCTACCTAATGATCGATCGTCACTGACATTACAAGAAGTCCTATTACAAGGTATTAGACACAAACACATTGTGTCACATATCTATGTTTTTTTATAMCTGTAATCGCAAATAGTTTTGTTCATAAAAATTGTATTAATCTTTACTAATATTATTTTATTTTTATTTTTTGTCATTATTATTGCTGTTGTAGACAATTGCCAATTATTAGAAAGAAATTTTACGGTTAGATTCAGATGTTTATTGGATAATACATCGGGTTTTTTGGTAAGTTATTGCAGTATTTATTATTATTATTWTTGTTGCTAATTAATACAACAAAATTATGCATTAAATTAATGCATAATTTTTGTAGATTGTAGGGTCCATTGTGTTAGTTTTGTTTTATAAAAAGAAAATAAGTTTCAACAAAATATTTATCAATTTTATTAATAATACTGTATTAGTATTATTATTATCAAAACGTAATTTAATACAAAATAAACATTATACTTGTATACTGTAGTCTATATTTAATAGTTAATAATATGGGATATAATAAATTGAATAAAAAAAATTGTTTGCTATATATATAAGAGGGAAATATATATTTTAAAAGAATAGACAGACAATCTGTTCTCTCATTTATTTGGCGATCAATCGATAATTGGGAGGTAACCTACCTTTTATGATAAAAATTGAATGAAAACATATATATAAGGACAGGTAGATAAAGATAGAGAGCGACTGAAGAGAATGTTAGTATTAGTATTGTTTAATAAAGGAATCGGAAAATAATTTTTTATTGAGAGTATAACAATGCTATCAATATATATCTATATATAAGAAAATAATAATAATTTTGTTGTACTTTTTCTTTGATGACTAAACCTTTAAACGTCTCTATCAATGACATACACACGTAAAACATGCAGACATTCACAACACTGACAGTACTGTCTATTATTTATTTGTTCAAATGCTATGAATTCTTTGATTTGTTATTTTTTTGAAAAAATAAAAATAAATTAAAATTTATTTTCTAAAACTGTGCGAAAACTACTAATCATTTGGACGACTCATTCACTCTTTTTCTATTAACTTTTATCTCTTAATTAAACTTTTATTTTTTTAATTTAATAGATTTAATAAAGAGATATATTAGCAGATTTTTAGTATGTGTTAGCTCTCTCTCTCTCTCTCTCTCTTTCTTTCTCTCTCTCTCTCTCTCTCTCTCTCTCTCTCTCTCTCCTCTAAGATCTAACTGACTGCTGGATAGGAGTAAAGACTAAATTAGATTCACATATAATGTTTTAAGTCATATAAGAATTATCGCCCAGAAATGGGCGGATATTTTAGCAGAAATTTTTTCTTTTATATATAAATTTATATACGATATACCTATATGTATATAAATGRAAAATATATTATACTTAGATTATATAATGTGTATAAATGAGTTGTAATTGGCAATACCTGTAAATGATGGTATATTTAATAAAAATATCTATATATCTCAATGTATATTTAATATATTTGTGTTTTTATAATATTATAATTGTAATGCGGTTTTTTAAACTTATAAATCAATTTTATTGGCGTTAATTGAGAGGCTTAGGTAATGGCTGAGCATTTTATTACATAAGCATTTTCATAGTCATTATTATGATTGTATGGACTTTCTATTAAAAAAAAAAGAAATTTAGACTCATTAATATATTAGTTATATTGTGGATTATTATATTAGTTTGGTTTCATATATTATATGTTTTAATTAAAAGTTAGAATTTTAAATATAATTATTTGAAGACTTAGTCACGACTTCTTAAGTTGGACTCTCTCTCTCTCTCTCTCTCTCTCTCTCTCTCTCTCTCTCTCTCTCTCTCTCTCTCTCTCTCGTCTTAATTGATTGAACTAATAAAACATAATAATGCAAAACAAAAACAAAATTAGTTAATAATTTAATCACACATTTTATCTACTAATCTATGACTTCATTTATGAACCGATTTAGTCACTCCCATTATAATATTATAAAGAAGCTAATAGTAGACAATATTTTTTTAATGGCAAACATTTTAATTATTGGTAATAACTTTCTTAATGAAACCGATTTTGATTGCATTAAAATGATTGTCTTAAATATAAATTTATATATTATAAGTCATCAAAAGGGACGGGAAATTGTTTTTTATATATAAATTCACAAAAAACAAGATAAATGTTTTATAGAGAGAGGAAGTCACTGATAATTAAGTTATATTGAATATACAGTATGTTTTGTGGTTAAAAGCACTAAACCAAACCATTACACTCTTAGTACTCATTTATTTATTATTTTTTTGCAAAAAATAAAACAACCCTTTGTTTGCATAAATTTATAATAATTAATTAAAACATTTCTATGATTTATTAATTTAATTAGAGATTTTGTATTATTTTTTTCTATTAACATATAATTAAAGCCGCAGACATTAAAATAAAAATGAAATATATATATATACTATATATATACTGAATATATATATATATATTATAAAATGATAATTAATATTTAATGGCTTTTATCTCCTCCTTTAATTGAAATATCTTTTTCAGAGGTTAGACATAAGGGGTCGGATTAAAGTACTTCACGGTCAGAACCACAAGTCTGAAGAGCCACCGATGGCATTGTTTGCTGTTTGCACCCCATTTGGTCCGCCGTCTCTCCTGGAAATGCCTCAAAAGGATTCAATGTTCAAAAGCAAACACAAACTCGATCTCTCACTCGTCTCAATGGATCAAAGAGGCAGACAATTGCTCGGTTATAGTGATAGCGAATTGGCAAACAAGGGTGGCTACGATCTAGTCCATTACGATGACCTGGCTTATGTGGCCAGTGCTCATCAAGAGTGTCAGTATCTATAAATGGCTTATTAATAATTAATAAAAATATATACTGTATATACTGTATAATTAATATTATATTTTATGTTTGTTTGTTATGTTAAAAACAGTACTAAAAACAGGAGCTTCAGGTCTTATAGCGTACCGTTTAGTGACCAAAGAATCCAAGTGGCAGTGGTTGCAGACAAGCGCTCGATTAGTCTATAAAAATAGTAAACCAGACTTCATATTATGCACTCATAGGCCTCTCATGTAAGTTATCAGACAAACTAATCAATGAAACAAATAATAAATTATATATTTTTTTTTGTTTCGCCCAAATCATTACAGGGAAGAGGAGGGCAGAGATCTACTGGGAAAGCGTACGATGGACTTCAAAGTGACATATCTTGACGGAGGTTTGGGAGCCATGACTGATCGCTCCGGCTTTCTGTCGGACAGTGATTTTGTTATGCGATGCCAACGCAGTCGTCGATATAAATCTCAAATCAGAGATGTGGTGACAAATTGTAAGCCAACCGGCAAACGAAAACAACAGGCGACCAATGCTGACACACATACATATACAGCGTTTGAAGACAATTCGGGTGTCAATGCTGTGAATGTGGTCACACACGCAGCAGCGGTTACGGCTACAGCGGCCGGATATCAAAACTCAACAATGTATCCGTATAGTGACAATATGAACGGGTTGTCCACTTATGCTGCCGCCGCCGCAGCCGTTGCAATGCCGCAAAATTTGTTTAGCGCCGCTATTGACCACAATTCTCGTCCATTTCTTGCACCGGAAAACTTTTTGCATTACTCTCGTCACGCGTTAGGACCATATTATCCCGAATACCATCCCGCAGCTCAATACCCGACCAATGGTTTTCTCGATCACATGACCACCAGTCGAACGACACATTGTTTTCCCGGTGGTTATAACACAGACACTAATAGTTTAGTCAAAGAAAATAATGATAAGTTATACGGTTGCCAAATGACCAGTGACTCCAAGTTTCCGATGAATGAATCGGTAACAACTAATGGGCGAACAAAGACTTCCTGTTGCGACAGTTATATGTCAAGTGCCACAACACCGTGCAGTTTGATGACGACACCGACATCCATACAAGCTATTCATCAGCCATTATTAGCCGACACCAAAATTGCCGACATTCCCGCGCACCGTAACTTYGGCATCAATTCTGCTCCCAACGACTGTCTCTCTGTCATCAAACATAAGGCAAGTCTTCCAATATTGACAGCAAACTCCGTTTCACATCGYAATGATCACAATAATATCGATTCAATTGCAACCACCTCTCAATCGACAACATCCCAGTCCATACTATCAGCGTTCAGTACAGCAAACAATATAGACTCGCGACAGAGTGTCCTCATGTGGGGTACAAACCATAACTTTGCGCCRAGAAATAAGTACGGATTGGCTGCGAACGACATTAAGCCAAATGAACGAGTAGTCAGTTGTAAGTGGAACGGGAGTATCGCTAATCCCAAACCACTATCACCTCATCCATCTGTAGCACACAGTCCATCCAGCGCTAAGGTGCCAATGAGTATGCCTATCACTGGCTATAGCACACAGGCCTACATCACTCCCGACGTACCACCAATTGAGGTACGGCTTCAATATATATATATATATATTTATTTAAATCTGTTTGAATGACTTGTTTGATTGATTTATATATTTTCTCAAAATTTATAATATTATAAAAAATAATTATTTTTAATTTAGTACTTATTTTARTTTGATTGTATTGTATTTTATGATTTGGTTTGTATTGTAATTTTTGTCAATTTTTTTCATTACCCCACATGTTGTGACAATTAATTACAGGGATGGCAGGTCGAGACAATAGGCCACTGGCGACCCCATCTTCGTAAGTGATGACCGACTCATTTCACACCATTTAAACTGTTTGTCTCACACAACCTATACTACTAGTAGTCCATAGAGCTGTGCTATCCATTACTGGGCTGTCATTTATAGTCATTAACTTTCAATTTTCAACGGACACAATCTCTATAGTTATTATTAATACTGAAATTAGTAAAATTGCAAACATTATTAAATACTGGACAGCTTTACCATCATTAGACTACTCTACCATTACTACTATTACTAACCATCAACTAACTAATTGTCTGCCATCTCAAACAACTTTCACTCATTTGCATTAAATTTTTAAACATCAATTACTTTGCACATTGTTTTTTATTTAATATTATTATTATTATTATATACATAACACCATTTGCATGATTTGCATGCTTTACGTTAATTAAACTAATAGTAGAAAAAATTGTGAATAATTGGCAATTAATTACAATTAATGTCTTTTAATTATTTTCTTTTATCAATTATATATATATATAACTATAGCAACCCTTGGCTAAGCAGTTGGATTACTTTAGAGGCATAGCATTGATCGATGGCTGCAAAGAAATTAATCCATTGCTCACCATATCGGAGGTGACCAATACTTTACTGAATCAATGAAAATTAAATTACCCGTCATATCAAACAATGTTACCGACCATTGACCAGCTTTACATTACTTAATTTAATAATTAATTACAAKTATTCAACTTATATATATATATATATATATATTTATTGTATGTTTCATTAAATAATATAACAAATTGTGTATATTGTAATATGTACCCGATCATATCCATTAATTATCATTGTAAATTATATATATATAATAATTTAAATACCGGTTCCAAAGCTTTATTGATAATTATTGTCAATTGACCAAGATCATCACCATATTGAGCTAGACTGACTTTTCCAAATAACAAAAAACTAATTAAAATTAATTAATAATTATTTTAATGTATTATAATATATTGAATTAACAAATTCCAGTGGTAGTGTAATATTTTGGTGTTTAATAATGTAGTTACTTATGTGTTAACGTTAACTCATTTAATGAGATGATAGCGATAATTGAGATTATTTTTTATGAAAATAATAAATTATAATTAAATAGCAATACATTGTGTAATAATGTGGCAAAAACCATGTATTTGATTGACTGAAATCGATTTAATATTTTGTATATTATTTAGTTTATAATATACTTTTAGTATTTTTAATTAAATTAAACACCAAAAAATTGACGCCATTTACAAAACAGGGTTTCTTATACATATAATAATTTTAATTATAAAAAATATTATAAATAAATGTAAAATAATAATAATAATATTAAAGGACAGTGTCATTATTATGACAATTGTGATGATAATAACAATATAATTTAATAATTGTATTGATTTTATTGTATTTTTACATTCAAACCTTTTATTTAATTTATTTCTTATTTTAATAACAATTATATATTATAATAATTATTATTATATAATAAATAATATTAAATAATTAAGTCTTCATTGAAAACTGTTTTCAATATAAATAATAAAAAACAATAATAATGAGAAAAATGTGAATAAAATATATGTTGCAAATAAATCTTGTTTTTTATTTTATATTAGCAATTAAACTAATATATTTAGCTTTAATTATTGTTTATTTGAATTTATTACCTATGCTTATCAAACATAATGATTTTTATTAGTGTGTGTGTGTGTGTAAAAGCACCCGAAATTTATGCCTTAATTTTTACAGGCAATAAATTTAATAATAAATTAAGACATACCTGAGTCATATGGAGGACACCTATATGTTATATATGCTTAATGACAGGCAATGTTTTAAGCGTAATATTTGAAATTTAAAAAAATTAGGGTTAAAATGTTAATAAATATTTTAATTACTAATCTTTTTTTTGATAGCCAATCTCTAATATCTTGATTTAAATTTTATATAAATTAATTAATAATTTGACAAATAAATTTATATTTATATATATTAATATATTATATATCTATATCTATAAACAATTTTAAGACATTAAGCATCAAAACCCGAGGGTTGGATTACCTGTTGTTAAATCACGGTTTATTCCAACGATCGGACTTCAAAGCTAAATGCTTTGATACAGACATTAGTCGATAAAATTAATATATATTTAAAAAAAACAATAATTGTATTGAAATAATAGAGACATATGTGGCCGCAACCGGTCAAGAATCACAAGAGAGATAGATTCTTATAGAGACTGATTGATGGATCAGCCCTTTATAAGGCTCACTCTCTCCAGTGTTTCATTACCAGAGATTACTTTTTTAATGTCATTTTATGTCTACTATCTTATTATTATCATCACTCACCTCAAAGATGTTGTCCAATTCAATACAATTGATAATAAGCTAAACACGTTTACGGTTTGCTTTACAAGACACTCATTAACAAGTTTTTCAAAATATTATTTATAATGAACTAAACATTCACCCAAATGAACAAATTTTGCATCAAATTTATGCCGTTTTGTGGATACATATGTTAGTACAGATCATCCAATAAATGTTATTTTTATTAGTAATTATATTTATTACCGTATATACTATTTATGCATTTATTACACATTTGATTCAAGTGTTACTGAAATTTCCAGATCGAGACTATATAATTGCAAGTTTCTGTTAACGATTCAATAATACTATTTGTATTGAATATTATTTTTAAAAAAATATATTTCATGTGATAATAATCAAAATGTGAAACCAAAATAAAACATAAGTTAAATATTGTATATAAAAAATATAAATACTTTATACTATAGAAAATWTTAGAGTATAAATAATATACAATTACCGGTAATTGTAAAATTTATTAAACATTTCGTAATATGTTATGTAATTGCCATTTTGTACAAAACATTATATTTTTTAATAATTTATATAAAATTACAGTATAATTTACCCAGGGTAATAAAGCAATATATAGCTTTTAATAATATTGCAATATACTGTATACTGTATGTCTATAAAAATAATGTCAATTTTATAAAATTATTAATATTGTTTTAATAAAGTATCAAATGATGTAATTAAACTTTTTATTGACTAATTATCATAAACAAATCTCAACTGATAATGAATTAATTATATATAAAATTATAATTAATATACATTGATATAAAATAACAATTCATACAGTATGAGACATTTTTCAATAATTTTTGAGAGTTTAYGCAATATTTTTGCAGTGAAGTGATTTTAATTGCAACCCTCTATAAGTTTTGTACATCACTTTACTACTAAAAATACGGTAATAGCTATTAGAGTAAAGCTAATTAAGAAACAATTTAATAACAACTAAACATTGTTAAGCACTATACGGTCGTAAATTGTTTGACTTCATGGCCGCCGCCCTATTCTGAGCTCTTAGATCATCGTAAGTGGTATACGATTTGGACACATCGTCGCCCTTTCGATCTTCATCTTTGTTATAATCGGCAAACTCGTGAGCACCATAACCTTGAATGTCATTCGTGGGTTGATCCCAATAGGATGAATCAGTCCTTGTTTGATCGGTGGTCATCATATCGTCACCACCGGTTATATGCTTATCCATCGTTATATCATCTCTAATGATACCTCTGCGACGTCTCATAGCAGTGACAAAAGGCGAGTCGGAGTTTGAATTAATGAGACGATCTTCACAAACGCCTCGATAACTAAATTTACCCAAAAACCAACCAAAGAATGTGCCACTAATTATGTGCCATACTTTTGGTTTCATATTTTGACGACCGGCCACATAAAACATACCGACAACACAGGCCGCAGACAGTGGTAAACAACGCTTCCAAAAGCTTTCGCGATTACACTCACGAAGCAGTCGAAAGTCTTCGACACTTATGGCAGGTATTCCTTCGTTAGACCGATGAAATCGTTGGTTCGCAACGTTTTCCTGATGTTTATGATAAAGACTCGGCGTTTCATTCGTCTGATTGGATCCTCTTGTGGTCGACGGGTTGCGAGTGTTTCGGTCRTCATATTCATTGAAATTTTCTCGTCTGTCGCCGATATAAGACATTAATTATTTGACTTAAATTTTATCTTCTTTTTAAATAATTAAACAAACAGTAGAAATGATTAACAGATSAAAAACATGTGTCCATTAAATCTRTAAATAAAAACAAATAATATATTTAAATGCATATCATTTGTAACCAATTAACTGATCCATTGATGTCATGATTATTATCAATTGATTGCAATCAYTGGTTAATCTTAAAATTATGTTTAATGTCACTAAAAAACTTACCAAAAAACACATATAAAGACAATTCATGAGATATTGTCAATCAATAAGATCACTGTTTGGATCAATTAGTCGACCAATTGATGTCTTTAATTGTCATTTAATTTTATGTTTCATTTAATAAAAACATTAGTTTTTTGTCGATAAGTTGTAAACAAATTCACGTGACTTTGTATTCACTTATTATTATTATTAAGTAAATTATAAATATCTTTGAATAAGTTATAACAATATTAATACATAAATATTGTAAATATTATTACAATAGTAAATAACGTCTACTATTTCCATGTTCTCAATAAAACTGTTTAATTAATTTAACATAAATATAGTATAAAAACCCAATCATATAATAGTTATGTAATTTATTTTCAAAACATATTGTTTTGATTACAAAAATAGTGTGAAATACTACTAAAAGAGTAGATTTCAGTCAATGAATGACTCAATCATTGAATCAGTTTATGATTACAACAAAAACATAATATTTAATAAAACAATTGTTTTTGTGATAATTTGTTTCAACAATTGATCCGACAATTCAATCACTAATTTGTGTGTCTAGTCGTCGYTCAGTTGATCCAAACCTCACACTTGCCTTAATCGCTGTCACTTCCCATCAAAAATGAACTTTTTCGGCAAAAAACAAACGCCAGACGGTAAGTGAACCGTTGATGATATAATCGATGGTAACCATAGATGATATAGATTTTGATTGATTTGATTTAATTGATRTCTTTAGAGATAATCAGACAACAGAATCGTGAATTAAGAAGAGCTCAAAGAGATGTTGACAGAAGTCGTACGGATATTGAGAAACAGGAGAAACAATTGGAGATCCAAATCAAGAAAGCGGCCAAAGAAGGCAACAAACAGTTGTGTACAACACTCGCCAAACAATTGGTTCAATTAAGGAAATCCAAGACACGAACGGTTGCTGTCGGCGCCAATATCGGTGCTATTGGATCACAGACTAAGGTATTGATCCATCATTTTGAACAATATTTTTAATAAACATAATTGTTATCATATATTCAGGTGATTCAAGCAAACAATAAGATGGCTCAAGCAATGGCCACAACCACTAAGGTATTGATAATTAATTTTAAGTCTTAATGTTTACTTATTTTTCTTATTTTTTTTATCAGACTATGAGTCAAATGAACGCTCAACTAAAACCACAACAGATAATGAAGACTATGCAAGACTTTGAGAAAGAAAATCAAATGATGTCAATGAAGGAAGAGATGAGTCAGTTAATCATTTTTATATTATTATATAATTTTTCTAAAGATGTTGTGATTTAAATTTTCAGTTGAAGACACACTTAATGGTATATTAGATGAATCGGGAGATGAGGAAGAACAGGATGCTGTKGTGGCTAAGGTATTGGATGAGATCGGCATTGAGATCACCGGAAAGGTTAGTCAACAAAATTTATGCAAAATGAAAGTGCAATATACAGTATATATATATATTTATAACAAATAACAATCACTGTCCCACACCTATAGTTGGCTAACGCGCCGACGCCGTCCCGAGATTTGGCCTCAACTTCTAAAGTATCCGATAGTGAAATAGAGGCACAATTGGCTAAACTTAAGATGTAGTTATCATTAAATGATAACTTAAATAAAAATTTAGTACTAATATAATTGAGTTCATATTTAGTTTATATATATTTATATTTACAGTAGAAAGTCTTTAAATAATCACACGATATATTTTTTTTAATATTTATTATATTTTAATAATTCACTCAAATATCACAAAATGTATATAAATTTGTTATCAGTATTTGCTTTTTTCTTTCCGATAAGAGTTTCGAGAGTTTCAATTGAAATTATTATTGAATTGAATTGATTTCTCCTAAACTAAACCTAATTTATAAATATATTTTTTTTTAAATATAATTATCTTAATTATTATTAAAAAATTTTATATTAATAATTGTAACTAACAAAAATAAAACAAACAAATGTGAATAATATTGTTCTAACATTTTAAATATACAGTATATATATATATAATATATGGAATAATTTAATAACACTAGATTATGACTAGTAAATTGCATCAAAACATTTGAGTATATTTTTATAGATATAATTATCATAACATGTGCTAAAAGTTTTATGTGCTTTCAATATCTTAATCATTTAAGATTTAGTATTAATTCATTGAATAAAATATGAATTAATAAATATTAGGCTATTAATTATTACCGGGAATTATAATTAAATTTATTATCTATAACATGAGGATCTGACATCAGTTGACTTTCCAGATCTGATAGAAAACCCAGTCCTCCATAAATGAGGGCACATATGCCGAGTGACGGCTGAACTCAACTTTTACGGGAAGACTACGTAATAGTTGTTCGTATGTCTCGAGTGTTGATTTGCAACCGATTCCGATGGCCTGTCAATAATAGATACAAATTTTATATAAATATACATAAAATGTACATATAATGTATATATAATGTATATATAATGTATATATAATGTACATGGGTGTTTTTTATATCAATATACAGTATAACAAGTAAATTGCTTATAATTTAGTTGACTCTATTATGATATATGAAATTATATCAATTTTGTAGACATTACTTTAGTTAAAGAAAATAGATAATAATTATAACAAATTGATTTATTGTACATTTGAATAGGAATAATATTTTTTTATGTCTTTCATATTTATAAAAATATTATTTTAATTTTTAACATTTTTTAATGAAAAAAAACATTCTCTTTAGAATTCTTTATAATAAATTAAAAATGTAATCATAATTTGATTTTTTATTATAGATTATAACGAATTATTATTACTACTTGCAATCTATTAATAATGAGTAATTTTTAATTAATTTAAGTAAATGTATTATGAAAAAGTATTTAAAAACAAATAATGTGTATTTCATAACTTTCAATGGATTATCTCAAACATTAGATTTTTAAAAACATTTTGAAAACACTTTAAATAAATTTTTCAAAACCTTATTTAGAAATATAAATTTTGTTTCTATTCAAATAACTTTTCAATAGTTTATGAGTTATAAGCAAATTACTTTAGTTTGTATTTTTTTAAAAAACAACCCAATATACAGTATTTACTGTATATATAATTTATATAAATAAATAATTAAAATCAATTAAACTTACATGATTTAAATAAAAGCCGTCGGGTCTGACCAATTTGAGGGCCAAATTAAGTATACGTTTAAAGAATGTCCACAAATCTTCGTCACCGTCGAGACCGGCGTCTCTGTTGTCCTGAGCGCTGATTGGGATATCAGTCAAGTCATTGAAGACAAAATCAAACGAACGCTTTTCGCCGATATATTGTTCCATATATTTGAGACAATCGCCAACAATCACCTGATAGTTAGGACCATCAAAGTTGTCCAAAGTGTCACCACAGGCGCCCCTGAGATACTTCTTGCAGGCGTTAAGCACTACAGCGTCAATGTCGACCATAGTTACAAATTTGGGCTCTTCTTTAAGCAGTTCGTGAAGTAGTCCTCCGTCACCACCGCCGAGAATCAGTATCTCTTTATCTTTGTATGAGATCTCTCCGTATTTCATGAGACCTCTCGTGTATGACAAGTCTTTTTCTGCTAAATTCTGTAAGTCATCCAATAGAAGACAATTACCCAGCGATGGTGAGCCTAATATCTTGATGTGTTGGTACTGTGAATGCTCTTCAAATACCACACTATCGAAGTCATACTCCAGAAGTCTTTCGTCAGACGAGGTGTAATAGTTGGGCACAACTGTCCACTTCTTGATAGTGGGAATCCGCTCCACTTTCGGCACATTCAGTGCCGACACTAACTTTGATCGCAATTTCTCGGAATTTGAGTTATTCAACAAACTATGGGTTTTGCCGATAGTCTCGGAGTCGACACACTCTTCGCCATTGATGGACACCAGCTGTTGACTCTTGTAATGACGAACCGTAATCGTCAATCGATTATCATTAGCGCCATATATAAAGATAAGTCCATCAATGAGTTGGACACGACTGGCCAACGCTATACCGGGAAAATGATCGTCGAAAACAGTGGTCAGTACCGACTCATCCAACTCTTGATTCGGTAACAGTTTTAATGAAAATAAAGCACTTCTTACAGACATATCTTCTTCTGTATGTTTATATCACTAGTCTTTGACAAGAATGTTGTGTCCAAACAACAGGTCAGCGATGGTATCAATCAATGTTAAGACTSTGAACTCAATCAATGAATGCTCTGTCTGTGCAAACCATGTCTTATATATAGTAATCAATTCAATGATATCTCTATCGGTAGTCTTTGGCAACAGTCTTAACATTGGATTAAATGATTTGGTCTCTTATCACAAGTTTTTTATAATAATATTTTCTATAATTATTTGTTTGTTTTATTTGTATATATAATTAAATAACAAAATCTCTATATTATTGACACCAATGCCATCACTAATGTATAAAATGAGACAAATATTACACTAATAGATGTCACTAAATATTAACTATATGTTTAACATTCCCAATGAGGGAAGTTCTCTAATAAAATCCCTCAAATTTTCCCGAATAATATACAACATATTTTATTTTCTCTCCTTTTATCGTTAAAAAGGGAAAATATATCTTATATTATTAGAATAAATAATATAAAAACTTAAATATTTTGCAAAAAATATATTAAAATATTTAAAAATAGATTTTAATTTAATAAATTTAGTGATACTATTTATCAAACCCACTCAAAATACAGTTTAATATATTTGTTTTTTCAACCATTATAATAAAATATGTTGTTTAGGGTTCAATAAGTGGTTACACAAGGAAATAAATTCCCTAGGAATTCCCATAGAGTAGGGAACATAAGATACTTTTGGTATATAAAACGAGGGATGGAATTTGATCGCACCCTAGCTATAAGTAAGTTATAAATTAATAAGTAATTAAATTATTAATTATTATCTAATCTAATTGAACAATAATTATGATTATTTTAATATAAATACAATATAATTATTTTAATTAAATTGATTTATTTTGTTATATATTTATATATTTAAAATTTATATGCATTAATTGYTAATTAATTAATAATAATAATGTTTATTATATGTATACTAAATTACAGTACATTTACTATCATTTAGGACTCTGAGGTTATATTTCAAAATAATTTTACAAAAATAAATATTTTTATCTCAAAGTAAATAAATGTATCATTATCATTTTTTTTWAAATTTCAATAGTAATAAAACATTTTAAGGTTTAAAGTATAAAATAATAGGTATTTTAAACCGGATATATAGTGCTTAACAATTAAGATTTATTTTATTAAACAATATACAGTACTATTCATTAAAATACTGGCACTTAACTAAACGATTTCAATATAATGTACTCTAATTTAATTAATTGATTGATTTCTATTAATTATTAATTAGAGTACAACTAATATATTGTACTTAATTCACTAATTAACTACTACTTTATAATGTTAGATCACATGTGTGTATAATATATTGAAAGAGTCATTTTGATTGCAATAATTTTTCATACATTTTATACATTTCGAGAAAATTTAATTAAATTTCGAAATAAACTCTTATTTTTTATTCATTTAATTAACATTGAAAAACACGTGTATTTATGCTACTATTTAACTAATTAATAACAAAAAAACTTACAAAATAAATAGTTTATATCATATTGTATTTAGATTTCTAAATTTATATTAAAGTTAGATATGATATCTATGGATAAAAGATCAATTATATTCATTKCATTTCTTGCATTGACATTAATGTCAAGTGTGGGTCACTGCAAGAAAAATATAGACCCATTGGCCGCTTTCGCCAATCTGGCCGCAGGAGGTCTCGATAATCTGTCCGATTTGGGTAATATGGGGGGATTTGATACTTTGTTTCCCGATTCATCGGCACAGGCAGGTGTTGAACGGGTGTTTCGATACGCGACGACTGTCCGCGAATGGATTCAATGGTTTCGCTTAATTATTGTCAMATTTATTTCCTCAATATTCTCGGTGTTTGGTCCTAAAGATTCGGTACTGAAGTCGACCGAAATTGTTCTCTTGAAGACCTGGTTGGCCATCAAAGATGAAATGCCGCACTCGTTGTCCGCATTGATGACAAACGCCCAAAATTTAATTCAATTGATGGACTCAGTTGACGGCAAAAACTTTGTTATCTAATCATATAATTATTTTGTTTTATTTATTTTTTTTTTTGCTATTGACACACATCTACTAGTTTTTAGATCTGATATCTTAATTATAATTTTATACAGATTAATATGTTTACTATTAATTTTTTTTATCTAATTAACAATAATAATATTATGTAAARTAACTAATCTATAAATATGTATATTTTTAATATGCAAATAAAATTTTGATATTTATAATTGAAAATATTTTTTATTTTTAACTTTCTGTTGTTAAAMATTTACTGCTTTTTATTAATTGACAACAATTTTGGTTTCACTGGGAAATTAGAAATTTTAATTGTTATCAAACATAGTAGTATTAAAAACAGTATTGTAAAGCTATGACCTGTTTTTGATAACATAATTATAAGACATCTTTTCTACTAAATTTGTAATAATAATTATTATTATAAAAATTATTGATGTGAAACGACAATATAACAGCAATTTATTTAGTATTATATCTTATTTTCTGTACAATGGTATGTATGACTATTAGTTATAAATATATATATATTAGAAATTGTATCTATTGATTACATAACAGTTTGATTGGTAACTMTATTAAGGTGCAAACAATTGTATATTTCTAACAAAAAAATACTGTATATTATATAATAATAATTATAATCTTATTCATTGATTTAATAATGTTATTAATTGGTGGAAGCAATTGGTGGTACCAAACATCCCGTCACCAATATTAACAAAGCGTTACAATTATCCAATCATTTAATCTATTGAATAAAAATTTCATTTTTAAGTGATTTTATTCCCGACTTTTAAATTTATTATTATATATATTTTCGTAGACAAACAGTTTGGCCATAGTTTTAGCCAAATATCAATGTTTTTATTTTTTTAGTCACTAATATTAATACTATTTTTATAATGAAATTTGTAAGTTTTATTATTTTTTATATGATAAGTGATTACTGATTTAATAATTAATTATTATTTTTATTTTTTAAATATTAAGTTATTTTTATCAATTTTATGTCTTCATGTATCACAACTAATACTGTTTGTTAGCGTCAGTGCCGGAGATCGTGGGATGAGAACTCAATATCACGAACAGGTATTTAAAATATTAAATATTGATATCAATTGTTAATCACTTCAATATTACAAACAAATTGTATGACAGGGTATGGGTCATCCAAAAAGCTATAAGTTTGGTTATACCACTGGTGATCATAAAAATCCTCAATCTAGACATGAAGTCAGGTAATATAATTTGTGGTTATTATTGATAATTTTATATCATTTTTAAAATCAAGATAATGATAATATAATATAAATGTTGTTATTATTTGATTGTCAGTCACGGACCGGGACATGTCAAGGGCTCGTATTCTTATAAAGACCCAAAAGGACGACTTCATGTGAGTCATGTTTTCAATATATTTTTTAATTATATTATTTTTTAAAAAATATACTGTATTTGCAGTGAAATATGTGTATTATTTTGAATAAAATATATTATAAATTCATGATTTAACATTTTTTAAAAATATACTGTATAAAGTATATAAAAAATAAAATATTTTAAGTTAAGTTTAAATTATAAATTTTGTTTATTAACCTAATTARCATATTGCATAAATTTAATAATTTAGTTTATATGAAAAGTAAATTCATTTTTAAAAAATATRATAACTTTACCAAAGAATTTATAAAAGAATGTAACAAAAATTTTTATTGTTTATAATATTTATTTTTTAAAATTAATTTATTTTCACAATATTTACATAAAATATAAAGTATAACATTTTTATTGTTTTATTCATTATATGACAGGTTGTTCATTATGAGGCACATCCTAAATATGGATTTCGGGTCCACCACAACAAAGTATAATTAAAACACAAAATTTTTAGTAATTTATAAAAATGTAACAAAAATATTATTACAATTGTAAGTTGAAAATTATTTAAGTTTAAATTAAAATTGATTGCCAATTGTATAAGAAATTCTTTATTACATAATAAACAAACAAATATATTATTTTATTATAATAACAATTGTATTCAAATTTTTAATATAATGATAAATATTATTTTTATGTAAATSAATATTTATATGGTTTGCAATAAAACAAAAACATTTAATTTGTTTGTTTGACCAGTATTACTTTACTGACCATTTCAATTACAATACTAAATGATTGCAAATGTTGTTTTTTAAATAACTTTCTAATAATTAATTATAAATTTGACAGCTTAAAATTATTTAATATAAATTTAATATAAACAAAAGTAAATATTTTGTATTAAAAAATAAATAAATTACATTTTTGACAGTTTTTTAATAATAAATTTCAAAGCAATATCAAAATAATTTGTAAAAAAATCTTCATAATRTTCAATGATTTTTTCTACAAAAATTTATTTTTAAATATAGATACAGTAATATATAATTTTAGTCAATACAAAAATTGTTCAAATGTTAACAACATATTAGCAACAAGTAATGGGAAACTTTATTTTTTATACAGTTTAACCATATATTATATTTAAGTAAGTAATACAACCTTTTTATTACTTTTATTGTTATTTAATTGTTTAACATATGACACAAATTTCTGAGTCAAAGGACTGAATGAGAATTTCTGTTGCGATTCGTCATTGGAAAGGTCGACATCAATCTCTTCATCGATGGACTGGTCGTCATCCGGTTGGCGATCATCTGATGATAAACTTTTGTAAGGAGTGTGCGAATCGGTATTTCTATAGTTAGATGACGACAGAGGCTGTCGATGGTTATGTGTGTGCGGCAAATGGCTGTGACTGTGATGATGATGGCTGTGCTGATGGTGTTTGTGATTATAATTATGATTAGGCTGTCGATTATGACTGCTATCATAATCTGTGTTACGGTTGTTTGGCTGGTTATTATGATTATTATTATTATTATTATGTCTGTGKTTGTGGTTATTATGATGATAATCATGACGACTGTGTTGTCTGTTTCTTYTCTCGTTACCATTTGTTACCCCATCGTAATCGCTTTGGTCACCATTGGCTGCACCAGTGTTCCCATCATTACTGTTTGTGTCATCATTTGATGGCAATTGCTGTGCCTTTTGTTGATCAGTACTGTAGAGGTTGGCGTTCTTGTGGTACAGTTGTTCACTGTTCTCACAATACACGTTATACCACCACTCGCACACCAATGACTCTATCATATAATTATATAATCAATTGACATCATTATATAAATAATAATAATTATTAAAATTTAATAACATAACTATTTATATGAKATACATCTCATTTGTATAATTAATTTCATATTTTTAAATATAATTTAAATATTAATATAAATTTATAAACACTATTTATTTTTTATAAAAAAGAATAGATAATTTGCTTAAATTAAATTATAATGACTTCATTTAATAATCAATTATCTCCCATCAGTTCCTACTTATTATTATTAATGGGCGTCAATGAGGTTATTATAGTTATTGTATTGTAAAAATTATTTTAAATCTGATTATCTAATGATATATGTTTATAGCAATTAATAGGAAGTATTTATTATAAAATGTAAGACTTTTGTCTTTATGTGAAACAAAAATAATCATTGATAATAAGTTTAATTTAATAATATAGTCATTTAAAATAATTRTTTAATTAAAAAAAACTAAAATAATTGTTTTAATATTGAAAACTTATTTTCTTAATTATAATAAAATAATAGAAATTAAATAAATATATCAAATGTATATAAACTAATTATGCATGTCTATTATAATTTAATAAATATATAGAATATAAAAATATAACAACAATTTAAACAAATGTTAACATTTTGTTAAAAAGAGAGATTTTGAATTATACATTCTCTCTCTCTCTCTCTCTCTCTCTCTCTCTCTCTCTCTCTCTCTCTCTCTCTCTCTCTCTCTCTCTCTCTCTCTCTCTCTCTCTCTCTCTCTCTCTCTCTCTCTCTCTCTCTCTCTCTCTCTCTCTCTCTCTCTCTCTCTCTCTCTCTCTCTCTCTCTCTCTCTCTCYCTCTCTCTCTCTCTCTAATCCATTCAGTTACTCATTCATCCAACAAAAAAAACTTACATTTACTCACTTTATAAAATATATTAACATGCTAGATTTTACACTTTACAATTATATATACTGTATATTTATTTTAGTTTATAAATATAAATATAATTTTTATTTATACATTTGTAAATAATTATTATATTGTATATAATTATTGAATAAAAATGATTTATTACAAGTCAAATGATTATTGATATATTTAATACACAGTTTATACTGTATATGTTATCTTATCTAAACCAAACCGAAAATGATTTATAATGTTTTTATTGCTTTGATTGATTGGTTAATGAAAAGTAAACCATAAAACTACTGTACTATCATTAACTTGAAAGCAGTATTTATTATATAATTTATTTTGCGATAATTAGAGAAAAAATGGTATGATTTTGACTAAATATAGTCATAATGTATACAAAATAAATACAATAAACTCTCGTTCTCACACTATAAATATATTTAGACTTTAATGTCAATGTTAATATATATTTTGCACTAAAACTTTCAAAACATGTGAATCAAAGATTTAATCTATTTTTAAAAACTAATGATTTTTAAAAATAGTATTACTTAATAGTTAGGATTTTTTACACAAAACTATTAATTTTGTTTTTATATTATTAGTAAAATTARAATTATATTTATATATTTTTGTTATWTATTTACTTATTTAAATTATAATATACCGTATAATACAAATGTGCTCTTAATTATTATTTTTTTAATTACATAAGTTTTCAATTATTTCTTTTAAAGAAATGATTATTAAAAAGTAGTTTAAAATCTTAAGCGTTAACTAATAATTTAAATCTAATAAATACATTTATACAATATACATTTATATCTGTATTGAATAAATATATTAAATAAATTAAAACATTCAATCTATGTTTTATAAATTAAATAATTTACATAATCATACTAATGTAATATATAATTGTTTTTTAATTAAGCCATTTTTAACAATATTTATATAAGCTAAAGTGTAAAAATTTGTTTCCCTAAAATCTTGTCACCTATCATATTAAATAATAAATATATAAATAATTATTGTCTATTTGTGTTTTATAAATTAGAAATTAGTACATTATTTATTTGCACAAATATTATCTTTATTAATTTAAATTGTAAAAAAATTATTTTAATATTTGATTACCAATGTATTATAACTATTATTAATAAAGTCTTATATTATTTTTAATCTTAAAATACTCTATTACTATGTATTGTATAACTCACACAACAATAACTCATACAACTATAATTCAGTCTACATTATTACATAACATATATTTTAATATTCATCTATTTAAATGACAATTATATATTATAATATTGTATATAATAATTGTTTCATTTTAATAATTGTTTCATAGTTAGTTATTAGTTATTTAAATTTAATGACTAAAAATATATTTTATTTATTTTATTTTTATAAGGAAGAAATATAAAACAGATATTATATATAAATATATTACATAAATACTGAATTCAACTTTAATAATACACTAAAAACTATGATAAATACTGGATTACATAAAATCCGAAACTTAATTGATATTAAAATACATAATAATAGCGGTATAACCTTAAAAATACAACATTATAATACATACCCTGACTATATAGTGTGCCATTAGGACATAGAAACCTTTGTTGGCCCTGTGRTGAGCATTGATGGTATACCTGTGCGTTAAAAACAAAATTATAGTAAACTTTATATTAGAAGTAAATTAATMATTTTATAAAATGAACAAAACAAAGACATGACATATTAATACATAAATAGTTGGATTAAAGTTATTTATAATAATAATATAWWAATATATAAATAGTTAACATTGAATTGATTATTAATGTTAATCTAAAATATATTCAATACCTGACACTTTTGACTGACATCTGCATAGAAACCGTGTGGACGACCGGCACATGAAAACTCTGACCTCATTGGCACCGACGACATCATTGGATAATCCTTTCCCGGATCTCCCGGTATACCATTGGAAGACCATTCATTTTCTTGGTTGTTATCATCACTTTTATGTCCATCACTGGCCTGAAGAGCAGCCATTTGTGGTCTGTCATCAATTGAAGAGTCGTGAACCGGGTTTTTGTTTGATCCTTCATTAGAATATCCATTTGATTCATCATTAGAGTAACAGTTTTGACATTTTGTTTCCTCATTATTATCGTAATCGTAGTCATCGTCAGACTTTGGTTGTACTCTTTGGTTGGCATAAGACTGTTGCGAATTAAATGAATTTTTCTCATTATGTCTGAAAGGCTTTTGTGAATACGAATAGTCATTTGATTTCAGACTTCTTGTATTATAATTTTTTCGGTTTGTGTTTTGAWATCGTCGGTCGACGTCATTAAGTGGTTCGTCAAAAACTTTTCCTTTTGGAATGACCTCACGGCTGTCCAGTTGGACAGTCATAGAGGCACCCACTTGTTTGGCACCCGAATCATCCAATGTATTCATTACAATCTCGGCGTCCGGTTTGGGTCGCGGGGTCTGATTAAAGCCCTCAAACGGGTGGACACGTGATGTAGACTTTGGTGGTCCAGATATATCGGCAATTTGTAAAAGTGTTTGTTTTGGGGCTAAAATATTTTGAATAAAACCCGAACCGCCACTCGAACSGGGCTTTTCATTGTTTAGATTCTTAGGCGCCTCAATCTGATAGAGCGCCGGCTTTTTAAATCTGGGATCAGAACTACTTATAATTTTTTCCTTAATATAATATGGCTTAGATTTGCTGTATTTGTTGGGAACCGATAGGTATTTATAATTTTGGGGACTTTTCTTATTTTGTTTATAAGACTTGTCGTCGTAGTCGTAGTCATCGTCACTCATCAAACCAATGCTGACATCAGATTCACTGTCTTTTGTTTTTGTCGTCTCAAATAATGACTGACTTTTGTCTAACACTGACTTTTGCGGAACTGTTGGTCTAAAAGTGTTTGTATTCTTATAATTAAATACTGGTTTTAAATCGAAATGATTTCTTTCATATGACAAATGTTTTTTCATATCCATATTTGTTTGCGGTTTCGGTCTGATTATTGCTTTATTATTATTATATGTATTATATTTGGACATCGGGTAAGACATGGATTTCTTATAGCTATGTTTGGTCGACTGACCCTTTTTAGCTGACGGTCCATTAGTTGAATACTTTTTCCATTTAATCGGTGGTTCCACTTTATAATCCCTGTGCACATACTTAGATGTTGGCCTATCTCCAAAATATTTCAATTGTTGTCTATTGACCGGTATTTTATGATATTGATTGCCATTGAAAGCCACATGAAATGTATTGCTTGCAAATGGATTTAAGTCATGGGACGCCGTAAACAATGGTGGAGAGTATGGATTAATAATAATGGGACCTGTCTTTTGGTTTGCAATTAATTTTTAAACAATAAAATCAGTTAAATTTTGATTGAAATTTATTACTTATAAATTGTTATATATTTATATAAATGTGTGGTTTTTTAATCTAAATAGTGTGTTATTTAGTGTACAATCATTGAGGTCATCAATGAACTGTAATTATCGTGTAATCTTCAATAAATGATATGATATTAACTGTGTATTACTTATAAAAATTTTTAAAAATGCACAGTTAATGATTTGGTTAAATGATATCAAAATGAGTATATTTACCTGAAATGGTAGATTTGCCTGTACTAGAGATAACAGTGCGATACAGCCTTTTTCACGGGAGGTGTGGAAAGTTGTTTTTAAGTTTTTTTTGTGAAAAAAATAAATGAAGAGAGAAAATGAATAATTTATTAATTGCTTTGAACTATTTTTTTCAATTGAAAACTAAGTTAATTTATTATTAGCAATGCTTTCAAATTGTTTTAAGTAATTAAGCTAAAAAAAAGTTATTTTTAAATATTTTGCCAAAAATTTTTAATAATGCACAAGGATTTTATAAAATTAATTTTTTTATTTAATTATAATATCAGTTAAAAAAAATATTGATTTATTYCTTATTAATTACAACATTATTTTAGCATTATTTTAGTATTAGTTTAAGGGAGGTTTCAATCTGAGAAACAATCAAATTTCAAATTTAAAAACAATTTATTTGTTGTAATTATTGATATGCTTTTYAAAAGACTATTATTACTGATTATTTATAAATTCAAAACACATACAAAAAAAACAACTTTTCTTGTTTTTGTTTAAAATAATTAAGAATATCTTAGATTAAAATCTATTAAAGACACACAAAAAATAGTTATAAATATATTTGTGTCTCTGATTTTATGGTTGTCTCATATAATTCATAGTACCGGTAAATGATTTTATTTAAATAAATTAAAATAAATATTTTATTACAAAAATAAAATCATTATTTTTTATAAATTCAATGAAACAATATTTGAAATAATTTTTTATTCATTATCAATGTTAATATAAAGCAAATGAGAAAATCGTGTTTAATTTTTTTCTAAAATTATTATTTATATATAATTTTAATTTAAAACTAACTAATATTTGGTTTTATAATTTTTATAATAATAATAAAAAAAACTTAATGTACATTTATAAAATAGTTAACATAAATCATCTTATTTCAAAATACTATAATTAAATATAATTCAATCAAAAATATTAAAAATAAAAAAATATTATTTATCAAACTTACCAATAATTAATGGAAAATATGTGACATCCATTATAAATGTAAATAATTATATAAAAGTTATTGGCTGTTAATAATAAAATTAATTAAAACCTTTATAATTTTTATCTTTAATTTAATCAAAATTAAAGCAATTATATCACTTTATAATTTATTAAGATTTATCATATAATTAGAAAAAATAAGAAAAATTTATTGAATAAAAGTCATGCTTTTAGTCGACGACACCAACTATTAATATGAGTGACAAAATCACTTCATTATATCAATCAATAGTATCAATACTTGAGAAATGAAAACTTAAATAATAAAACTTTTTTCTCAAACTATTTTTCACTGTCAGACTCAATGGAGTTATATTGACTTTTGATAGGTTTAATAATATTGTTTGGTTAGTTAGTTAGTAATAAATAATTATAATAAATATGAATGTCTATATTGGTTAAGAAAAGTTGTTTTATATATTACATACACAACAATAGATTTGAAGCTAAAAACAGTGTTTTGTTTGGCCAATAGTGAGATCTAAACCAACGCCTCACTGGGTCTATGAATTCATTGCAAGAATTTGGGTTAACATTTGTGTCGACAATATATTTCTATATATACAGTATATAAAGTTTATATTTGTTATATATGTGTTATATATCTATATATACTGTTAATATAAGATTATACGGAAAGAAGTAGCGATGCAGTGGTGCTCATCCACCCATACCCTCAGTTAAGAGTACGGTATAAACACCATAAACACACATTTATCGCTTATATACAGTRCTTATATACAGTATAAAAGTTAGTTCACTGTATTATATAACTTATATACAAGTTTGACTATTTTTCGGCTCTTTTTTTAAGTAACCACTCGTTTGTTTACTTTAAATATATATACGAGAACTGGATTTATATAACAACATATATTATAAATAAATATAATATTATATTATTAAAAGATATATTTTCTATTGTTTTTAAGAAAAAAAAAYAAATTGTTATTATAATTACACTCAACAACAACAAAACATAAGCCTTTCATTTTGCTTTTAAAACTAATTTTTTACTTTAAAAAACTGTTTGTTCACAAATCACTTTTCAATTTGTTAACAAAATTCAGATCAATGTATTATATATGTCGAGTAATTCAAGTTCGAGAAAAATAGTAATAATAATAATAATATTATTATTATTAACTTAATTGTTATTACCAAATGAAGATTATGTTTTGCGATAATAATAATAATTTGTTTTTTGTTTCGTTTTAAAATAAGAGATTCCCTTATATTTTAAAAAAGATTTGTTTTCCAACAAATAGGTTATTATATTTATGGTTTGAACAAAGTTTTTATGTAACTCACACATAAATATATATATATATATATATACTTTAGTACTGTATAATGCTTAATATTGATAGATATATATATACTGTATATATATTTATATATACTGTATTTAGCACATCTCCAGTCATTTAAAATATAATTTAAAAAAGTTTATTTCACTTTTCATTACTTTTTTGCTATTAATTTCCAAAAGAGTAGACAATTTTCAAAAATAATTTTTTATGAAAACAAAATTCACTTTTGGCAGCTATTGTGTTGATTATATAATTTATTGTTAAAGACCGGTATATATTGTATTTTTTATAAAACGTAAGCTTAAATAAAGACATTTTAATTTGAAGTACCTATTGAACGCATTATATTATTTTTTAATCCAGAAATTAAAATCATTTTATAATTTAATTTAATTTTTTTTTCTGTAAAACTAATATAAAAACAACATAATGTAATTATAAAATTATATGTTTATTTTGTTGATTATATATAAAAATTAATATTAAATTTATTTTTATATAATTTAATTAAAAAAATGTTTAATAATTTTATTTAAGTTCAGAGAACTCTAATTAAACAAAACAAAAAAATTTAAAAATTGAACAAAAAAGATATTAAAATTTTATAGTAAATAAATATATATATATATATATCATTATAAGACTCTCATATATAATTATAAGATTTAATTTTAAAATAAAAGGATTGGTTTGTTTTTTATTATTTTATTATTAAAGTTTACATAATTATATTGTAGTTGCTTGTATTATATCAATATAAAATATAAATATATTTATATATATTTGTAATTACTGTATAACAGTTAGGATGCTGTTATATTAAATAAGCTTATTATAAAATATTTATTACTGATTAATCTAAAATATAATCTTTTAAATACTATATTTATTGAATTTTATAATAATAATAATAGTAATAATAATATATGTAAAATAATTTAAATAGTTAATAGTCAATATAAATGTTTTCATTAATAAATAATTTAAATATTTATATATAAATAAGTATTTTGATTTTAAAGTAATATAAATTTTTTATGTTTATAAGTTATAACATTGAATGATAATTTTTATGCATATTTATTTAAAAATCATTATTCAATTTAAAAGGTGCAGTATAATTTATATGAATATAAAATTAAAAAACAGTATTTTCATTAAAATGATTAATTAATTATTTATTTTCTTATTTTATAGAATTTGTTTATAAAGTATTTAATGTTTAAATTCAAATAAATAAATAAATTGTATCATTTTCTGAGTGCTATTAAAAWTTTTTATATTGTTAATTTCATAAGCATTAATTATCCTATGTCTTAATACTTTATGTAATTAATTTTTAATATACAGATTATTGTTATTACTTATATAAAGTTATTTTCTTAAAAAATATATAACTTAAATTTAATTTATTAAAATCACTAAATTTATTAAAACGTACAAATATGATTTAAATACTATACATAATTGATAGACATATTTGATTGACAGAAAATATATTAAACATTAAATAAATGCAGTATATAAATTATTTAATTATAATTATATTATAAACTATAATAAATAGTTGTCTGAACTCAATATTAAAAAATTTATAACACAGTTATTTCAATTATATCAATTCATATCTTATAATTGTGTGCTTATCACTTGTTAACAAGTTTTAGGGACAAAAAATAGTTTACAGTGAACTCTATAGTAATAAATATGCACTTTTAATATGCATTTAATACTATATATACTGTATAATTAAATTAATAATTATAACAAAATAAAAATTTTAATAATAAATGTTAAAAATTAATAATAATTTGTTTAATTAAAATCATATTTGTTTACGCACACATAGAATTATATTAATTTATAAAAAATAAATAAATTAATAATTAAATAGTTAATCTATTAATAATTGTTACAAATTTCTTAAATTTTTATAACAAAAATATTTTAACTTTATTTTAATAATAAACTAATTTACATTTAAAAAAGGATAACATAAAATTTTATAAATATTTAATAAAAATAATACATCTGATTTATTAAATTACTAGAAAAATATATGTGGGTTTTTATAGTTATAAATATCAAATTTAAAACAATTTAAGCTTTATTTCTATGAAATCAATAAATTGATTAAAAAGATTATAGCATTATATTTTTTTACATTAAATAACAAACCTTTATTAAAATATAAATTTTGTTTTTATTTTTTATCACATTTTATTGTTAACACCATTATTTTATTAACAATTCTTACTAAACTTTATTTAAATATTAACAAAATGATAATCAATTAATTTAGTTTAATATTAACCTTCATTTTTTATGAAAACAAAATATTTTTAAATTTAGGTAATAAAATACAATGAATTTTATAATAAATTTGTAATAAAATAAAACTTTTTTTTCAAAATAAAATTAACATAAAAACTTAGTGACAAAACCAACAAACTATAATTTACCTAATTTTACATTTAAATGAGATATCGAAAAAATAACTAATTTCATACCTAAAAATAAAAAAATAAAATAAAAAACAATTTTGATTAAATTATATAACTAAATAATGTAATTATGAAAGTTTATAGAATTAAGAATAATTGTATACTAAAATATTTCTCATAAATTAAAATATTGATTAAAATATAACAATAAATTGATATTTTAAAAGGAAAAATTATTCAAATATTTAAATCAATTATGATATGCATAACAGACACAATACATTTGAAAACGAAAACAAAAAATATACATATAAAATAATTCATTAATTATAATATATATAATAAATGAGATAATTATGATAAAATTAACAAAATAAAATTATATAAATGTCGCAATACAATGCAGTATAGATTTAATTAGCCGCATATTTTCAATTAATAACAAAAAAAATATGTTTAACATAAACAGTATATTAATACTGAAATAATAATTAAATCAAATTATAAAAATAATGTCAATTTTATATAAATTTATGCGATCGCTTGGCTTTAGCTTTTGCTCTGAGATTCAATTTTTCACGGATTGAGTCCAACTCGGAGTCCTCTTTATCGGTCAATTTCACCAGTTTTGGACAGTCATAGTTATACCTAATCAAACACACATATATATAAACAATTGTTAAATAACTTATTTTTTAATATTATTTATATTATATCGTAAAATAGAAAAAAGAAAGAAATCTAATTATTTTTCATTTATTTTGATTACAAAATACAATAGCTATATAACAAATTAGAAAAAGTCAATTTTAATAATGCAATCATATCATTGCATTTGAATAAATAAATTGTTATCAAAAAAACAAAGATATAATATATAAACACTTTTTCCCATAAAAATAATTTTCTTATTTTTATAAATAATTTTATTCAATATATTAATTAAATTTTACTTTTGCTTAGTTTTATTTATTATTATTTTTTGTTTTTTGAATTTAAAAAACAATAAAACAAAAACTAACAGTTAAATCAATTTTATGGGTGCGTTTACATCAAAGAAATAAAACGAGATTATGAAATGAAACAAATTATGAGAGCACCGGTATGTTTTTTTGTGCCCACTATACATACCACCAATCACATATGCCATTCTTCTCATTAAATATGGTACCATTTGGACACAAAAATGAATGTTTGTATTTGTTTTGGCAGATATGCCACACCTGACAGCCGGTCTCTAAATCGGCGTAAACACCATTATTTAAGTCTTTGCAATCAAAGTTAGTCTTTGGCACCGAATCCAGTGTCGGAAAGTCTTTTCCGGCCACTCCTCGGCGCTTATCTTTTGATAACTTGTTTACGGAGGGCTTTGATATTGAGTCAGACGTTTGCAACGACTGAATACTCTTGCGTTTTGTGATAACAGCGCGACGTCTGCTATCACTTGTCTCGATGTCGTCCTTCTTGTCGGGCGTCCGCTCGTCGATTGCATTACGATATGAACCAAACTTTAAAAAAAATTAAAAATTTCTAAATAATAAAACTTAATAATAAAAAAACTAAATCATATACTCTTCTAATTTTATTAATAGCAGATTTTGCAGTCTTTTCTCTGATTTTATCGGATTTGGACGAAAATCGCGATTCGCGTCGTTCAACAACAGGTGCTTCGGTAGATGTGATGCGATTGAGTGACGGTCGCGGCACAAAACCGTCCAAACTATACATCGCTGGTCTCAAACTCTTAGGCAATAACAGCTTCGGTATGCGTTTGCTTGTTATATTGGTTTCGGTTATCGTTCCGTATAGTATTTGGCCATTGATTCGGCTTTTGGATGCAATTCTTTTGGGTACAAATATAGCCAAAGATGGCGTGAAATCAGACGATTGCAGATCAAAGATATCAGTCTATAAAAAGTTTAAAAAATACTTTAGATTTTTATGATAGGACACCAAAACTAACTGTTGAATGACCTGATTATTATTAGTATTATTATTATTATTATTGGAAAGTCGTTTTCTTTTAACTTTCCTAACTTTGCGTATTGATGTCGACGCCGTTGCCATTGTTGGCAATGTTGTTGCTGTTGTGTTAGTCAATGGTGTGGCCGCTATTTGCCGGGTTTGTAGAGCAGATGCATATCCAATACGGCTCTTGGATTGATCCACTTTTTCTGTGGCATTGCTTTTCTTAAGCTTTGGTGGGCGTATAGGAAATCGTTGATCCCTTTCCTTAGACCAACGGAACAGTTTTAGACCCTTTTCGCTGACAAACGACTTCTTGTGAACACCTTTATTGTTAAGGCTTTCATCGGACTTGTCTTAAAAGATAATATTAATATAAAAAAAAGTTTTTTATTTGTATATAAAAAAATCTTTTAGTTAACACTATCTTATCAAAACTAGAGTATAATATGCTTTAATAAGTTATAAAAGGGTATTTTATAGGATTTTTTATTTTTTATTATTATTTAAATAGAAGTTTTTATGTGGTTTTTTAATCTGTTTTCTAGATCTTTAAATAAATTCATTTATAAAAAAAAACATAAAAAAGWTTATTTAAAAAAATTTCAATAACAAAACACAACAAAATATTTGAACAAATTTCTTGAAATGTATTTTTATAACAGTATTGTTACTTTAAATAAACAATAAAATTGCTATAATATAACTAAATTTATTATTTATTGTGACATTTTACAAGCTATTAAATTAACTATTGAACATATATTGTTAGCTAAAATACGTGTACACAACACAAATAACAAATATAACAACCAATAATAATATACAAAAAAAAATCCTCAAAACAGACAAACAATTTATAACAATTTAAATAAGTTTTTCCCGAAATTTTTATCTTTTTTTGCATTCCGTTTAAGAGTTAATAAAAAATAGTATACAAAGTTTTGTTATGAATTAATCGGATTTTATTTTACTTGAAAATTACTTTAGTTGTTAAAGAAAAAAAAGTGATATCAAAAATGTAAATCATTTTGATGTAAATCAATCCAGTTTTTTGTTGAAAAAATATATATTTCACTCATGAAATATTTTTTTTAACTGATAATAATCATAGAGTTCAACATACATTAGAAAAATATGCAATATTCAAGTAAAATACAGTTATATAATCACAAAAAAGTAGAGTTGGTTGTGAATCAATCAAAAAATTGTTTTGAAAATTTTATATTTCAAGTAAAAACGATAGGAAAAAAATTTATCATATATTACTGTATTAAATATGAGGCACAACCTCCTGATTGCACAGTCAGGACTACTTTTGTCAACTATTTTGATTGATTGAAATCATGTTAATATCTAATACAATATAATTTATAAATTAAAATGTTTATTTCATTCAATACAGTTAGCCCAATGTGTCAGATCACTGCCCCGATTATTATTTACGGTTATTATACTCTATACATAAATATACAGTATATATAAAACACACAACAATCATAGATAATTATTATTTAAAATTATTGTATTATATTTATTATATTTTAAAAAGCTATTTAAATTGATGTTTTATATRTATTTTTATATAATTTTGTTACTGTTTTTATGCGATATTTCATAAACAATATAAAAAATGAAAATCATAATTATTAAAAGCTAATTTATCATTTTTGTTAATAAATTACTAGTTGGTTGTAAAAAATAAGTAATAAATAAAAGTGAAAGAAAGCAAAAAAAAATAATAATCGAAAGTTAAATAATTAATTATAAAATAATTGTGTAAAAAATAATAATATAAAATATACAAAATAATATTTTTGTCTAAATAACTATATAATACTTAAACAAACATTTTTATTACAAACAATTGCAATTTCTCAATGATTTAATATAAATGCTTATTAAAGACATTAAATTTAATTATAGCTCTTAATTTCATTGATTAAAATAATATTATATTAATGAATGACATGCGATCATCACTTTTCAACAAATAGTAAAACTAAAAATATTATCCATTATTATTATCAAACGTTTTTCTTATTAAACAATTTTACTTTTGCTTAAAATATTACTCTTTAAAAAACAAAAAATAAATAAAATCGGAAAATATTCTTTTAATTTAAATTCAAATACAATATATTCATGACTTTAAAAATCAAAAAATAAAAATATATTAGCTTTAAGTTATAATTGTAATTACTTTTAAGTTTATTATAATAATAAAACAATTCACAAATTATAACCTTCACTTTAATAATTTATATGACATCACAAATGTTTTATTTTCATATATCATAATAAATTTAATTGATTATAATATGTGATACTTTATCTTTGATTATGATTATTATTATTCAAGTCTACACTTTAGCTCTAACGGGTGGGTCATTAGGTCAACGTTGTCCACAATTACAACGGTCACGAAATGGCAATAAATGATTTTAAATTTAGCAATCATTACATTACAATTGTTATGTAAATTACTGAAAAATTTTTATACAGTATATCATATTAGACATTAAATCGACATTTAATTGGTATATAATTTTTTACTCTCATTTATTGGTTAATCCAGCAATTGTTTTAGTTTTTTACTAAACAATAACAACATTAAGTTAACAGTGATTACAATCGACAATGACTTTTATGGAAATATTTGATTAAAAACAGTAATTTTTTGATTAGATTTTTTGCTATTTTATTAAATAAACAACTTTTTACTAAATAGTTTTGACTATAAAATCATGATTACAGTATAACTTTAGATTTTATTTTTTGAAAAATTGTTTTATTGATAAATATCCAAAAAAATCATTTTTAGGAGATTAGTCAAAAAATTGATAGATTATTATAGCAGGACTGTGTGAAAGTTAAAACACTTGAGGAAAGTCAAACAAAACAATTTTTTGAAGTAGTTTTTTTGCTGATATAATAAATAAATAACACATTTTTAATTGTAAAATAACACATATATTTGCATAGATTATCAGTTTAGGGGAGCTTTGATTTAAGTATTGATTTAATGTGATTTTTTCAGCAAATTAATAACAGATTAAAACAATAACAAAACAAATACCATATTTATTATTGCATTATAATATAAATACACACTTGAATTAGTGCACCTCATTGTCGATTTCAAAGATTATTTCCAATAATTATTATAATTGCCGTATTATTGTAACCCTAAGACAACATTTTGGCAGTAATTTGTTTTTTTTATCAATAAAATTTGTTTGCATGCATTTAATTGTAAATAAATTGTAAAACTAATAGATTATGTAGTTTTGATTGTATGATATTTTTTAGAAGTTATTACTAATAATTTATTACAAAAGGATTGATTTGTAAATAATTTCATTATTTGACATATAAATTGTTTGTATATTTGCTATAATTTTTATGCCTGCAAAATATTGTAGTAATAATTAATTAAAAATATATTTAAAATTAACAAAAAAAATAATTTCTTAAAAATAAATTTAATTATAATTTTTATTTAATAAAAACTGCTACAAATATCAAGTTGTAAGTTATTTATGTGATATTTATTATAAATTTAGATATTATTTCTAAATTGAAGTAAATATTAAAACACTTAATTTTGATACATTGATAACTTGTTTGATTTATGTTTCAATAATTTTAGACTAATCGACTAAAAATTATTTTAAGTAACATTTTAATAGCAAATTTTTAATACCTAAAGGCTAATAGGGGTTCAAATTATAGCACATATTTTAATTGATGTTTTTATATAAGTCTTAGTATTGCATAGAAACCATGAGATTGTGTGCAAACATTTAAAAAAAAGATATTGTTATAATTATTTATAGATATAATATATTACAATAATAACTTTTAAATAAATTTATATAAAACAATAATACTCTTATAACAGAGTAAACAATAACAACCAATTACTCAATAAAAGTGTGGTAAATATTTATCTTTAAAGCAAAAAAAATATGTTTAAATAACATTAAAACAAAAATATTAATTAAAAATCAATAGTTTGATAAGCAATCAACAAATATTGTAAATAATAAAAATTTATAGTATTAATAAAAACTATAGTATCTAAATAATTGTTTTTTATTTTAATTTTAACCAAAAATATTTGGGACTTTTATAAAAAAAATCATGCTTTTAGAAAAAATTACAACATTTCTTGTTTATAAATAATCATTTATTTATTTAATTATTAATATAACATTATTTTTAACTTATATTATTTGAAAATTAAATTAGACTTATAATTAGATACTAATATTAGCTGTCAAAAATCAAGAAATCAGTTTAATATAAAAAACATTTACTTAGTTATTGATATTTTTTGCATATTATATGTAGAAATTTACTAATTTTATATTTAATTTGCATTAATTTTTATGTCTATATTCAGGTCAGAGTCAGTTTCCCTAACAATAATTATTATCAAAAATATTAAAAATTATAGTTTGAGAAAAAATATTACTTTATGTATTAATTTAATTAAAGAGAAAAAGCTTTAAATAATTTTTTTTAAATAAAAACTTGTCATACAATTTAAACATTAAATACTTACCTAAAGACTGTGATAATGTAATCGTAGCAAATGTTGCAATTAATACAACAATTATTAAATGACAATAAAATTTAATACTAAATCCCATCGTATTGTTTCAATTGATGCCATAAAAGCAATTGATTTTCTTATGTAGAATTAAATTATAAAACACTTTATAATTATTATCAATCAAAAGATGATTATTATTATTATAGTTATTATAAAACAAATATTTAACTCATTATTCTCATCACTTCACAGTAATTCACTCTCACATCAATTGCTTGATTATTGCATTATTTTAAGCGACTTATAGCTCACAAATAAGATGCTATTTTTAAGCGATCACATCACTACATATTTAATAACAATCTCCACCTATAAATTAAATTCAAGTGAATCCCTGATATTTCGTGAGTCAGCGGCACAGGTAGTATCGTCTCTCTCTTTCTCTCTCCACTGTTGAGAAGGAGTGGTAGTATTGTCTTCAAATGAGATTCAGTATTGAAGTCACGTTCACTTTTGTTTGAATATATCTTATAATATTTAAAAAAATCAAAATGATTATTATTGCCTTAATAAATATAACCAATTAACTATTATTATAAAATTATTTTTTTTCAATATATATAGATAATAGTCGGCTATGTTTTCTTGTTGTTGTTGTTATTGTCAAAGTTGTTGTTGTTGTTGACTATAATTGTAGTTTTCACCTGTTGTTTCCTTTTCAACAACAGCAGTGTGTATACCTTTTTAACATAACAGCTCACTGAGCACTTGTAGCTTTAGCTATCGGTTCAAATCTAGCAGTGAGAGCTGCTAGAGGTATAGCCGCTGTATATACTTTTTCCTACCACTGGTAATACCACTCTTGTATTAAATGCCCAAAACTCTCATTCACTTAAAAAAACTTTTTTAATACTGTATTACTCCAAACATATTATACAATACTATACAGACATACATTGAATTATAGCGATAGTCAGTGGTGTTGTTGGACTGAATCTGTGGCACTAACTTACCACTCCTGTGGCAGAGCCAGCCATACCAATGAGTTAAAAGCAAAGGACACCCTAAAGGGATCACTGGGATAACTGGTCTCTCAGTTATAAAGTATATCTAAATCTCTTATTTACTGATTTTTGTAGTAAAAATTCTCTGATAACTCAGTTTTCATTTCAAATCATAGAAATTGAAAAACGTTTTTTTGCTGATAAAATTTTCACTTAAAATTCACATAATTATTAAATTAGCCCATTATTCAATGCAAACTATATATTTTATTATTCAAACGATAAAAACATATTTATCTTTTAGAGCCTATCAGTCAACTACCTGTCTGACTCTTCAATGGGTTTTAAATGGGGAAAAAATTATACAAAAATGAAAGTCTATTTTTCGTAATTATTTTTCCACAAATATCTACATTTGCTTTAAATAAACACAAAATAAACAACAAAAATCTATGTTAGTTTTTAGTGTAATTATTTATTAGAGTCACTAATTTTGCAAATTTAAAATATTTTTTAAATGCCATAAGTTTTTTGTCAATTTTTGCTCTCAATACTAGCAATCATTACTGTTGTATGTATTAAATTTATAAATAATTATATGAAAAAATAAAAATATTTTCAAAGTATTTATATAATTTGTAAAAAAATTTAAAAATTATATTTAAATATATTCAAAATTGTATAATTTTCTGAATGATAGTTATTATGTGGTTTATATTACTTACTTATGAGTTGCTAATATCTAAATAATAGTGACTAAAATATTTGATATGCATAACACCTACATACTAAACGATTAACAGCAATTATATTATACTTTTACTAATTATCATTTTAAACGCTATCTAACATCATYATTATTATTATTATTAAAATTCATTAAACAATATATTATATTTATAATTATGACAAAATAGTCAGACATATACAAGCAGTGAATTATAATATATACATATAATATATAATAGAAATTAAATCAATATTAAACACCTATAATAAGTTCACGTAATATAACCACTTTCTCTGACACTTTCAGTATATATATTGTCGACCAGTATATCGTGTTATTAATTGCTTTGTTTACCAAACCGTTTAATAWGTCTGTAATAAGTGACACACATTTTTTGCATCCCATTTGTTTGTAATCTATTAAATAATATTTGCAAACAAAGTTTATGCCTAAAACATTACACAATTTTTAAAAATATCAAAACAAATAAAAAAATCTAATAAATAATAAAATCAGTAATAGACTGACAATCAATGCATTTGTCTTATATAACATCAACTAATAGTAAAAATTTACGGACTTATCGTTTTGAATTACAATTAAGTTTGTTTTTAATAGTTTTATCAGTAGTAATGCACAATTGTGTGAGTGTGTGTGTGTGTGTATGTATGTATGTATGTRTGTRTGTGTGTGTGTGTGTGTGTGTGTGTGTGTGTGTGTGTGAAATAAAAGTAATTTAAAATTATAATAAATAAAATAAATAAATAGTTTTTTACCTCAAAAAATCTTCCGACTATTCTCTCTCTCACCAAAATATTATCAATTAAAATAGTAGTTTGAAATATAATATAAATTGTATTATTCAGTACATTATATACTTTTGTATATACATTTGAACATCAGTCTGCCCTCCCATATCTCAATCTATATTTTCCTCTCCCACTAAAAGTTAATTTTGTGGTGAACTCTAAAAAAGTCTATTTAAGAGATAAATAAATAAATTATTAAAATAAATAAAATAACATTAAAATAAATTGAATACTCAAAAAAATGATGTCATCCTCTTATATAATAGAGTAATCATAAAAAATATAAAGATAGATCTAGTAATAGTTGTGTAGCCATTAAGCTTAGGTATCTAATAACAAATATACAACAMCATAATCATCAACTTTAACTTCAACAACAAAAACATTATACAGTTTTAATAGTAAGCCAACTAATATTTAATGACATAACAGGCAAACAGTAATAAAAATCCTTAACCTTAAAAATAATATAAACTTATAGTACAGTAAAGCAATAGCTATAAGAAGTTTGTTTTGGAGTCTAAGTGGACATATTGTAGAAAATAAAATCAATTTTAAGTATATATTTGTATATATATATAGTATTTTTTTAGCATATAATCTAATAGTTTTAATTGCATTAAAAAGTTTGAGATATATTTTTGTTATTTAACTTTAAGGCAATACAAATTCAAAATAAAAATATACTTTAAGCTAAATAAAAGTAAAAATTTGTATTTTTTCCAAATGTATGAAAAWTTTTTGTAATTACATTTTTTCTCAATACTTCTATGTGTTTRTACAGTATATACAGTGTATATATTCTCTAAATTATAATCATATCATATTATATGAGAGATTATATAATTTTATTTTAAACTTAAAAATTATATAAATTAATTTTACGAGAAAAGTTGTCGAATGAATATTAATTATATAAAAATTTTATTTAAGTAATTATCTAAATATCTATAAATCCACTTTTATGTAAACTATATAAAAAATACATCTATTTCCGCAAACAATAATTTTTATTTTTTAAATATTTTTACAATATAGCTTTTATTTATTTTTTGTCCAATTAGTAATCAAATAAGCAGAAAAAATCATTTTATATATTTTAATTAAGATAATAATATTTAATAACATAAATAATTTTAAATAAAATATTGTTAAGTAAATACTGTATTGTAAATATTTTATAAAATTTAATAAGTTATATGCAATAAATAAGCATATAAAATAAATGAAATAATAATAAATGAAAATTTATCATAAAAAATAATTTGCCAGTTTAAAATCTAATCGTTAATTATGTAATAGATATCATCGATTTAATCTTATTAAATGCTTAAACAAAATATAAAACAAATAAAGATTAAAACTCAATTCACACTTGATATATATTTAATAAATTAAATACATTAACATAACTATCTATAAAGTTAATTAATTCATTTATTTAACTTATTATATTAATATTCATTTTGCTTATTTGATAAAAAACTTGACAACAATAGCAACAATAACTGTCAAAACGATTATTTTAATTAATTATAATATTTTGTAGAAATATTTTTTATTTATTATGTGTTGTTTACATATCCAACATAAGCAGCATTGCATATTAATTGATTGAAAATAAAAAAAATAAAATAATAACAAACTAAAAGCCGTTATCATAAAATTTGTAGTGTTATGAAACTATTGTTACAAACAATTATTACATAGCAATTGTCAGTTAGTAAAAGTTATTTATTTTATTTTTTTGAAAGTTTTTTTAAAAGTAAAAAGAAATAACTGTTAGAAAAAAAGGGAACATATGTTTGACATATACAGTAAACTAAGGTTTTGCTAAAACATTAAATTTGTGATTGAATTGTTTGTATGCTTTAAATACACAGCAAGAAATCAATAAAATAATATTTTAATAATCATAATACTTAAATAACAATAATAACAATGATATTATTAAAATATTAAAAGTTTTTTAAATGACCTCAAAATTCATAAATTTTTTAAATTCAAAATATATTGCAGTTTTAAAAAGTATTATAAATTATTTTAAAATACAATTAATTTAAAAAAATATATGAAATATACTTTACATGTATATGATATTAAATACATTTATTTACAGGTTTCTCAATTTGATCGATACATTGTTTAAACTATTATATGTTAATAGTAGATAATTGTCAATAAAATGTTTCAACAGTTAAATTTAAATGTGGAGCATAATGAACTGTATAATATWATAATAATAATAATAATCATAAATAACAATAACAATATATTAGCAGTAATAATAGCAATATTAATGACTTTAAATTGAGAAATTATTTGATTTTATTCACACATATAGCAAATATATATACACTTTATTTACAGTTTTACAATTAACTATATAATAAAACTCTATTGATTTTTTCACAAATATTTGCGGAAATAATATATAAATTTAATACAGTATACAGCATGACATTGTTATAATCACAATCATAAAACTTTATATTAAATGATTGTTATAAACTAATATATATATATAAGTGAATTAAAACATATATTTTTAAACTTAAAAAAAGACAAAAACAAGTTAAATAAAAATTTTAATATCATTAGAAATATCTCCTGATTTTCCTCATAAAACTTTGATATATTTTTTTAAATAGTAAACAGTAAATGAAATCATAATACAGTATAATATCCATTGTAATGGCCATAAAAGTACATTTGGTATTTAAAAATGTGTTATAAATCGTGTTTAATAGGTGTGTCAAAAATTATTGCCCAATTTTAAATTAAATGTCTAACTACTATTTTAGTTAACATGTAAAATATGAATATAATGTAAATAAATTATTTACTATTTAATAATATTATATAAAAAAATAAGAGTATTATATAACTTATATAATATTAAGAATAATAAATCTTTTTTAAATTGTATTAATAAATAAAATGTTTTTAATATTATGAAAATTAAGGCGTTTTGTATGTTGTATTACATTGTAATCTATTTAACTAAAATAATAAAATATTAAAAACATATTTTCATATTTAATTATAATTATCCTATTTTGCGATGAATGGTAATAAAAGAGTTCATTTACTATAATAAGTTATTTCACAATTCAATATCAGTAGCTTTTTATTTATAATAAAATAATATACTAATTTAAATAACGTATTTAATAGTTATCTATATTTTTTAAACAATGATATCAATTTATCAATTAATTTTTTATATATGAATTGACAGTTCAGGGAAAGTGATATATATATATTCACACATAATATTATATATAAAATTTAATTTATATTTTAAACTAATTTTTTCTATTAGTTTCCAATAAAAAAAACTTCATTGAAAATATTGATACATACACTAAATAAAATATTTATAAATSTATAGCAGACTTATAAAAATCAAATTAGTATTTTTAAAATAAAAACTTGATTTTATTAGATTACTTGCTTAATACCAAAATTGTAAAATTGGGTAAAACTATTACATATAGACTGAATCTATCAATGAGGTTTGAAAATGGATTAAATAAATATTTATTTTTTTAATTCAAAAAATAAATAAATAAATCTAGACTAATTTAATTTTCGTATTATTATTTAAATAATATTTTTAAATAATAATAAAAAAGAGAAAAAGCCTTGAATTATAGATATATTAATATAAATAAATTGTATTAAACAAAAAAATATTTACTAATATATTGAATATAATCGGCAATGCAATTGAAGGTAAATTCAAAATAATTAATAATGAATATTTTAATATATATTTTATATATATATATGTATTTATATGGCATTTATCTATAGATTAGTAATAAAACACTCGAAGCCGTTGTCCTTTTGGTTGCTTATGTGTTAAGTAATTCAAAATTATTAAATCAACAATTTTTTAATTAAATTAACTTTTCATTTGTAAATAAATGCTAAATTATTTAACTAATATTTTGATATTGAAATAATAATTGTATTATTTTTTGCTTCATATATTAGACACAAAAGCGCATATAATTGGATAAGTAATAGGTAGTGAAAGTATAAAACAATTTTTATTAAAAATTATTAGTATATATAATCATATCATATCCTTGACTGATATACGCGCCGATCATAATATGAATCTTGAATTTTATGTACAAATATATAAAAAATAAATAAAACAAAACAAATGTTTTTTATCACGAAATATAATAATAATTTGATTTTATAATATTAAAAAAAATTAAACTAAAATAATAACAGTGTATAATAAAATATCAATTAATGTACTGTAAATATAGTGTTTGTTTATTGATATTAAGTATAGTATAACAACAATAAATATACATTTTTTTGTTTTGCAATAACAATAATTTAATACCAACTGTTCATATTATAATATATTATTATCAAACAGTAAATACATTTTTAATAATACAGTAGTTTTTTGGTAGGCGTTTAAAGACAATAATTTGAATATTTTAAAGATTTATATAAAGTATACGTTTGTTGTGAAAGTTGTAACAAAAATATCGTTTTATTGAAAGATAGGATATTTAGATAAATTTGATTGCTATTAACAATAAATTTAGTGATAAAAACTAAAACATTTACATAAATTAAATCGATTTTGATATCTCCAGGACCTCTAGTGATGTGATTACTATTATATTGAAAAGTTTTTTATGATAATTGTATAATTTATTTATTAAAAACTAATAAATATTAAAAAATAAAAATAAGTTTTTGTATTTTTATATTTCATACCCTTTTCCGCTAAAAACCRGTGATAAGATATCATAAGATATCACTAAATGAATACAGTTTTTCTAAATAATATATATTTATGTATAGATAATTAAAATTAATACACTGTTTATTAATAATATTTTTATTTTAAAAAAAAAAGTTTATCAATAACGCTGTGAGAAACTTATTAAAAATATATTGAATTTAAGATAAAAATTTTCCAAATAAAAACTATACAAATAAAATTGTATTGAATTAAATTAGATAATAAAAAATTGAAAATTAGTTTATGTTATTGTATTATTAAGGAAATTACAATTTTTATTTAATTTAGAATAAAATAAAAAAATAAAGATAAAAATAATCACAAAAAAAAGTTTTTACTGTTTTAAAAAGTTATTTTCATTTACGGCTATTATTATGTTAAACCGTAAAAGTTATTCAATTTCTTATATAAAATATTTAATTTATTATTATTTGTGTTACTGTTATTCAAGCAAATAACACACACACACACACACACACACACACACACACAATGTTTTTATGTGTTTTAATAACAATTTTATTTCTTGTTTTTACACTCCGAGAACTTAAAACATGAAATAATTTAATTTAATATAATTATTCAACAAATTTCTTATTTAGCTATTATATAGCTCTTAAAGTTTGTTTGACTAAATATAATTAGAAAATTGCTTTAGTATATAGTTATAACTTAATGTAATAACAGTTTACATAATTTATTTATTTTTTATTAGAAAAATTACTTTTTAAAATACATAACTTTGTAGTAATAGCTAAATATAAAGTTTAGACAAAGAAATTTTTTAATGATAATGTTACTTAACTTTCATATATTAAATAATACTATTTAATACAATATTTTAAAATACATATAGTGTGTGTGTGCGTGTGTCTGTGTGTGTTTGTGTATGTGTGTATGTATGTGTGTTTGTGTGTGTATTTGTGTGTGTATGTATGTGTGTTTGTGTGTGTATTTGTGTGTGTATTTGTGTGTGTATTTGTGTGTGTTTGTGTGTGTATTTGTGTGTGTGTGTTGAATTGTGAAACACACATAACTATAATATTTTTTTAAAATACTAATGAATAAAAGATTTGGGAAAATGATATTCAAATTTAAAATACAATTTATATTCTCAGAGGCATTCAATTTGGTTGTGAAACGGCTTTAAGGCTTAAATAATAGTTTGAGACTAAAAGTTATATCATATATCATAATATATATTGTATTATACAAGTGTGTGAATACAGTCATTAGTTGATGGATGTCTCCAAACACAACACAATTGAATTGACTTTCATAGAAAAAATAAATAAAAATATTTAAAGTAATTTTTATGATTACTATTTATGTAATAAGTCTATTCAYTTTATATACAGTATATTATTGTTTATCTCATATATTTTGTAAACAAAGAATTGGCTAAATTTTGGACAAAATAAAAAAGAAATTGTTTTTATTATATTAAGTGTGGAAAAATAATTATAATAATAATAATGAAAAAAATAAAATAATTTTTTATTTTAATGTCAGACAAAATTTGTGTCCATTGAATGCATAATTGTTACAAAACTGTCTAATAATATGCAATTTTTATTGTTAAGCAAAAAAATAAAAATACATTTTTGTGTATGTGATTAGAGTAAAAAAATTTTTTTATTAAACTCAAAAAACAGTGTATAACCAAAAATAATTAAAGTTAATAAATTTTTGTGTGATGTGCTAACCTTGGGATAAGTCGTGATTTTTTGTTAAATACATCATTTTTGAGTTACAATAAGTTAGCTGTAATAATGTTTAAGTAACAAATTACTCTATTATGTTATTTTATTACTACATCTTTATAATGTAATCCTAGACACTAACAAAACAATTATTTTTTTGTGATTTATTAGATATTTTAAATATCATTTAACTTACTCTTTAGTATTGTATTAACAAAATATGTTTTGAATGCTTTAATCTTTTGTTGCTGTTGTTAGACTGCWAATATTTTTTAATATCAAATATTTGAAAATTATATAAATAATTTTTAAAAATCATATTTAATTGCATAAGCAATCTATAATATATATATAGTATATATATTATATACTGATAAAATTAAACATTATATTACTTTTATAATAATAAATACATTTACCTTATTATATTCATTGATATAGATTTTAATGGACTTCAAATGTACCACATTTTATATACTTGAGTAAAACATATAATAACATAATTAACACAAACTATTTGTGATCAAAATAACAATTTGTATGACTGTACGCAAATCAATAAACAAATAAATAAACTAAAATTTTTAGTAATTATGTGCCAAAATTAGTGTATTTGTGTATATTTTTATAATATAAATAATTGTTTTAAAATTAATTGAACAAAAAAGGGTTACATTTAATACAAAGTGTTTAATCGTGCAGATAGTATAATAATATATATAACTTAATCACCAGATTATAAAGTTATTGTCATATGTTTTATAATGATTTTAAACTCATAATATATATATTTGAAAGGTTAACAACACAAATTGATCAAGTTGAATTTTCTATGAATAAATTGTTTCCAATACTTGAAAATAATTCAAGAATTGTATAATTTTTTATTATTGATAATAAAAATTAATAGCTGTGTAAACCTTTTACAATATTTAACTAAAAATTATTTGTTTTAATACTATATTAAATATTGTATAATAAAAGGCTTGATTATATTGAATAAGACAGACAATAGTATATTATGATTAGAAAAAATATTAAATATATTATATGATGTTTTTTATTAGTATTTTAAAACAAACAACAATATAGTTAAATAACTTAAGAAAGATAAAAAACTAATTTATATTTTAATAATAAAATAGTTTTGAAAAATAGATAAGCAAAGGATTAAAATGATAATAAATCAAAACATATATGTATAACAAATAATATACATATTTAACATGAAATAATATATTGTTTAGTTGTATTAATTGCATTTTATTGTTAGAAAAATTACATATTTTAAATGAAAGTTAGTTAAAATGTAGTCATTATTGAACGCTATTAAATTTTACACAATTGTAATTTTATAAATTATCTATTAATTAGTAGTAAATTAATTTTTTTTCTATAATAATATTTATTTATTTAAATATATAAAATTCAAAAAATCAAATGGTTTAATAAATAAATGAGAAAATTAAACTTTAAATAGTTGTATACTTTAATGATTAAAGTATACAACTATTTAAAGTTATTAAAGTTTAATGCATAAGAATAGTGTAATAACTTATTAGTAATATTAGTAATAAACTATATTTTATTGTTTAAAATAATATTATAATAAAAATTATTAAAATTGAAATAATTGAAAACTAATATTAATTAAAATATTTAATCCTTGAAAACTATAAATCTATTTTTGAATTTATAAAAAAAATCAATATTATTTTTAGATAACAAAATATAAGTTTAAATAATAAAATATAATAAAATAATGAATTTATTTATGCATTTGAAAAATAAAAACAATTAATTATAATATCCTTAAAAAAATCATCAAAATTCAACATTTTTAAAATAAAATTTATGATATTATAATTTTTGAGGTTTCATCTTAAGCATATTTATGTAAATTTATTAATTTTGCTTTTATCATGAAAATATTTTTAAAAATTATTATTTTTATACAAAAAAATATATGTTGTCTTATGCATTATTATTGGATGAGATAAATAATAAATTATAATTATTTTAAAACAAACAAACAAACAAAATAACGATAATATAATTCTAAATTATTGAAAACAAATAATTTATTTACTTATAAAAAATCAGTTATTAAAATATATTTTTAAAAAAAATTATTTTTTGTTAAGTAATTTACTTGATTTTAAATTAATTTGCAATTAAGTTCATTAAAGAGTAATATCAGGTGAAAACGTTATTATATTTTTATTAATTTTCAATGGTTTACACGTTCAGAGTAAGCAAATAGTGTTTAATAATAAAGAAAACTATAATAAAAATAAATAAATAAATAATTGATTTATAAGACAGTTTACGGAAAATTGCACAATAAATACATATATTTATATAAAAGTAATTTTGTATAAAAATATTTTTCAAGATTATCTGATTTATGTTAGATTAGTCTCAATAATCAATTGAAAAACGTGTGAACCAAATAATTAGTGCATAATTATTAATTATCTTTAATAATATCCCAATTATAAATATCTGTGAAATTTTTATTTCAATATGTTTTCATCCATTATTATCATTGATATAAAGTTTTTAATATAAATCCTAATCATATTAAATTTCACTGTTTATAATCATTTTTAAAATTCGTTTGTAATAACTTTTGCTTATTATAATAATAATAAAGTTAAACAACAATTATTGAATGACAAACATTTATCTCACGAAAAGATTTTACATTKTGTTACACTATAAAGCTTAGCATTAAATTTTAATACCATAYAATTTAATAAATAAGATTTTTTGTGATGACATTTAAATAGTGTTATACAATATGCATTGCATGGCGTATATATATATATATATATATATATATATATATATGTGTGTGTGTGTGTGTGTGTGTGTGTGTGTGTGTGTGTGTGTGTGTGTGTGAAAGAGTGAGTGAGTGAGTGAGACAGTGTATAAATGCTTTATTAATTGCAGTTATACTTTATAATTAATAACAGACATAAAAATGTCAAGTTTTTAAAATGTATGAAAAGTATAGTAGTTTATGAAAATGTTTTTAACCTTTTATATTGTTTTAAATTTTATTTACATAATAATAATAATAAATTATTATAGTTAGGTTCAATAATGATAGACCTTCATGTTGTCTATTTATTATACTTAACTATTTGTTTGTTTTAGTTTAGAATATTTAAATAACAATTAAAAATGTTTTTATGTAAATTTAAAGTATAAAAACTTGAAAGTTATATCATTATAGGTATAAAAGAAAATTTAATATGAAATAAATGGGTTATTAAAATAGATAAATATATACTTATATATTAAATAAACAACTGATTCATCTAAGTTTTATATAAAAATATTTTAGTGTTATTTTTAACTTCCCTTTTCAACAACAATAATAATAATAATGTTGATTTTAATAATATGTTATTTGTAAACTAAAATTAAATTGTTTAAAACATCAATCAAATAGATTATTATAAAACAGATAATGAGATATAATTATAAAAAAATATTGTATATTAATTATTTACGGAAATTTTTTTATTATTTAAAAACTGTCAAAATTATAGTCAATGATTAACAATAATTTTTAAATAACAAAAATATATTATTATTTATAAACTGTTTTGGGAAGTAGTTATTGAAAAAATATTTTATTTTTCGATAAATAAGATACTATTAAAATGCATAAATTGAGTTTATTATTAATATCGATTTTACAATAAATTAGAAATAATAAAAACATATAAAAATTAATTTAACCGTATAATCAATGAGCAATAACAACAACAACAAATTATTCAATAATAGTGTCATTTATATAAAAATATAACTTTAGATCCAAAAGTTTAAACTTAGATAAATTTAAAAAGTTTTGAACAAATTTATTTATTATCATTACATATAAACGTTTGAAAAATGTACAAATTTGTGGAGTAAGTAATAAAATTAGATCAGGGCTTTAATTTATTAAATTACAATTTTGTGTGTCTTTAATTTTTTATATAAACCAATTTGACCATCAATTTATTATAATTGTAAAAAAGTTGTTTGAGTTTTTTTTAATATTGTCAGATAAATATAAATAATAATGATTATAATTATAACCTTTTAGGCAATTTATTAATTTAATATCACTTTCTTTGATTGCTCTAATAAATGCCTTTTTGTGTGTTTCATATAAATGTTGGTTTTATATAAAAAATAATAATTGATATTTAATTATAGACTTAGCAAAAAAAATACAGCTATTTTAATTAATAAGGATAAAATATGGTCAATTATATTGTACAATATTTACATTGAAATAAAAAATATAAATTAACTTATAGCATTTTTAATATTATTAAAAATTATTTTAAAAATAATTAATAATTTTTGTTTAAACAATACAATTGACAGCTTGGGTTAAAAATGACAAATTAAATATAAATTTGTGACACTTTATTGATATAAAAAAAACTTTTTGGGACAAAAATGCCTATAATTAAGTCAATCAACACATAGTTTTATGACATTTCACTTATCTAATGATGAAAATGTTTAGCTATTTGTCGTTCAAATCAATTTAACTTACAGTTATAATCAAACTCATGCCATAAAAAGTTTCATTAATCTTACACTTAAATCAAAATTTAAATTATATCATAAATTTTGTTATTCACGAGAGAAAATATAGCCCTTTAAGAACTTAATAATTTTTTGTATAAAGTTTTATATTGTAGTGTATATATAAATAACTAAAATTAGAAATAGTTATTGCCAACAGGTTTTATTATTTATCAAAATTTATTGCATTTCCAATTATTTCCTAATAATAACCACTAATTTGCTATATTTATAATAATATTATAATTTGTTATATTTATTGCAATGTGTGTTAACTAATAAACAATATCTTTTGTGTTATTATTATTATTTTATTTCCTATTAATAACTGAAATAATAAAACAATTTTACTATCAAAACAAATATAAAGTAAAATGTTTATCAAACATATTGTATAATTATATATATATATATATATATATATATATATATATATATATATATATATATATATATCATATAATAATAATAATAAAATAGAGAAATCGGTAAATCAATGACCGTCACCACTAAAACAACAAAATTTTAAAGTTCATGTCTGATCTAAATCTGTTTAAAATACTTAATATTAATAAAACATTTTTTTTAAATATAAAAAATATTTTACAATACATTAGAATACAGACATATTGCTATACATTAAAATTAAAAGATATTACTTTTAAATTTTAAATAAGATTACAACGATTAATGATGAGAGGGTTTGGCACTGCAATGATTGTAGACTAACCAGAGTTAATACATGTGCCAACTGTACTATAATATATTTATTATGAATTTGAGTCTAATCTTATGAATAGTTTTAAACAATATTACTTATAGAAATACATTTTTAATAATCTAATTAATATAGTAGTGACATAATTATATCATATATAATAATAGTATCAGCAATTAGCGTATATTTTTATATAAATAAAATAATTAATATTATAATTTAATAATATAACTATTTGAAAATGTTGTCCATATTTACAGGAATTAACATCTCTTTATGGGTCACTCTAAATATATTTATCATATGTTTCAGATTAGATTTGGTATTGTTTTGTGGTTATTGTTTTTTATAGTTAACATTTGCTATCTTACATTTTATAAACTTGAAAATATATAATTATAACACATTTTGAACAGTATTTAATTGTTTGTTATATTTATAATATTAAATTTTTAATTAATAAACATATAAAATATGATTTTTTATTTTATTTTGATACTTATTAATAGAATTGATGATTTAAAAACAATATTATATAAAATCACAAAATAACTTTTATTTGAGTTGAGTCAATGTTCAATGTCTTCAATGTTTTAGAAACAAATAATTTATATCACAAATTAACAAATCTCTAACATTTTTTTACAAATATTTTTTACTTTTAAGTGGTAAACATTTGAATACTTATTATTGATAATAATATCAACATTTTACACATTAAACACAAAATTTCATAAATATATTTTTAAAGGTAGAGTTGACATTTGTAACCTCATCTTATAAATCATGAGTTAGAGAGAGAGAGAAAAAAAAWTAAAATCATTATCTGATAAAAGCTTTAGTTGTAAATAATACCCGGGACTGTTAGATATGATAGTTGGCAATATAGGAAGTAAAAGCAGTTATTAGAAAAAATAGTTATAAAAAATAAATAAATAATAGTCTTAAATAAATTAAAAATTTAAAAAGTGTGTATAATTTATACATTTTATATGATTTTAACGATAATTGAAGTTTTCTCTTATAAATATTAAATAAAGTGTACTATTACTAAATAGTATTGTAGATTTTTTTCAGTTATATACTTTTAAAAATAATTTTGTTGATAATGTTTAATTGGTGATCACTTTGCTTTTTATCAGTATATTTAATATATACAGGTATTTTTGTAATTTACATAAAATATTAATAAATCATTAATTGGTTTTCTCATCCATAGCCATTAATATACAGTCTGTAATTTATGTGTATATTTGGGTTATTTAAAAAATTATTTCCAAAAAATGCATGATTTTGTATTTATTGATATTAATTATGAATATATATATATTTTTAAAACAAATAGTTTTTTTAAATCAATGAACTTGATTAACATAGAAAATAAATTTCGATATATTTATGTTAAATTATTTTTGACTTAACTGTGCATTTAACATACATCTATGATAGATTTATGATAAATTAATTTAAATTATCTTCAAATCAATTTTATAGTCTATTTTTTATTTTGAGATTTTATGTGCAATTAAATGTTTAAATGTTGCAAATTAAAGAAAATAACAAATATTATTTTATAAATATTTTTTTATTAAAAAATCAATAATTTTTAAATTTAATAAAAAACAAACATTATCTTAATTATGACAAAGTATCTCAAATATTATTAATTAAGAATAAATTTAATAGTTTATAAATTATGTTATTTTATTAAAATTAAAATGAATATTGTTTAGATGTTATTTATTTTTAAAAAATATTAATTTAGATAAAATTGATTTATGTTTAAAATATTAAATAAAATCAAAAAATTGAGACAGTATTATGGATAAACATTTTTGTATATTATTTAATTGTTATTAATCTACCAAAAATTTATATTCTTATAAATAAAAATATGGTATAAATTATATAATGTTATTATAATATTATTTTAATGATTAAACCTAAGTAAATATTAATAATTATAATTAACAATTACAATGATAATTTGTACAATTTATTAATTATTATATTTAATGTCTTATATGAGGAAAATTCATTAATTTGGTGTTTTAATTAAAACAACATTGATATCAATAATCAATAAAAATGTTTATGTAATACATATTCAGGTCATATCAATCGTATCAATGAAAATATTTAGATAATATAAAAGCATGTTTTGCAAAAATTTGCATAATTTCAAAATACTATTTAAATAATTTTATAAAAATTAAAGTAAAAATATTAAAAATTTATTAATAATTATCTGCAATTTTTTAAGTTTATGTGCAGATTTTAAAGACTATACATAGATATGTATATAACAAATGMATTTAGTTAAATACGATATAAATATTAATTTTACTTTTTAGTTACTCTTAGTGTACAAAACACAAAAAATATATAATTTATGTTTAATTTATTATTAATTATTTTCTTAAGAATTAAATAAAAACTTTTTGATTTTTAAATACTAAATAATACTTGTCTTATTGTTATTGTTATAAATAATTATTTAATGATTAATAAATGTTTAAATTAGTATTTAATAGTATGATGTTCAAAATTAACTAATTTGTCGAAAAAATTAAGTAAACTATACATCACACATTTTTTCTTTAATTAATTTTTGTTTATATTAATGTTATGTGTATAAAAATATTATTGATTAATTTATTAATTTATTAATTAAATATTTCTATTTCAAACATACTTAATTTATATATAATTATTATATTAATAATTTTTAGTTAACTTCGATTACAATTAAAAATAACTTTCATTTATACATACAGTAGTTTACATTTATTTAATGTGTATAAACTTTTATTTAATTTATTTTTAATTTTAAAGTCAATGATTTATATTATAGCTTCAAGTATTGATTTTTAACGACAAAAAATTAAAATACAAATACAAATTAAACTAAATTTTATATAAAATTGAAGTATAGGTCTTAGTTTTAATGTATGTATAATTGTGAGAATTTTATGTTTTTATTAAAATAAAATATTTTAAACATTTAACAAAAATACTATTAATTAAAATAATCTCTAAATTTTATTATTTAAATTGACATAATAATTATAATTATGTAATTATTTTAATAACCATTCAATCTCAGTTATTATATAAGCTAACAAGTTTAATGATATTTATAGTTTACTAATTTTTACAAAAAAATATATTAAAAATCAATTAAATTTATACACAATAACATATCATATATTTTAATTGTTATAAAGGCGTTCAAATTAAAAATAAATTTCATATTATTTTAATATTATATTTAAAATCTATAATAAGTTTAAATTAGTATATCATACATTATATTGTATAGTAATCTTTAAAATATATAATTAATTTTTATAGTTTATATTTGGTTAAAGTAAATGTATAATTATTTAAATTTATATGTCTTATGAAATAAAATGATACCAAATTTAGAAATAACAAAATTGATTTGTTTTATATAAATTTTATTTTTTTACAAATGATTTAAAAATAGTTAGCGTATAAATTATTATTATATTATTATTAATGCATATGATTTTTTTTATAGAAATAAACAATAAAATATCTAATTTTACAAACATTATAAAAGCCTTACTTTTGTCTTTAAATACTTTGCATTTAAAATTTGTTGATCTAATTATTTTTATTTTGAGAGATAATCTATTTTATTACACAAAATATTCCTCAAAGCAATTTACACAATATGTTTGTATCGTTTTATAAGAAATTATTGCAGACATATAAAAACATTTGTAAATGAAAGAAAATTTTATTATTTTATTAATAGTAATACTAATCGTTATATTATTGCTAATATTATTGTTTTTTATTTTTTAAAAACAACTCTCCTACACATTTATAAATGTTGTATATAATTATAGAGTATATATATACTCTATATAAATTGGTATAATAATCCTAATTAATAAAAAATAAAAGATAGTAAAATATTAAAAATCATTTATTTTACAAATTGATATAATAAAGTCTTTTAACTCATAAAAGTGTTTCTCATTTTCTACTAAAGCTATAAAATTTTAAAATTTATGACAAATAAATTGTTTTAAGTTTAACTTAAATAATAAAATGTTTCAAATAATATTTTAGACTTTATTATAATATAACTTTATTAATGTAGTTTTAGTAACAAAAATTCAAACTTATGGCATATTTCACTCTTTAATTTTTTAAAGCTTCCGTGTTTTACATAAGTTTATAAATTAGTAGACTATTAAATAGTACTTAATTAACAAATATAATTAATGTATATTTTAAGTGTTTGATTAATGTTTTGTTAGTCACTTAAATTTCATGGATTTAAAATCTATTTGTTTTAATTAATTACATTTAAATTTTATTTTTGTATTTAAATGTTCTATAAATATATACATAAAAGTGAACATATTTTTGTAAAATATTTTTTATTTGCTAATTAAAATATAATTAAAAGAAAACACAAAAAACTCATTTTAAGTAAAAAAAATATTTTGTGTTGAATAAAAAACAATAGTTTTATTTWAGCTGTAATTTTAACTATAAATGTGTATCTCATTAAATATTTTATTTGAATTATATAATATACAGTACAGTATAGTCAATCAGTGCATCGGTATATACAGTATGTGTGGGCATATGTAGTTCATCACTAAAATAATACTAATAAAATATTTAATTTATAAATATAAACCGCAATTTCTAATTATATAAAAAATTGTGTAGTTTTTTAATTAACGATAATAATAATGATAAGACATTTTTTTTATTAGGAAATTACACAATAAATTCATTGCATAGCCTATGTATGTATTTGATAAAAATAATGTTTTTATGAAAAGAAAATAAATCTAAAATTACACACATTTAGTATAAAAATATTGTTTGATAATCAATTGGAGCAACTTTTAAAAAATTAATAACTGTATATAACATATGATGATTTAAATTAGTAACTAAATGTGTTGATTAAATATTGTGCACAAAATAATTTTGTGTCAAATAATTAGTTATTCAGTGAGCGTGTGATGTCATTAACTCAATCATATCAAACATTTTTAGTATTTATTTTAATCACACAGAAAACACAATTTATTCATTTAAATGTCATATTTGTATATATGATAAGTTAGTTTTTGCGTGTAAATTAATTTACTGTAATAAGTAATACTTAATTTATTAGAAAATATAATATTTTTTCTATTAATAGTTTTATTAATAAAATATTAGCAATTAATCAGATATCATGCATGATATGTTAACTAACTTTTACATATAAATATTATATTTATAAAATTCTATGTCTAATATGTTTAAAATATAAAATGCTACTAAATCTATCTTAAGAAAATTAATTTTAAAAATTGGATTAAAGTAAAATAGTTTATATATTATTTGACTCTAAAGAAACTTTTATATCTTAATAATAATAAACTTTAATATTTGTAATTTATATTTTAAAAATTAAAAATTGGCAAATTTTATATAATTAACAAATAAATAATATAGTTATATAAATTGTAAACACTCCCATTTAATAAGTGCTTTGCTTATAAACCAATAAATCAATATTTTTCAAATTATTTAATTTTCAATAATTGATTAAAAATATCATAATAAATTACTTAATAATTAGATTATTAAGTTTTATAAATGTCTTTAATTTGCATTTATATTATAAAATAGTAAATAATATGCAGTTAAAATTAGACAATTGATAATATAATCATACATTACACATAAAATTTGATTTTAATAGGCATAATAATTATATGCGATTATAAAATAAAGATCCGTTCAGCGTTTGATAGCGTTTAAGATAATAAATAAATAACAATTTTCTTAATAAAATATTAACAGTTTTTTTTATTTAATATAGTATATTATCTATTTATCAGTTACCTAATGATTTAAATAAAATTTTTAATATTAATAATAATATTTTAGTGCATTTATTTAAAATTCGAAAATATTATATATTTAAAGTATATCTATCTATAATAAATTATGAATAGTTTAAATTTTATATACATTTAATAATAATAATGTTTGGCTATAATATTTAAAACAATTTTAAATAATTGTTTTATTTTGTATTTTAAACATATTTTAATAAAAATTTTGAAAACTTGTAATTTAAGAATACTTTAATAAATATATTGATTTAAAAAGTAAAATTAAACCACAAATTAGGGAAATAGTATTTTAGTTAATGTAAATTAATCAACAATAATTTTTATGCACTCATRATTATTGGTAGTAAATAAACAAATAAATAATAATTTATTATTTTTATTATTTTTCAAAAAACAAAACAAATTAAAGCTATAAATTGTTATATAAAGTTACACTTTTAACACAGCATTAATTATTCAATAAATTTTCAATATTGAGGAAAATATTTTTGTTAACATAACACAATAAAAATACAGTTTTAATATATTAATAATATAGTAGTATAGTATAAATATTTTTTAAATAGAAAATGTTTCTATAAAATAAATATTTAAATAAAAATATTGCCATTAAGTGATTTTTAAAAAATAATTATAATTTTTGATTTACATTTAAACATTCACTGCTAATGCTATCGGGAGATCCCTTTGAGCACACAATTTGATAGTTTAATGTTTTTCAGATATTTCCTATTAGTTTAATATTGATTTATTGATATTTGTATCGGTTTTGCAATGATTTTGTATATGACATAAAATTTGTTGTTTAGTTTCATTAATTTTTTCACACAAAACAATGAATCGCCGCAAACACTGATTTTTTTCTACCAAATTTGCAAAAAAATAAATTTTTTCTTATTTTTGATGTTTAGATGAGATTATAAAAAACAATTAATAATTGAGGTAATTAAGTGTTATTATTTTTATTTTTGTTATTTTGTTACCCTTATGTATCTCATAATTAATGTTAGGATTACGGCTAAATTATTATATTATTTTGTTGTTGTTGTTGTAATCAAAATTTTAGACAATAATTAATATTTAAAAAATATATTAAGCATGTGTTTAAATATACCCATTATTACAGATATTATTAGATTATTATTACAATAAAATGTTAATTACAAATTAATTTGATTAAAACAGCAMTATAATACTTTTTATATAATAATATTATAATATTTAGATTTTCATTAAGTTTAGCCTTTTAATTGGTGCCATGCCTTGAAAACAAAATAAAATTGTGATAATAAAAATGTCAAAAATATTGAACATATAATATAATATATAATACATTTCCATAAATCTATAACATTATRTGTTCAATAAAATTAGATTTGTTTGTATTAATTAAATGAATTGTGTAATAATGTTTTCATTAAATATATATATTGTAAAAATTATTTAATGTTTCAAAATATAAATTATTATTATTATTATTATTTGCACATTTGTTATAAGTTTCATTTTCAAGAGTTTATTAATTTGTTTTTTATAAAAATACAATGGTTGCGCAAAATGATAATATTGGGTTTTGGCAAATTTTATTGGGAAACTTATAGTAAATTCCCAGTGATATATTTGTTTAATTTAATTTACAGTTATCATATCAATCCTAACATTGGATTATATAAGAAAATTTGATTAGATGTGATAAAAACATCTAATTTATCAAAGAATAAATTAAGAAAAAATAAACAACAATTTAAAATATTTTTAATGGCTTTTGGTATAAAATTAACAAAAATATATATATGTATATACACTGTACAGTATATTAACAAAAAATTGAACGTATATTTAAGAGTTAATATCTAACAAATAAATTATAATTCAAACGTTTACGTGATATTATTATGCACTGTATTTAATGATGATTTATAATAGTGTCAAATGCAGTGTCAATCAGTTTTGATTATCACTTGTTTTAAGTGATAATATTAAGTGAAAACTCTATCGCAAACATAAAATAGTAAACAAATACTATAATTAATGCATTTTTTATATTTTAAATTTTAAAAACTATTAATGATTTTGTAATTCTATACTATTATATTAAAATTTAATACTRTATAATAAAATTAACTAATATAAATATAAAACTTTATTAACATTTATTCATTTACTGACATTGTTTTCATGTTATAACTATAATAATTTAAAAAAATTATTGCAAAAATACTAAAATTATGTTTTTATTATTATTATTATTTATTGAAATTCAATATGCAATCTAAAAGTTGAGATTTTACTAAATTAATATTATARATTGATAATATTTTAATTTAAAAATTAATTATCAAACTTAATTTGTATTTACATAAATCATATAGATTTTACATAAATGATTATTAATTATTGGACATATTAGCCCAAAAGCATTTGATATCTTTTGATTTATAAATTTGAACACAATCTAGATTTATTAAATGTTAATTAAAAATTAATGTTGCTGGTAGCTTATTAAATATTAATTTAATTTGAACTCATTTTAAGTCAATAATTAAATAAGGCAATAAACTTTTAATAATTAATTATTTTTATGTTAAATAGTTAACTTATAAAATATACTAAATATAATAAAATCAGATTACGTAATTTAATTTAAAAATGCGTAAAATCTTTATTAGATTGCAAATTATCATTATAATTAAATATTACTTTAATATTTATAATATTAACTAAACTTTAACTTTGATTATTATTGAATATTACATTTGTGATATAACGGATATCACTAACACTATAGCGTTAATAAAAAGATATCTTTTTATACAACACTGATAACTAGATTATTTAATTCTAACAATTTGTTAATTATGTTCATTTATATATTAATTATTACTGTATTTGTATAAAGATTCTTTAAAATAATATTATGTAAATGTATTATGTTGATTTAAAATACTATTTAAATAATTGAAACATGTTTAAATTGATTATAATTATTAATAGAAACTCTATGTAATAAATGTCGTGTTTTTACGGCATTCCCCTATAATTTGTAAATAAAAAGTTAAGTTCTGACCTAACAATTGAGTTCCTTATTGAAAGTAATAGTAAGTGTAAACCTATAGGTGTATTGAGCGGAAAATAGTGTTCTGTTTTTACAGAGAACTTTCCGTGAGATCCGATATATAGTTCCCGAATACTAGACTTGATAACTGTTAACCAAACCTATATAAGCGCTATAAGTAAGTGCTACCCGATATACCTATGACTAGAATATAAAAGATATTTTTTATATGCTATTAATGGGTCAATAATACCCGACCCGTTATACATCTATTATAAAATTCAAAAATAGATGCAAACTAATCATGATACATTTTGTAAAAAAAATATATTTATTTATTTTAATATTATAAAAAATACAATTTTATCATAAATTCTTAACTAATTTATTTAATTGTTATTATTGTAATGTATAATATTTGATTTTTTAAATAAATACTATATAAAGTTTTGAAACAATTGTTATTTATAATATTAGATAAAACTATACTAATGTCAATATTTATTAATTCTAGTTTACTAAATTAAGGTTACTATTTAATAATATAATAATTTTATTAAACTAAATAATATTTAAGACTAATGTAATTATGTTATAAAACTAAATTAAATACAAGTTTCTAATACTGTACATACATTTGCTAATACATGCATTAATACTATATAATCATATTAATAACATAAAACTATTAGAGACATCTTTGATATTTATTTAATAATTATATTATTATATTAATAGAATATTTTCAAATTTTCAAAACTATTATAATTGATTCACTTTAGTCTTGAGTTAAAAATTATTTTTCTAATTTAATTTATATAATAATATTAAAAAATATAATACCTATTATAGTAGACATATARTTTAATAAATAAAGTATATTATCCCATACATTATACGACAGCTGTCTTTTACTATTAATCTTAAATACCGTATAATAYATAATTTATTATACAGTTTATGCTACTGTATATAAAATAGACAGTTCAGTAAATTATGTTATTATTGATCTAATAATGTTCAACAAATTTACTAACAAATCATATTATAAATGTTAAAAACAAACTTTTTTAAATAAATAACTCAAATTCGTAGCAAATAGATAACCAAAACATATGTCTAGACTCTATAGTACTGATATTATAGTATTTGTTTTTTTGTGGATGACTTATTGGTATACAGATATTAATGACTAATAATGAGTTTGTAGTTTCTAAAAGTTATTTCTTATTTAATAATAAATTATATTTATATCTTTTTTTAGAATTATTTTCAAAATAAATGGTAAAATTATAAAATATAGTAAATTATTTGGTATAATTTACTAACAAAATATATTGGATATTTATTTTATTACAGTAATAAATTTTCCACTWATTATACGGATATTTATAGAAAAAATACAAGAAATCAAACATAAGTAAATGACAACTATGTGTTGAGGACAGAGATAGCAATATTTTATTTTATAATTAACTATTTATATGAGTTATCATTTTTAATTCATCAATTATTACTCATAATTTTATCAATTACTCAAATATTAACATATTTTTTCACAATATACTGYATAAGCAACTATCATAAACAGTAGTTTAGAGAAAAATCACACATTATTCATCAATTATTGTTAGTATTTTAAATTTAAATTAATAAAAAATATGAACTACCGGTAAGTTTAATAAATTATAAACTAACATAAGGTATATTATTTATATATCATAATATACACTGAATTACTATACAGTAGTACTATATTATCTCTTGTGAAATAAATATACCATATTTATAATATATATTATTATAATTACAATTTATATAACGTAAAAAACAATGCAAGTAGAGTTGATAAAMAATTGAAATTAATAAAGAGATTTCTAGAAAGTATCTAAAAGAAATTTCTATCTATGTGATAAAATATTGAGATAACAAAATGAACATGGTGATCTATGTGATYACCATGTTCATTTTGTTATCTCAATATTTGTTAGATTGTAAAAATACATCATAATTACAAGTAAATCTAGATAATAATAATAATAATAATAGTAGTATTTTAATTAATATTTAAAGTAAAAAATTAATCTATTTAATTACTGAAAACTGAAAATATATTTGAATGATAAATAGTTTTCCAAAAATATATAATTATAATTAGATAATTATATTAATTTTATATATACAGTAGGAATCCTATTTGTATAGTAGTATAGTGTACACTAAACCAGGATTATATTAATATAGTATTACAATAGTTAGATATGTTAGACTAGAGTTAGTATAACAATATAGTAAAATCTCTATAGAAATTAAATAATTTAAGTAAAAAACTTACTTTAAATTGAAAACACTTAATATCACAAAACTAGTGAATTGGTGTACGATATCGATATCGTTTCGGTGGCTMACAGCACACCATCATCAGCACTAATGCACTGTCTTATAGTCATTGAGACCAACAGTGCTGTAAACAATACGAGAGGTTCGGACGGGGAGTGACACCCGAGATGTGTGGAAATTGTTTATATAATTTGTATTTTTTATAGGTTCTGTGGGTATAGTTATTACTGCTAATTTAATTTGTTTATCATATAATTGTTTAAATTATAAAATTTCAATATTAAAAAATACAAATTATATAAACAATTTCCACACATCTCGGGTGTCACTCCCCGTCCGAACCTCTCGTATTGTTTACAGCACTGTTGGTCTCAATGACTATAAGACAGTGCATTAGTGCTGATGATGGTGTGCTGTKAGCCACCGAAACGATATCGATATCGTACACCAATTCACTAGTTTTGTGATATTAAGTGTTTTCAATTTAAAGTAAGTTTTTTACTTAAATTATTTAATATGTGTGAAAACAACTACAAAGTGCATAATAATACATCTATAGAAATTTATTTCTGAAAAATTTACTAGAAATTTTCTCAGATAAATTTATTAGAAATTTCTATTTGCCTATCTCTAAATATAAGTGCATTATATTATACTTTATAAAGTATATCGTAATGTTAATTATCGACAATAATAAAACAAATTACATAAAATCAAAATTTTATTACAATCAAATCATTGTTGATAAAAAATTTTAGATTTTTGGTTTGCGTGCAATTATACTGTATGTACACTACAGTACATATCATCATAAAAATTTCAAACAAATAGTGAAATTTGACAAATTTAATTGGTTTTGAAATCATTTTTTAAATGAAAAAATTATTTTTAAATGTAAACTCAATTATTAAAAATGGTTTATCAATCTAATTGTTTTCGATTAACTTTATATACATTTAGTGTTTTATCACTTATTATAACAATTATGACAACTTCTCTATTAGTAATAAGTCTAAGATATGAACATTTCATTATTCATATGTATAGCAGATCTTATTTTGTAAGTTTTGTGTATATGTGTCATAATTTTGCTACTTTTAATACAACAGTATATTTTAAGTATTCATTTAATTTAAMAAATTTATTAATACATTTTATATTTATTATTATTTTCTGAAAAATAATTTTCTAGTGTTTAACATAAATTATTAATTAAATATTGAAACAGGAGAAATATCAAACGGGAACTCTAGTAATTGGTATTGACTTTTCAGTGATGATATTATTGGGCATTTGGTGTATTTATCATCAGTCAGTTGGCGGAACAGTTGGTTATAGTATACTAATTATATTGGCCGGACTGGTCTGTTTGATTGCCGGTTTTATATTTCATTGGTTAATAATAATAATAGCTGTACTGTATATTATTTCGGGATCATTAGCAGCAGTTTATATCCGAGAACTAATAATTTTAAACAAACTAAATAATTATCAAATTTCAATACATGACCTGGGTCAACATAACATTGCAAACCAATCTGACATACAGTCTTTACCAATGGTGCCAATTAATCATCCAATTAGTCAAATAAGTACACCAACATCTGTAACATTAATAAATCCTACCTATGATTCATATCCGACACAATTATCTGTAAGGAATGTTAGTAATGGGACGGCTTATTGTAATCAAATATATGCCAATCCAACTGAACAAACCCAACAACAATTGACTCAACCATTTATAAGACCCACACCGACAATAACAACGACATAATTCACATCTAATGCTAAAATAATTGAATTTTATCAATAATTTTACTTTATATTATTATTTTGTTGTTATTTAGATGTGGTATGATTATATATATATATATATATATAATTGACTAAAGTGTACATTTTTTATTCAATTATTTAAGTTTCTAACTTCTAAAATATGAGTACAATTTTTAAAGATTTTTAAATTTTATTAATATATTGCTAGTATACCTAATTATGCTACTAAAATTAAATTATCTAAATGAAAATAATCTAAGTTTATTGAAATAAAATATTAATGATAATAAAAAGTATACACGTGTTTTATACYGGTATATAATTAATTTTATTTGCTKTAATAATTAGTACATAAATGTTTTTTTAACAGTAATTGAAATATTGTTTACTTTAACAATTTATAACAATTAAATTTGATAAAATTTATTTTATTTAAGTCGATATATACGCAAGTAATATACAATGTTGTCATCTATTATACAAACTCTTCAAAAACAAACTCATCTATTTATATACGATATCTTAAAATCATCCCCACATCAGACTCTCGATTAGTGATTTATATTGAATATCTAGTAAACCATATTTCATAGATTAAAATGATAAATAATGGCAAAGTTATAGACAATTTTATGCACAATATATTTAAAATTTGTCATTTTTTAGTTACTTGTATAATTGATAACTTGATAATTGCAACCTCTTTTAAGTGGTTGGATGCAATTATTTGATTAACATTATAATTAAATAAAAAATAAATCAAATATAAAATAATACAGTATAAAATTGTATATAACATTGCCATTATTGGTCAGTTTTATATGTAAAATATGGTTTACTAGATATACAAATAAATGATGAGTCGAGAGACTAATGCGGGTCTGATATTAAGATAAACCTCTATTTATAATCTTTAAAGACTTTAGAGACTCATTATATTGTATTTAACAATTTAATCAAATGCTAATACAATATAAATATTATATTTTTGAACTCAGATATAAAAACAATGCATTGCAAAATTTTTATGTTTTATTTAAATATATCAAATCATTAGCAAAATATCTTATATTTATAATATATAAAATTTTAATTAAATATTTTAAATCATAAAAGTTTAATTAAAAAATTATTTTTATTATTAAATTGGATTAATTATATATAATTAGAAATTAAAAACATTATAAAATATTAATTTATACCAAAAAAAAGATTAATTAATTTATTGATAATCATCTGGTGGTTGTTCTTCATAATCATCGAGTGGTTCGTCAACTATTTGTTGTGTGACAACAACCGGTTCAACATTTTGTTTGACCACAGGTCTGGTCAATAGCACCGGACTGTCTCTGTTAACCAGAAATTGCTTTTGCGGTGCTTTTGTAGTAAATATCGTCACTTTTAGCGGCAATGGTTTGGGTGGAGGACTCTTATTGTTTGGCAAATCATTATCTTCTTCTTCATCATTAACCGTATCTTCATTATCATCGGTCGTGTCATTTGTTTTAACATTTTGTTTATATAAATTAGAGTTAAGAGAATAATACTTTCGTGAATCACTGCATGTTGTGTTATACCTAATGAATCAATTAAGTGATTAATGATTATACTATAAAATATGTTATAAATACTGTATATTACCACCAATTGCAAGTAAACAGCTTCTGGTTAAAGATGGTTCCGTTGCCGCACATGAACGATGTCTTCATGTTGTTTACGCACAGATGAAACACTTGACACTCGGTCTCCATATCGGCGTAAAATCCTTTCAAGAGATCAATTTGTTAAGCTTTAGTGCAAATATTAAGAGCAATTGTTTTTATCAAACCAGACAACTGTCCACTGCATGTAAACGATGTCCTGGGAATCGAGCTATAGATGGGATAATCTTTGCCTCCAATGCCACGAATGTTATCCCTATCGGTGTCCATAAACTCACTTTCAACTGATTTTGGTGGCCATTGTTGAGTAGATTTACTTGGATTTTGACAAATTGTTATATCAATTAACATTACACTTACTAAAAGTATAAGTTTTAATATTAATATATAGAGATAATGATAACTCATTTTGTTTGTCAAAAATGTGTTACCTTTTACTTCACTTTCATTCAAATAGTTATTTTCAACTAAAAATGTAAATATTTTATAAGTCTATTAAATAGACTGTATTTACAAAAGTCATGATGAGATGATTGTGCGACACATTATTTAACCGATTGTTTCCTGTATTTAATAAATTAATTTCATAAAAAATTGTCCACTATTTGTAACCTTTTTATTGTTTTATTGATGAGTTTGCATTTTAATAAAATAGTTTATTTTTACAGATATTTTTATAAATAGATATATTGTAATATTGTAAATAATATATAATAATACTATATGTTGAAATTAAGTATTAATATAATTTTTTTAAATCCTAATTTTCTTAATAAAATTAATACAATATTTTAAATAATTCTAATATYTTAATATATAATTTTTTTATGAATATTATACATATTATYATTAGATATTAAAGCATTACAAAACAAATTATAAATATGTTATAGTTTTTTAATTATTATAAGCGCTCGCCAAATGATAATTTTAAATATTAATGGAAATATATTCATTTATTTCTATTAATTTCAGATGACAATGAATTCAGTTAACTTTTACCACATTTATCTCTTAGTATCACTACTAGTGAAAGACAAAGCGGTGGTCCGTCGGAAATATGGCCACAATTTTGGTTATAATTATTARTTTYATAGTTTTACATAATTATTATGAGTATTGTTCTGTTTGTATTAATGATATAATAATCTTTTTTATAGTATTTAGTTATAAGTTTTTCAACCTAAAACTAATAATAATTAGTATATTATTACTGAAAATTAAGCAAAACTAAAGYATAAAATAAAATYCTTAATAACCAAATACTAATATATACTATAATTATATAAACAGATTTATACTCATAATAATTATGTGAAACTATGAAACTAAATATTGTCGTAAATTYTGGCCATATTTCCGTGTGACCACCKCTTTGTCTTTCACTAATATTRAGTGTCAGTACAGATAGAAATRAGTGTCAATTATTTGKATTCAACGATACTTATGAAGGCATTGGTGTTTACAGAGATATCGACAATAATCAGCTAATTATGTATAACAAGCATAAAGAGTGGGAATTTGTATTGAATAACACTATTAAGGAATTGGAGTCCAATGTTATCATTAGATTTAAAGCTTTGTGTAATTTAAAGAAACCGATTCTCTTTTGATTGCAGTGTTGTATCTAATGTAAGAAAACAGAAAAATTGAATTTATATTTTAAAAGAATGTATTATTATATATAACAGATATTTATCGTATAAATAAATGTTATATATATTTAATTAGAAATCTATGGAAAATATCTATAGTTTATAATATTTTCGGTATAAAAAAAAGGTTTGAAGAAATAGTTTAAAAGAGATATTAAAGAATATATTACAAAAATAAAACGGTTTTATAACCGATTCATATGAATCAATACAATAGCTTTGTATTGAATACAAGTAACCAAAAGATTATAATATTTAATCAAATAAATAAAAGTCACAAATTTTATATTATATTATGAAATACAAAGATTGTGTTGAATATTCAGTTCAAACATTTATTCATTATTTAAAAAACATGAATACTTCAGATACAGTATGACTTGATTTCAATCATATCAAACAATATATATATATCTATTGGTATTCAATGTGTCGGGAAAACCAAAATTCTGTACAATTGGTGACAAACAATAACTTAATACTTCGGTTAATAATATATTGATTAATATATTAATGAAATTCAATTGTTTTTATTGGTTAGAAAGTAATCTCCGGCCCATTGCTTATCATTGTTTTAATAATTAATAATAATTAATAATAATTAATAATAATTAATAATAATTAATAATAATTAATAATAATTAATAATAATTAATAATAATTAATAATAATTAATAATAATTAATAATAATTAATAATAATTAATAATAATTAATAATAATTAATAATATGATTGTTTTGATTACAAATGTGTTAAAAATTATAATATTTATATTTACTTTTTTGTGTTGTTTTTATAATCGCTTTATTGAAACAACAATCAAAAAGTCCAAAACTTCAACCAATCGATTGAATGACAATCAAAACAATAAACTGATCCAAACCTAAACCGATTCAATTGATTGACAACAAGTCATACACTTAAACCATCTGTYAATTCATTCAAATTAATATCAAATCAAACATTTGTCTCATCTGTTGTTTTAAATCGTAAAAAATAAAACCAAAAAAATTAAATAATTTGTTATCAATTTGTTTATCGCAAACATTTAATCCATAAATTTTTATAACAATTCAATTAATATTTCTTTATTTTTTATATTAATACTTATTAATACTGTTTATAAAAAATACATTGAATTTACTTTATTAAAGTGATGATCAAAATTKATATAATTCAATGTATATATAGTAAGTAATATGTTATACAGTATGTCATTGTGTTTATATTATATATGTTTAAACTTTGTCTATTAAATTTAAGTAATTTGATTATTAGATAACTAATTAATAATTAGTAATTATATTTCATATTATCTTTAATTTTGTATTATTTTGTAATATTAAAATATATTGTTTAACTTAGTTTATACTGTATTTGATAATTATAATTATAAATATGTTAATTTAATTATTATTATGTATATTATCGACGTTCCCATTAAAACATCAATAAATTTGGAGACCTGGCTGACAATGGCTGGTCTAATAGGACATCCAAAGGTTCAATAATAGTTATCTCATTAATTAAGCGCAAAGTTTGAATAACCGGTAAGTAAAAAATATAATTTTATAAAACTAATATATTTATCAAAAAAATATTAATTGCTAACATTTTTATATATTTTGTTCATAAAATTATATAAAACTTTATTTATTAGTTATTTTTTGTCTTATATATCATACAGTATAATACAATACAAAATATAAATTACTAATCTGTTAATTGTTAATATTTTTTAATTATTATAAGCGCGCGATAAATGATTGGTTTAAATATTAATAGAAAAATATTCATTTATTTCTATTGATTTACATTTCAGATGACAATGAGTTCAGTTAGCTTTTACTACATTTGTCTTTTAATATCACTATTTGTTTTGAGTGTCAGTAATGATAGAAATGAGTGTCAATTATTTGGATCTAACGGTACATATGAAGGCGTTGGTGTTTATAGAAATCTCGACAATAATCGGCTAATGATGTATAACAAGCATAAAGAGTGGGAATTTGTATTGAATAACAATACAATTGAATTCAATACAAATATTATCAATGAATTGGATTCAAATGCAATCATTAGATTTACAGCTGTGGTTGAAGTAAAAAATAGTAATATTAACAATTATGATTGCAGTGTTGTAACAAATGTATGAAAACACTATAATTTATTTTTTAACAAAATGTATAGATATTTAACGACTATATAAATGTTATTTATTTAATTAGAAATCGACGACAAATGACTGCATATTAAAATGTTTTCTGTGTATTAAAAATACATTTAAAAAGTTTAAAAGAAATTCAGCTGAAAGTTGTGATCAATATAAACCAACTAATGATAGCATTCATATCGATCCATACAATAGTTTTATATTTAATACTAGTTTGAATGGGAGTAATGCGGGAAAAGTTTTGATTTATAATCAAATGAATAAAAGTCATAAATTCTATGATTTACGAAATATGAATTACGAAGAATGTAAGAACTGTTTAGTTCCAACATTTATTGAAGACTTGAAAAACATGAATAATTCAGATATGATTATCAATGGTATGACTGACTTCAATGATATCAGACAATATCTATTGGTATTCAATGTGTCGGGAAAACCAAAATTCTGTACAATTGATGGCAAACAACAACTAAATACTTCGGTCAGTAATATATTGATTAATAAATTGTAATTCAATTCAATTTATTGCTCTTTTAGTGCTCCGAAAGTAATCTCCAGTCCATTGCTTCTCATTGTTTTGATAGCAATGAAGACAACACTACGACTACACCGGACAACACTAACATTATTCTTGCTTTGAGTTTGATTTTGATGATTGTTATCATATTTGGAGTCATTATTATTACAATTATTTCCTTATATATATACAATCGATGGTTTAAAACCCCAAAACCTCAAGAGAAAAATCTAAAACGAATTGAGGTTTGTTTGCATTTTACAAATATTTTTGTAATATTATTAACAAAACAATTGTTTCTAAATGACAACTACTGTATAGTCGACATCAAACAGTAATATGATTGGACGTATTGACTCAAATCTTCAGTGGAATATGAAAGTGTCTTCAATGACCACATCTGATCCCAATAGCATCTCAAGTCAACCAAAGACAACAAAGTCATCGGTTCCCGAACTTAAACGTCGTTCGACTAGTGTTTAACTTATCGTCAATTTCTTTAATCGCAAACATTTGTTTTTATTTCACTTTTCAAAAAAATAATTGTTTTCTCAATATTTTTTAGATATTTATAACTATTTTTCATTTGTTTTTATTAATATTTATTAATATATAATGTTTTAACATTAATTTTATTTATTTATTGAAACACTTTATAACTTATTTAAAACTACATAAATATTGTTAGTCGAGTTTCTTTAACAAATATTTCTATTTTTGCTATTTCTAAAAAAGTTATTTTGAATTTTTTAAATTTAATTTTATGAAACTTCAATATATTATTTATTATCATTATTTTTAGATATTTCTTTCAAATTTTGTTCATTTGTTTTCATTAATATTTATTTATTTGTAATGTATTTAAAAATATGTTTTACATTTTGTACGAAAAAACATTAATTTTATTTATTAAAATACTTAATAACTCATTTAAAACTATAATATAAATCCATAAAAATATATAATTAATATCAAAATAAATATGCTAAAATATTATACTATATTTCCAAATGTCTACAGTAATCAAAATTTAATAAAATATTCAATTTGAATTAACACATTCAATGGTTTATAAATTAAGATAATATAACAAAATTTATGTTAATACACTGACTTTATTGAATGTCCTTGATGATACAAATGGTGCTGGCAACAATATATATTTTTAAATATTTTAAATTATATTACAAAGAGGATTACTATTAAAAATAGTATTTTAATTATTTTAGTGAAATACATCATCTTTTGAAATTAATTTTAATATCAAAAATATCAAAATATCACGTATTTGTTTGGAAAATTAAATTATAAATGATTAAACATGTTTATCTGATACTACTAGCATATAATTGATGTTAATTGAATAATTTGATTAAACATTTCACAATCTGTACAAATATTTTGGTATAAATCCAACTGAAAAAAACTCAACAGTTTATAATAGCAATCATTTGATTGTATTTTGTTTTGATAGATAAGGTTTTTCACTACAATATAAAACAACAAACTATGCAAACAATTAACTTAAAGAAAGTTAATTATTTTAATTAAATATTCGCTGTAAATATTTGAAGGCTTTCGTTGATATATTTATTGTAACGAAATAATAATAAAATAAATAATTACATGAAAACTTTTAGCAAATTAAATAGTTAATTTAAATCCTAAATTATAGTGATATAAAAAACTTGAAGATTAATAAAAATTGTTTTTTTAATATAAATTGTAATAAATTAAGTAAATTAAATGTAGTGCCTTTAATATATTATTAAAAACTATATAATATGCCAAAAATTTAGTGCTTAATTAATACATCTTAAGATCATTACAATCACATCAATGATATTTAATGGCACATTGTTTTAGCAGAAAACATATAACTAAACATAATTTACTATCAAATAAATAATATATTTTGTCGCTTAAATATTTTTCTAATTTATATTTAAACACAAAACGTGAATAATATTTAAATAATGCAATTTTTATTTTATTACTAAATAATATGCTCTTTTWCTAAATAAAAAAATAAAATATTTTCTAGAAAAAACATTATTTATTTAATTAATTTTAAATTATACATTGAATAAAAATAATTTGAAAAAAATTACTAAAAATTTAATGTAATTTTTTACTGCATCTGAATTGACGTTATTTTACATGTACAAATATTTTAAAATAATTTTATCATTAAATTATATTTGCAAACAAATTAAAATATATCAAATATATATTTAATAAAAGTAATGTTATTAACTAGAAATAATTTAAATATAATATTCATATCATATAATAATATAAATCCTATGAAAACATATAACAAAACAGTAAAAACAAATTATTAGTCATAAAAACAAATGTTTTTAAATGGTATGTCATAAAATTATAATAATAAAATTATTATTATTTATAATATTTATAATTATAATGATTATACATAATAATAATATTACTAATATTACAATGAGAAATGAATTTTTATGCATTGATTCACTTTCACAATAGATGTTTAGTAAATATAATAATAATTATATTTTTTATATACTGTATAAAAACAAATTGAAAATAACAATAAATGTAATTCTAGTGCAATAATATGGCAATTAAGTAATGGTAAACAATTATATTATTAATATTTGTTTTATTTATTATAATTAATTATGAATATTAAGTTTAAGTATTATACAGTATCTTTATGTATGTATATATATATACTCTATGTTTATGTATGATATTCAGTTCAAAATGTATTAATATAATTACAAATTAATAATAGAAATGATTGAAATTATTTAAATAATTATTTCTTATTGTTTGTGTTATTATTATCGAGTTTGTCGTCCTTTTCGGGCAATTTATACAAGTCTTGGTTGAGGGCATAAAATCGCGGGGCATTCGCACAACTGACCTGTTATTGGGATAATAATAATAATGTAAAACAACTTTAGTATTGAATACCTGTTATAGTTTTATAATAATAATATAAATTAATACAATGGCAATAACAATATTAATAAAATTATAATTAATTCTAGTAATTGAATTCAATCACATTTATATAATTATTATAATGATATTAATCTCTCTGTTTTCAAAAATTATTTTTATAATATGATTATAAATTATGACTAATAATAAATTCGTTTTATTTGAGTAATATTATAAATAATTTTTGAAAAATTAAATTTAATATAAAATAAATGTAAAAAAAAGTTAGAAATGCATACCTCATACCACCACTGACAGGAAAACTTTTCCTGATTCCAAATGGTTCCGTTTGGACACAGAAACGAGTCCTGAACGCCACCGAATTGGCACAAATGGACGACCTGACAGGCGGCCTCCGTATCCGCGTAATAACCTATTTGCCAATTAAACACATTATATAATAGAATATATAGAAAAATAAATTGTATGAAATAATATAGAAATTAGCAGAAAAAATAGTGTCAATAATTACCGCTTAGTGGCTGTCGGGCGCACGAAAAGGATGTTTGAGGAATGGTATCTAATGTCGGRTAATCTCTTCCGGCTTCACCAGGAATTCCATCGGCGTCTGAAATATTGAATTAATTTTTACAATTTGTTACAATAGTCAACTTAGTATTAATTTTTTTTATTATTAAACAAACCAGTGTCCGCGGGTAAAGCAGCCAATCCTAGATTTGCCGGCTTATGATTATTGTTTGATTGTTGCGGTGCTGGTGTTGTACGGGGAACGGCCGCCGCATAATTTCTGGGGGCCGGTGTAGTCGGTGGTGCTCTTCTTCTTGCATTATCAGGAACTCTAACGTTGTTATAACTAACCGGAACCGGACGTACCTCTGGTTGTCTTTCTTCCGGTTGACGCAATTCATTAGGTTGTGGCGCGTACTCAACGCCTGCCTGAATATTGGCCTCCGATTGTGGTCTAAGATATGGCAACGATTGTAGTTGTGGTGCTACCTGTGCTCTGGTCTCTGGTCTTAACATTTGTGAGATTTGCATTTGCATTAGTTTTTCCCTTTCAATTCTCTCTCTATATTCTCTTTCTCGTAAAGATCTTTCTTGCGCTGCATTATGTGCTTCGAGTTGAGCTCTTTGAATGGCTAGTCTTTGATTAAGCTCTTCTTGACTTACGGCCGGTGCTCTAACAGGTGCAGGAGCTGGTGCTGGTGGTGCTTGTGCTTGTCTAGCTCTTGCTGCTGGACCTGCTTGTGGTGCTCTCGCTGCTGCATTTGCTTCTTGTTGTCTCTGATGAAGGTATGCCTGAACTCGCCTATTGTGTTCCTCAATCAATCGTAAGTCATCTTCAGTAAGACTATCTTTATTAGAAATCTGAAGAGTAGGCAATCCGGACGGCGCTGAACCTAACAAAACACTCGGTGATGAGTTCACCTGTTGCTGGGGTCGGGGCTGTGGTTGTGGTTGTGGTTGATGTTGAGGATTATAACGAGGATTTTGTGCTAATGTCTGACGAGCTGGAGTTGAACGGGAAGAATCAGGTTGTGACTGAGCCCTAACAAAATTTTGTAATAATTCAAAGCTTTGGTCCTGTGGTGTAGATTCCAGTGATGGCACCGGTTGTTGTGCTCTCGGGACTATAGTTCTGAGCACTGGATTCAAGTGTGCCGTTTGGTGTGGTTGTAATTGTTGGAAACTTTGTGGCGCTGGTTGTGCTACCGGAGCTGAAGTTTGAGGCTGTGCCTGATAATTAATGGGCAATGCTTGCGGTGCCGGTTGTAATTGGTTTAACTCATGTCTCAACAGTGCTTGTCTACTGTCCTGTTGCGGAGCTCTTACCACAAATTGTCGCGGACTCTGTGCTGCACTACTTAATGGACGAATTCGTCTTACCGGCTGTTCTTCAGGCGGATCCTCTCGTCTGGCTATCGCTGGTTGAGATGGTTGTGGTTCGACCGGTGCCGGTCGTGCGGGTCGTGAACTTCGCGGTAATTGTGACGGAGGAATAAACTTATATTGCGATAAATCACCAAAAAGTTCAGAATTTGGTCCCCGGTTTTCGTCCTGGACTTCAAAAATATATGTGAATTGAGCTGATGTTAGGGTGAGAGCACTCAACAGTGCAGACAACACACTTAACCACAACATTGTCGATACTATACTTTATGAAAGATTAGTATCTTAACGACAACTGATATAAATAAAATAAAATAAAATAATTTGTAATCAATAATTTAATTTTCAATTGTGGGAAACAAAATATAAATAACAAAAATAATTTTTAAAATATTTGTATTAAAATCTTACATTTACTTTCAACAAAAGATGACAAAAAAAAGTTTTATATGAAATCAATTACTTATTATAGTTTTGAACACAGACTTCAATAGGAAGTATTAGTGTCTTTGCATATGAATTATCACTATTTTTAAGATCAAAGAACTGCTGTTTCCAATAGTTTCAGATATCAAGAGACAAATCAAATCAAAAAACTAAATTAAAATATTTTTAATATTAAATATAGTCATTAAAAAGCGAGTTTTTCCTGTCGATCGATAACTATTTAATAATATTAAATATAACTAATCGCTAATATTAAGAAAAAATAGATTAATACATATATTTTTTAAAAAGTAAAAATTCAAATAATCTATAAATAGATTTACTGATCACCACTTTAGGGCACTTGTTATTAATAAGACAACTCTCATAAAAACAACAACAAAACAACAGAAAAATAAGCAAATATTAAATTAATCGTCGATTGACTGCAATTTGACTTCAAAAATATACTTATTATAAAATTTTGTTCTCTTTTTGTTTTCTCTCTATTTTTTCAAATAGTTTTAAGAGAAACGAGAGAAAACTTTTTTGAGTAATAATAATAATATTAGAAACTTTTTTTTTACTTTAAGCGACTTTTGTATTATGTTTTGGGCCATAAAACAGAAGTGGATTTTTCCTGGTTCTGACAAATGCTGTTATAGTCTCCCTATCCCTCTCTCTATATATGTCGACCCACCCTCGGCCTGACCCATCCCTTAAGGCACTGCCACACAACTCAAGCCACTATTATATTATATACCCATTCTTCAAGGTTTATATTATAAGTATTAATATGAGATATAATGCCAAAATGTAATGTTTTTTGGTGATTAAAAACATTTTTTTTAATGATTAACTTTTGCTATTCAAATTGAAAGATGTTTAATTCAAACACACGTATAGCACTCACTGGCCATCACTCAGTCATACAGACAATCAATCARTTAGTTAGTCAGTCAGTCAGTCAGTTCTCCTCCAGAATTTTTCCACAATTGATCTCATTTTTAATGGCAGTCAAAAAATCAATGTTTGTTTCCAATGGTTTATTGACAAAGATAGTCATTAAATCTTTTTTTATGATTATTACTTTCTTTCAATTTAGTTATTTATTTAAAATATTATAACAAATTTCTCCACTATTATCTAATATAATTTATTTAAAGAGTGTGTTTAATAATAATAATAAGTAGTGTGTCTGTGGTCTTTTCAAATCGGGTCACCATTTGAATCAATAAAACTAACGGTGCTCTCTCTCTCTCTCTCTCTCTCTCTCTCTCTCTCTCTYTCTCTCTCTCATAGATTATGCATTTATACAATTATTTACAATATATATATTTTTCAGAAGCAATCATTAGATAATAATAATAATCGATTTATAATTTGCAATAAATAATAGCAATTTTCTGTTGAATAGTAACTATCAAAATGATAACAAAGAGAGTCTACAATTCAGTTAATTGAAAGTTAAAAAGTGTTTTAGTTTAACAAAAAAAACTTCTTTGAAATGCTTTATAATAATAGTCTGATGTCTATCTCTATTATTCAATATATATATATATATATATCAATATACCATTGATTCATCTCTCAAAGCACATCAAACTTTTTTTTATTGTTATATAATACTGACAACAAATTTTATAATTGCACAAAAAAAGTCAAGAATTTATCTCACATTTTGTTAAACATTTGACACTAGATTGAGGTCAATGTGGAAAACGTTTTGGATATTTTATTTAGTGTTTCGGAGAAAAAAAACTAAAAAGATAATACAATCATAATAGTAAAACAAAACTAAATAAATAATTAAATAAAAATAATAACTATAAAATTTACATTCAGTAATGATATATTAAAATTTTAAAAATTTTACTAAAACTTTTTACATTTGACTCTAACTTTTTGTTTAACCTTGAATTGAGAGTTTCAATTCATTTGTTTTTTGATAATACGTTAATTAAATTGAATTAAATTATGTGTCCACCGAAAAATCATTTACAGGCAAAACATTAGCCAAAAAACCACTTTTAATTTTCTTATTTAATTTAATAACACAATTACTATACATATTTTGGTTATATTTTCTACTAAAAGATTTCTTGAAAAATCACTTTCTCTTTAATACACTAAATGACTATTGTTTTATTCAATATAATAAATATTTTTTTTGCTTTTGTTATTAATATTAATACAGTATTATCATATTATATATTATTATATACTATATTTATTATACTAAACTAATATTACTAGTGTATAATGTATAGTAAGAAACAATAAGAAAAATAAAGGAAATTTACTTAAACTTATAATTTTGTGATAAATAACAATAAAATGTATTTTTTAATACATACATTGAAAACACCTTTAAGGACAGGCTCTAAATAATACTATTTTATTAATAATGATATTTCTAGAAGTAGTGTTTAACTTTTTAATAATTGTTTATACTTTATTATTTTACTTATAATTTCTATTGAAAATTTAGTTTATACTTATATTAATTTTATAACAGTATGTATAATATAAGTATTATACATTAAATTCAAGTATTGACAAATGCTAAACATTTGTTAAAAATATTATGAAATTATGAGAAATTTACTAAAAAGTAAAACTTTGACTAAATTAAGGCAATAACTTATTGTTAATCTTTTCTTTTACCATAGTTTACATAATAATCGTCTTAATGTATTGAACTATATTATCACCAAATATGTATAGTTTATTAGCCTATAGAGCATTAACTTTTCAAATACTGTACTGTACTGTACTGTATATATTGTATATGTTTTACATTAGATTATCTCATTTGAATAATTTCAAAGTGGGCAGTATTATTCAATTCATATTTTTTTATTTTATGTGATTTTTATTTAAATACATGTTAAATGCTGTATATTGAATTAAATGTTTTTTTGAGAAATTGATACAATCTAGTGACTTGTATGATGGAGAGAGAGAGAGAGAGAGAGAGAGAGAGAGAGAGAGAGAGAGAGAGAGAGATTGTCGGGCGTATTATAAAAATTAAAACTTTGGCACTAATTGTAATTATTATTAAATATATGCTGAATTTATAATTCAAATTGTTTGGTCAAAATAATGGTTTATGTCGTTAATTATTCAGACAGTGAATTGTTTTGTTGGTTTAAGTGAATCAATCACAACACCAAACAAAACAAAATATTTAAATAATGAATGAAACCGAAAGTTTTAGTTATTAGGGTTTGCATGATATTAGTGCCAATAAATTTGAAATATGAATTTTATTAATCATATACCCAAACATATTATAAATTATATTTAAATTATATGCCAAAATTTAATGCATATACATATAAAGACTTGAGAAAAAATTAATTTTTAATGAGTAATAGGTATTTAAATGAGAAAAAAAATATTTGTGAAAATATTTACGACAATCTCAAAAATCATTTCGTATTTGATTTGATTGTAATTAAAATTACAAAAAAAAATTTATTATTATTATGAAAAAAATGAAAAGAAAAGTCATTCATTATAAGAAATTGCAACATAAATATTAATACAATACAAAAGTACAACACATGAGGGAATTGAATAAATGAGAGAAAGAGAGAGAGAGAGAGAGAGAGAGAGAGAGAGAGAGAGAGAGAGAGAGAGAGAGAGAGAGAGATTGTTTTATTATATTATAATTTAAACTAATTTCTCAAAACATGAAATTAATTCTCGTTTCCAAATCAAGAGAGTAAAGTCCTAAATGAAAACCTCAATTCATGTTATTTCTCTTTGTATTTGTTTATTGAGAGACTTAACAGAAAAAATTTGTTTTTGTTTAAAAAGTAAGCTATTGTGACAATAATGTTACGATTGCTCCAAATGTCAAAAAAATCATATCATATTATTAGGCAATTGTAATAATAATAATATTGCATGTTTGTCTCATTTTTGATGTACACCAATATTTGACATATCTATATAAAGTTATATATATTTATCTTTATATTGATATAATTTACAATTATTATTACTAATACTTGAGTTTATGTAAAGTTAGTCCGAAAACTTGAATTTCAAAATTGTTAACAAATACAAAAACATACATAACTTGTGGAGTATTTGCTAAATATATAACTTCACGTCTCTGTTCTAATTACGTGACCCATGGCTTACATAATAATAATAGTAAATAAATATATCGTAAGCTTTATCTACTTTTTACAAAAAATGTTGTTTACTTATTTGAAACGCTTTTCATAGTTTATAATAAACGCCAAACTCATAATCAGTACTAATATTATTATTATATTATTAAATATTAATATATATCTATAAAAATACAGTATATTTACAAACATTTTAAAATGTTGTTTTACGTGTTTTTTTGTGAATACTATTTACTACTAAATATTTTTCCATGAATATATATATATATATATTATTTTTTGTTTAATATTTTTAAGTATATTAATCGGAAAAAGCTATTAAATAGTTTTCCATTCATTGTTATTAATATATTCATTGTTATATACAGTACATTAATGAAACAAATGTATTATTTTATATAAAATAATTTAAGTTTAATGTTTAATATTATTTTTTTAAACAAATCTAATAAATAATTAACAGACCAAAAAAACATTTTTTACTAAACAAAAATAAGATTTATTGTTTTCTATACTTTTATTTTACTCTAAATATTACTGTAATACTTTATATAATTTATATATTTTTTTTGTTTTATACAACAATATTATTAATATTTATACAAACAACTACTGTGAAAGTAATGCATTTTCTCTCTCATTCAGCCAAACATACAAATCAAATATTGCATTAGTAATCAACTATATTATTATTGTTAGTGTTAGGCAATGTTTTATTAAATAAAAATAAAAAACTAAACTACATTTTTTTGTTAAATTTATTAAAATTACTGATAAGTTGTAAAAAACGTTTATAAAATAAATTTTTAAAATGTTATTTATTYATATTCATGTGTACAGAAAAAATAATTTCATTTCCCTAAAAGGCAGTTAATTATTCAGCGATTAAAATCTAAATTAATTTATCGATAAATGTTTTATTAGAGGAGTGTTATAGGTTTGAGATAAAATTTAAAATAATTGCTCCGGTTATATATATATARCATACGTTACATAATTTGCAATTACATTTATTTTATTTTTTAAAAATTTAAACAATTTATTTGTTAATTTATTATCACATTAATATCATTAGACAAAAAACATTCAAATCGGTTTTTAAGTTATTTGCCAATACAATAGTTTAATTAATAATAATATGTTTTAAAAATTATATAATATTTTGCAATCCTAATATAATTTAATTATATTTTAAATTTAATTTTCTTATTTATATTTTCATATATTTTTTTTAATAAATTTAATAGCGTTAATGAGAAATGTAATCAATGAACAGATAATATTAATAATACCGGTAAAACTAAATATGATATGAAAAAAGTAATATTATGTTAAATATGTGATAAATTTGAACTAAAAAAAGTTCATTTATGTTGCCATCGCTTGTATTGATTGTGTGTGAAATGTATGGGAACTTTGATTGGATTCAAACATTCGCTAATCTTTCTAAGTTTTGGATAGTTTTGAATAATGCTTACAATGCGTTCACGACTGGTATTGCCCGATGAAGTCAATGGACTTGAGATCACTTCGTGGTCAACATTTGGATGAATACCGTTCATCACTTGACTAGTTGTTCCATGAGATGTAGTGGCAACCGGTTCTTCATTACTATCCTGAATAACATTTTCTTGTTGTCTTCTCATATAAATATCACTAAAAATGTCTTCACTTGATTTATTGTCTATTAGTTGCCACCACTTACCAGATGCTAAAAATTCAGACTCTTTGCTATAATCATCATTTCTAATCAATTCTTTGAGCTCTTCAATCATCTGAACCAAAACAAAGGCATCAATTGACTTCAATTGTGGTGCATATCTATTATTCAAAGAGTCGCGAATACAGGCGTATATGTGACCATAATTGGGGGCTAATTCCGGATCTTGAGATTCATAAACGCAATCGGAATGTTTGGCACTTAATTCGCTGAATATATCGACTAATATACCGGACATATCGTCTTTTCGCATTGAAATGGGAACAGTTAAGTGCAAGACATCAAACCACTTCTCAATGGGTTGTTTGTTGGTATTTGCATCCACACAATCACTCTCTTCACTCAAACGATTCAAATCCTTCGCTTTTCGGCTAAAGCTATCAATGAATGCACTGAAAATAAAAAACAATATTTAAAAAAACAAGATATCACTTAACATGCAAATCAATTGTAAAAAACAATAGAAATTAAACAAAATAAAAATTTCCCATAACATTGAAATTCAATGAAAAAACCACAAAAATCAATAGAAAAAAATATAAAAAATAATTTTCTAAACCAACAAATAAAATTCCTGATAATTAAATTAAAAACTGTTCAAATTTCTACTATCCAATAATTATAAATAAATAAAATAAAAATCAATTAATCAAATAACCTAATAAATCATTGCATTATTCAGGAAACAAATATTAAATTAAAGGTTTAACTACAGTATAAACAATATATAATACAAAGTTAWAATATTCAATAATAAATAATAATAATCTAATCAATTATATTATATATTATACCGTAGTATAAATACTGTACTTTGTATTATAATAAATAAAAATAAAATAAAGTAATTTTTAAAAATAATAAATGAAATTAAATAGAAACTAATTTATAAAAAAWTAAATAATTAATTAATTAAAAACTATTTATAAAATAAAACAAATACTTGATATTAGATTATAATTATTAAAAAGCAATTAAAATCAATAATAATTACTTAATCTCATTCATAGATCGATTGGGAAATATTTGTTGCAATACTTCTTCATTGTTAATACAACTGAATCCCTTTGAAATAAGACATTCATAGAAAGCCTTCTTTTCTCTGCAAGAGATCAATCAATCAATCAATTAATTCATGAATAGCTATAAATTCAATGACAAAACTATTTTCGGTACAAACTTGATTGTAAACAATCGCCTCTCAGTGTCGGCCACTTTTCGGTTTTGCTTTTTACGGCCACCGGACAGTTGGAAATTGGCCAACGGGTTCTTCGGTGGTCGACCTGGTTTACGACCACTTGATTTTGCTTTGGAAGGGCTGGAAGTCGACATTTTATTCGGCAATTTATTGGTCGCAGACTTGTCTGTATTGACAATCTTTTTCTTTCTTCCCACTTGTTTTCTCTTCGGTTTGTCATCGATTGAGACCACAGACGCGCCATCAGTTGACTCAACTTCTGCCGTCACAATAGTCGTTGTCCGTCTTTTCTTTCCTCGTTGTTGTCCAACACTTGTGTTGTCAATACTTGACATTATTTCTTTGGCCTTTCGTTTGGCCGAAGCCTTTGTTCGGGCCATCGATTGGCAAAAATAAGAAAATAGTGGTCACAGAAATTATTTGGTAATATATTGTGTCCAACAAAACGGCAATCAAATTGACAGCAAAATCAATGACCAAAAGTGATGTCAAATGTTGTGTCAATTGTTTGCACTTTTAATTCATTCAACTCTTCATTTCTATTGGTTTCTGACTTCACATCCAATGAAGGATTATATGTGTGAGACATCTGTCGGAAAAATATATTATCACTATTACAGACATCCATTGACTTTGACAGACATATAACTTATATGATATAAGGATAGTGTGTGTCCTCTTCAGTGGTTTACCGCTTAAAGACTTGTTTAGCACACATCACATCACATTTGAAGACATGCCGTCTGTGAACGCCATCAGTGATATACCCGAAGCACATTCGGCCAAATATAAGGACTCATTCGCTTACATCACAATAGCCGATAGACTGCCTATAATAGTGACCAAAGCCATCGACAGTAGTTGTCGTAGTGTCAAGAGTTTGGTGTCTTTTGGAATGGTATCGGAAGACAACCGAATAGCCGCCGAACAAGAAATGAAAGACACGATCGGAGAGTTGGCTAAACTCCGTAACGAATTACAAACTGACAAACCTTTTATTGAATTGGAGACCAAAGCTGTCAACTCTGACGTATGGAACCAATGCTTAAGCGATTATAAGACTGAGTTCGGGTGCGAACCGAAATGGTTTAGCGCTSAGTGGCTCTACGCTGAGTGTTATCTTTACCGACGAATTCGTCAGGCCTTTGAATTGACTMAATTTATTCAAACSTTTGATCCGTTTGCCGAAAGCAAAGAAGAAGCACTTAAGTCGTCTATCGGAGCGGTAGAAGTGTTGGCCGATCTGATAGAGTCGATGGTCATCGATGGCGATGARAGCATAAAAAGTAAATTTATACARTTTTCCGAACTATCTCTTTGGGGCAACAAATGTGATCTTTCATTATCTGCCGGCAAACAAGTGATCAATAGTTCAAATCCTATCGAAGATTTGGCTAAATTCAGAGATTTTATTATTGATAAYCAATTGGAAAATTTATGGACACACGTGAAGACCTGTTCTGCCAGCGATTCGTTTCAATTAAGTYTAGTTTTAGATAATTCCGGTTACGAATTGTTTACCGATCTGTGTTTCATCGAATTCTTAGACTTGAGTCACTTATTGGGTGACAAAAGTGTTGTCAAATTTTACGTGAAATCTATGCCATGGTTTGTGTCGGATGTGATGACCAAAGACTTTCATTGGCTGTTGAATTATTTAGCCGTTGATTGTAACAGTCGTTCGCCAAATGTRAAGAAGTTGGCCAACAAATGGTTGAAAAACTTGGAATCGGGAAAATGGGTTATTGTTGACCATCCGTTCTGGACATTTGCACAAGAYTTCAGTCATATGAGAACAATGGCCAGTGATCTGTATCAGAGTCTCAGTGAATCCCAGTTAATACTTTTAAAGGTGACCTCAACTATAGGAAACTAACCGGTGATCTTCTATGGGATCTAATGGTGCCATTTGAGAGAKCATTGAGAGGTTTTCTACCGACAACTTTGTGTACGTTTAGGACAATCAAAGCCGATGTTGTGGTCGGTATTGAAAATAAAGAGATGTTAGATATGATTAAGACATTTGATKCAAACTGGAGGGSAACCGGTGATTATGCTGTCATACAATTGGCATATAAAACATAATTATCTAATTAWTGTAATWAATACCGTATTATCCRTTATATTATGATTTATTCAATTATATTTTAAATGTAATTTTGTTTTCATTRYTTAWTAAATTTGTTAAYAAAAAAWTCATATWAATATAAATGTTTGTATTTATTATTAATTATATAATAATAATTGAWATTAAGTTTAAATTTCAGAGATWTTCAATTCATTTAATGATTASATTATATRATTGCCTTTTAAATGTAAATAACATGTAATGCAATGCAATGAGAGGGCGACACTTAATASAMTCATTGAAATGCAATGCAATTATTGTTATGATTTTAAACCAATCAATGATTTGATTGCAATTATTAGAAATAATTTTTAATAAAAACTTTATAAAATTGTTTCAACTTTTGACTAAACTATGAGTTCAATCAATARTGAGTCAAATGTTAGCACTAATAGTAGTGATAGTACTGTMAGTGAAGAGTYAATGATTGACAAACTTAAGACTCAATACAAAGACTTCGCTATTCWAAGAAAACAACGGAAGAAAATGGATATAATTAAGGGATTKATTGGMGAWAATATTGAWTGGTCTATACARTGGTCAAAGAAATGCATTGAAAATGAAGACAARTTTCCCGATGAWTATGTSTTTGAGGATATCATGAGTGGTGTTCAACATAGGGTCACAAAGATWACAGTCATCAGGTTTGGCATATATTTAATATATGTATGTATAGTCAATATKATTAACATTTTTRTTTGTCAGACATTTGCAGACCTTTGTCGATGGCCTGACTCGTAGTGTCGATCGAGGCATTCAAATAGGTTTATTAAATGCCATCACTTGTCAGCATAGGTTTACACCGGAATCCATTCAAAATCTGTGTTCAATGAAAACTGCTTTCACTGCCATTGCAACCAACGCTGTCTTTCGCATACAGAGTTGKYTTAATCTATTAAAGTAAGTGATTGACAATACCTTAAAGAGTGGATAATAATTGTTTTCTTAGTCTTCAATCGCAAGAAAGACAATTATTAATAGATTTGATGACATGTTATGAGACATTCTCGCGAAACGCTTTCAATTATGTGTTAGAAATTCATGTCCAGAGTTCTCCAGACACTGATAGCGACGACTCAACTCAAGAGTCACTTAAAGAAGATGATCCGTTGGTTCAGTAATAATGTTTATAATATTGGATTTCAAAATATTTTTGTTTATAATTTAATTCATTTGATTTTTTGTAATATTAAAAAATAAATTATAAAAATAMTTTTATGATAAATGAAAGACTCTGTGATATATACTTGTATTAGATATTAATGCCTTCAACGATAAAATTAATTCCCGGCTGAGAGTCGGTCGGCAATTGTGAGACATAAGCTTTGGGCTTAACATCRGTTGTAGACATATACCCGACACACATGGAGTGTGTGCTGTGACCCCATAACAACTCGGTTTTATTGGACTCCCGATCATGACTTAGASCTAAAACACCGGCCAATCGGTCAACTTTGTCAATGTTTTGAAGGAATGGAGATTCTGGACATTAATAGCAAATAAATTTATCATTTTATAAGATAATTAAAGTTATAATTATTTGAATCTCTCACCAATGAATCCATTARTGAATGCTTTATTCAGAGCTAACATATTATTTTGGTCACAATTGCCGAGTAATTGATTGGCACACTCTCTGGCAAACATTGTTTTCGTTAAGTACTCTCCGGCACCGGTAGTAGTGACAGCAATATTGTTTTGCGCCCAAACACCACATCCCATCATTGCTGCCTTTAGTTAATTAAAAATCAAATAATATTTACTACAAATAATGACTTAATACATATCTGACACATACCTGACCTATTCTTCCCGATGACTTGAGATGAATGCCACCACTGGAAGCACCGGCAGCAACATTGCCCTCCCAGTCCACACAAATGGCACCGACAGTGTCYAGACGTCTATGTTTGGTATTAATCAAACTATTATTGTCCACAGTTTCCGATTCGAGTTGTCGTTTGTATTTGTTATACAAATTCTTAGATTTTTCTGATAATTTCAACAAATATTGGTTTAAAATATTAAATTTGTGCAAAAATTAGCGGTAATTACAAGTACTGCACCAGTCGTTAGATCCGATGTCACGCAACCATTATTTAGAGCGTAATCTCGGGCGCCGTCACCGACCAGAAAATTGGGTGCAATCAAACCGCACGGCTGTCGCTTGTTTTGGCCATTTAATACACATTCGGCCACTTTTATTGGATTTTTGATGCCTTGTAGAGCACCGACTGCCGCCCAATTGAGTCTATGKCCATCCATTAGACTCGCATCACATTCAACACAACCGTTCAAATTAAGATTAGATCCCAAACCAGCATTTGTTACGTCGTTATCTTCGAGCGAAGAGATAGCTTCTACCACACCATCTATGGCCGAACACTTGTCGTTCAGACGTTTTATTGCCTATTAATGAATATTAATACTAATTTTGTTATCGATTGACATTACCTCAAGACATGCCATCCGACAAGCTTTCAGATATAGTTCCCGTCGGCTACAACTCCCGTATTGACCGGCGCCTTAAGACATCCAAAAATATCATAATTACAAAACTTGTTATAACAACTCTATTTATGAATACAGACCGACGTGTAATGCAATGAATGGCATTGTATTTGAGACCAACTTAAGTGATGTATTGATTGTCACTTTTTGATTAAATCCAATATTATTCATACATTAATAAAATTTACCGGTAATTAAAAATTTATTTCAAATGAAACAATACATGCATTACATAAACATCACAACAAATAACGACAAACACATGTTGTTGTGATTGTTGATCAACAAAACAAATCCTMTCTTTACTGTCGGCCCTTTCAAGACAATGGATCGGTTAAGTGGTGATAATGATAGYAACAACTTTGTCACCAAATACTGTAAATATTTGAACCGTAAAGTGATCTTAAAGACAGTAAAAGCCACACATATTGGTTCACTTAAATGCATCGATCCGTTGACACAAACTGTGGCACTAGTAGTGACCAAACAATCGGCTAACAGGTCATCGGCTAAGCCATCGAAATTGATTTTGGCGATGAGTCACGCAATCACATCCATAGATTTGGTTGATCAGACAGATGACAGCGATAACGACTATATGTCACTTGATTTAAATGATTTGTTGTGCGGATCGGTGTCCACACGAGACAGTGGTCAATATCAGCTAAGTGTCGACCAATTGATAGCTCGTAAACAATCAGTGATGAGTTGGTTACACAAGAATCGCATCCCTTGTGAGGCATCAGAAGACGGGTCKCTGTGTATCGCATACGCACTGACTCTAAGAGCTCCCTATACTAGCAATGAATGCGTTTGCGGTAATGAAATGGTTTTACATCAGATCCAAGTGATGCTCGACTCGATGCCAACCAATTGAACACAATTTGTATATTAAATTTCAATGCCATTGAGTATAATATAATGTTAAATCAAATTATTACATATAAAAATAGATATAACTTATCATTTACTATAAATTTACATTGTTGTTATCAATGTTTTTATTGTACATTTGTCGACATTATAAGAAACTACCGGTAAATAAATTTCGGTAAATTATTAATTTTATATAAAAATTTTTATTTATATACTAATTATTACTGATTTCAAATATTCTTGAAAATATTCTAAAACTTATTTATTATTAGAAAACAAAATATACAATAATAATAATAATACGATAAAATCAAATAAAGACATTTGATTGCAAACAATTTTGAAATATTACAAATATACCGATAATAACTGATAATATGTCAAATATATAAAATTATAAAAATATTTACCGGTAATTATCAAAATATTTGCTAAAATATAAAATAGCTAAACAATGATAAAGTAGAGGTAAAATTAAATAAGAGATTTATTAAATAGACATAAATAGCAAACATATTGTATGGCAGGAAAGTGTGGGAATGACGGGAAATGTGTTGTTGAAAGGCTGGTAACTATTTGCTCCAGACTTTGATGAACTGATCGCAATTTCATACGTTTATCGACCACTGATTCCCCGCAATGACAACATTTCTCGGCATTAATTTGCAACTCTTTATATAGAGTATGTGGTAAAATCTGGTGACAATTATTGAGCAGACAATTAGTGGACACAATATTAGCCAAACATAGACTTTTAAGTGTTGGAAACGGTTTATTAATGATTATAGAAGTGGTAAATAACCGCTCTCTCAACGGATTGCCAGAAGTGTCTAAATTATTGAGTCGAACGTAACGTAAAAGTTCTTTAATTAAAGAATAAGACAATGAATTGATTTGGTTGTGACTTATGTCCAGATCGTTAAGAGATGATATGCTTCCCACTGAGTGCACCACAGATGACAGTTCATTGTGGCTTACATTCAATTTCTCAAGACTTTGCATAGATTTTAACTCCAGAGGAATATATTGCAGTTGATTATGACTCAAGTTCAATGTTTTCAAATGTTTCATCGCCACCACAAATGATCCGTCGATGCATTTGATGTGATTCTTAGAGAGATCTAAAATGCGAAGATTTGTCTTCAAGTCTTGTAATTTGTGAGGAATATCCACTAAATCGCAGTTATTTAGTATAAGTTCACATAAATTGTTTAGTTTCCAAACGAGTCGAGGAATTGTCCGAAAGGTTTCGATCGACAACTTTTGCAGACATTTGTTGGATAAATCAGAGGCACTGAAAGCGTTGTCTTTGATGGTCAGTGTTGTAGGCTTTGGCTTCATTTTCTCAACAGTGGACACATTAGCCAACTTTGGTATCGTTTGATGTGTTGTGATCTTATTAATCAAAGACATGAATGCTTTTAATAGCAATTGATCACAATTTCTAATATAGAGATCCTTTTTGGGTAAATTAAAACTGATTGTTGTCTTGTGTAGAGTACAGTTGTTGACAATCTTGAACTTCTCTTTACATTGACTTGTGATCACAATGACCACCGCTGATGACGAGTGATCGTTGGCCAGACCAACTTTGGCCCGACTATAGCGCGGCCGATCATTGTGTTTGGGATTGACAAGTGCTGCTTCACAGTCGATGATCATTGTCGGTGATAATGAACCAAATGTTGTGATAAGTGAAGACAATCGTTGGCTAATTTCATGTAATGTATGGATCAGTTAATCAATTGTTGTGTCAAATATTTGGCGCTTTTCATCACTTGTTGTGTATTTAATGTCAATTCATATATAAATACAAGTCATGCGCTCTAAACATGTGTGACATCACTGTTGTGTCACTCAATGTGTCTATAATTGGGAGTCAATTGTGTTTTGTGTTGTGTTTTCATTGAATCATACGTTCAACGAGTGATTCACTCCATTGACTGCCAATTAGTTGCTAAACATCTGATCCGTTGTCCTTACAGTCAAAACAAGGATACGTTGCGGTGATGTCGCATCAGACAGGCATCCAATGCACTGACCAATTGCTGGCATTTATATCTCAATGCAAGAATCAGTCAAACAATGGTGCCGTACGTGTACTCAAAGTGCTGATCCGTAATGAAGAACTAGTTCTCGATCAACACTTTCCTCCTGAAGATGATTGGAAACAAGATTATCGCCGATATGTTGATGGTCTTGTCCACAAAGGAGAACCGGCGTATATATTGTTTCGATTGGACTCGAAAGACACGATCGGTACATACGAATGGCTTTTCATTTCGTGGACACCAGAAGATAGTAGTGTCAGACAGAAGATGGTCTACGCGTCAACTAAAGCCACTTTTAAGCAACAATTTGGTGGCGGAAACATTACTCAAGACTATCACGCGACCGCTTTAGACGAGATCTCATTTGATAGCTTCGAGAAATGGCTTAATGGTAAAACTGATGGCCTTCCTCTCTCTCGTAAAGAACAGGAATTATTGGAAGTCCGTCGCGACGAAGCATTATCTTCATGTATAACAAAGACACAGAAAATGACTCTTTCGGGACTCGAATTTCCCATTGATTCGGAAGCCATTAATGCATTGTTTGATCTAAAAGATGATAATTTAAGTTACGTTCAGTTGAGTATTGATATGAAGAGCGAAGAGATAAGATTGAACATAAAGAAGACAAGCAGTGAGTTTAATATACACTCAATCGAGTCATTGATGCCGACCGACGGCGCCCGATATCATCTGTTTGTGTTTCCGCATACATTTGACGGCCAATTCAACAAAAGCATAATATTTGTCTATTCAATACCAACCAGTTTTATATCAGTAAAGGAGCGCATGTTATACTCTTCGTGTAAAAATGCTTTACTAAATGCTATCACTAACCGCATCGGTATTCATATCGATAAGAAATTGGAAACCGATAATCCACGAGAACTGTCACATAGTTATCTTATCGACGAACTTCATCCCAAACAGGATATTGTGAAGACTATGTTTGATAAGCCTAAAGGACCGGCCGGTAAACGGGGCGCCCGACGGCTCATCAATAATTCAAATGGAGAAGATTGATGTCTTCGTTAGAGTTTATTAATTAATTTTATTATAATTAAGTCTATATTTATTTATGCAAAGAATCAATTAATATATATACTATTTTCAAAAATATAATTTATTGATTCAAATAAGGTATTAACTAAAAGTGAATCGTAATTTTAAAAATTATATTGATTTTATGTGTTGTTTTTAAACAATATTTTACTCATTTTTAATGTGTTTGTTTGAAAAAAGTGATTTAAATTTTTATTTTATTTAACTAATAATTTCTGTCCAATACTTGGTTTGTGGATACGTTTGTAACCAATTTTTTGTCAATTGTGAAACATTTAAATTAAATTAAAAATCTATTAGAAAAATAATTTAATAATATACAAACTTTTATTTATTTATTTTACGGTATTTAGTTTTTATTTACCGGTACTTAAAAAATATTTATCAAAGTATAAAATCAATATAATGTACAATAAAATGATTGATTATTCATAATTTTGCCAAAATATATCAATGGATTGAAGACATGATTATAAATTATGTTTTATTTATTATAATAAAAAATATTTTGTTAATATTAAGTGATATCCTAATCAAAATAATTTAATTGAAATATATAATCAATTTCTAAACTTAATGCTAGAAATAATATTTGTCAATAATTTTATATTAAAGAAGTTTTAAAAAATTATATGATATAATGATTATTGTATTAATAATTTGTTGGTCTTATCATTAATAAAATCAATTTCTTGATTAATAGTATTATTGTATTTATCACTTATGATTTGGTCATTAGTAGTCTGTAATTCACTCTTGAGTTGAGTCTTATACTTAACATACGGTGAATAGATGTCAAAACCCAATGATATAATGTTATCAAATAGTATACGATATCTGAGTGGCAATACAAAGAAGTTGAAGAACTGCATCGGTGGCCATACAATCCATTCGACGACATAGATCTGTTCGAAGCCCTTCTCCATCAGTTCCTCTTTGAATCTTTTAACTCCCGATTGTTCGCAGAGACCCAACGTTGAGAAATAGACAAACAAATTGATAGGACTGAACACAATTTGATCCAACAGTACTTTTTTGGTGATTACATACATCTTCTTTCGGGTTCCCAAAAACCGATCCAAATATATATACCAATAATGACTGACCAGACCTGTGGTAAATCCGGCACAAGTCATGTGCGCCGAACGCACAGAATTGAAGCCTTTGGTCGYTGAAGACTCTTCGGCACTCTTGTCGTCCGTCAACAGGTCGTACTGTTGTTGAATAGCGTCACCTACTGTTCCCATCAATGCTGATATCAATGAATTGGTCAGCAATAGATTGGACCGACCGAACAGTCGCGAGTGGACAAAGTTGCCGATTCTGGCCATACGCGACACCACTGCTAATGACATTATTAACACTGAGTTTGCAAAACATATGATTATTTWATATAATATTTGTATCAATTAAATGATTATCTCATTATAATAATCATTAAATGTTTTAATTAATTAAATATAATAATTGAAATAAATTTAAAATAACATTCAATGTGTGCATAGATTTCATCATTCAATCACATGTTGTTATAATAATACTCATTACTAGTGACACCTATTGTTAATACAAATGACAATACAATACAAACAATAATTAGTTAATAAATATTGTCATTGAAATGTCACTACTGTTGTCTCATATTATAAAATTCAAACATTAATTATAACACTATTTATGAATACAATACACAGTTTAATGTGTTGTTTGTGAGTCAATCACAAACAATATTACATTAAATCGATTGTTAATAATTGTTATGATTTGTTAACAATCGGTGTTAACATTGCTATCAATAGTTATGTAATGAAATGATATATTAATCAATGAAATGTCAATACAATGGCATTCATTGAACTGTTGTTCAATGCATTCAACGTTTACGTCGATTACATATTAGTTACGCTMCGATTGCGGCCATCAGTGGTCACCAATGCTTACGATAATAAAATGCATTTAAACATCAGATACGGCAAACAAAACAAAACATTTGGCCTTAATTTGACACCTGATATGTGCGTTGAAGATATTAAGCGACAGCTGAAAGACAAAATTGATGTCAATCTCTGGTCAGATATTGTGATCATATTTTCGGGCAAAGAGTTGCCAAATGAACTCAAACTAAGTGATTGTGATTTCGGACAGAATTCGGTGATTCACGCCATCAATGCTATCAATATTAAGACGAAGACTAATCTGATACCATTCACTCAGTCGACCATCAATGAGAAGCTGACAAATCTGAGTATCAATGATACCAGCGATGAGACCAGAGATGAACTGAGAGAACGTCGTCTGCTGTCTTCAGTTACCAGTGATGACCACAATAAAGATCGACACAAATATTTCTTTGTATTTTGCAATACATGTAAACAATTGACAAACGGAAAGTTAAGAGTTGTTTGTGATAAATGCAAAAACGGCACAATTATTGTGGACAGAGATCCGCATGAGTGGGACGATGTGCTAATTGATGGTCGTATTAGAGGTGTCTGTCAGTCAGAGGACTGTAACGGAAGTATAGCCAGGTTTTACTTTAAATGTGCCTCAAATTCACACAACACTACCGATGACCAGACGGCATACGAAGCCTTCGAGAGTAACCGTACGGCTGTCCTCTACTTAGTTCGTCACAATATCATCGATGTTTCATGTCTTGCCTGTACTGACATTAAAGATACTGTTTTAGTGTTTACTTGTGTATCAAAACATGCCATTTGTTTAGACTGTTTTAGAGATTATTGTCTTTCGCGACTTAATGACAGACGTTTTATAACGGATCCGATAGTAGGTTATACTCTCAACTGTGCCGTTGGTTGTAGTGATTCACTTATACGAGAGACACATCACTTTAAATTAATGGGCGAACAGGCGTATGAAAAGTACCAAAGATTTGGTGCCGAAGAATTTGTGCTGAACTTTGGCGGAGTTCTGTGTCCACAACCGGGCTGTGGCGCCGGTATTATGTTGGATGAAACAGATCCCGATATATGTACGCGAATTACTTGTGGTGAATGTGGATTTGTTTTTTGTCGTAAATGTCTTCAGGGATCTCATGTGGACGATTGTCTTATCGAGTCCGACAATTCACTATATGAGCCAAATACCAGTTCCTTTAAAAATATGAATACTGAAAATGCAGACCAATCTAAATGGGATGAGATTATGAGCCGAACGGCCATTAAATTGTCGACTAAGCCGTGTCCTAAATGTCGGACACCTACTGAACGTAACGGTGGTTGTATGCATATAGTGTGTACCAGAGCTCAATGCGGTTTTAATTGGTGTTGGATTTGTCAAACAGAGTGGAACAGGGATTGTATGGGAAATCATTGGTTTGGTTGAAATCAGAGTGTTTACTAACTTACGGTAACTATAATATAATAAAACTTATCATTTATTGTAATGATATTTAAGGTCTTTTAGTTAAATTGTTTGTTAAATAGTATTTTATTAAATGTTAATAAAAATGATTATTAAATATAAATTTAAATCAACTAAACTTATCTTTCTATCAAATGTAATGAAAATCTATGACTTTTTGCTGGTCTGTTGAACCAATTTCTTGCGCCTCTCGATAGCCCTGACCTCTGCTACTTTATCCTTATGTTCTTGAATTTCCTTTAATATGTCTAACTGTTCCTCTTCAGGAATGGTCTCTCTATACTCTTTCATGAGATCATACTTAGCGTAAGCAGACTTTACGCGCCATTTGTTTATATATTCAAAGTCAGGCAATTCTGTTAACTGTTGTATGCCCTGTAGGTCTACGGCCTCCCACTTGCGAGTCCAGGGATGCTTTTTCATTACTACTTTAATTGCATTTAACGGAACGGGTGTACCCGATGGTAGTGGCGGGTCAGGTGTCATATCAAATGGTACTTCACTATATTCAGGCAATGCATCTCTCAAATATAACAAATGCGGATCAAGTCGTTTCTCAAGTCGAAGTACTTGTATCTCACGTATAGTCGGATTATATAAATCATATCTTATCTCCACTCCCTGTCCATCGGCTCGATTACGTAAAGTAAAATTGGCATCAGTTCCCTGACCGGCTCTTTCGATACAAATACCCACAAACTTAGATATCTTTCCCGGTGCGTATGGGTCGCTAATAGTGACCGCTAATATAGATCCCACGTAAAACTCAGGGATTTCAATGACATTACGCCGTCGGATCAGATCTTTTCGCATCAATTGTTCACAGAGTTTGTCTCTGTGATCGACCACCGGTTTGGGCAGGAATTCCGGGTAAGCGAATCGTAGTTCAGCCAAATCGGTCGGTATTGCCGATTGTGCATTAGATGGCCTCTGACTGACCTCATTGGGATCCAATGGCAACTCTTTAGGTGTCGACCGAATCGCTATATATTTGAGACCTCTTCTCTTTCCCGGAGCTTTTATAGTGCGGATCTGTTGCCATAAATTGTCTGCAATTCAATATAAATGATATTTAATTCAATTGATTAATCATTAGATATTTTAATTAATTAATTAATTATTTGTCAAAATAGTGAAACCAATTGAAACATCAATAATTAATTATTTCAATACTTAATATAATGGTTATTATCATTACTATTAAATATAATGGTAAATGTCTTCAAATTTAAATATCATATTTTTTATCGATACAAACCTCTTAAGTTGAAATCATTTCTGAAGATTGAAATGGAGTGCGGTTTAAGACATGGATGAGTTGTTGTCTTGAGTAGACCACTAAACACTTTAATAGTGGCCATAATTGAGGTGATAATCACTGAATGAAGACTTTTATAAAAAAAATCAATTACTAATCATATGTTTATTATGCTATTGAAGGCATGCTTTGACACAAACAAACAGCACTGAGTTTGCGTGCAATTGGGTTAACCCATAGATAATTGTCTAACGGGTAAGTCATGAATGTCTTAGACATTGAGGGAACAGTTAGCCCCGAGACAGTGATTAATTGAGTAAATATATTGAATAAACAGCTCATATAATGATTGTGTGCCCGACTTTTGATGTGACCATCATTTTAAAATTAATCTAACTTTTTGTATTATATTATATATCATATAATATAAAAAAACTATTGAAATAAAAAATTGTATGAAAAAAATAGTTTTATTACTATTATATCCATTAATTCCTATAAATATATCTGAGATTCTGAGCTGTTGTTAGAGCTCACAGACAGCTATAATGACTTTCCATTTGGTGTACAATATATATATTGTAGACAATTGTTGTATTGATTCAAATATCTGAAAGTTTTTTTCCCTTTACTTTTCATTGTCTGACTCTTATATTTTTTCTCCTTCTTCTTCTTCTTCATTGTAATGCCGTTGGAGTCCATAAACTCATTGATGAAAGAAATAGTAGTTTTCTCTCTTTCTTTCRTGTATTTGTATGACAAAGACAGTCATCCCTGTATGTGAATGTGTATTGACTAGTGATTCAAATTGATTTGTCATACAATCCCCTCCACAAAAAAACATTGTATACCACTTTTTATATTACATCCATAGTCAGCAATATTACAGTATTATTATTATTATTATTATTATTATTAATGTTATACAAAAACATGGAAAACAAGATTTCTTGTTAAACAATATTTTGGACATCGATTTGGGTCTTCATTTGGTTAAAGAATGAGAGTAAACATCACTTGTTTTGTGTGTTGTTTACTACAGAAATATTATGATATTTCTGTAAATAGAAAAAAGAGAGAATTTTCTTTCTTTTTTTTTAAATACAATATTTGAGATAATTTTTTTGCTAAAAACAGAATTTCTATTTTACAATATATCCTCAAATAATAGCTCAAAAAAATCTATTATTTTTTATGTTATTTGTATAAAATTGTATATCATTTGCCGCATAAGTTTTAAATTTGTAAGAAAATTATTTTCCTTATTAAAGTATTGTATGATTTATATGTTCAATTTTTATACTTTACTTTTATATTTTTTTTATCAAATATATTTTTTGGTAGCCGAGCATAAAAATTCATTATTTATAGCAAACATTTGCCAAAAACACTTATACCGTAAATATATATTTTTATATTTTCTTGAATAAAGAATAGCTTTATTTTTGTATAATATATAAAACTTTTATATATATATATAAAGTGTATATCAAACTGAGTGTGTGTTTACTGAGTTTTACAAAAAAATAACAAAATCAATATCCATAGTATAACATACGAGTAAAAATTTTAAAGTATATATAATATAGTTTTTACATATAAAACTAGTGTATCACTCTATTTGTGGGACATTTCAATATATTCAGCAATAGTTTAATCTGGCTATTAGTCAGTCAATAACATTTTTGTATTGACTTTTAAGTAGTCTATATGTATGCTACAATTTATGTCATATATTTTCAAAATAACATTATACAGTATAATTTAAAAATTAAATGCTTATCATTAACCATATGTACAGTAAAATTGATTTTTTACTTTTCCGTTTCTACAGTTATAATAGTATAATAAATTATTATATAATATATAAAGTTTCTCAATKATATACATGTATATATAAATATAAACGAGAATATTTGTTGGTACCATATTATAATATGATACCATTAATATAAAGGCAATATCTTTAGGAAACTACTATCGATTTTATTTCATTATATGGTTTATTATCATTTCTCTTTCTCTCTCTCTCTCTCTCTCTCTCTCTCTCTCTCACACACACACACACACACACACACACACACACACACATACATGTTATTATGTCTATTTCTTATAATTGCTATCAAATTAAAACTCGCATTTTTGTTTAATTAATATCAGTTAAAATTGAGATTTTGGTGAGAAAGTAAATAATTAAATTGTAATTTACAATTATTGTGATATTTGAATATATTGTKATTATTTACACTCTACCCAATCCAAATACACTACCAGTAATTGTTATATAAATTGAAATTTTTGATAAAAATCAATAAAAACAATTCTCAAATAAAGTTGTTTTATCTCTGGTTTTGACTTTATATATGTATAATACAGTATAAATTATATATACAGTAAATTATAATAACAACATACTGTATACTGTATTGAGTTACACATAAACATAAGGATATATAAAATATTTAGTAGTTATGCTCTAAAATGAAGTCAACCTTAAAATTAAGATTTAATTTGCATTTTTGGCACTTATTTAAATAAACTCATTATAATTACTTATTGTCTCATACCAGTGATGTTTAGCACAAGTATGTATGTGTTAACTATTATAATAACTAAGCATTGAATTTATTTGGAAAAGAAAGCATATATTACTATATCAAACAAAACTACACCCAAATTATTAGCAAATTTTTCTAAACTTATAGGAAAATGAGTACAACTTTGCCATAGAAATTGTGTATTAAATTTAATACCAGATCAAACAACACTGGCTGCCCCCCCCCCCAAACACCGAGTGCTGATTAATTATACAGTTGTTTCAAATGCCGCATATTTTTAAATCTATTTAGTTTTTTTTTGAAGAGAATAATGAAAATCTCAAATACAAGAATCTTTTTATTTACTTCAAATAGGATCACCATTTTTGCTATAATAATACATAATACTGTAATAATAGATGTAATATTTGCAATTTTTTACATTTACTTGATTTTATAAAAAATAATATGTTTTTTATATCTTGTAATTTATTTAAAATGTAATATAAATTTTATTTTTTTATTATTAAAAATATTATTTACTTAAGTGTAAGATATAAATTTATCCCAAAAATTACAGGTCTAACCAAATTAACAATGGTTATTCTAATTCACATGTATATAATATTCAATAGTATATTTAGTTTTAGTAAAGGCTTGCCTTTTATTCCTAACTTTTTTTATGCACTAATTATAAATAATGATATAAAAAGAGTAAAATTAATGAATACTTGACATGCGATACACACACCAAATACACGTTTGAAACGTTTAGCCGCAAAATATAAAGCAAAACAAATGCTTTGGCTATTTATTTGAACGCTTTTTTAAATGAATTTATAACTCATATATGAGTTATAAACCATTTTTAATGTTTCTTTATATTCGCATTTTATTTCATTAAATTAAGAAATTAGCAAATCTTTTCTCAAAGACATATCACAAATATAAATCTTTTTCTACTTTTAGAATAATTGTTTAAATAATTTATTTTAAAAATGGTTTATTGAAAAAAATATTAGTTTTTATTTTTATTTCTATTATTTTTTGTATTATAAACAACAAAATGAAATAAATAATTACAAATAATTACATTTATATATTTTTATATGAGATTTATACGTTTAAGTAAAATACCAGAATATTCTGGTTTTATTTTATTTCATTTTAATTCCATACTGTCTTAAACTGCATTAACCAACAAAAAATGAGAGCATAATAAACATTTATTTTAAAATTCAAAAATATATAAATTATAGATTTAAGTAGTCGTTAGTTTTTTGCTAAAGTTATGCTAATGTACTGTCAATGTGTATACACGTAAAGAATATTTTACATTTTTAGACTATTTTATGTTATTATTATTATTATTTTTATGATTGTATTGTATCCATAAAATAAAAGCGAAATAAATGACTAATATAGCTATCATTACATAAAACAATTATAATTAGTGTAATAATCATTTATTTAAATATTATAATTTACTTTAAATGTAAAGATTCTCTTATAAAACATAATTTTAATTTTTTTCAAAAATTGTTTCAAAATGTGAATTATATAAATTACATAATTTATAAACATATAGTATATACTCCTTGGGCAGTAAATTTATGCATTTTGCAGATTAAAAATTAATATTTTKGAAATATAAATAAAATAAAAATACATTTTCAAATATACATTATTTATATATATATATATATTTCATACACTTTCTCTCACAATATCATTAAGAATCATACAAAATAACTGTTATATAATATTAATATAATTTATATATACTTATATACATTTGATATAATAAAGTAAAGTATTATATAAAATAATAACATTACTAATTTATTAGATGTCATAAATTATTTTTATCCAAAAAAATTGTATATAACTTATCTAATTGTATACTATTTAAACTATATATCCATTTCCATCAGTCACTCATCAATTATAAGATATTTCTGGTGTTTTTAATTTATATATTGAAATGTGTGTGTGTTTTGTGTCAACTGTTTTTTTGTCTACAATAAATATTTATGCTATAAATAATAAAAATTACGGTATAATAATAATATCTTTGAGACTATTTTTAATTTATACAATTAGTGTTTATAATAATGATGACAAATAACAATGGAAAAATAGTAAAATAAAATTAATGATAATAATAGAAAAAAGTCATATACACTAAGTTATATGTGTAATAAAAAACAAATTTTTACGATTTTTTATACATTAATGTCTCACATAATCCCAGTTAAAACATAATAATACTTTTTTGCACTAATTCTTTGGCCAAAATTTGATAATAGATATTAAAAGTACATCCAATTGTAATAAGGGCTGACATGACATAGTATATTGTGTTTGACAGTCAGGTGCTCAAACAGTCATCTCATTTTTGCTGGCAGTCATTGCTTGTATTAGATGACAATGAATGATGACAAGTGTTTCGTATAGTTTATACTATAGTTGTGTCCAAATAAATACCAGTCCATTGGGCTCATGACTTAGTGCTGGAGTCTATAGATATGGTGGTCTCAGGCAGTCTATTGTCTTTTGGCGACTCGTTGTCTATTGATTTGTCATCACTCATGAGCTCATCTTTCCTACTAATGTCTACTTGCGATGCAATCATCTCATCGTCCTTTGACTTGATCTCTTCGCCCATTTCTTCAATAGTCTGTAATTTTTCATTAAACTTATGTTGATTTAGTACCAATTGTTTGTCTAAATTATTACAATTAATACTAATCTCTTTACTGCCACAAATCACTTCATCAGTTCTTGGCTTACATTTACCAAACTTATTGAGACACGGTTTGAGTGTCAAGAATATGATAGCAATGGGAATGACAGTCAATAAAAATATTTCAAACGTTTTGTCGCCTTTGGTCTCATCGAGACTTCCCGCACTTCTACTGATATCATTTAAATTGTTATTTTGCTGACAATTAGGTGTCTTATCGCTATCGTAGTGATAATTGGCCGCACAATCACACGTACTATTGCTACAAATGGTTGGATGATTGCAGTCATCTCTACCAACACAAGGCTTTCCATAAGTCTCTCTGTAATAACAGTCATATGTTGTCTGATTGTAGATGTGATTAGCACTGCATTTGCACTCATTGTTGTCGCACTCATAGACATTGACCGATAGTTTTTTGTCGAGAGGACAGTCCCACGCATTTGAGCACCAGCTGCCCACTACACGCTTCACACAAGTATTTAGATTGGATTCAAATCGGTGACCAATTTTGCATCGACACACTCCCGATGGCCACATTTTTTGCAATGAACCGAAAAAGTTACTCGGATTTTGGTTAAACTCTTCGCGATAGTTATAACAGCCAGAGTTTGGTATGTGATTGCATTGTTGTGTCACAAAACAGTCTTCACCCATGTATTTGGGCTGAAGACAGTACTCACCCAAACGTATGGTGAAGTCAGGCTTACAGATACATTCCTTTTTGTCGCACAGGGAGCCCACCCGATCGGCACAACCACTTTGAAACTTGTTGAAATTACACCTTACATTTATGGTAATACATTCAATCCTATGACATATACTAAGACATAGAAAAATAATGTAATATTTCATAAAGATATCAATGGCATCCATGGCTCAGCATCTCATAGTATAACTGTGTTGTGTATGTGACAGAGATAGAGCACAGTTAGCACATAGAGACGCTTGTCTCTCACTATTATTATTAAGCATTAATGGCAATATAGTAATGTGTCGGTGAATCGCCATTAACTGTATTGTAAAGCCAAATGACTAAAGACTTTGTACACTTKTGTGCACTGGTATTATTTGATGTCTGTGCTCTGTTAGCATACACTCAATGTGTATGTGTGTGTGTGTGTTAACGATGCCTGCGATGGCAGCGACTGTTTCGGTGTTTGAATCGGAGAGACAACAGCACCACAACAGCCAACAAAAGTCTTCACGTCTTATAATATGAGAGTTAGTCGTTATGGATAGATATCGATTCAGCAGCCCTGCGCTCAAAACCAAACACAACACTAACTCATATACAGTATATTCTGGTATATGACTCTCCCTTTTGTATAATACTTTATATATATTGAACAGTATATACAGTATACACCAGCACTATATGTATTAAATCACATTGAAAACTGCGAAAATCGTGAGAGAAATGCTTTTAGAGCACAGGGAGATATAAGGGAGAGAGTGACGGGAGTTATTGGCAAAAGGAGAGTAACACATCTCTAAGTGCACACAACGAACTGTTCAATAAATTAAATGCATTTCACTATACATTATGACAACCAATTTTTTCACTCTGGTTGGTCCCTCATCTATGACATTCCTCTCAAACAGTTGGCCACAGAGCTTATTATACAACAAAAACATGAACAACACATTTGTTTCTTATATATATATATTATTTTATATCAAAAATATATATCAGTATATACTTATCATATATATAGTACAGTACTGTATATTCAATATACAATATACTGTACATCTTATATAAACACAATATATAATATATATATGAGTTTTAGTCTTTTATGTGCTGATGGCATGCGATGATGTTATGCTATATGAATTGCAATCCATTTTTAGTCACTTAAAATGATATCAAAATATATTATATATCACATCTAAAAAATCCTAAATCCAATGTTTGAATTACTGAAGTGTACGCAAAAATTTAGAGATTTTTATATAATATAATATAATATTTTCGTTTCCTTTACTTTACTTAACTAGTGATTGCATAACCTTCTCTCTCTCTCTCTCTCTCTCTCTCTCTCTCTCTCTCTCTCTCTCTCACACACACACACACACACACACACACACACACACACACATACACACATCTCTACACACTACACACATACACACATACACACATACACACATACACACATACACACATACACACATACACACATACACACATACACACATACACACATACACACATACACACATACACACATACACACATACACACATACACACATACACACATACACACATACACACATACACACATACACACATACACACATACACACATACACACATACACACACATACACACATACACACATACACACATACACACATACACACATACACACATACACACATACACACATACACACATACACACATACACACATACACACATACACACATACACACATACACACATACACACATACACACATACACACATACACACACACACACACACATACACATACACATCACTATTGCCAATACTTTAATAAAGTATAGCCTCTAACCAGCATTTAATATAAGGCTGACTCCCTATCATCTCTTTTTCGTTGATTATTTTTATTGAACTCTAAGAAACTAAGTCCTTAACAAACCCCATATTTACTTGAAACGACTTATATATATATTGTATATATTTATATACTGTATATAACTTTTTATATATAGTAAATATATATTATACAACCTTATTATTATATATATATAAATACTTAGTTTTTATATTCATTTGATAGCCCAAACCTAACCGTTTATTTGATGGCAACAACCATTTAATATGTTTTAATTTCCTGTCATTTAAAGTCAATTTTGTTATAATTTGACTTCAATTCATTAATAACATTGTTTTTATTGAATCAATAGTTGAAATGGCTTTCAATTTAAGATATTAATAAAATATTTTATATTATAACAAAATTGGTGTCACTTTTATAAGATATAGTTGTCGACCGCTCAATAAAACTAAATATACCAATAAATGGTAATACAATAATATTTATTATATAATTTAATGCTTAAGGGATAACAAAAACAACTACAACAACAACAATGACAACAATAATAATAACAGTATTTTGTATTAAATAACTGAAAAAGTGTTTCATTTCAATGAATTAGTGTTTCACAAGAGTTTGGAAACAATTTTTCTTAGGACTCATTTAGTTGCCGTGTCTTCAATACATTAATGGTTTAAAGAGGACATCACTGGTTCACTTCAATTGGTGTTCAGCAGCTGTTCTTCTCTTTTCTATCTTTCGAAAGAGTCTCTCTCTCTCTCTCTCTCTCACTCACTCACTCACTCACTCTCACTCACTCACTCACTCACTCACTCACCCACTCAAACACATTTAATATACGATACAAATGAATAAACTTGGCTTAGAAATAGTCAGTAATTGCTTTAAATTATAGCTAATCGTAAATTGTTTGCCATTATATTATATATAGAACTGACTGCCAATCGATTCTCTACTGAGTATATAATGTCTATATTTTCTATATATTCTGTATTTTGTGTATTATATTCAACATAACAACAAAAATAGTATTCAATGAATGAATGAATTCATTACAATTCATTTTGCTATTGCTTATGGTATTTATGCCAACCAGTGCTCATCATATCAATGAACTTAATGTATTGCTATAGTATTTTACATCACTGTCTCTCTCCCCATATCTTTCTGTCTCTTACTTCAATGCCTTCATATATAACTATTTTGATCGATGAATAAAAAAATAACAATAAGTATCGTTAACATGAATCTCATTAAACTAATAAATTAATGCATTTACTGTTTTTTGCCAAAACAACCAAATGAAAGACAATATTTAACAAACAATGTGATACTGTTTAACATATACTACTGTATATTAAGTATATTAGAGTTAGAAGCATATTATAATATTGTCAAATATTGTCACAAAAATGTAGTGTAGATTTGCAAACAAAATACAACTTATGTAAACAAAATTAAAATCATATGATATCTTAACAATAAGTACTGTATATACAACATACTTATACTGTAGATATATAATGTTTTGAATCTTATACCGAAACTAATAATTATTAATAATATGATATATTTTTAAATACTTATCAATTATATACACAATAATTATTAAATTTATTGCTCTGAACCATTTATAATATTAAGATTTATAATTTAAAATATTTGCATAAATATGAAAAAATGTCTTTTTGTAATTTTATAAAATTAATACTAAATTGTTATACTTATGTATATGTTTTACTTCAGTATATTTACTTCAATTTTTATTTTGATTATTATATAATTATTTATAATAATGACTTAATAATAATGTTATTCGCTAATTATACTTATTTCTCTCAATCTGTCATATCGTATAGTATTAAAATTAATAAATGTTTTAATAAAAACATGATAATTACATTTTTATAATTATTTGCTATTTATAGGTTTTAGTGAATACTAAAATTTCACAGTTATAATCAAATAAATTGAAGTTATTTATTACACAATATATAAATTATCAAAATTATTTTATATTTATTAAAATTGATAAATATTGAAACAAATCATTAGTTTAAAAAAAATTATAATATAAATTGATTGATTGAAAAAATGATAATTATTACATCGATTAAATGATATAAAAACATTATACATTGGTGCCATACAAGTGCACCATACTATACACTATATACAGATACAATACAATAATAAAAAAATACTGTATATGATTTATATAACTTCATTCAAATAACGTTTATAAAAGATTTATATTTTTATTATGAAAAAATAAAGTCTTTAAAAATGAAAATTCATTAATATTTTAGATGACATTCAAGAAAATTGAAATTTTAAAAGTAATGTCTAATCGGATTTACTCTAAATAATATGTTGTTTTTATATTAAGCTTAACTTACGACACACACACACACACATACATACATACATATATATACACTTGAATTTCACTTAAACAATATTTTACTTTTATGTTAGGCTCACGTTTGCCATTGAAGTGCTATATACAATATATATCTGAGTGTATAAATTGTATATAAAGCTATAATATGATATATAAGTTATTACAGTATAGTAGTACAGTATATATAAAATCTATTATTTAGTAAAATAGATATAGTGTTGTTATAAAAGAAATTGTCACTAAAAATGTAAAAATTCATCAGAAAGTTGTTTTAAAATTTATTTTTAAATTAAAAAAATATATACGATTATGAAATCTACTAACTCCCTAGATAAAACTGTTAATATCTCTAAAATCTTTTAAACAATTTTAATGTTGTTTGTTTTAAATTGACTAAATAGTAAAAAATATTTTAATAAAAATTATTTTTTAAATTAGATTTTTGTCAAAATTATGTATATTTGAAGTTATATCAAAAATATAAAGTTTTAAAAACAAGTATCGGTATTTATTAACATTAAATAAATATTGGCAGCAAAATAACTATTACAATTTTATCAAATTATAGTTTTTAAATAAATTATTTTTTGAGGATGTCAATTTGATTATTTTTGCTTTAAAATAATTCAAATTAAATGTAATCAATATGAATAAGTTGTATATTTTTAAAATTAATTTTGTATCTTAATTATAATTTTATAAATTCTAAATTTTACTAGTTTTTAAAAATAATTAGGAAATTTTTGATAAACTCTTTTTTATAATTAATAAATCGGGGATAATAATTAGTAATAGTATTTATATTTTTCTATAATATTAAAAACAATTATACAGTATTTAAATTAAAGACAATATAATTATTCGTCAATAGATTTTATTATAATAATTAATGTAATAATATATTAGTTAGGTAATTAATAAAAATAATTAATTTTTTATTGATATTTATTACTAATTTTATATCTCTAATATTATTTAGTTTATTAATAATTGATAACTTAATTTATGATTACTAATATTTTGTTTTATCTCATAGTTAGTATATGTTTAAACTTGTCGGTAAATAAAATTGTCAAATTAGATATATTATTGATTTTTAAAAGAGAAAATTTCAAAAAAATATCTTTAAAAACACATAATATTTACATATCATTTCCTATTTTACTTTAAGGCTTAAAGTTTAAGTTATACTCTACTGTACTTTAATGACATAAATAATTTAATCATAAATGACTTAATGTTGAAAGTAGTGTAAACTTATAGTCAGAGAATCAGTATATAAAGTAAAGAAAAAATTAATTGATTTTTTTATAAATTACTTAATCACTGCAATACATATAGTGTGAGATAATACACGAATCTTGGATTAAATTTGTCACTCAATATATTGTGTACTAAATATTTTAGACTAACTAACTATCACTTATAACATTTCCTCTCTCTCTCTCTYTCTCTCTCTCTCTCTCTCTCTCTCTCTCTCTCTCTCTCTCTCTCTCTCTCTCTCTCTCTCTTTAACACACACACACATATATATATATACATACAACACTCTGTAACTGAAATTTCAATCTTAGCTTTTTTGTTTGTATGTCATTTAACTTTTCATTGTTATACCAAATAAATAAAAATTTAATCATATGATATGCAGTCCGACAAATAATGCAATCAGATATTCTGTGTGTATATGTGTTAGAAAGAGAGAGAGAGAGAGAGAGAGAGAGAGAGAGAGAGAGAGAGAGAGAGAGAGAGAGAGAGAGAGAGAGAGAGAGAGAGAGAGTTTGTGTATGTATTTCTTAAGACTCATAAAATAGACAACTTTTAATGGGAAGTCATATAAAATTCTTTTAKCTCTACTTTTCACTTATTTCATCTCTAACTTACAGTATAGCATAAAATCTCCTTATTTTTTGTCAATAAAACTAATGACATGTTTTGCCTATTTTTCTTAAACTATAAGTACATGTATTTGTTTGACAAACATATCAATGCTTTTTATGTGTGTGAATAGTCATTGAAATAATTGTTGTTTTTGTTTATGTGTAATAAAAATTACTAAAACAATGTTCAGTAAATAAAATTATTTAATATATTCTATAATATATTGTTATATTATGTAACTTTTATTTTAAGAAAATTATTTTTAGAAAAAATAGTATCTAAAAATGTTTTAAAACAATTATATTGTTAATCAACTTTAGCTATTTTTTATTGTATTTGTAACTATAAAAGCTCTCTCTCTCTCTCTCTCTCTCTCTCTCTCTCTCTTTCTCTTGTGTTTTTGCTAATATCAAATCAACAAATTAAAAAGTTTTATACAGTATAATAAACATTTATACATTTATATTAAAACATAATATTTTATTTTAATAACAATTTTTAAAAATTCAATTATAAAATTCTTGTTTTTGTTGTTTTCATCGCCCTATGGCATCAAATATTATTAATTTTTTTTGTTAAGACTAAGTACTAAAATAAAATCAATTAATGTTCCCATTATTTTTATAAATGTTTTGAAGCATTAAATTTTATTTAATATATTCTATATATTAGTTACATGACTTTCCACTTGTTTGTAATAATATGTTATATAGGTTTTTATATATTTTACATATTTTTATATATTATTTAAAATTATTTAAGTATATGTAATATGAATTGTATAATATAACTTATATTAATAAATTTATTATTAAATATAATATATTTTTTAAAATTTTTGTTCCTCTTGAGTCTTAACTAAAATTTTATTTATATTATCAATCTCTTCATGTTTTTAGTGGAAAATTATTTAAAATGCAATTCACTGTAACAACAATATTAATGTCTATATAAGAAAAATTTAATTCTCTGATTAAATTTCTAAAGGATTTAAAAGAAGATTAAATCTTTTCATATATTTACTATAGAGAAGTGTGTATATAATATATATATATATATATATATATATGTTTACTTATGTTTTTAAAAAGTTTTTTTTATTATAAAATCCACTAAAATATAAATAAAAAGAGACATATTTTGGACGTAAGTTTTTAAAGGTATAATATTATATATTTAATGGCCATATAAACTTGCAATAAAAACATTTGCGATACCCTTATGTTTAGTGAATTACTAACCATTTTTATTTTAAAGGGCACGTCAGGACTCCCGGTGTGACAATATTTACTATTATTAATCAAAATTTATAGCTTTTAGTATTGCTATTGAAGATAAAAGATAAAAAATAAAGTCATTTTTTAGTTTAAAATCGGAAGTAAAGCATCACTCCTTACGACACTGTTTTGGCAAACAATATAATGCCAAACATATATATAATTTTATATACATTGTATTTTTTAATATAAACATTTATAAATTTACTACTAACATATCCTCAAGTCTAAACTAGTTGAGAATGCTATAAAGCATTGCCTACAAACAAACTTTAATGGTGTAAATTATTTTGTATAAATATTATACTATAATACTCCATAAATTTATATGCATTACTAAAAATTTTATTGTCTGTATATTTAATATGTTTAGAATATTTAAATAGAATACCCGTATATTTCGTAAAAGTTAATATAAATAAATTATTTATTTAGATAATCATTAGTCCATATGAGTCATAATATAATTAAAATATGAATTAATTTATATTTAGTCATATTATATATATATCTTATACAATACCACAAATGCATAATTAAATTGATATTCAACCAAAATTTTAAAAATAATTTTGTCGGCCATTTTGACAATGTTTATGATATGATGAGTGCAATACTTCTTAATACTTTCTATTTTACATTTTAAATCTTTATATGAATTTCAAGTAAAAATTTTTATATTACAGAAAACAAAACTTTTTCAAAGTTTGTTTGAAAATTCAATTGTATCTACTATTTAAATAAATTGAAATAAATATATTTGTAGGCGTTGTGGATGTTGTAAACTTAAATTGCTTTACATTATTCACATTTAGATAAACTGATTCTTGCATTTTTTTGTAACTTCAAATGTCTCATAAAACCCGTATATTTATTACATAGTGTTATCTCATTTATATTAACAAACAATTGTTGTGTTTTTGTAAAAGAATATTCTGTAGAATTTCAATAAGTTTCTAACATTTCAGAATAAATGAAATTTAAATTTAAAATAATTTTAAAAATTTATTTGAATGCAAATAAAAAATATAAAAATATATAAGTAGAGTGTGAATAAAATTATTTTTTTAGTTATTGTTTTYATATGCAAAATTTATATTGATTTTGTGTATAACATTAAGCGCGTTAAAATATAAAAACACAATGTATTTTTTGTTTGTTAACATATTTGCATCTAATTAGTGCATCCAATAAATTAAAATAAGTAGTTTTAATAAAAGATTATTAGTTGTATATATTATACAACAACAAAAATACTAAACAAAACATAAATTTAAAAAATAGTTTTTATTTATTTTTTCAAAACTATAATAAAACAATTTAAAAATGTTTGAATTTTAAATATTAGTTATTTGTTTCAGTAGATATTGATAAACAACATTATATAATTAAACGACATTTTGAATTGATGTCTATTGTTGATATAAACGGCTATTTTTTTCACTTACAAAGTTTGAGATTAAACCTATATATTTTCATTATAAACAAATGGTTTTTGGTATATAATATGAATCTTTTGGGTTCAATTGAGTTGCCATTTAAATATGTTGTGGCAATCAATTTCTATGACGACTAATTAATTATATTAAATAATATATTTCCCAATTAAAACATTTTTTAAAACCTTATAATTAATTGATATATTATTAATCTTTTTAGCAAATAAATTATAAAACTATTATTGTGTGATAATTAATTTACCAGGGTAAACGCAATTCATAAAATATAATATTATTTTTTAATTTATAGATAAACATTTAAACATTTACGTATAATTTTTATGATGTTTATGTTTAACATTAATAGTTGGTTATAATAAATGCACTAAATTTTATTATATCAGATATTATCAAAATTATGCATTATTTAACATAAATAATTACAATAATATTGTAATATGAATTTATTTAATGTATTTATTTTTATCTGATGAAAAATAATAAATATCTAACACATAATACAATTTATTCAATATATGTAATAAATACTATTTATTATAACATATTGTGTGTGAAATATAGGTGTTTAAATATACAAAATATATCTATACATTAATAATATTAGTATAATTAAAGTATAATTAATATTTATACACTTATTATAAATCATTAAAGATATATAGATATGACATTTAAGATAAGAGCAACCGTGATATACAATATTAGAAGAATAGTAATAATAGTAATAATAATAATAATAATTATTATTATTATTATCGCAATAAGACCTATCATACTATATTATAATGATTATTATTTAATATTTAAGCAAAATAAACCTTAAAGATATAAAATAAATATTTATAAATATATCAACATATATGTACTGTATATAGGGATACGTTATATATTATTAAATATTTAATAAAGCTAAATGTTTGATTCATAAAAAGGCTATACAATTATGTATTATTAAGTACTGTATTATATTAAATAAAATATTTATAACAAACATTTTCTGTGTGACATTTATCAGTATATATATATATATATATATATATATATAATATGGTATATTCAACTAAAATTTACAAATTAGCATATTTGTTGTCAACGGTAATTTATTTATTACTTAACAAAAAAATTTAGTAAAAATAAACAAAAATCGATATAACTTTACTGCACTGAACTATTGTATAACATTATGATATTGTATGACATACTGCATGTTTAATACTTTATTGTAAAATAATTTTAATACTTTTTTGTATAAAATGTTCAGTTTATTTATATAAAGGTATACTGTATTGTGTAATTTAAATGTACTGTAATAATACATATTAGTATTTTATTCTAAAAATTTCATAATTATGTAAAAATTTACAAAAGCAAACATATATTATATTATATTTTATAATCTTGACATATACTGTATATACCAGTACTGTTGCAGTAAAATAATTAGTAATGATTCAAATTTAATATTATAATAATTTTTAAAGAAAAACTTAAAAAGTAAATTATATGTGTTTAATATTTATTACATAATACATATACAATTTATCAAGCAACATGTCTATTAAATAGTGTCAATATTTGGATACATTCAATAACAATAATAATAATATTCATGACATACTTTAAATGTCAATACAATTTTTACAGAATTTTTATAAATATATATATATAATGATTATCAGTAGGAAACTAAAGTAAATGAAATCCAATCCGACAACTCATTACTTATTTTGATTACTTTGTATTTTATTGGTCAYTGGATTTCTAATCTCATAAATGATCATAATATACAGTATATATATATAAACAAATGTATTAGTATTTTCTTATATAAATTTATATAATAATATATATTCTATTTTTACGGTATATTAAACAAAAATAATTAATAAGAAACTGTATTATCCAAATGTATTAAAAAGTAATATACAAGTTGATTGTATATTGATTTTATATATTTGTTATATATTAACTAAATTGGTACAGTATTTGTAAATTATTAAAATGTTTGGTTGATTTGTTGTCTATATTTTACAAAATATATGACCTTTTCTTTTCGTGTCAATTATTATTTTGTTTGTTTACAACACAAACTCGACTTTTTCTGTAAGAAGCGATATATTTAACCACACGGTTTGGTCCCTAAACTTATACATAATTTATATATTGTATGAAATGTTTGGCGAAAAAATGAGAAACAGATAGACGATAGAAGAAAAAGAAGAAAAAAGCAGAAAAATTACATAAAAATAAATTAGATTTTGTGTGCAATGCCTAAAACATATGTATAATTGATATGACATTTCAGTGTTAGTTTTATGTATAAATATATATGTGTTTCTATTGGAGTGTAATTTGTTTTTTATATTTTGTTAACCGGGTTCTCAACTGATAGTCCATATGTGTGTATCTCCTGAAGCCTTAATAGACACAMATAATGGGCTAAATTTTTCCTCAATTTCATTGCACAATACTATACAATGAGATAAACATTTCATTAATAATCAACAATATGATGATATATTGATTAACAATTTTTAACAATAATTAAATTAAATTTTATATTTCTCTATTAAAGGCCTTAAGCGTTTATTAATGTTTTTATTGTGAGTAAATTATTTATATAACATTATATAATACCGTACTATAAGTTCTGTATCTGTCATATATTATTATTATTAGTTTTTTCATCTAATTTTCAATTTACTGTATAATTAATTAATCGCTGAATGTTTGAAAACCTGATACTCTCTAAATCTAAATATTTACCCTAATATTTATTTAATTTTTAATTAATTTGCTAATTATCCGGGCATTATAATAAAATTATATAAAAATAAAAATATTTTGTTAAAATAAATGTCAAAATATATTATATTAGTAATGATTCATTAAAATAAATAAGTTTWTACAAGTTTGGTAAACATATTGCATTTTAAATCAATTACTGAGTATTCAAACATTATATTTTATTTAGTTTACGTGTTTTTCATTTATATATTTTAAATTTTAAATTGAATTTCAATGTTTATAACTAGTGATGTTCAATATGTTGACATTTTAAATACTATAATTTTGTATTATATCATTGTTATATATCAAGTTTATACTACTGTATAATATAAACCTGTATTTTATAAAAACCAGTACATTGTAACCAAACTAAACATTCAATAACTGTTGCAAACCCTTTGTGTAATGCATTGATTCAAATAGTATACAATAGTTTATACAGTAATATAATATTTATTTTGTAAAATGTTAAAATATAATATTTTATAATTTTTCTACAAATATATTTATATTTGATTTGAAAAACTTGTCAATGTATTAAATAAATAATATTATATATAAATAATGATGTATTGCTTTTTCCAAAATATTAAGGTATATACAATATATTATATAATAAATATTTGTTTTATATTTGGCTTTATAGAAAGTGTGTAAAATATTTTTTTTTTGTAAAATGTTTAATAAATGAACTTAAATGAACTATACTGTATTGTATTGTAAATTAAATGAATTGATATCACTTTTTTAGACACATGGGATACAATATAACTACTATAATATAATAAATTTCAGAGACATATCCTTTAAATAAAACATTTGTTTCACTATTAATGTCTAACGTCTTTGACGACCTCCTCATAGGAAGGCGGGTCATCGATATCTGATTGCTGTGGGAATAGTGTATCGAATTGGTATGGATTGTACTCGACTTCATCAGAGGACGAGGACAGACTACTAACCAGTTGTGCGGGCGATGGCATAATAATTGTCTGACGTATGGGAACGGGCTCTTCAAAAGTTCGATAGGCAGAGGAACGGCTGGCGTTGGATGACGTTTGGGTTAGCGGTCGGTGAGAATTGATTGATGAACTTCGGTGACGACTCGCACGAGTCGATCGGCGCCTATGAGAACCATTGAGGACGTCGTTCTGCACTTCGGAGTCCTTTCGGGTGCAGAGGAAGAGCATAACAATGGCAAATATGACAAACCCACTGACTTTGGCCACATTATCCCAAATGGTGTCACTGTATGTCGGCGATGTTGTTTCGCTGGCCTCACTGCCCGATCGGTATAAACAAGTTCGGCTGTAGACGTCATAGAAGTAATTCTTACGGCATTTGCACACAAAGTTACGACAGTAGAGGTTTGATATGCATTGAGTATTGTCTGAGCAAAAGTCGTCGAGAGATTTCTTTTGAATACATGAGTCGTCTAAATGATAATAAGTGTCGTTACAAATGCAAACATTGTCTTTGCACTGACTATTAGTCACAAACTTAGCACAGTGTTCATCAACAGTACAATGCCGTCCAATAACCTTATAATTGCATTGCTGTCTATAGCCATCATTACTACCCCTATCACTGTTACCATCCCTTTCCTTATCGCACTCACAGAAACCTAAGATATTGTTTTTCTGTCGTTTAATAATAAAGTTAAGCAATGCTTTTCTAACAATGAGTTTGTTATAGGAGTTTCCATCAAAGTTGACTTCAATATCATTAGTGGCGGTACACTTGCCATCAATGCATGGCTTGTATATTATACATCTTGAGTTGACATTTGATCGTTGAAGACAAACACCGTTTGGCAATAAATATCTATAATTTGGTATACAATAGCATATATGGGTTATATTATCGCAGTGAAGCTCTTGGTCGCAGTCAGGTTGCAATTGACATGTATTGAAACAGTTGACACCAATTGAGATAATATAGACAGTGGTCACCATAAGATACAAAAGTGTAGAATAAAACATTTGTCTTTATTTTTTGTTAGATATTTTTGATAATTATTGGCACTAAATCTTAATCCTATTAAATAAAACATCGATGACCTAACATACTGTATTATAGTAATAAAATTGCAAAAATAAATACAAAATATATTATAATTTATAACTTATATAAATGTATATAAAGATTTTTATTAAACTACTGTTAACCAACTGTGAGGATAATAATAATAAAAGAATGGGAACGACACTCGAGTAGCGGTGGTTTGAGAGCACCGGCGGAATACATGCGCCGAGTCTTTCACCTTAAAGTTTAGTCTTTAACTAACTAAGCGTTTATATATGAAAATATATTAACTCTATGTTCATCGCCAAACACTCTTGCATTACATACATACATACAAACCATGTATTATCCAAAATATCCAATGCATACATACATAACATTCATCTCATTTAATCGGAAAACAAGTATTACTGCAAACAATACTATATATTATTTTATCGATTAATTAATGCTTTGATTGTTAGTCAAACAGATAATCACTTGTTGTGTGTATGTCTTTCTCCTACCGATCACTACTTGATATGCAAATCGTATATTAATTAGTTTTACAGTCATTGCTGCAGAAAAATAGTACATTTTTTATACAATAATCTAATGGATAGACAATAGATTTTTTTTGGTACTGTAGTTACGGTAATATATAGTATTATATGGTACTATGTTTTCACTATGTTTTAATGTATTATTTTACGTGAGAGATAACAGAGAGATAACAAAAGCATTGGTATGTTATAAAGTAAATGGCAATGAATATCGATTTTTACAATATATATATATATATAAAATAAATATATATCACATTGAATTCTGAACTCTACTCTCTCTCTCTCTAAAAATTTATATATCACATGTATAGTCGATATAGTTTATTGCAATTTTTTATTTGTAAAATTTTATATTTTGCTCAACTAAAACAATATTAGGAGAGAGAGAGAGAGAGAGAGAGAGAGAGAGAGAAATTGAAAAGATGAACAAACATTTATTTTTTAATGTTTTTCATCAGTTTATATATATTATATGTTAGTAAAGTTCACAAAATATCACAAATAATGAATTATAAGAACAATTCTTAATACTTGAGAAATAAATATAAAAAAGTATTAAGAATTAGTGGGGAATTGTATAACAAATTATTTTTTGGTTTTAATATTTTTATAAATATTATTAAATATAATACTTTATTGCCATTGTTTGCCATTAACAATACAAATAAATCATCTGATGTTGTTTGCAACGTGAGTCTGCATTATATAAATATTATGTAACGATTAAGTGAAACACACTAAACAAATACATTGTGTAGTGTGTGTTGTATTTGTCAGTCTATTTCCGAGAAAATGAAAACATTTACCGGCTTTTTATATAACCAAATAAGAGCTCAATTTAAACGAGTTTTTATTATCACTCTATTATTATTATTATCTATCATTTGTCTCTCATCTAATTCATTGTCAAATAAAGGTCAGCCAATAGTTGATGTGAAATTGACCGAAAAGTTTTGTCACTAAAACCAATCATTAATTATCCGTCGATGACATTAATATTACAGCACTTTTAGCACATAATATAATATTATACCTCAGATGACAATCACCAGATCCTAAACCCAGAGATTCCTATTCCTAAAACTACACATCATTTTTAAGGATAAATCTTCAGATTTCACTGAATTTCCTTATAATATTGAAATAGTTTCTAACGAAAAAAAACTATTTTTACTGTAACTCTAAATAAATGATTACCAGTCCATTATTTATAAAGTACAATACAATACATTATTTTAATTGATATTAGTTGTCGTAATGATTAATATTTTTATTTTTAATCATTTTCATCAACAACAACAAAATTATTAAAAAATTTAATTATTTTTAAATAGCATTTTATAACCAAGTGTTTAGTATGTAGACAAAAAAAATGCATTGTCAGCATTGAAAATTAATTATAGTTTATTCAAAATTAAGTTAATTTTATTGTGATTGTGTGTCAGTTAATATAAAAGAAAAAGTATTATACTTTAGTAATATGCTATATAACAGAATATATTTTTGTTTATATGTACAGTATGTGTGAGTTTGTGCGTATATATACTGTATATATATATATATATATATATATAGTGTGTATGTGTTTGTGTCATGAAATCTAATTTAAATCACGTACTGAACATCCACTCCATTATCTAAGTCTATGTTAGAGCTCATCAACCATTAAACCTGAAAACAAATCACTTATTTTAAATGAAATGCATTTGTACTGTATTTTTAATGAACGCATATATAAAACCTGTAATCACTGAAAACTCAACGAAAACAACTGCACTATATTTATACTGTACTCTTGAAAAWATAATCGTTGGACTTAACAAATATCTACAATTCTTTATATATATAATATAAGAATKTCTTTATATATACGATATATTTTTAGATTAATAAACTGAATAATTATTTATATACTTATATATGAATATTCCTTAGAGATAATCATTTGCTGTACACTTAAGTTGATTATAGAAATTAAACTTATTTAGTAAATAAATCTTTTAAATCATTAACTAATAAAACAAAAACAAAAACAAAAATAAAATAACACAAACACGTATCACATCTTCATTTATGTTTAGCAATAAGTAAATTGTTTGCAATGAAATTACAGTCAAAAGATTGACGCAAATTAGTGGAAAAAATAAAAGTAAAAAAAATAAAAAACAATTACAGGAATTGTTACCGATTTCTCTTCCCTTTTATTATATAAATAAATAAAGTAAATCAAGACTTAAACAATAATAAATAATAAAATAAAATATACAGATTTGAATTGAAAAAAACCAAAATAAAAAATACTAAAAAGAAACTGTTATTATAAGTAACAATAACTTTATGCAAAATATTTTTTATTGACAAATGCTAAACAATTTCTTAAAATGTTATTTGAATTTTTTTGTCTATTTTGATCATTAATTTTGTTATTATATTATATTTACTCTTTTATTTGATGTTAAGATTATGTAAAACTATTTATATTTCATTCAATTATAATTCTACGAAATCCCAGCAAAATAGTTATATTTATTTATTTTTAATGTCACTTAAGATAACAAGTATTTAAAAAATCAAAAGTTTTTTCATTCAATGACGACATTAGTTAGATAAATGTTTTTTATTTGTCTATAGATTCAAAATGTTATAAATATTTGTTTAATATCAACACATTTGCAACGTTAGCTAACAGCTCATGTATTTCGCAATCATAATAAACAGATAGTTGTGTACAACTAAATGACAAATACCTTACAGATGACTATCACTATAATAGTGGTCATAGAAATGAATCTCATGATTATTATTTTAGTCATACAACTGATGATTACTTATTTTTATCACTCTCTCGATGCCTGTCCTAAAATAACAGACCAAATCCGGTCAAATAATTGACTTGACTTTGACTGTACAGAAAAGTGGTCAACAAATAAATGACAAAATATAAGATCTCTTAATGTATAAACTTATCTAATCGTAGAAAATGATTGTCATTTATATTTAATATTATATACAGTATATAAACTTTATTTGTGTCTATATTTATAATATCATAATATTACTGCCATTTGCTTATTACAAAAAAGCATTGCTTATGAATTAAGGTTTGAATCTCAAATGACAAAAATTAATATGTAATTTATTCAATATTTAAATTACAATAAAATATCATTTTATTGAAAATATTTCGATTATATCTCTAATGACACACCAAATGAATTTAGATATTATTAAAGAATATTTTATGATTTTTTGTTGCAATTGATTGCTTTGCAGTGACACTCAAATTTTACATAAATTTATTTTTTTTATTTCAAACATGTTTCCATATATGATATAATATTATTCAAATAATATATATAATATAATATATCATACAAAAGACATCATTAACTTTGTGTGTATGTATGTATGTATGTATGTATGTRTGTGTGTGTGTGTGTGTGTGTGTGTGTGTGTGTGTGTGTGTGTGTGTGTGTGTGTGTGTGTGTGTGTGTGTGTGTGTGTGTGTGTGTGTGTGTGTGTGTGTGTGTGTGTGTGTGTGACAAAAAAACAGAAAATAAATTTATTATAACACAAATCAGTCGAATTATTTTTTATAAGCAGATCTTATAGGTTCAGCTGAAAAGTATTGTTATGTTGTATCAAACGATTCATTATATCAATATATTTGAAAAATATTAAAGATTGAGATATTTTCTGCTAACAAATGGTATTATTTTAGTATTTTCTTAGTAACAAATATTGTGTGTATATATATACCGGTATATATATATATATATATATATATATATATAGATATTTGAGTGATATAAAATATAAATATATATTAATCATAACAATGTATGATATGACTGATATTGTATAAATCAAAGTATTTTTAGCACTAAGTGCTAGAAATCGATTGAATTATAACTTTTCAGCAAATTTTTATTTACAAATTGCAAAAATTTCATAATATTTTCCTCTGGGGATAAATATAGATTAAAAATAAATTCATGAATGTCTGTATACTGTAGACATAACTAATAATTTGTGCGAATATTTACATTAAAAAAAGTTTTTCATTATTCAAATTGAAATATATTACTATAAATTTGTTGAATGTTTGAAATGATTGTCAATTGTGTGATAATTCTGTATATATAATATATTATACAAAGAGTTATTTTTATAGCAAATTTATGTCTACTATAAATAGTGTGAGTAAATAAAAAATATTAATTTTTAGAAACCAAAAATTGATTATAAGTACACATACTTTATATAATATAAAAATATGATATATTTTTAATGATTCATAAAACTATCAAATGCTAACATATTTTTTTATTTCTTTTTCTTTTTTATTGTGATTTATATCACTATTGTATATAAAGGCGAGACTTATTGATTTTGGTGTCAATGAAGTCATTTACCGAAAACAATGGTCTGAATAATATTGATATTGATTTTTGCTATTAAGATCTAACAAACAAACTAATTATAACCATTTTTAATGTATGTATGTATTGTATTAATGATAATAACAAATGTTAAAAGTTAAACATTAATATTTGTAGTAAATCTAATCACAATCAAACTATATTTTTAGATATGAAATAATTTTTGAATATTATTATAATTTTATTTTTATATTGTATATACAAATATTTACATAACCGATAAAAATAAATAATAATTCTTATAATATAACTTATATACTGTATCTTATTATTTATGTAATGTATTATTTATGATCAAATTATAAAAAATAAAAAATATATATGATATATAAAAAATATAATTTAAATTTTATGCTAGAATTTTTAATCAATAAACTTTAATCTAAATTTATATAACATTTATTTTTTTTTATATTATTGTATAATAACATATATTTTAAGTAACAAAAAATTCATATTAATAAAAGTTTAAACAATTGAATATTAAAAAAATAATATTAAATTGATTTTAAAAACAATAAATGTTATAATTTATTGCTCCAAATAGTATTCAAACAAATATTCTAATGTATTTACATTTAAAATGATAAATTGAATGTTTTATTTTTTAACAATTATTTATTATGTGATAAATTATAAGTCACTAACCATTAACCATTTGTTTGCAAATTGCAATGAAATTATAAAACTAAAAATATTATAAATATTATATTTGCTTATAAAATAATGTTAAGGTTTTAGTAAAATGTCATTTATTGAATATTTACTGTTTTTTACCTAACATTTGAAGAAAATCTTTGATACCATTTGTCAAAATCAGACAACAAATGTCTTGTGTTTATCTAATTGGATGACTTCCTCATAGGTCGGTGGGTCGTCACTATAAACATGACTATCGTTAGGGTAGATCTCGTCAAACGTCGGCGGAGGATAGCTTTGATTGATGGCAACGTTTATTTCGATGTCAGACTCTAACGATAGCCGAGAGTCAGGCAGATCTGTACCGTCCGAATCCTCGGTAATCGATGCAATGGCATAATCAGTATCGCATTGTCTGTATTGCGACGCCTGATCCATATACTCTCGACGGACAGCCTGTTCGACGAGTCTAAGACCGCGTTTGGCGTTTCCCAGAATAAACAGCAGACATAACCAAAGGGCCAAAATTACAAATATAGTGTACACTCGCGGCGGATCTATTAGCTCATAGTCTTCCATATGGTTCATATCAGTCGACAAATGAATGTAATTTCGTTTCATACAGTCTACCAGTGCCTCATTGTCTGAACAATTGTGAGTATCGAGTGGTTCACATTTATTGGTCTTATATTTATCATAATAAAAGCCAGTTTCACATTTGCATCGATTCTTTATACATACCAGACTGGGATGACCACAGGTTTGGCCAATCAAACAGTGATCGTCGTAATTGAGCTGAGCTTTACAGGAGAAGGTGTATGAATCATAAGAATAGCTATCTCTGCACTGACAGCGATTGAAAACATTGCAAATACTGTTTGATAGTGTATTATAACAATCCAATCCTTTTATACATTTACTACCGATTATTGTATTTCTTATACAGGCTTTCAGCTTCTGRTTGTATTTAAAGCCATTATTTTGGTCACAACCACATCGACCCGGGTTTGTGAAACCAAATCGATTCCACAGCAGTATCCAGAAGTCATCCCGAAATTCAGTGTCCAATCCATAACATCCGGCATTTGGTATATGACTGCATTCGGCTGAACCCATACACGACTCGTTGATGGCTCGGCTCTTCAAACATATACCACTCAAATAATTGATTGTATAGTTTGGACCACATTTACAGAGTTGACTCGTTTGGTCGCACACTTGACTCTCTGAGTTACGGCACCCACTGGTCGGGTATCGTTGGAAATCACATTTCGCTAATTTCTGGCATATTATAGACGATGTCAGATAAATTAAATAAAATATCAAACATTTGAAAGCATAGTAATTATATTGACAAATATATGTCATGATTTATCATCAATTTTACATAACTTTATTTCAATAATAATAATTAAATCATTACAAAAAGCAATGTTTGCCTTTTAAATGGAAACCAATGTCTAGTAAGATATCAACAAATATAATGTATAACTGCTGTAAAGCGCTGTATTATGATGTGATGTTCAAATAAAATATCGATTTATAATATTTTTATTTAAAATATGTATAGAATATTCTTATATTTAGCGGTAATATAAAAACTATATACAGTACAGAATAAAGTATAAATAAATATAATTAAATAATTAATTTGCATAAATAAATGAATTAATTAATTTAAGCAATCGTTGAATCAATTTGTATTGTTGTTTCAGTTGAATGGTTAGTTGTATTTAACTTTTTAATATGTATTTTCTTATGTCTAATCATATGTCCCTTATCGACAAATGCCTTTCCGCACCCTTTATAAGGACATACATAATCTTTTTGTCCATTGTGTCGCTTCATATGTAACTTCAAATTGGTAAGCGTTAGAAACTTTTGTCCGCAATCTGGCCAATCACATGCTTGCTGTTTATCGTTGATATGCGTCTTCTCATGGCTAATCATTTTTGTAAATAAACCAATAATTAAAATATTAAGTAAATTAATTAGTTTATAATTACTGTATAATAAAACAGTAAGTCTACCTTTTTAAACTGTAACTCAATTTGAATGATTTGTCACAACCGGGCCATTGGCACGGGTAGAGTCTGTCATCGCAGTGGACAACCGAATGTAGTTTCAAACTTTGCTCTGAAATCAAACACAAAATATGTTAAAATCAATTTATATTCTTCAATGCATTAATAGGTATACTTGTGGCCGCTTTGTAATCACAGTCAGGATGTGGACACTCATATCTTTCTTTATTTTCGTGAACTTTTTCCATATGACTTATAAGTATCGATTGAGTGGCCAATATGTTGCCACATCCGGGCCATAAACACTGAAAAGTAGTGTCGCCTTTATGTCGCATAATATGACCTAACATTTTAATATATCAATAAAATAATTATTAGCGCTAAGTGTGTAACAATTACCGTAATAACAAAAACAAATAAATTGTAAACAACCTTCAAATGTATCTTTATATTTGGTCTTAAATGAACAGTTACTCCAAATGCATGTATAATATGTATCTTCTGATGTGTGAACATTCTTCATGTGTTCATCTAATGTCTTCTGAGTCAGCAATCTTTTGCCACAAATAGTACATTCAAATGGTCTGATATTTAGGTGATGATAGTTAATGTGATTTGTTAGTCGAGATCTCTTATTAGTCGTGTAAATGCAAAACTCGCAACAAATTGTTTTCTTAACTATTATTAAAAAACAATAAAAATTATATTAAATTATCAAAACTAAGATAACTTATAGATATTGAAAGAGTTGACAAATGTGTGAAACCATTAGACTTACTATGTTTGGTACTTCTGGATCTGTTATTTCTCTTTATTTGTTTAGAGTCTTCTTCAAAATCGTAATCCGAGTCATCGTTTGACTTCTTTTTGCGTTTCTTTACTTCTATGTCTTCTTCTACTTCTTCATCACAATTAATATCAATTGATTTCTTCAAACTATTTCTTTTTTGTCTTTTTGTTTGTTTAATCTCTACATTAAAGTCTAAGTCAACGTGTGATTCAATGTTTTGACCAATTGTTTTCAAATCACATTCACTGTTGCCATCGATATGATTAAACACAAGACGATCTAAATTTACAAAATTATCTTTTTTTCTGATGCTTTTGTCACCACTTTGTTGTTGACCACCAAATGTTTGACATTTGCCAGAAATGGCAATCAACTTATTACATGTCTTCACATCATTCACTATATTGTCGTATTGATGGATCAGTTGTCCGATGCGTTCATTTGTTTGGCATTCGTGGCACTGATTGACGCAATCAATGATTTGACACTTGAACTGATCCAACAATTTAAAGACATWGACATATCTTTTCACTAATTCATAAAGTCTTGTATTATTATCTTTGAGTTCTTCTAGAATGTCATTAATCTCGATGACAGACATGACTTAAGATAATTCAAAACTAGTGATTGTTATCAGCGAAACATTACATCAATTGTAATACAACTTAAACATTGATTGATAACAACCTCATGAGTCAAAACCAATAAATATCTGTAGTGTTGACGAAAAGTGATAACTTATCTCTTAATAATTAAACCAAACTTTTGTTTGAAATGATGGCAACAATTGATGCAATCAATCAAATAATATCATTAATATCTCTCAACTTTGATGTCAATTATGTAAAACTTGAGTCCATYCAAGTTTGTCTGTGCTATGATTAACCACTTGATTGTCTTCKTTGATCACTAATTGTTGTCCAAAATAAGTCTTGAAGTCCACAATCAGCTGATAATACAAAACAAGTGATGAATTGTGTGTACAGTATATGTGGTGACCTCTAGACCTGTCAGTGTGTTATGCATTATGTGATGCAATCAATGACTCATTGTTTGCAAATGTATGGCAAACACWCACACAGTGTTAGTGAACGTCAACTTAAGGCACACATCAGTCATATAATAGACATATAAATACTGCAATTCATTGTTAACTATATTGTCATCACATTTGGTTTAGTAGTTTGTGTCAACTGATCCCCATTTTCATCGATTGTCAACAATGTCAGTCCAATGGACACTCGTTGCCTGTTTTTTGTACGCAGAGATTGCTTTAGTCGTACTTTTAATATTGCCGTTCATCAGTGCAAAGACGTAAGAGACCATTGATTCTTATATAACCATCGATGAGATAATTGCTTTACCATATGTTGATTATAATTGTATGAATAGATGGCAAAAGTTTTTCAAGAGTCGCTTCTTAAGGAGTATTGAGAGTCAGGCAAACCTTTATTTTATGGTTTTTATTGTGATTCTCGTCTTATTGTTTATCGGTATGTCTGATGTTTTCATATTTGATATCATTTTTAACAGTCATTACCTAATAATGTTTTTTGTGGTCAGACTCGGTCCGTGAGATGTCTAAATACACATCGGATAAGATACAGGACTCAGGTCACGGACATTTGGACGCAGAAATGCAACACTCAATGAAACTGTTCAGAGCTCAGCGCAACTTCTATATCGCTGGATTCGCTCTCTTTCTTTGCCTGTAAGTGACCACAATTGTGACCATTGATTGACTGTATCTTAAATAATATGCTTAATGTGTATGTCATGCGGTTTTCAATAGCGTGTGTCTCATATGTTAAGTATTATCCATAACCGGTACTATATATTCAATATTTAGTACTCATTAAGCCATTCATTCATATGTGACAAACATTGGACTCTGTCTGAGATTATAACTGACGATAATGTCTGACATTTGATAAGAAAATAAATGGAGTGTTTGTCTCGCCTTAAAAATTGCTTAAAAAACAATGAAATGCATTGTCATAATTGCAAATATTAATGAAATGGAAAAATATTATTGATTTGTATTTAACATTATATTAATATTATTGCATTTTAATTGTCATTTTCTATGACTTCCATAAGGAAAATGGGAAATGATTTTTCAATTTATTTGCTATTTATTGTTGTATACATTTATCTAACATTTATTATACAATAATTAAGTGCCGATAATTTGATTTAAAAATTTGTTGTTTATAGAGTTGTCCGACGATTGGTTGTATTGATCGGAACTCAGGCACAACTGGAAGCTCAGGCCGAGGCTTCAATCAAACAGGCAAAAGGCGCGTCACAGCATTCAAGACAATTGTTGGAACAGTTGTCGACCAGTCAGAGCCGAGACAATCTGAATAATGAAAATGAAGGCAACAAAAAAATTGAGAAACAGGAAAACGAATTGCGTAAACTGCGCGAAGATTTGGCCACCGCTAAGGAGGACGCCGTTAAATATCGGGTTAATTGTGATGCTATGAGAAAACAGGCGGAATCGGTGTCAGAGGAATATGACAGACTTCGGGTCGAACACGAGAGGCTACAGGTGTGTAATGACAATTTTGACGACACATTTTGAAATTATATCTTTGAAGTAATTTAACATTTGTTTGTATTTTTTCATTTATAGCGGGATTTCGAGAGACAGTCCAATAGTGGCGACCATAAGAAAGATAAATAACAGCATATTATTAAACAGTTTTGCTTTAGTTTAGTAATGTATCCATAAATATGTTACCATTATTTTCCTCTTTTATTAAATTACTTGGTTTTGTATACACACTAAGGTTTTATATTTACTGTTAAATATTTATCAGTAATTATTGGTTTAGAATAGTTTTATTTTGAATTAGTAATATTTAAAATATCAGCAATACTTTTACAAGTGTTATTTTGGTTAATATTTAATTTAAAATTTAATTTTTTTAAAAAGCACTTATACACACAATTAATGATAAATATTTCAAGTTTACAGTCAATACATGTAACGTAAATGTATATACATATGATAAATTTAAATTAAAATTAATATTAATTTTTGTTGACATGATATTAGATAAATCACCTAAAATTGATATCCAAAAAATTTACTGGTTGTTTTTAATACTGATCCCAATGGGATGTTTGGTTTAAACTTAAGAGTATAGATAGTGACTGTGCCAATAGATATGACACCAAAGATTAAACTTTTCAAAAGTTTTGACGACTTTCGGTTAACATTACTGACCATTTCGTCCTCAATATTAGCCGGAAGAGAGAGTATTTCTGGTGTTTGCGGTTCACTAATGTCTTCAATAGAAGTGATGAGCCGTCGAAATGCCTGTACGTCTTCATAAAGCTGTCGGCAATTGATAAGCGTTTGAAGTGTTTCATTGAACACTTGACGACTTGTGGTCACATCATTCTTGAGACTCATTAGTTCGGGTTTTGCTTCAATTTTCTTCTTCATGAATGTTATGGTTTGATCGATACGAACCAAATGACTACTTATATTAGACATAATGCACATAACATCCGGACATCTAATAAAAAAATAGTGGTATTTAATATATCGTAATATCAATAAAGTGTGTCAAATGCATACGTAATGATGACATCGGGTGGCAATTCTTTAATACTTTCTCTTTTCCACTCCTGTTTGTGCATCAAATTGATGTTTGTCATCATTTTTCGTCTGACATATACATTATCGACGCCTATTTTATCCAACACTTGTTCCGTATTTGTGACCAAATCGTGATAACTTAAGCCCTTTTTGTCAAACTCAGGCAAAAGATAATGAAGATCCGAATTGACTAAGAAATCTTCGAGATCAGTGTTACTGTCAAATAATATAGAAAACAATTCACAAATTAAAATTAAATATCTTTCAGAAACTATTAAATATTGATTTACACTATCTTTGTTTCAATCGGTTTATTCCTTTCTCTGCACTTGATTTCAACAACAGGTCTCATATAGTTTTCTAAAGTCTCCAATTCCTCGGGAGTTAATCTTTTATCAGTGCTTTCATTAATTTCATTCTCACTTTCTCTTTGGCTAATGTTATCTAAAATTTCTTTTATCTTAAAATTGAAAACACTTTCCAATAAAATATACCGTATTATCAAATATTAAATAAACAAAAAAACAGTACTTTATAATGTCCTCTTGAATCAGCTATTTGTGCGACAGTTTTATTTAAATTAGTCAATAAATTGATGTCACAGTTACTGTCCAATAGTCTGGCGATTACTTTTCCGTGACCCTCGCGTACTGACCAATGCAAGGCCTATCCATTAAAAGAAATTAAAAGAAATTGAAATTAAATTTAAACCATTTGTTATTACATTCCAGCCGTCATTGTTTCGGTGATTAGCATCTGCTTTACTATCAATAAATTTTTGTGTGAGACCAGCCATTCCCGATTTGGCCGCATAAATAAGTGCCGTATTTCCACTATTATCAGTCATATTGACATCACCACCAGATTCAATGATATAATTAGCGCAATCTATTAAATTATCTTCATTGATATCATTGGCCGCACAGATAGCCATCAATGGTGTGGTTTTGTCTAAAAAATGACACATCAATTGCTTTTTAAGTTTTTTAATTTAAATAATTCAATCAATGATTTACTCAAATTATGGTTAGGATTGGCTCCTCTTTCCAGTAAATAAGTGACAATTTCTTTGCGACCATATTTTGCTGCAATCATTAGTGGTGTCCAATCAGCAGACAGAGGGATATCAATCGGTAGTTCACTGTCTCCTTCAATCAATTGTCTTAAATGGTCAAAGTTGTTGTTGATAATTGCCATACGGACATCATTTACCGCAAGAGTTGAATTAGATTCGAGTGATGCCAACAAAACATTACGCTATCATTTCAACAATATTATCACCAAATGGATCCACGATTTACAATGTCTGAACATACCTTTGGTTTTGTCTTAATCTCTATTTTCTCTGAAACAGCAGATGTATTGATGACATTATTGTTTTTACCGTAGAAATAGTCGTCTGTGTCATCCAAATAGTAGTCATCTTCTTCATCACTCAACTCAGCGCCGCCGGGAAGGTATGCCATGTCTTCAAGTGATGAGAAGTAATGTATTAATAATCAAAGTTTAGTCAATGAAAAAGCCGTTAAAAAAATAAAATAAATAAATAAATAAACTGTTAGTTTGTTATGTAATTAAGTTATAGATTATATCAAACATAGAGTCATTCATATTTAACGTAATATTATTATATTTTTATTAAATATATCATTAGTTTGTTATAGAAAGGGAACCAATAAATGGCAAAAAAAGTAACACATTTTGTGTACAATATTGTTATGTTTAACACGTGTTTGTGTTGACAAACATTATATTATATAATATCCRATGAAATATCAACTAAAGTGTGGATCAATTGGTGATCAAATTTACAATCTTTGTGTAATAATTATATATTTTTTTGCAATAAATTTATTAATTTTGTGATAAATTAAATGACAGACAAATTAAACAACGAATTGTCAGACCATTTGTCTGGTCTATCTCTAAACGGATCGACACCAAAGTCTTCATTGATTACTGATAGCGATGGACACAAGTCTGGATCAGCTCAACGAAACAGAAGTCGTAAGAAGAAAGTACAACAAGAGGTTAAAGAGAGACCAATTCTGGTGTCGGATGTCGTCGGATATGAGAAACAAATCAACGCATTAAGAGATTTAATTGAATTACCGCTGAGGAAGAGCGCATCCATACGCAAAATGTGTGCACTATTACCGAAAACTGTGATGATTTTTGGACCGACGGGAACCGGGAAAACAATGACAGTTAAGGCCTTCTGTCATGAATTGAATCAACAGATGTTTTGTCTTCACATCAATTGCGCCACAATTATAGCCAAGAGTTTTGCCATTTCAGAGGACAACTTACAGACGATATTTACGAACGCTATTGAAATGAGTCCAAGTCTTGTGGTTTTAGACAATATTGAAATGATTTGTTCCAATAGAAAGTCGGCCGCAGATCAAGAAAAACGATTGACAGCTATCTTGTGCTCAATTCTTGATGATCTTCCTAAAGATAAACACATTGTTATTGTTTGTGTAACCAATAAACCAGATCTTATTGATACCAGTCTTCGACGTCCCGGACGAGTGGACAGAGAAATTGAATTTCCAGTTCCCGTTTCGACCGAACGGAAAGTCATTTTGAGAAAATTTTTAACCGAAAATAATAGTAATATCAGTGATAATGTATTAACTGATTTGGCTCAAAGTGCCCATAGTTTTACCGGCGCTGACTTAGCTCTCACCTGTCGTGAAGCGACGCTAATTACTCTTAAAGATAACCGACATATTGTTAGTGAAAATGATTTAAAACAAGCATTTAAACTGATCCGACCATCAGCTATGAGAGAAATCACTTTAGAAGTTCCCAATGTATTTTGGACAGACATCGGTGGTATGCATTCTGTGCGCAATAAATTAACTCAAAGTGTTGTTTGGCCGCTCACTAATCCCGAAGCATTTGAAAGACTGGGAATTGAATCGCCTAAAGGAGTGTTAATGTATGGACCGCCCGGTTGTTGCAAAACAATGATTGGCAAAGCATTAGCCACCGAAAGTGATCTCAATTTTCTGTCAATAAAAGGTCCGGAATTGTTCAACAAATGGGTCGGTGAGTCTGAAAGAGCCGTTCGTGAAGTATTCCGCAAAGCGAAGGCTGCTTCGCCATCAATATTATTCTTCGATGAAATCGACGCTTTAGCTGCCGAACGAGGAGTCGGTCAGAGCACTGTTGGTGACCGAGTATTAGCTCAACTATTGACTGAAATTGATGGCATTGAAAAACTGAATGGTGTGATCATTGTTGCGGCCACTAATCGGCCCGATATGATTGATAAGGCGCTGCTGAGACCCGGACGACTCGATTCAATACTATACGTGCCATTACCTGATCTGCAGACCAGACATGAAATATTGAGAATAAGAACCAGAAAAATGCCGCTAAAATTTGAACAATCAATTGATGACACACTTAAACTTTTATCACAAAAAACTGATGGATATACCGGAGCCGAAATCACTGGTGTCTGTCAAGAAGCTGGTCTTTTAGCACTTGAAGAAGATATCAATTGTAAATTTGTTGAATTAAAACACTTTTTATCGGCTTTAGAGTCAATAAAGCCGAGAATATCTCACGAAACGATTGTGTTTTACGAGAAATATAAAAATGAAATCAATAAGACTATCAATAATAACAAATAAATTAATGATTTAATAAATTTTATTTTTTAATTCTTAAATTTTATACATTATTACTGGTAATCATCAAAATAACAATTTATTTAATGACTGATATATAATAGAGATCATAGCGATTGACAATTTATAATATTATACATTCATTGACGGAATCTAATGTCATTCTTGGGATAAATTTCGGGAATCCTTAGATTCCGCATTTGAACTGAAGATGGATTTATTTCCAATTGATGACCAAATGAATCAAATCCCGGACTTTTGGTGAACAACTTGTCGGGAAAATAATTCAAGATTTGCAATAATTCATTGAATAGTGAATACTTTTCGGGCTCATCTTCTTTGCTAAAATTAAATATACCGTAAGTTATAATTTATTTATTAGTTTACGATAAGTTATAAATTAAAAAATAAATGCTTTACTAGATTCTGGTCAATGTGTCGCAATTAATCCTTGAGTTGACTTTGAGTTATTCAGTAAAATACTGAAGATATCGCTAAAATTCATCGTAATTGTATCATTTGGCTGTTCTTCATATAGTTGGACATTAGGCCAGAGACCATAACTGTTTCTGGCAGTGATGAGCGCTTCCGATATCTTTTTGTTGATAAATTTGAAACATCTGGACATCAATTTAGAAAAGGTTAATAATATACCGGTTAGATTTAACGCTAATTTTTATGAGTACCGGTAATCATATCTTACTTAATAATCCTGTCTTTAGTTATAATACGTATACATCCATCATTAGTATCGTATAAGATATGCTTATCGGGTATAGAGTTGGGAACAGCCAGACAACGACCGGTCCACATAACAATCGATGAAAGATATTGTGCCAACAGATCCATTGCCACCAATTTAGCTTTTCTCTTGAGAAGACACATATTTTTATATTTATTATCAGTAGTCTTAAGTTTATCTTCAATATATCTCATGAATACTTTGTTCATTTGCTTCTTCTGGATCAAGTCTTGTGACTTATTCTGTTCTTCAACAATTGCCAATAAGTTCTTCGCAATCCATGGATAATTGTCATCTTTGAATAATATATACATAAATGTATTGAACGCAAAGTCTTTGGTGGTCTCCAACTTTTTAATCAATTCATTCATAAATGTGTTGTTTTGTAGTTCAAGAATCTCATTCCTGACCATCACGTCATTAACATTACCGATCTCTTGACCAGTTTGTCGTATATCATCGGCTTCCTCTGCGGTAAACACATTGGTGTCGACAAAGTGGTCGATAATATAGTCGACAATAAGATCTTTGCAGATCTCCTTCCGATAGATCTTCAGTGCATTCACTGAATGTCTTTGTGTTTGCATTGATTTGATTTTATAATAAGCATTCATTACTGAAACCAATTAATAAAATTGTAATCACTTTAAAATATCTAATAGTTTTGTTTATTGTAAATCACTTTTTGTATAAATAAAACTATATATTAAACTGAATTTATCTGATAATAAATTAGACTAATAATCAATAATATTAAAAATATGATAAATTATCAAAAATATTGTTACAACACTTTGTAAATAATAAAATCAAACATTGATTGAAAATATATTAATAACTTAAATATAAATATTGAAATAATTTAACCAAGATGAAATATAGTTGATGCAATATATTATTATAACAATATATTATGGTTTATGCAATTAAATTMATTTATTATAATAAATTATAAAATCATTATTTTGCAAAAAAAATTATATAAATCTTGTTATAAAAACATTGAAAAAAATGATGAAACTTTTTATAACATTTTAATATATTGTAGTAATAATATTAGTTATAAAATATAAGTAAATGTCAATTAATATTGAATATTATTTTATAATATCATAACTTATTTGCGGTTAATATTCAGTCGATTGTATGATTGGACACTAATCTTATAAATATATCAAATATAATAATTATTGCTTCAATTCATTGATTATCAATAAATGATTAAAAATTTTTGTTTATTTATGTAAATATGTATTTTAAATACAAAAAACAGTTTAAACAACAAAAAAGTGTCGTTTGAGTCAACAAATTGACACTTATTTTTGTGCTGATGTTTATCAAGTGATTTAAATAAATAAATATTTATATTATTATTATTGTTATAATGATTATGTGGTACACATTGTACACAATATTTATATAATTGTCTTTGCAATCATCATCAATGGTGTGAATGGATATCTTTATTATTATTATTATTATTAACAATAAACTTCAAAAAGTATTGACTAAATCAATGAGTGATACGATTGTAATGTAATAGCGATAGTATTACTGTAAATAACAGCACAAATCGTAAGTCAAACGTTTAGCACTTATTGTTGACATTAATAGTGAAGTCAATCGATTGTGTGAATCAAAGTGTGGCACACATTATGGCACACAAAACATAACCAAATAATCATTTTCTTGTTATACTATATTGTTATACAAAAATAATACAATATTTTATTGTCATGTAATTAATAATTAAAAAATTAGTCCACAAATTAGTATTAATAGGTCTGTCTCATCAAATGTAAACAAACAAATCAATTGATGTTTTATTTGTAGATTTTTTGTTTGTTTGTCGACAATAACAGACAGTATTTTCAATACATTAAACAGTATTTACAGTCAAATGAGTCATTCAATAAATATGTTCAACAAATGTGTTGACTATTAGATTCCCATTGAAAAACATTTGACAAAAGTTTGCAAACTTTTTTTTAAGCACATTATTAGCCGATATTTGATATTTGAACGGAAAATCTGAGATTAAAATTATTTATTTAACCAATTTATTATAATAAAGATAAATAGTTTTAATTGTATAATTAACAACAAGCTTATTGATTAAGTAATCTAGATTTTTACATTATATTGTTTTTATTTCTACATTATATTATCTATGGTTAAAATATTGAATATAAAAATAAATAAATATTTAATTGCAAACTTAACGATGCAAATGCATTATTGTTGACAATCAAAGGCGATGTCAATTGATTTGATTTCAATGTTAATTTGAAAAAGTCTTAGTAATAATTGTATATTTTTGTCATAATTATTACTTATTATTGTTTTTTCATGAATTCAATTTAATAGCTGTATAATGAATAAACTTTGTATATAAACATAAAAAAATTATGCCTTAAAAATGATTCGTAAAATAAAAATTCAATAATTTAATAACAGTATTATCATTATTATTATCCTTCACTGTATTATTTTTGCATAAATAATTTATTAGTTAAAAAATATTTATTATTCAAGCGTTAATTAGTTATATGTATTTTGCTATTTTATTTTATTTATTTTTTTATAAATACTTAATAATAATGACTAAATTATTTATTCCCTATATTTTTGATGAATAAATAGTTATTTTTGAACTTTATAAAACAATTACACTGTAGTATGATTACAGAGTCAATATTATTTAATCATAAAAGCTATTAAAATTACTGGCAAAAAAAATTTTGATAATGTATATAAATTAAATTTATATTAAATTTATATTAAATTTATATTATTAAATAAATTATACTATCATAAACTTGTTGATACAATATAATTATTATGTTATAATAATATAAATTGATAATTGTAATTTTTTAGATTGTTGCCAATTGTCAATGTTTTTTTTAGTATTGCATTATAATTTATTTGATGGGTTGGACTATTAAATTTATACCAAATTATTATCAATGCATCCATCAGTTTCAGTGCTATAATATTGAATTTGATAGATCTGGACATCACTTTCGAAAACCAATTATTTTTAAACGATATATATTTAAATAAGATGTAAATAATTTCAAAACCAATTATTTATTTGTCTGAAAAAAATCCTCTTTAAAAATAAGGCCAAATGAGATAATTGCTAATTAATTTTTGTTGTCTGTTATAAGTATAAAATAAAACATAAAAAATTATTGAATAAAACATAAACATTTAAAAAATCCGGATAATTGTATAGAAAATATTATTAAAATGTGATATTTTTACTTCATTGTCGTCATCTGACATTTTATTATTATTATTATAGTATTGTCTGTATTGTTATATACAGTATATGAAAATACATGTATTGTATTTGATTATAAGATAAATCATTTTTTTATGTTTCATGTTATTAGTATATAAAATAAAATATAAAAAATTGATAACTATTTGATAACTTTGAGAATAAAGAAATGGATGTTTAAACAAATCTTATTAATAAATATTATATTAATATTTGTTATTTAATATATAAAAAATGAGATCAATATCTGTTTTTGAATTTATTGCTATTTAATATTTATAATAATTGTAATACAATATAATAAATGTTGAAATTGAAGTCATTATATTATTTATTCAATTAGTCACTCGAAATGGTTGAAAAAGTTTCTAATCTATAAAACATAAAAATATTATGAATTATTTGTTACATTCAAATGGTTTTTTGTATGAAAAATATTTATATATTTTAAATTTTGAATTAAATCTATTATTATATTTATATTTATACTGTAAGTTATTAAAAGCACTGAATAGCAGAATAATGAATGAATAAATGTTGTTTCAAATATTAATATTTTAAATAATAATATTAATCTAATAATTAATAGTAAAAATATTACAATAATAATAAGTTATATATATGTAAAATATGATAGTTTTAGCTTTGTTTCAGTGAACATATATAATGTATAGCAAATTATAATAACATTTTTTCTATTGTTATTTTTATTAATGTTTTATGAACTTTAAATACATGAATAAAATAATCAATTTTATGGTACACTATATACAGTATATACAGTAAATAATATAAATTATATAAAGGATTTAATTTAACAAATATATCTCTAATGTTATTCTGACAACTCTTTTGAATCTTAATAGGCGTTGATTTGTTTTATGTAAACTTTTTTTTTGTATTTTCTTTAACATATAAAATACTATTTTTCCTAATTTAAGCCCACATTAGCCCCAATTTTGTTGTTGTGTGTGTCTTAAGATTTTTTACATATAAATATGCATTCACTCCTAAATAAGGTTTCTTTTATTAAGGATAACATATATTTTTAACGTCCAGATTAATCTACGTGTTATGTGTGTGTGTGTGTGTGTGTGTGTGTGTGTGTGTGTGAGTGAGAGAGAGAGAGAGAGAGAGAGAGAGAGAGAGAGAGCGAAAAAACACCTTATAAAACATACATAATTTTTTTAAACATTTTTATACCCTGTATTTTAAATTATCATTCAAAAGTGAGATAGGATTTTATTAATAGATAACTTATTATATATTGTATTATTTCTGTGGCTTTTACTTTGTTTACTATTAATGCCGTATCCATTTGTTATATTGAATACAGTATAAGTTATAATAGTATTAGCATAATTTATGATTATCATAATAAATTATAATGGTATTATTATTATTATTAAGTTATCATAAAATAAACATCAATGTTTTTTAATAGTTTATTATATTTTTTTTGAATTATTCACAAAAAAACTACTTGACTTATAAATTGCATACTAGAGTTACATAACTTATATTGACTATAATGAATGCTATGAATATTTATCCCATAAGTCAATTGAAGCAAACAAAATGTTGTAAATCTAAAATTAAGTTAAATATTATTATGTTTTATTTGTAGCTATAAAAGTCAAACAAACATTAATCGACTTATTATGTAATCTTCAACTCAAAAAGATCGTGTTTTTGGTCATTGATATGCTTTTTATTTGTCTATTTTTTCTAATAGTATTATAAATTTAATGGGAAAATAATGTTTTATTGATAAGATATATATATATATATATAATCACGTCATTAAATTTAGTGTCCGTCTTATTAAATGTGATTATTATGTTTTATAATTTGTTATAATTGAAGAGTAAACAAAATTTAATTAGATTTTTTCGCGGATTATAATTAATAATTAGTATTTTCTCTTTTTATTAAACAACAATTATATAATAATAGACAATAATAAAGAAAGAAAGCCAGTCCCATGTTTTTTGATTAAGTTGTATATAATTTTTTYAATTCACTTAATTTTGCAGATAATTAGCCACCACTTGTTTTTTATATGAAATTATTAAAAAGTTATAATTATTTTGAGAGCAAAGAAATTATTTGTACAGAAAGAGATTTAATCATTAATTTGTTTTTTGTTTGTATGTAATACACAATGAAAGGCACTCATAATTAAGGGGCAAAGATATGCATCGAAATCATATTATAATTGTATTCATTATTTGTTATTAACTATATTTATAAATTATTATAAAATATTATTTAGACGTTTCAAATCGTCTAAAAAAGTCAATTAATAGTTTGATGTTTAGTATAGTTATATGCAGACAAACTAGTTTTGTGAACTACTCTATACATTAACCGTTTGTTTTATTAAGTCTCGCTCTCTCTCTCCTAAAGTCTACTTTTTTTGAGGAACAGTATCTAAAACTCAAGATACCAGTGCTGTCTGATTGTCTAACAGTGCGTGTATAATGTTAAACTCAAATATTTTTTCTTTTCATAAAAGCTTAGGTATATGTGATTAGCTTTATTTTAAGCTTCATTTTTTGTTATTTATAAAACAGCATAAATTTATCAATAAATTTAATCAACACGTTTTTATTTAACAAAAAATATTTTTCACTTAATTATCCATATTTTGTGCTAAAATTTTGTTTTGTTTACGTATGAAAACAAAGTTTTTTTTCGCTAATTATATTAAGATTTGACCAAAATATTTAATTATATTTAAAAAAATATTTTATGATAAATTAAAAAGTTATTTTTAATGTTTTATGTTTTTTTGTATTGAAGCCAATTTGTAACTATTAGGTATGTTGTTATTTATTTATTTTATTTTACAATTTCATATCGTTTATTAACCGCATAAACTTTTATAACATATTTATTATACAATATATTATAGTAATAATGTAAATATCCTATCATTAAAATGTGTCTCTTTTCAAAAGCACACAAAACATAGACGATTAGTCGTCACGGAAATGATTAATGTTATAATAATAAAAAAAACAATAATCAATATCTCTATAGGAAATTACTTATAATTTTATATAATTTATCGTTGATTATTAAATATATGAGAGATTATGTACTTATATTATAAATTATTATCATAAAACACATGACATTTTAAAAAATAATAATAATAAGAATAAAGTCTTTTTATGTCGAAAAATGTTATTAAAATATTTATGAAGTCTTTCTCTATTATACTTTATAAAAAATACATTATAATAAATGTTTATTGATTTTTTAGGCGGTATATAATTTACTAACATAATACTATATTTGGTAGAAATGTGATTAATATGTTAATAGATAAAAACACCTTGATCATTATTTTGTTTGCTTATAATGATGAGGAAACACACACTTTCGACACTTAAATAAAATCACTTTCACAATGTATATCCTCAATACAAACATACATATTATTATGCTATACGACCACCACTTCAACCTAAATACAGTGATTTGTTTGTTGTTTAACTAAACAATTTATTATGTGTTTGTAAGATACTGTGTATAATTTAAAAAAAACTATTTGTTTAGTTTTGGATTATGTTTATCACTGATGACTTTTATAGGTTTGTGTATTTGTATTTATTGTACAATACATACTATAATATATCCTCATTTTTAATGCAATCTATTATATTTATGACAACTGTTTTATCGGTTAAAATGAATGAAATACTGAATGAGAGGAAAATAATTTTCAATTTTCATTTGACTGATTAAAGTGAATATCAATTTCTTAAAAGACTAGTTATTAACTTTTAAATATCATATTATTTTATATCAATAGAGAGGGTATTACGCTATAAAACAACAGCTTTCTTGTAGAGTATTATTTAACTTATCATTTATGGAAAAAATTGTATTTGTATTTAATATTCTGTATATATATATATATATATGCATTTTCAAACAATGATTAATATGTAGGAATGTTTCATTAACAGTCATATAAAATTATATATATATATATTAAATATTTAAATGTCTTCAATGTTATGATAGTTTGTAGGCATAACATTTACAATTAAAAATGAGCTCATATATTATAATAGTATTTTTTGTATATTAAATTTTTATTGCTTTTAATGAGGATATATCATAATACAAAAATATTTTGAAAGTCAAAAAATAAAAAATTTTCTCATATTGTATTTAATCATCCATTGAATATTCAAAAAAAGACAATATAAATATTTTTTATTTATGAAAGAGAATTTATATATAATTTAAGATAACATCAATGTCTTTATTGAATTAATAAATCACTAAAAATATCTTAATATAATAATATAAATAACAATAATAATAATAATAATAATAAAATATTTAAGTATTCAAAAGAGTTTGACTACTCATTCACATGTAATGCACGAAAGCGTTTGAAATTAATAAGCATTTCATTACATTATATCATAATGTATTATATATTCAATTTTTTATTCAAACTATTATTATATTATATTTATATATATAATGTTTATACAGTAACTTTCATATTGCGTTACAAACAGTGATTTATTTATTAGAAAATTGTGTGGCATATATTAAAAATAAGTTTTTTTAAATTAAAAAACTATTTGACACTATTATTATTTCATTATTAATATTGCTAAGTAATATTATTTTTTATAAAAGAAAACATTATATATTATAATTAACAATTTTAATTTTATACAAAAATTTGTTATGTATTTTAAGTGTAGATTTAAAGAGAAACATTTTAAAACATTATATTATTATTAATTATTTTTTTGAAAAAATTTGATACTACCATTATTTTTGATATAAAAAGAAAAAATTTATAACAGAAACCTTATTATTAGTAGGAATAATAATAATAATAATAATAAATTTTAGGTCTTAATTTGAGTATATTTTTATTAACACATTTATTAAAAAGCTAAATATAAATATTTTTAAAAAATGCATGATTTTAAACAATTATATGATTGTAAAATGTTTTTTTAGAAAGAATTTTATTTATTATAAGCAATTTGATACAACTATACGGTATATAACTTAGATTAACAAAATGTTATATACATATATCATATAAAAATGTCTATTTATTCAATATATTATAGTATTATTTTCAAGGATTTTTAAATTAAACACATTTTTTATAATTCAATGAAAAGAGACCATTGCTTGTGAAGGTTACTAATACTGTATCTGTCAATTGACTCACATTTTTGTTTGGAAAACAATTTTTATTATCATTTTATACTATTATTAATATAATATGTTTTATTAATTATATTTATCATTATTGCATGTTTCATAACAGCGATAATACAATTAGATTAAAAATAGCTAAACATGTTTTTAATATTATATTTGGTTGTTTGTGTACTAAATAAAAAAATTAATAATTAAAAAAAGCCACATTATTAACTTCACTAAATAATAATTTTATAAATTTAATATATTAATGCAATCAATGAGAAATCAATATAATTGTTTAAACGTTTTTAATATGGCTTTTATAATGAAACCCAATCCTAACTGTTTGTGCAATCAAAAGCAATAATCAATTGTGGGATTATATAACCAAATAAATTGATTGAATATGATATCTAATTAGGGTAATAATTAAATTTGATTTTTTATAGCTAATTGCAAACCTACGGTAAACTATTTATTTATTATTAATATATAGACCCATAGCCTGGGGCATAGAAACAAACATTTAACTTAATAGTAACGGTAATAATATAAATATAAATAATGTTAATACTAATAATAATACAGTATTATATATATATGAGAAGATTGTTATTTGTATCGGACGTTAAAATACATTTAATGAAAGCCTTTAGTCTCCTTTTTTTCCTATTAATGATTGATTTTATTATTTTAATTTTATTTTTAGCCATTTTATTACAAAAGAAAATAATACTACTCTACCTTTTGATAGTCCAAACTGTTTTTAATATATATAATTTAATTTAAAGTAATACACTAAATAATAATTGGTTGCATGTATGCAATGCCAGTTGATGTTTTTAAAAAAACTAATTATTTAGTTGCAGACAACACAACAATAATAACAAACTACTATTACTAGTCATTTTGCATCACTACTGGCCAGTAATTCAAAAGTAATTTATTTTTTTATGACCGTAAATATCGGGAACAAATCAATTGAGTTTATACTCTAACAAATATTTTTATTATTATATTTAGTTTGTTATACTTTAACTGCAAATGCAATAATAAAAGAGTTGAACAGAGAAAGAGAGAAAAACTTATATATATTTTTAAGTCAAAAAAATTCGGTTAATATATAGATTGATATATTAATGGATTTATTATCATTATTATTATCGTTTATTTTTTGTTATTAACTTATTATTAGAAACTTTTATTACTTATTTTAAAGCGAAAATTTTTATTTCTTATTAAATTTTTAAAAAAGAGAGAAAAATATTATTTTCCTGACATCAAAATTATGATAAATTTACTGCAAAATTATGTTTATTTTTTCTTATTTTTCTTGTGTGTAAATATTTTTTGAAACAATAAGTACATGAAATATGCCTTAAATTAGTGGATATAATGGTTATAATGAGACAAACACTTTTATATGTTATTAACTTTAATTTTTTGGTTCCCATATATTACATACAGTGTATACTTATTGTGTACTTTATTTCCTAATAAATAAAACATGTGGACTGACTATAATAATAATAATAATAATAAGATTAGTTAATAACTTTAACTTTATATTTCAAGTGACAGCCCATTGAAATATCTCAACAGAAAAGTTTCTTTTGTTGAACTCATGAAATCTCAAAATAATAATAAAAAATAATTTTCAAAGTCATTGTAGAGATTTTTTTCAAAAGGAAAATGAAAAATACCACTCATTTGAAAGATATTGAGATCTTTATTAAGACAAACTATTAGCACTAACAACGAGTTTTTATGGCCAATGAATGGAAACGTTGTGTTAGAAAATTTGTTGAACTTTTTGTTTAATGATATCTACACTACTATATAATGAAATTATTATTATAGTGTATATTATTTTTATTATATATATATTTTTTAAGGAATTATGTTTTTTGTTGTGCTTTTGTGGGACATTTGTGTGGACTCGTCCCGTAGGATATACACAATACAAACCATAATATAAGGTGAAAAATATAAGTATATCTATCTATAAGTGTGTGAATGTGAACAACAATACAAACTTCTCTCTCAGTCTTGTTATTGCAAAACAGTTTGATATTTACTTCACAATCATCTTCCGCTTTGTTTGTATTACATAATAACGATTGGATTTTAAAAACAGACAAACAATTCATTATAAAAATTACTGTTTAGAAAAACAATTGAAATGAAAATTTTATGATTATTTAATATAAGAAAATTTTGTATATATTTTACAATTAATGCCTTAAATGTAAGTCCGATAGAAAATTAGGATATTTTCCTAATTTAACAAAACATTTATTACAAATAAGTCCTTAATTTTTTTTATTTGTTGTTTGCCATCAATAATAATAAGTTACTCCACAGACACACACAAACACCACTGTGTTTGTGATTTACACAATTTATTTTATTTTATTTAATCTATTCATATGAACTCAATTTATAACCGACAAAAGCTCTCTCCCTCACAAACAGAGAGAGAGAGAGAGAGAGAGAGAGAGAGAGAGAGAGAGAGAGAGAGAGCCATTTCTCTGCTATTTTTATACCCAATTAATTACGAAAAACATATTTTCATCAAAATATCATTAATATTGGACATAACTTGACTTAAATTGAAAGCATCCCGTAATTGAAAACTTAGTTATAATTAAATATATTGTTAACGTATACTATATTTGTTCCAAAACTTTTGTTATTGTATTAAATTTATTATAAATTATTATAAAATACATTAGAAATTCTGTTTCAACAAAATTTTCTCTCATTATATTTAAAATATAATTTTTTATAGGATATCTATTTTTTATTTTTATTATTATTATTACTGTACATTATAATAAAAAAATATTTTTATTGCCTAATGTATTGATGCGAATATTTTATATGATATAAAAATAACATTACGTTACTTCATAAATATAAAAATAGTTTTTATTACAAAAATAAATTTTTAGGAAATTGTTTAATAGAATAAATACTAAGTTTTTTTTGTCTGTGTTTTATTGTATTAAAAATTTGTTAAATTTATTATTTTGAATCCACACAAAAGTCAAATTTTTAATTATAATTTTTTTTAAAGCCATAACAAACCACATACAGTATATCACAAAACTAATCAAAATGTTTTATAACATTAATACGTTATTATTATTCATTGGAAAGTTATTTAATTCAATATTGAAATACAAACAAAACAAAAAGCATTTTATTTGTAATAATGAATAAAACATTATTTACAAAACAAAAATCTATTTTATTAATTAAATATACAAGAAAACAGTTTTTTATTAAAATAATAAAAAAAAAGTTTTTATTTTGTTTTGTTTTATTGTAATAATTATTCGCAAACTTTTTTCTAATTATTTAAACAACAGTTTTATTCACAAATAAATATTTGCTTTCTTTGAGTATAAGTATAGGATATATACTGTAATATATAATATACACTATAAAAATGTTTGTTAAAAAAAGTAATTTTCAATTTAAGCTTTAAGTGTGAAAAAAGTTTTTAGACAAAACTTTTTTTTGTGACTTATATTGTTTTGTATTGTGTTTTTTGACTGTAAATTATAGACTATTTGAGAGTTTAAATAACTGTTGTTTGAAACTATTATTTGACAACAACTGTATATTTAATGGCATTTAATGGGATTATAGAGACTGTAATAATAATAATAATAATACATTGAATATCGTATTATTGGGACGATTGCACTAAATTACTAAAAATCAATAGTTATGTAATACTATACTACAGGTGGGGTTTAGTTAAAAATATGGGGGCTTTCCTATGATTTTCAATGAAAAAGGGTTCARTAAATTGAATGGTTTAGTGTAACGACATTTGTTTACATTATAGTACTCCTAAAAACAATAAACATTGTTTGGAGTCATTCATACTATAGATAACATTATTTGTTTGTATTTTAGAATCCCTGTTGACTATGGAAATGAATGGATGGATTGTTAACTGATGTTATGTATTACACAACCACTTGTATTAGTTGGTCACGTATTATATGAATAGATTTTGTTGTCTGATATCCTGAGTCTGAAAAGTCGGTCAATTGGAACGTCAAATGATTACTACGTATTGAATGAATGCACTGTAATATTGTATTACTGTATGACTACTACTATGACTACTATTACTACTATTACTGTATTATTTAGTAGTCATAGTATTATTACTTACTGTGTGTTTGGATTGCATTGAGATTAGTGTTGACTAAACACAAGACAAAACAACATTAAATGAGTGCATATTTGGCGACATTTTCACTGAATTTTTTGATTACAAATCGAATGAAATTATAAATAAATGAATGAATCAATTGTTTGATTGGTTTTCAATGCAAAGTGTTATCTAATATATGAATGAATTGTTTGTTTGTTTGATATAATGTTATTCAGTGATAGACTTTACCGATGATTACAGCCATAAATGAATCGGTTGTGTACTACGGGTTGACCACCACATGAACGACGGGAAATGTCGTGTCATAAGTGTGTACTCCAAGAGTTCGACCGAGACTTGGATTTACTCGGATTAAGTGATTGGTCGCCGAAGAGTACATTACAACTCTCACAACAACAACAACAGTGCGACCACTCGCTGGTCAGCCATCGCGACCACAAACACCACACGAGTAGTAATCAATGCTCACACTCGCCGCAGACCAATACATACGCGCCGTCGCTGACCAACAGTCGAACATCACTGCAAACAGTGACCAATCAATCGCAGACCAGTCAGTCATCGAAGCCATCAATACATGTATCCTCTTCTCGAAGTGTGTCGCGAAACACAAGACGTGACAATAGTTTATCAACAAATGACACAAAGATTGAAACAAATAGTAGTTCAATGTTAAGGAATTTAACTCAACGGTCGCCCACAACTCGGTCTCAGACCGTCCGAAGTGTGCGAACCAATAGTGGCCTTCAATCGCGGACATCAACAACAACCACAACAACACCGACACATTCTCCGACATCGCGACTGCAGACACGTCTTCCGGCACAAAGTCTTACACCTAATGGCAACTCTCACAGCAAACAAAGTTTGTCACCAAATAGTCGTAACAGTGATAACAGTGTCAGACAAAGGATAACAGTTAAGACTACAAACTCAGATAATCAGACTCAACATAAATCATTGTCGATGACGTCGCCGCCAACCACTACAAGTGCGACCACAACAGCGATACTACCGGAGGCTAGTATTAGTCCCGAGATTTTGTTTTTAGTCAAAGAACAGGCAAAGTCTATCGCGACGATCAATGCTCTCCAGAAACGTGTGGAACAATTGGAAAGGATTGTTAAACTCCAGAACTTGAATCTCAATCTTTTAACAAATAATAACTTTAATCATAACTGTAATCATAATAAGATATCGCCGGAAGTGTCGGCATCGTCGTCGTCATCGCCGACGTCTAAGCAACAGTTGGGAGTTGTAAACAAACAAACGCTTAACACATGTAAAGAAGGAACGCATGTCTCTGACGACTCGGGCGGGGAATACAGTCGCGCGACGACCACTTCCGATGAGGACGAGTTGTCGCTACTGTTGGACCAAATCGTGAGACGAGCAAAACAATTGAATATCACTAACATTGGTAGTCAACAACAAACCGTCAATTGGTTTGCCAATCCATGCATCGGCTGTGATATAAGTACTCATACAAACACTTAATTACGATTAAATCACATAACAATACTATTCAACGTAATGTATATAATGACAAAAATATATATTGATATATCTCCAGAAAATTTTAGTGTAAAGTATATAATTATTTAATATTTACTACAAAAAAAAGAGAAATATTATTATTACTATTAATAACATTGTTTTTGTTCTCCCATTTTAAATATGGATATATGAAAAAACTTTATTATTTGAGATTTAATTAAATAATAAATATTTTATAAGTCATTCATTTTGTGTCATTTGCGAGTTTCCGTTCAATTTTTGTTTATTTATTTTTATGAGATATTTATGGGTTTATGTTTATTAACGGGAGGGCAATGACGGCTAAACCAGATATTTGATTTGTTTGTCTACTTTAAGTGTTTCAACAAAAACCATATCATAGATGTTAAGACAGCAATTAATGGTGTGTTTGTGTTATCTAATAATCAAATCATTAAATAGTCTAATGTTATGAAATGTCTTAACTCAACATTGAATGGTTTATATAGATATACAAAATGTATATAAAAAATAATGTGAAATAATGTGTAGAAAATGTTATATCGATTTATATGTTCACATCATTTATAAATCATTTGCTATACTAAAACTTTTGACTATTTATTTATTATTACTTTGTATTACAGTATTAGTTATAGTTTTGTCGCATTGATCGATGTGTTGGCGTTTATAGTTGTGTTAATCCGCTTAATATCACACATAATGTCACATATGGCGTGTATTTAACATATTATGGTTTATAGATTAGAGGCTAGACTTATATTTTGTGTCAAATGCTATTAAAATCAAATACATTTAAAACACATTGCTTTCATAAATGAATAATTAATTTTTACAAACTATTTATTTATATTTCATGTATTAGTTATATAAAAACAATTTTTTCTAACTAAACTAAATCATTTTTGCAATATTATATATTTATACAGTTAAATATACGGTAAATAATATATATGCAGTATTTTTATTGTATTAGTATTTTTGTATTGTTTAAAAATGTAAATTAGGTTAAATATCTATTTTTATTGATATAAACCCCAATACTAGAAGACCATTGATATATTTGATTAATATTTTCAATGAAAACATGAGATATATTTATCCGAAAAAATTAACAGAAAATTACAGTTTAGTCATATTTAATGGTAAAGTATAGATAGTATAGTAAAAGTGAAATAGTTTTTTTTAACAAACAAGTCATTGTATTCAATGGTTTACACGTTTTATTACTTATTGTTAAAATTTTTGGGTATTTAAATGTCATATAAGTTTTTTTAGGTAATAAAATAAATAATAGACTTATTGTAATCATATAAGTAAGTGACAGATTTGTTGTAATGGCAATAATAATAATAATAATATAACGAAAAATAAGTTAAAAGAAAAAAGTTATTGAACTCTAAAAAATGAGTCTAAAAATAATTACACAATTATTATCGCTTCAATGATATTATTAATACAGTAAAAAATGATAGACAACTGTAAATACCGTATATAACTATATTTTTTTAACAGTACTATCGGTTATAAGTTTATTATTATTATCATATTAATAGCAATAGTTTAACACCAAATTATTACACATTTTTCAAGTTTGGCTTCAATTGATTGTATAGTACATCAAACGTCATTTATGTACAAATAGTTATATAAATTATTGTCGAGACAATAGTGGCGCCAATTTTACAGTCATAGCGTTAACTAATAGAATAACGTATAGTATTAATACAATACACTATTGAATACAGTATTATATATTATATTGAATATTGAATAACATGTTTGTATTATTTGATGAACACTAGAGTGCAGTCAATAGTGTTTTTAATGATTTGTATGTCAAACACGTGACACACATATTGTATACTTAAATATGTAAACAAATGTTTTTTTTATCGTAAAAACGTTTTGTTACAATCATTGGTGGAACCGATGCGGTAATAGTTATGGACTTCAAGAGTGACCAATTAATGTGTGATTTGTAAGTATATTACCGATGATGTCAACAAAAAATGAGATATAATTATATTTGTCATTCATATGTTTGACAGTTGTTTGTCACAAAAATCGCGATATTGTTGTTCCCGATGTCACCGACGTTACTGTTCATCGATTTGCTTCCGCAGTGAACAACACATTGAATGCTCGGAACAGTTCTTTAAAGAATGTGTTACTCAAGAGCTTATTAGTCAACGATTTAAGTAATTTATATATATTTTTAAATTTTAATCTTTTGTTGTTTTTTTCATTTATAATATGATTTGTTTTCAATTGAAGTGATTCATCAAAACAGAAGTTTCTTGAAATTCTTAAACGCAACGGTCAACAGATTTTTGATAAAGAAATTATCACTAATAATGATAATAATAATATCGATAACGAAGATGTTTTGATTGATGAACGGTTTAAAGATCTTGATTTAAATGATTCGCATCAACTCTGGAACTGTTTGAATGATAGTGAAAGACAAGAGTTTGAGCAGCTATTGAAAAGTGGAGAAATCGGTACTTTAATTGATGTTTGGCAGCCGTGGTGGCTGACAGATGACACTAACATATCTATCAAACCTTTAGTTACACCGATTGATGAAACCTCTGTTAAAGATATTTCAAACAATATTTCAAAATTACCTCAAATATTGTCAAACATAACAAATTTGAAAGAATTAATATCAGTAAATATTTTTAATTATTTTTTTTAATTGATTTTTATGTAATAATGATTTGTGTTTATAATTATCCAGAAACCTGTTTCGCCCGCTGTCTGTCCAGCGGTGATCAACACACTTATAAGCTATTGTTATACATGTCGTCTATTTAATGGTGACTACGATACTATTGATTCAATTGAAGTGTTTATACGAAATTGTCCCCAATTGTCACAAGAAATAAATTGCGATGATCTCAATAAATCGCTAGAAATGACAGTACAGCAGATAATGACCGAACAACCCTCAAATATGGCCCTACAAGTGCTCAATGATTGCAAACATATGATTGATGGACCAAAATTTAGATTGAAATCTTGTGAAACATCAGAATATGTTATGAGAGCATTAAGTGATATGATTTATACCGTAAAAAATGTTAAGAAAAAGTGTTCAAAACAAAAACGTAAAGATTTAAAATTGGATGCATTGGTGAAGAAACTCGAATTCTACCTGAGCTGGACTCTCGACAATGCAGTTATGCTAACTGAGTCTGTCTTTCAAATTAAATTTACGATTGGTTTGTTAATTGCATACTTTGATTAATATCACTTTAATAATTTCACAATAATAACTTTATGATTTATAATGATTTGTAATTAAACAGATAGTTTGCGTTTAATGAATAATCCTAATGAAGCGCAAGATATTGGCCAAGAGTTGAGGAGAAAACTATGTCCAAAGACATTGATTGARGAGATCAATTAATAACGACTTACCGGTAATTATCAAATTTTATTGTTTGTATATATTTATGAATTTAAATTGATTGACAATTTAAGTCATTTTAGCCTATAATACAATTGTAAATCTACAAATACACTTTTGTAAATAAAACATTTTTAATTTAATTGTGTTTGGGAATTGATTTATATAAATTGCATTTTACCATTCATAGAATTTTTTTAATAATTGCACTTTACTTATTTCTACAGTAAATTTAAATTTTACCGGTACTGTAACTAAATAATAATTTTATTATTTAAAAGTGTATTTGTTATGGTAATAAATTTAATAGTAGATGTCATCAATATTAATGAATTATTGATAATTATTTATATTTTATTTTTACCGTAAGTAAGTAATAATATTTTTACAAATTGCGGACTTATTTACATAAATTAAAACAATATAATTAATAGTTATCGGAAATAATTAGGCATTTTTTCTCTTAATCTGCCGTTTTTGGACTTTTTGTTGTCGGCTTTTTCGATGTCTGTCCCGATTAACTCTTATTGAAGTTCTTTTACTTTTTCTGAAATATGGAGCTCTTAATAGTCTTCGTCTGTCAATTGACTTTCGACTCGATCTCTGGTATCGGCCAAATGTTCCGAACTGTCCGTACTGACCATACTGTCCACCATTGCGTCCAAAACGATTACTTCCAAACCTATTGAGACCTCCTCCGGTACCATATGTGCCATAACCTGCCACAGCTCCACCTCCATAAGGATTTGGGTATGGGATGCCTAATATTGTGACAGATATATTATGAGACAATTGTAAGAAATTCATTTAAAATTATGATTTTAGAGACCATAAGGAATGTAACCATTATATCCATTAATTGGAGGAAATCTATTTGTAAGGCGATTACAACCACAAGTGTTACCCAAACTAACGACTGAAAGAGAAGACGGAAATAAAAACCGTTTCGTCCGCTTCTTTACCATTGAATTCATTCGGTGATGAAATAGTTGATCACTTGAGTGGCGACAATCGGATCTTTTAGGTGATGATGTGATTGGGACCATAATCACAGCGAATAATATAATTAGAAAATATTCATTTAAAATAGCATTAGATTTCATTACTGAAAATACATAACTTGTTTCAAATTTAATTGAATTATCATTAATATTAATAAAATATAAGTGAAGTGAATAGCATTAAAATATTATTTATTATAATAAACAATTGTTTTTCCTATTTTCTATTATTGACTTAATTTAACATTTTATCGCTTAATGAATTAATTTTATTAGTTTTTATTAAACAATAAATTATTATTTACTACTATTTTACATAAAATTTTTTTGAGTTCAATCTCTCACTACATTCACTATCGTCACTCTATTTGTGTCCCAAAAAACTGTTTTTTTTGTTTTGTTATTAAATGTTAATTAATATATAAATAATTTATGAAGTATTTAAACAGCTTTTTTTGGGTAAAAACTCCACCGAAAATAATTGGTTCAAAAGCTATAATAATTTATTATATATGATATTTTTGTTTAGTTTTTTTGTTTGTATATATTATACATAAATGATTTAAAGCTTAGGATTTAATTTTTGATGATCATTTTAATTTATAAAATGTATAATAAAAATGTAAAAATATGTTTGTTTTTATTGTTTGACATACAAAACAAATAAAATGCATTTAAGATATAACTTTATTGAGATATTTTTAGCACAAATCAGATTTTAGTTAAGATGCCCAATGTAAAATCAATATACTGTACGTATATTTATTATATTTTTAATTAAATTTTTTAAAAATTAAGTTTTATAATTTAAAATAAATTTAGTTTTTCTACATTATAAATCATTTTATAATATATTTAAAAATTAGATAGTATAGATAGATTCGCAAAATTGAAGTTTAATTATATATTATTATAAAATACATTGAAAATGTTATATTTTTGAAAATAGTAATAAAATATTATTTTTCTACTCAAAAAAATATTTTATTATTAGTCTAAATATTTGACAAAAATTAAATCTTTATTGTAATATTACTATTAAATATATAATATTATTAATACAATAATGAGTCTAATTTTAATGTATAGTATAGTTATAAAAGTTAACAAATAATTATGAAACAAATATAATTATCAACAAAATTTGAATAAATAAAAAAAAGTCTGTATTTTATATTTGCTATTTTTAAAATACACACTTTATTTACATACAGTATAATACAGTATATAAATTACAATACAGTAGTACAGTATAAATAAAATTTTGTAAATTAAGTTTTACCCGCAAACACAAATCATTAATTTTATTTTCAAAATACTTAGCAGACATTTAGATAAATCCTAATTAATATCACATTATACGGTAATTATAATACTAAAAAAAACATAAGATTACATTATAAAATACATAATAACATTAATAATCATTAATAACATCAATGAAAATATTATCATTAATTGTTAGATAGATTTGTATCACTTAATAAATTGCTTAAAAACATTGCTGGAGGTAAATGTGTTACTATTGAATAATATATACTGTATTGCTATCAAAAATATCTATTGTAAAAATTAGTTATTGTTATTTTCAGATCATTTATGCCTTAAGTATACATAAAACTAAACTAATGATAGTTATGTATTAGAATAACTTATAATTTTTACTAATATGATAATAAAATGTACATTAATTATAAATTTAAATATAAATTGTTTGCCATTTATTAAACAATTAAATTTAAATAAAAAAGAGATAAAAAATAATGACAAAAATAATTGCAACCAATTGTATGCCGAAATGATTGCATCAGTTTTCCAACCACTTTATAATACCAATTGATTACTAATATATTGTCATTGTTTTGCAGACTTGTATCAGACAAGTAATTATGTTTTGCAATCACTGGTTATACAGTACTTGTGTTGACAATAATGCTGTTGTTCTCCATCTATGTCTTCATCAGTCAAATTGAAGAGTAAACCATTCATTATATTATCAATTATTTATTAATACGGTATATACTGTTTCGGTATTTCTTATTTGCCTAAATTTTATTTTTATTTTTAAGTAATAAATTATTAATCATACCGGTATACACAAAAAGTTTTTTTTAATATCTAATTAAATCAATTAGTTATTATTTTTTAGATCAAATTTAAGATGTATTATTATTATTAAKAGTTATTATTTTTCAAACAAAGAATATATTATTTATTTAATCAAATATTTGTAAAAATAAATATTATAATTGGTTTGTTAAAAAAATATTTGACAATTATTTTCATTATTTTTAATGTTTATTACTAATATATTTAAAAAATAAATAAAATGTTATCTGCAATTTCGATAACTTATGTTTATCTTATATTTCATATCTTAACATATAATCAAAAAATATAAATCTTTTTTCCATGTGATTCAAATATATGACAGTATTAATTTAATTTTACAGTAAATTTATTATTGGATTATTTTTTATCACATTTTTCAATTAGTATTTCAATGATACAAATAATATACTCCAACACTTTTCATAACATTTTATTATCCAAAAAACCCAGCAATTTATGAACATTTGAATAAATATTTTTATATCATTATTTTTTATATCATTATTTTTTGTATAACACGTTTATTTAGTAAATTCTGTTACAGACAACAAACATAACATTTTAATTCACTAAAATGAGTGTCTCTTCTGTATAAAGTATATAACAATATTAAAAGTACAGTAATTTATTTAATATATTTATATTATAAAAGACAAATGTCTTATTAATTCAAATGTGATTTGCATTCAAAATGTTATATTTGAAAAAGCATTTATTTATTCTGTATATTTGATAGTATAAGATAACAAAAACACTATATTATTATGTTTGTGATACTTGAAAAATGTTATTCACTATTAGTGGTCTTTTATTTACAAGTTTTGATGAAACTCGAGGCCAACAAAAAATATTTTCATTTTTTCTTAAGAGATACGACAAACATATGAGTTGAGAAAATATCTTGTGATTCTCACAATTTTTTTTTAATTTTTTTTTAATTGTAAAAACAAATAACTTATTAAATACATTCAATATTATTGATTGTACAAAAAAAGTTTTTGAAAACACTGTTAACATAAAATAAAGTTAAGTTTTTTTTATTGTCTCCGATTTTGGCTAAATTTATAGAAAACATATTTATATTCTAATAAATTATAAAAATATTATCATCATCAATTATATTTATTTAATGATAGCTTTTGAATAACAAATAATCTAAAAGTTTAATCCATTTCTCTTTAATTTTCAAAAATGTTTTTTAAAAAATAAAATACAGTAGCAATATGTTTAAAAATCATAATATTTTTTTTAAATCAAGGGGTAATACATTAAAAAATAGATTATTTATATAATTAACTGTAATAGTATGTATTAACGAATATTTGCAATAATTGCCATAATAATTATTATTACACTACACAACAAATTGAAATCATAAGTAGAAATATGTTATCATCTTATTTATGATAAAAAATTATCGGAAATAAATAAATTATACATATGTTGTGCTTCATGTGTTGCCATTAAATCTATGATTAAAAGCTTAATAAACGTCAAAAACATTCCTAACCTTTTCAACTAAATATAACTAACTATAGAATAAAAAATAATATTCAATATATTTTGATTGATATTATTATTATTATTATTATTGCTGTAAATTTCTAAAGATTTATAGGATACAAGTTTTAACAACGTTTGAAATTATAATAATCAAATCGTCACACATATAGCAAACTCATACTATTTAAAGTATTAGACTAAATGTCAAAATCGATACGCTTTYATAACTCTGCATACTTTTAGTGGTCATTACCACCGATGGTCTCTTCAATTGCTAATAAATATGACATGGATTGCATGACTCGAGTTTCATAAACTCTTCTATACATTTAATACTTAATAATTAAGTGAAAGCAAAAATATAATTCATAAACCTTTAATAATAATAATAATAATGTAAATGTAATAATAATCATMAAAACTTGTTTTTACAACATGTAAGTCCTCACAACATTAATAAAAAAGTAGAAAAAATTAGCCATACATTCGGCAAATTAAAAGCGATTCACAAAAAATTATTGTTTCAAAAGACATTACTATATTAATAGTATTATAATGAAAAAAATGACGAAAGAAAAGTTCAATTTATGCATTTGTTWGGAAAAAATTGTTATTCAATATATATATATATATATTGATAACTTTTTTCATCACTTATTTAACGGACATTTGAGTTCAGTGCACCAAAAACCCGGAGCCCAGCGCACAGGTATTTAGTAGTTAAACACACTGGACCTGAGCTGCCATTGATTGATCTGTCTTATTGCTCATTAGAGACAAACCTGAAAAACAGGAATATTTTTTAGTTTGATATCTAATAAAAAATAATAATAAAACAAACATATATACCTTTAAATACAATTTTAAATTATTTTTTAATTTATTAATTAATTTTATTACAATCATATATCATAATTTAAGACTATATTACCAATACTGTTATACTGTATATTATTGTATTGTAAAATTTTAAAAATTATAAATAGTTTATCAGGTTATCAGTTTTATTAAATTTTTCTATAATAGTAAGTGTACTAATTTTTATAGTATTACTTAAAGACAATTGCAATTTTTTTTGGCAACACAATGTGAGTTATAAATTATAACTTTTTAATATAGAAATTGTTTTAAAAAACATCGGTATAAGTTATAAAATTATTTTTTTATTAAAAATTATATTACTGTAGTAAATCACAATAACATACATACACACTCACACATATATAAAAACAATGATTGAATTGAGTAATGATGAATGAAAATTAAATATTATGTAAATTTAAATTACATTTAAATTAAAAATAAATTTATGTGTAACAATTTTGTGCTATTTTTGCATTAAAAAATTCAAATTAATTTTAAAAACAAAATGAATGTCCACTAAAATGGATAATTAAAAAAAATGATAAAACTATTGTTTGGAAGATATTATTTGTCAACTTTAATAACATTATAGTTATAGAAATCGTTGTCATCATTGAAATACACTATAGGTTTCTTCTGTTTGATGGGTTTGCCGACAACCGGTTTGCTATCATTTGGCATAAACTCTACCGATGAGACCAATGTGGACGGCATCTGCCAATGACGACCACTAACACCACGCATACCACCCAAGAAAAAACTGGTCAAACCTACGGGCAGTTTAGTCTTCAAAACATTGTTATCATTGATGCCATTATTATTTTTGTCTGAATTGATTTTGTTTTTGTTGATTATGTTTTTGATTGTATTTGTTGGGACATCAGTTGTCTCTTTGACAACACTATGTGCTTCATAGGTGGGGAACGACATCATCCATTTCGGTTGATCCAATTGTTCAGGAGTTTTCTTTAGATAAATTACAACGGGTTTGTTTGATATATTTTTGACAACTGGCTTATGAAGTGCCAGATCTGATCCCAATCTTTCCCAGTAATTACCCCTTTGGGTGCCATACAGACCACCAAAAATCCAAGAACTCATGCCGTGTGGAAAAGTGTATGGAATTTGACGCTTTAATACTATGCCTTCGTGTCCATTGAATTTGGCTTCAGGAGCGACACCGTCTGATCGGGAAATCGGATATACAATTGGCTGAAAGTTGGGCGGAGGCAACACATAAATGGGATGCAAATCACTCGAGTCATCAATTGGTAAGTCTGTGATATGTCTTTGTTCAATGTATTGGTCACCAGAAAACATGTTTTCAAATTTGTTGGACGAATCGTAAAACGATTGCGGAATCGGTATTGGTTTTGGTGTAACAGCTTTTCGTCGCTGAAAATGACTATTCATTGGAAGAGATGGTAATCTTCTAATAGTTGTCAACGTTCTGCCCGTTCTTACTAATGGCAAACTATAGTGTTTGACAATTGATTTGGTGCCTCCTTTCACCCAAAAAGGTGCACTATATGTGAGGCTTATGTATAAACTAATTAATAAATAAACTGATTGTAAAAACTGCATTTTGGATGTCAACACACAATATTTGTTTCAGTTTTTTTAAATTAATACAAAAAACACACAAAACGAAAGTTTTTCAATTAGTTGTCATTAGAAAAAAATGTTCACAAATTTTGATAACAACTTTTTGTGTTTGGATGTAATGACCAAAAAAAAGACAGATATAATGTATGTTTTGCTTGTTTTCTGTGTGAAAGTCAAATACAAGAAATTATTTGAAGCACTTCTATCTTCTTTTGAATTGTTGCTTCTTTTTGATGCTCTCTCTCTCTCTCTTTCTATAAAAGTTGAAGTTTAGTAGAGATGATGTCTTTAATGGGCACCGATAGAGAGGCAATGTGTATGTGCACAGAGAGATAGAGGGATAGAGGTAGGTATGATCTTGAACTTGGAATGAATAATTAGTTCCTGTTTTTCAGGTTTGCCTCCAATGAGCAATAAGACAGATCAATCAATGGCAACTCAGGTCCAGTGTGTTTAACTACTAAATACCTGTGCGCTGGGCTCCGGGTTTTTGGTGCACTGAACTCAAATGTCCGTTACATAAGTGATGAAAAAAGTTATCAATACATACAAACAATATACGATTTTTTGCAAACAAATGTAAAAATTAGACTTTTCTTTCGCCAAATTTTTTTCATTATCGTTAAACAGTAATGTCTTTTGTGACAATGATTTTTGTGAATTGCTTTTAATTTGCCGACTGTATGGTTAGTTTTATCAACTTTTTATTATTATTATTAATGTAAGCTTGCAAATAGTAAAAACAAGTTTTGATAATCATTACTTATTACATGTATTATTATTATTATAAAATGTTTATGAATTATATTTTTGCTTTCACTTAATTATTAACTATTAAAAGTGTAGAAGAGTTTATGAAACTCGAGTCATGCAATCCATGTCTTATTTAATAGCAATTGAAGAGAACATCAGTGGTAATGACCACTAAAAGAATGTATAGTTTTGTATTAAGTTATAAAAACATCGATTTTGACATTTAGTTCAAAACACTATAAATGGCAAGAGTTTTGGTATATGTGTGACGATTTGATTATTATATTTATAATTTCAAACGATGCCATAAAAACTATGTCTATAAGACTTCCACTATTAATAATAATAATATCAATCAATATATATATTTTTAAAAACTATATTTAGTTATATTTTGTTAAAAATATTAGGTAGGCTTCAGTTACTTATTAAGATTTTTTTAAATAGATTGAATAGTCTAATAACACATGAAACACGACAATCAATGTTAMAAACATATACTGTATATTAATTATTCTCAATAAATACTGTATTTTCAAATACTAAAAGTTTATTTGTAATAATTGCAAATATTAAACAATAAGTATAAGTTAATACTAATACACTTTAATATATACTTTTAGTTTACAGTGTTTTCATTAACAAACTTTTAATGTTTCAATAATATTGATCAAATGTAATTATTTGTTTTTATACAAATAACAGATGATATTATTTTTAAAAATATAATGAGATTCATAAGATATTCACAAAAAAACTCATAAATGTTTGTCATGTCTTATGAAAAATGAAAATATTTTTTGTTGGCCTCGAGTTTCATCAAAACTTGTAAATAAAAGACCACTAATAGTGAATAACATTTTTCAAGTATCACAAACATAATAATATAGTGTTTTTGTTATCTTATACTATCAAATATACAGAATAAATAAATGCTTTTTCAAATATAACATTTTGAATGCAAATCACATTTGAATTAATAAGACATTTGTCTTTTATAATATAAATATATTAAATAAATTACTGTACTTTTAATATTGTTATATACTTTATACAGAAGAGACACTCATTTTTAGTGAAATAAAATGTTATGTTTGTTGTCTGTAACAGAATTTACTAAATAAACGTGTTATACAAAAATAAAGATTTAACAAAATATTAATTTAAATGTTTATAAATTATTGGGTTTTTTTTWAATAATAAAATGTTATAAAAAAGTGTTTGAGTTATTATTTTTATCATTAAAAATCTGATTGATAAAAGTGATAAAAAATTAATCCAATAATATTATTATAATATTAAATTAATAATATATTGTATTATATTATACTGTACACATAAAAAAGATTTATAATTTTTGATGATAATTTCTAGATATAAAATATACATAGATGATAAAATGAAATTATTAAAATTGTAAATATCATTTTATTTAGAAAATAACTTATATTATTACTTAACTTTTAAAATAATAAGTTGTCCATAATCTTTAAACAAACCAATAATAAGAAATATATTTTTACAAATATTTGATTAACTAAAAAACATATTTTTTGTATGAAAAAAATATTGAGTTCGAGTAATACATCTTAAATGACGGAATAATASTAAATTGAAAAAAGCTAACAAATTTCATAAACAATAAATTTAAATCTAATTAAATTTAAAAAAAAATATTTTTTTAGATATAAATTTAATAAAAATACTTTAGTATTAAAAATAACACATATAATTGTTAAAGGAATTGGGGTTAAAAAATGATAGTATTTTAATAAATAATTGATATTATAATAAATAGTTGTGAAAACTATTCTGAATCTTCAATTGAATTAATGAAAGCATAGATAGAGAACAGCATTATTGTCAACACAATCATAACCAGTGATCGCAACACATAATCAATGGTCTGACACGAGTCTGCAAAGTAATGATAATATATTAGTAATCAATTGGTATTATAAAGTGRTCGGAAAACTGATGCAATCATTTCGGTATACAAATTGATTGCAATCATTTATTTATGTATTTCATTCAACACATTAGAAATTAAATTAAATTAATTTCAATCTAATCTAATCCGGTATAAGATATTATTTTTAAAAATAAATATTACAATTATTATTGTGTTTTTATAGCAATATATAAAATGATAAAAACTATTGCAACAACTCTTAGCCCAAAATTATACCGAACTGATACATACCGTAATAATCGGACTTCGAATTCAGGAAACACTTGACAAGAGTCCAGATGGAGGACAACAACATAATGAAACAAAATGCAACAGATATGCTGTTTAGACACGAGTTCTCTATTAAGGCACCGATGAATGCCAACACAGATAATACAAAACCTAACAAAATAAGGATGAACTGAATGATTGAAAACTTGTCGCTAAACGGCTTATCATCGCCGGTAAAGTATGCGATTAATTCAATGAAATATATGAATGCCAAGACTGCTGAGACACCCATCAAAATGAATTTGACAATTGTGTTAAACAGTGGTTTCGATGCCATTTTAGTTTATCCGTGGTCTCACTGATGATAATAATAGAAAACAAAAAATAATTAATTATTAAATACCAAATAAAATCGACAAATTTTTGCAAATAAAAACTGCTTTTTAAATAAAATTAATTGAACGTGACTTTCAATTGAGATATTAAAACTAATTTTGTTTTATTAAATTACAACTTATATGAATATATTATACATAACTTTATATTATATTTTACTGAAGTAATAATAATAGTGTTTTATATTGTCATCTGAAGTGTATAGTTCAGCAAAAAATATGGACAAAACACTTGTGATAAATCAAGTGTTTGTCTTAAATATCAATGAATAATACATTTTAAATAACAGGAAAAACAAATACAAATAAATTAAATAAAAAATGTAAAAAAACTCAAAAAAATAAATACATTAATAATGAATAATAATATTACAAATAATACATTAAATTATAAGAGAATTTAGGCGAAGAAATGGTATATTAATAAACAAATGATAATATGATAAATGGTTTTTAGCCTTCAATTGAACTGATGAACGCACAGATGGCGAACAGCATTATCGTCAGCGCAAAGATGATCAGCGATCGGATCACATAGTTCTGGGTCTCGCAGTGATCGGCGTATTCAGAGTCGGCATTCAGAAAGCATTTGATTAGTAACCAAATGGCATACAATAACATAATAAAACAGAAGGATAATGATATGTTGTTCAGACAGGCGTTCTCTATTATGGCACCGATGAAGGCCAACGCAGACAATATAAAACCCATCAAAATAAGAATGAATTTAATGGTAGACGCGATGTCTACAAATGGTTTCGAAGATTCATCGGTAAAGTATAAAATCAGTTGAACCAAATGCATGGCAGCCAAGAATGATGAACAGACCATTAAAATGATTTTGACAATTGTGTTGAAAAAAGAATTTGCCATTTGGTCTGATCAATGGTCAAAGTGATGGTCAAAGTGATGGTCAAAGTGATGGTCAAAGTGATGGTCAAAGGTTTTTACAGATTATGAAAAAATAATAAAAGAGACGACAAATTAAAATCAATTATTAGACACAAATTAACCGACAAATGAAAACAGATTTTCAAATGATTTGACAATTCTTTCGTCAAATTCATTGCAATTGTTGTCCGAACGAGACGTCAGTTTCATTGACTCAATAGTCAGTGTTTTATACATTTTTTTGGATCAAATTCTTTTCTTTTCTATAATTTATGGTATAATTTGTAACAAAAAATTTAATTAATTGTTTTTATATAATTTAAATTAAAACTAATTTTGTTTTTTTATGCAATTAAAAACTTTTATATATTTTATATATAAATATATTTCATATAATGCTATACTTTACAGAAGTGACAAAAATGTTTCAAATTGTCATTCAAAGTGTACTCTTCAGGAAAGGTGTGAACAACACTGTAAGTCAAGTCTTTGTCTTTTTTTTTTAAAAAAAAAAATCTTAAATTTGGTGATAATTTGATTGAAATAATAGTTTATTAAAATTGTTAATCAAATCAATGAATGCAATGTTTGGCGCTTTCAATGAATTCAAACATTTTTTTTGAGCGCCAGTTGTCTGACAACACATGACTGACAACAACACCACTGAAGTGACGACATCTTCATTGACGACAAACCACTGATTGTTGTCATTGTGTTATTACAATCACTCAATCATTTCATCACTAGATTTAATAACAATTAATTTAATTATTAAATCACTTATTATTTGAAAAGATTAGTTGTTTTGTTTGAATCACTTAATCATGACTTCTCAATACTTTCAGTCGACGACAACCAATGATAACGACGACGATATTCAGGTCATTGAAACTTCGACTGCAGTTAAACAAGAGACCAAAACTGAAGAGGACATCATTGAGATAACGGAATCACCAGAAGTAGTCCGAAATCGGAAACAAATTAAATGCGATACAATTGAATCGCCAATTAATATACCGAAGAATCGCGTTAAGAGACGACTCGATGACAGTGACGACGAGGAGTTGAGTCGTAAACAAATAAAGACAACGACAACAACCAATGATAAGAATGGATCCGCAGATAAACGTATTGAAGACGACATCGGAAAAATGGCTTTTGAAGAAATGTGCGAAAACACTATCAAAGAGTTACAGTCATTGTTTCCAGAGATTGATATCTGCGAAATACAGGACGCACTCATCCAAAGTGATTGGTCAGTCTTTAATGCGTCCATACTTTTGGGAAATCTTTATGAACCACCTGAACGGGAAACTAAACCMATTGTCACCGAAACTAAGCCACAGATCTGTACGAACAACGAAAAGATGAAGAATTTGGACGCTTATCGTAAATGGCGACCGGGTGTCTCAAATAGTGGACACAATGTGGCCTCGGATGATGAAGTGACAGCTGAACCGAGTCATAGTTATAATTCTATTAAAAATAATCGACAAAAATTTGTCAAAAATTATAACAATAAAAAGTTGGAAGTGTTAAGTGATGACAGCGATGCAGATGACGATGAAGAGGAGTTCACTAAGACATCTGAGGGTTTTGTTTGCGAAGATAGCAGTGATGCCGATAGTGATCGAAGTGATAACGATTTGCAGCGAAAATTCAAAGAAAAGAGTTCCAATAAATTGTATATTAGGACTCAGGACTTAAAGAACAAAGTGGTCGACTTCTTACAGACTTCATATACCTTTGAATTGGAAGTGGTTCCGGGTGTTAGCAAAAAGAAAATTGATCTCATTGTAAATATGCGACCATTTCATGACTGGAATGACGCCATTTGGAAGTTTCGTAACTCCAATCTATCCGAAGAAATTTTGGACAATTGTGCCGAAGTTATGCGCGCCAGAGAAGTGGTCAATAGATTGATGAACTCATGTGAAGATATTGCAAAAAATTTGTCCGATACTGTAGACCGACTGACCGCTTTGGATCAGCCAAAAGTGTTGAACAATGAGATGAAATTATCTCACTATCAGATGATTGGTCTCAATTGGTTAGCATTGATGTACAGGAAAGGTATTAACAGTATTTTGGCGGATGAGATGGGTTTGGGAAAGACTATTCAAGTGATCGCATTTTTAGCCTATTTAAGAGAAACCAAGAACTTGACAGGTATTCATCTGGTGATAGTTCCGGCCTCGACATTAGAGAATTGGAGTCGTGAATTCCAGACGTGGTGTCCTGACATCAAATTATTGCTTTATTATGGCTCTCAAGAGGAAAGGGCTATGATTAGGGAACAGATTAGTCGTAAAGAAATTGATTTTGATGTCATTCTTACCACATATACTATCGCCCAAAGTCCTGGTGATAGGGGTCTGTTCAAGAAAAATAAGTTTTCTTATTGTGTCTTTGATGAGGCACACTATCTGAAGAACATTAAGAGTATTAGATACGAGTCACTTATGAAGATTAAAGTAATCTTTGAATGTCTTATTTTATTTGAAATGTAGTATTTATTGTTGAAAATTGATTTATTAGGCTAAACATCGACTCTTATTGACCGGAACTCCATTACAGAACAATTTGGTGGAACTCATGTCGTTATTGATCTTTACAATGCCAAACATGTTTAATGGCAAAGTGGATCAGATTAAGAAATTGTTTACTTATAGCAACGTTTGTATTAAAGTTGATAATAGAAATTTACCATAAATTTTGATGAAATTTTTTTTATTGATATCATTATCACAGAATGATTCGAGTGATCGCATAAAATATATCAACGATCGCATAGAACAGGCAAAGAAAATAATGAAACCATTTGTCTTAAGACGCCTCAAGTCTGAGGTATTATTCTTTGTTAATAATTATGAAATTTTTAAAACAAAAACGTGTTTTCGTTTACTTAGGTCCTCAAAGAGTTGCCACTAAAGATAGATCACGTGTTAAATGTACCGATGAGTATAACTCAAGAACAGATCTATCACGAGCTGATAGAAAACTATACGCGAGAAATCAAATACAGAAAAATAACATTTGAAGACAGCGAACAAAATGAAGACAATAATGAAGAGAAGTATAAGAAGGGCAACGGAATGTTGATGAATCTTCGCAAAGTAGCCAATCATCCGCTTCTTATACGACATCATTATAATGACAATAAACTTAAACAAATGTCACGACTGGTAATTAAAGAACCGAAATATAGAGATTCAAATGTCGACTATGTGTTTGAAGACATGCAAGTGATGCACGACTTTGAACTKTACAGACTTTGTAATGATTGTGAATCATTGAAAACGTTTCGATTAGATCACAGTTTTATTGAAGATTCGGGTAAATTCAAAGAGTTGGACAGTTTACTCACCAAATACAGACTGGAAGGCAAACGAGTTTTATTGTTCAGTCAGTTTGTCATTATGTTGGATATAATTGAAGAGTTCGTTAAATTGCGATCTTATCGATATTTAAGACTTGACGGAAGCACTAAAGTGGCCGATCGGTTGGATCTGATAGATAACTATAATAATGATTCGGACATTTTTGTCTTTTTGTTGTCGACACGCGCTGGTGGACTGGGAATCAATTTAACGGCAGCCAATGTTGTCATCATTCATGACATTGACTTTAATCCATATAATGACAAACAAGCAGAAGATAGATGTCATCGTATCGGACAAACACAAGAAGTCACTGTTTATCGTTTTATAAGTCAGGGAACAGTTGAAGAGGGAATACACAAGATTGCAGAAGAGAAACTCAAATTAGGAAATGATATATCGGAATCAAATCAAGGTTTGAATTTTAATTATAAATTTAGTGCAATTTTATCAAAATTGTTATTAAAATATCTATTTTATAGGCAAAGATGATAAAGAAGAAAGAATTGATAAGTCAGACGTCAAGACATTGTTGAGAGCGGCTCTCAAGTTATGACCAAATGTTTATTAATATGAGTTATAAATACATAAATGGATAGAAATTAATTAATTTATAATTGTAAGCACATTACAGGTATCTAATAAAATAAAATAAAATAATTCGGTAATATTTTATATAAAGTATTATTATTATTATTTTTACTTTTAGTATTTTATTCAATTTAATTATTTTTTGGTTTGTTTTTTAKCTTTATATACAATATACTGTATTTCTTATGAAATAAATATTTTTAAAATAACAAATAACTTTATCTTAAATTCTTATCATAATTACCACTAGTTTTTTGGCTCTTATTAGAAACTCTTATTGCAAACATTTACCGATAATATTATTATTTTGATACAGTATTGATAATTACGGTACTGTAAACCAAATAAAAAATTATTACCTGAATTCAAATAATGAAAAAATAATGATATGGTAAGCAATTAGAGATAATTTAACAAAAAAAATATTTATTAACAACTCGTGTAAATAACTTGTTGGTTATAATCGTTAACATTATTAGACAATCCATTACCGGTAATTAATTATTAACGCAATGAAAAATGAGATTTTACATTATATTAAATACTATAATTAAGAGTAATACAGTATAGCTGGTATCATATTTAAAAAAATCATTAATAACATTGTTTTAAAAATCACGACAATAGGTAATAGTTGTATAAAACATTATATAATAAAAAGTTATTACCATAAATAATAATACAATAATACTGTATATTATCTTAATTTAGTAAAAAATCATATTTTTGCAGAAGTGGTAGCTCTCTTAGGGAACAAACTCGAGTACGTATTGCTTGATAGCCGCTGGAAGCTGTAGTTTATTGATATTCTGAGCTAATTGTCGGCCCATTGAGTGGTAAATGGTATTTCTGGCGATACTCTTGAGTGGTCGCGGATTTGTCGATAAATTTCTTACAAGTGAAGACAATTGCTGTGAATTGCACCGAATAGTACCGTTTATGAGTTCCCGATTGAGTCGTTGCAGACATGAGAACAATGGTTTGTGTGACATCGCGTGATAGTATAACGATACTGGTTTTGTGAAGTACTGTTCAGACGATTGGTCGTCAATCAGCACCTCTTCTTTGCGCAACAAGTAATGAATGTAATAGAAGAGTACCTAAACAAAGATATATATGAAAAGTCAAGACATTATCAGTAATCAAATAATAGTTTCATTACATGATCTGCGCTTTTCTGTGACAAAGAAGAACTTTGCGAATAACAAGTGGTCGACTCAGTTGAGCACTTGATATCAGGATTGGCCCCAAATTTGATTAGTGTTAGCGACAAGTCGTGGACATAATCCAAATCGGAAGGCATTCTAGCGTTTTGTACTAAATCAAGAAGAGCTAATAGTATGTGTTGATTGCGCTGAGAAAAGTCAACATTTGGGTCGAGTTTGTGCTGTAATAAAACGGTCAGCACTTGTCGTATGAATGCAAAAGCGGCCGGTTTGTCACAGTTGGTCAGTGACATGTATTCACTCGCACTAAACACCAGTACATGTAGTGGTGTCAGTGTGTTTCGATAGTACGAACAGTTAGGATTTGCACCGTATTTACACAAAATGCGGACACAATTCAAATACGAGACTTTTTTCGAGTGACTCAATAAATGCAATAAACCCTTATTAAGGAGTGGTGTGAAGCACAATATCAATGGCACTGAGCCATCCCTACCAACACAATTGGGATCAGCTCCGTATTGTAAAAGCATATACAGTAGTTCAAAGCGGAACTCCCAATCTTTAACATGTCTCAATACACAGCACAGGGCGCTATTGCCCTTACGATTGATGCTTTGCAAAACTCCCTGTTGTAGTATAAATCTAAAAACTGAAAATATATGACAATATCTTAGAATATGAAAGTCCTAATTATGGTGTAAAGTGCTTACTGTGTAACATATCCCAAGTTGTCCACCGAAGCTGTTGTTCAGTGCCGTTATGTGAGGGACTGTTATATTGCGACTCTTCTAATGAATATCTGACTATAAGTGCGTGTAATGGAGTATTGCCGAGACTGTCCGGTTCGTTGACAAGTAGTTTGCATCCCATTTCAAACAGAAGCTTAAGTGTGGCTAATGTGTCATTTGATGACTTCTTGCCCAACAATAATAGTACGTGAAGTACAGTCAGCTGTTGTGTTGATGTACGCTGAGTGAGATCGGCGTTACACTAATTGATAGCAAAACAACAACAAAAATACACTTCAAAATGATTTAGTTATAACTTTGTTGTTAAAAACCTGTATTAAAAGCTCTAAGAATTTGATGTCCTGGAGGACTGCCTGATGTATTGGAAAATACTCGTCGTATAACTGGTTTATCTCATCAGGTCTTTCGGAAATAAGATAATTGACACAATTCCAGGCGCCTCTCTCGAAGGCCGAGTGTAATAATGGTTTCTTCTGRCAGTGCCACGGAAGCCAATTGTCTTCTGACCGAAGCATCACATACTCCAAAATGGACGCCTGATCGCCGTCTATTGCATAATAGTCAGCTGATTGTAGTCTATCGCTGGTCGAGTTGTGTTGTGACCCACCGTTCCATAAAAGACCAGATTTTCGGCCCAACTCACAGTTAGGCGAATGAGGTCCCGGATAACACATACGGGCCTCGCAATCAACTCGCGCCCCGAATTTGACCAATAGTTCAACAATTTCAATGGGTCCGTTAAGAGTAGCGATATGTAATGGTAGACTACAAGTGCCGCGATTGCAATCACATCCATAGTTAAGCAACCATTTAGTTAGTTCTACACTCTTCAGACTGACTGCTCGCTGAAGAATGTTATAACCATTACAATCGATTACCAATAATAGGTTCTCACCCTTTAAAAGCAATACAAAAAAAGATTAATTATCACTGACTGATCTATTTTTTTTAATGACAATCCATCAAAACTGACTGACCTTCGGAATCGGTGACAAATAAGTCTCGTGAATGTAATTCCAGTTGATATGATTGGCGTCATTGGAGTAGTTGTTGTTGAGCTCAACCAGAAGTGCTGACACAATCTGTTTGGTCGACTCCGAGATATATCCCGTCGGATACGAGTTAAACAAATGGCTAATTGTCTTAATGTTGCTGTTATTCCCAAACAAATTGCTGATAAATGAGCCCATCGTTGAGCACATCCGCGACCAAAGACTCATTGAAAATGCATCGATTGACTCRCTAAACCAGTTGTTAAAAGATCTGATCGTTTCAACAGCTGTTGTCTGACCACCACCTGGTAGTGGTCATCATCGACCAGATTATACAAATGCAAACTTTACGACAAAAAGCCCTTTAAATGCAATACAGTGTCAAACAGTTAAGCTTTTGGYTAAAATMTGGTCATAAATCTTGTGTTGCAATCGGTGGCCAAATCGGTGGTCAATTTGATTGCACACCTCGTCGTAGTCTTTCTAATAATACTTCACTTCATCTGTCATTACAGTGACTGCTCTGTACTTCACATGACATGACATCACTTGACTGTCACTACTATTGTGTATAAACTCAATGGATATTAACATTGAATGCAATCATGACTTTTGACATTTAAAAAGCAAATCAATGCCAACATTGGGTTTGTGTCGACATATACTGTATATACTGTATGTATGTCTTGAATATAACAATTATTTGACAATTTTATTCAATTTGTTTATTGTTTCTTATTTTTTTTCAATTGTGTGCCACAAATGTCTTATAATTTATTTAAAAAACAATTTAATGTGTAATTAATGTCTAACTAATTATTTGAAGCTTTAATTAATTGATAAATATTTGTATTAATASTGTAATAACAAACTTGTATTACTTGTAATAAACTATTATATCATTAAATACTATCAATGCAATAGACTGTTGCAATTTAGATAGCGTTGCAATTATTGAAATTTTCAATCCAAAAACTTCCCAATAATTTTTCAATATTAGTTTAATTATTTACCATTTGATTTTATTTTGTGCTAATTACTAAAACAGTTATATTAATTTAATTGATGAAAATTTATATTGATTTTAATTACATTGAATCTAAATCTCAATTTTGTTAATTAAAAAGAAACCTATTATATAGTTACTGTATATTGTAATAGGTATAAGAAATTAGGAAAACTATAAATAGGAGAGAATTTATTGAATTGAGTGAAAATTATATATTTCTATACATATTAGTAGTGAATTCTAGCGTTCAAACAGTTTATCAAATATTTTCGTAAATTATTTTGCAGTTTTTACTATGAGTTCATACATAAAGTTATAATAAAATGACTGTATATTTAGTRTAAAAGTGTTTGACAAGTGATGGCCAACACATAGACTTAACATTGAATGTCATTGAATTGTATACACAAAACACCGGTCAATGATTGGTAACGTTGTATGTGTAGTGAGTGTCGGTTATGTTCATCAATGCCAACGTGTAATAGACTTAACAAACAATTGAGACAATCATTGATTGCATTGACTGTAATCACCAAATCATCACTTGATTTGTTCACATCATCACCGATAAGATGTACATCAAATCACCGCAAATACATTTATGGACAATAGTGTCGGTGTTGTTATACCTTTGCCACAGACTTGACGCTTATTTTCTGGTAATCGACGCTCACGCAGAAGAGTGTTTCTTTGACAAAGTGGTGACCGGAACCAAACTCGGCCTTACCTTTGAGGTCGTGGAGGGAGGCTTTCTGGACATCGATGTCAAGATTACAGGTAAGAATAGCGTGTAATGTTTGCCATTATTTTTTGTTATAATTATTATTCTTTTTAAATATTGATGATATAAAACTTTAATTTATTTTTATTATCACTCAATTAGGTCCCGACAGCAAAGTGATTCACTCGGAAGAGAGAGCGTCGAGCGGTAAATACACGTTTGCCGCTCATATGGACGGCAATTATGTGTACTGTTTTGGCAATAAAATGTCTACAATGACACCTAAAGTGGTAATGTTTTCGATGGACATCGGAGACGCACCGAAAACAGAGGAACAACTGAAAGCACAGGACGCCAATCACAACAAACTGGAGGAACAGATTAAAGAGTTGTCCGGTGCTCTAACAGCTGTCAAACACGAACAGGAATATATGGCAGTTCGTGACCGCATTCATCGGTCAATTAACGAGAGTACTAACTCTCGAGTAGTGTTGTGGGCCTTCTTTGAGGCACTGGTTCTCGTGGCCATGACTTTAGGTCAGGTCTATTATCTCAAGAGATTTTTCGAAGTCAGACGAGTCGTTTAGTCCTTAAGTTATAGTTTTTATAATAACTCAAATTATAAATTAAATTAATTAATAATTATATAATTATAACTATAATTTTCTCTCAATATTTTGTAATTTATTATTTACAAGATTTATTAATATTGCTATAAAGTGTCACCAATTTTTTTATGTAAATATTTGATTAAATTATTAAAATTATGGATTGTTTTTTAAAAATTATTAAATAATTGTTTATATGTTAATTAACTATAAATATATAAACAATTGAAACATTTGCTAATATAATAATTTAAAATAACTAATGATTTTGTTAATTGTAATCAAAACTATTAACTATTGATTAGATGAGAATATATTGTAATATTAATAGAAATATTTGCAAACATAACGTAATTTATGTATAGTTTGAGTGCTTTATTGACTACAAATTGTTTCCATTGTTTTCATCGATTGTCTCATAAATTGAATGTCAATTCTGGCGACTGCTATGACCTCACATGTGGTGACCGCCGAACCCGTGGCCGAAGAGAAACCAATAGACAGGGAGAAGGTATGTCCAAATGAAATGACAATAATAGTATCAAATGACTTAAATATGTTTGTTTTGYCGACAGAAATGTCCATTACTTCTTCGTGTGTTTCTCTCGATGAACGGCAGACACAACAACTGCAATGAGTTCTCGCGTAACGAATGTCCACCGAATGAGCTTCAGGTGTACACTTGGACTGACGCCACACTCAAAGAGATAACCGGTTTGGTCAAAGAAGTGAATCCAGATGCCCGACGAAAGGGAACATTCTTTGACTTTGCTTTGGTATATCCCGACCCTCGCGGACCTATTTATAGGATGCGAGACATTGGCACAACTTGTAGTGGTGTCAAAAATCCCGACGATATTAAGACTCTGGCCGATTGTCGCTTTCAAATCGGCGATTATTTAGATATCGCTATTCAAACGCCAACAGATCGACGGCCAGTCAACAGACGTGACGGCGGCGGCGGAGGATATATGGGTCGACAACACGATCGTCGCGACCGACCGTATTAGACGTTTATACAACAAGTCATTCAAATCACATGAGTTGCGCTTCATTTAACACTTTTTTAATATTTAAAAATTAGTGATAAAAATAAATTACATTTTAATTTTAAATGTCTATATAATTAATGTATCATTTATTTAACAAATGAATGGCAAGTGTTTCGCAATCCATTAAATCTAAATCTTTTGTTAACTTTTGTCTTTTGCTTTTAACTATTCGTTTATTTAATTTTCGTTTTAATATATTTTTGTTAACTTCTTCTCTTTTATTATCATTTTGATCTTCAATTACACTTTCATTCAACTCTTTATTGTTTTTCTCTTCAAATTCATTATCAAATGATTGGTCACTTTCCGACTTATCTTCATTGTGCTCATCATTGTCACTATAATCTTCATCATCATTATCACTAACATCTTCATCATTTGTGTTATCATTATCCGATTGATTGTTATAATAAAGCTCAGGATCAGGCAATGCATCTATTAGTTGATTCAATTGATTATATGACTCATCACCGCTATCCCCAGTGGCCAATACAGCTGTTCCTCCATTAGACTCCCTTTCCTTTCTCTTTTGATCCTTTAGTTTTTGTTTCTTTTCTTTGTGTCTAACCTTCACTAAGTCTTTATATAATTTTTTATCGATTACATCTTCATCTTTCATAATTTCTTTGGCCAATTCTATATCAATTCCACTGATATTTTTCTCATCTAATTGTTTAGTTTTTTCAGACACTTGTCGTGTTGGGAAATCCTCAACAGGAGTTCCGTCTTCATTGAAAATAATTCTTGTGTTTGGTTTAAACTTCTTTTTCAACAACTTCTTGGCCATCGCTGCTTTGGTCAGCGCTTTCTTTTCTTTTTCTTTTGGTTTAATATTAGGTTGTTCTCCGTCTTCATTCAAATCAAACCTCCAGACCTTCTTCACAGAAAACAATTCGTCGTCACTTTCGTCATCATTATTCAAGTCATTAAAATTAATTTTATCAGTTGTTTTGTTTTCAACAGTTTTGTKGTTTTCTGAAAGATTTTTTTGTTTCATAGCTTTCTCAACAAACCGAACTCTTGGAGTTATAGCTAATCCAAAAGAAAAGGCGAACTGATCTAAATTGAGTTGTTTGACATCAAACACTGTCTTGTCTTTCATCATAAATGTGTTTTTAATGTATGATTTGAAAGCTCTTTGAGCCGTTTCCTTAAGTGTATGATCTCTGGCACAAAGAGCCTCAGCTTTTCTTTGAATTGAAAATAGTTTTTTAGGATTTACTTCTATTTTATCGATCGGAATCTTTTTTTCTATCAATTGTCTTATCATTGATTTGTCTTCTGATGGTAAYAAACAAAGCAGAGATTCGCCGCCTTTTTGATAACGAGCTGTACGTCCGACGCGATGGATATACGTATTAACATCTTCAGGACAGTCCAACTGTAAGACCCAATTAATGGCGGGAAAGTCGAGACCTCGAGAGGCGATATCAGTTGCAAAAAGTATAGCATTTTGTTTGCGACAAAACTCATCGTAAATAGCCATTCGTCTCATTTGATGAAGAGTACCATAAAGTGCTAAAAGTGTTACACCGGGTTTGAGTCGACAAAACAGATCGTAACAGTACTTCACTTGTTTACAACTCGACATAAATACTAATGTCTTTTGCTTTTTATGGTTTTTGATGAAAGACCACAACATATTCAGTTTGTCCTCTAAATCGCATACAATGTAATTCTGTGTCAAAGTATCGGGTGTCGAGTGTTCAGCCTTTTCGTGAACCCAAACATATACGGGATCTTTAAGACTGAGTCGCGCCAAGTCTTTCACTGATTTTGTTTGTGTCGCCGAAAACAAAAGTGTTTGTCGTTTTTGCGGTAAATTTTCAATAATAGCGTTCATAGTCTGTGCAAAACCCATATCAAGACATCTGTCGGCCTCATCTAAGACCAATATCTTCAGGTTATCGCAGTTAAAGATAGGGTTCTCATCCATGTGTTGAAGTAGTCGTCCCGGAGTACAGATAACAACATTACACTTATCCATCCTTTTCTTCTCAAATTTTAAGTCTTTACCACCGATAATAAGTCCGGCAGAGAAGTCGTGATATTTGCCTACTTTTCTCAGGACTTCAAAAATCTGATACGAGAGCTCTCGTGTCGGTGTTATAACAAGTGCTCCGATTCCGTCCATTTGTGTCCACTTATTCGTGTAAAGGACTTCAAGGATTGGCACCAAAAAGGCCAGCGTTTTGCCCGAACCAGTCTTGGCTGAGGCCAACACATCTTTACCTCTAAGCGCTGGTCCGATRGCCTGTCTCTGGATATCTGTGGGTTCGGTAAATCCGTTTTGATCGAGTCCTTCACGTGTTTTGTTGGACACGGGAACAGTGCGGTAGTCATTAAATTGTGACCAATCGTACGACTCGTAAGTTGAGACCAATTGTTGTATTTTTTGGGTTTCGACGTCTGATTTCTTTACTTTGATTGGTTTCGAGTCATCATTAGATTCTGTGGCAGTCTTTTCCTTCTTCTTCTTCATTTTGTCAATCATTTCATAAAATCTTCAAACACTTGATTGATATTATGATATAACGTAAGCAATGGTTTAAAATGTTTTTATAAACAYATATGACATTAGAAAACGTGTTTTTGAATACCATTTAAATCAATATATAAATCAAAATCATTCATTAATTACGTCTACAATATTTGGATTCAATTGAAATTTAGTAATAAATAATATAATTTATAAAATTTATTTAAAAATAATTTAATTTATTTAATAATCAAAAAAAGCAATGATATCAACAAAATATGACAAAAACAGATAATATATTATCGTTTTCGCTCTGATTTCCACTTGAATTGCGGCGCTTTAGTGGTCGACCCCTTGGAAACCGATTTTGGTTTTTCCTCTTTTTTATTCTGTTTAATAAAATGCAAATAAAAACATAATTTTAATTAATATTAAAATTAATAAAATAAATCATTAGCTATTAATTACCAGTAATTTCTTCTTAATGTCCATCTTTTGATATAAAAGATCTAAAAATTTTAATCTTTCGATTCGTCTCTCCAATTGTTGGTACGATTTGTTTCTCAAGTGTGCAATATTTTTGATATCTTTTTCATCAATTTTATCCATTAATTGGTCCGAATTGGAGATATTATAACCCATTTTCAGCAACTCTTCACTTGTATTCAAACGTTTGGCAAAATCAAAGTTTTTCTTTTCTTTTTTGTTGTCGACAAAGAAATAGTGTTTATTTTTTGATGGTTTTTCGCAATCAATTAAATGCAAGTTTTGTCTTAATTTCTCGATTTTCTTCAATTCAATAATACGTTTCTGTTGAATATAATTAATATCTTGTGTTTGCATCAGTTGTTTCTCCTCTGCGGTCAACTCTTTGTCGTCATCTCTCATCTCGTAATGGACACCATCTTTCAGTTGCGATCGAATCATATGAAAGTGAAATTCTTCGGAATTCTTGTCCAATACCTTCTGTCGCATCAATTTATATGCCTTTTCCTTCTTCTGGAAATCACTTTAATTGTTCAAAAAGATGTGATTATTGTTATGAAAATAAAAACAAAGTAATGAATGCAATAATTAATGAATTAGTAATAACTCATTACTTAGCCCTTTGTTTGTAGTCCTTCTTCTTTTCCAAATATCCCAAATGTTTCCGAAAGTCAGGCTTTAAATCAATGAACAAGTAATCCATACAATCAATGGTTAAGTATATTGTCATCCAATTGATCCATAAACACATACCTGATGTCTCTCTTTATGTAATCTCTGTCGAGACTTTATCGCCCTTTTTAATGAAGACATTGTGATCTTTAAGCAATAATATCGAAGTTTATATCAATCAAACAAAAATGGGATCAAATAAAGTGACAATTAGTGAATGAATACAAACACGTGTTCAACAAAACAAATCAAACATTTTTATTACAATATAAACATTGCATACAATTTACAAACACTAACCCATAGGTGGCATACATGACATCATTATATACTGTATAAAGATATTTAGTATTTTATTAAATTATACAGTATTTTATTAAAATTATAATAACATTAAATGTATTATTAATATCACAATTTTATTAAATCAATATAATATTATATTACTTATAACTTATACAAATAGTACAAGTGTAAGTTATACATGTTTATATAACTTATACAGGTAAAAATTTTAAAATTTTAATTATATCTTATTTTTATAATTATCGAAAATTATTAAGCTATTATAAATAAAACTATCAATAAAAAATCATGATTGTCAATAATATATTGTAATAATTAAAATATAAACTAATAAAAAATACACATTACTGCATAAAATTATTTATATAAAAAATGTTTTTAATTTAGTTTATATTTTATAGTTTAATTTAGTTAAGTTTAGTTAATATAGTATTATATAAAATATTTAATTTAATACTTTTTTGTAGAAAAATAACAGTTTTAGCGTCAAATTGATTACAGTATTCTTTATAACTAATCTTTTGAATTATTCATTACGTTTAACTAAATTGTTATTAAAAAATCAACACAAAAGTGTTGTATATTCCGTATATATATATCACTACTATTGATGCTATTTATAAAGTTTTATAAGTATATTAAGATATTGAGACTATAATCTAATTAATTACATAATATTGTTTAACAATTTAATTTTTAATGTTTTACTTGATGGCTAATTATGATATATCTAAAAACAATTATTTTGTTAATTTATGTGTGTTAATAAAACCGGAATAATAATTTTCACACGTAATTTTATCACTTAAATTATTTTGCAATTATAATTTGAATATAAATTTGTCACAATGTATAATACATCAGTTAATTTAATATTAAATATAATAACATAATAAAATAAAAATAAGATTTTTGTTTTTTAAATATTATTATTAAATATGATTTTTAATATAACTCATTTATACAATATAACTTATATGCTGTATATGTGTATATGTATATTTTATATTAAATTTAATATAATGTAATGTTAAATTATTTAGTAAATGAAAATATAATTTAAAACATATAATACAGTAATTACTATTAATATCTTTAATTAAACTCTTATGAAATATTTTGTCAAAATTTGTTGCTAATTTAACTAATGATAAATTTTATTTTTAATATTTAATTTATTTATAATGCAAAACAAAAATAAAATAAATTAAAAAAAAATTATAAATAAATTAAAAATTTTGATTTATAATTTGTACTAAGTATCAAATTTAGTATCTAATTATTCAATAATTATTTGAATCTTAAAAACTATTAGTGAAAGTTAATATAAAAATTACTCATAAAATTAAGAAATTATCATATTTTATTTTATTTATATCAAGTGTATATATAAAAAAATAAATATAAATTTTTTATAAAAATTATTTAAAATTAATTTAAGAACAATTATTAACTAAATTCAGTTCATTTGAAATTTAAAAATTTATATAAAAAATATTAACTAAATCAACATTAATTGTTCTATCAATTAAGTTTAATAAATATAACATAAAAATATTATTAACTGTAAATTGTTGATATTAATATMTTGCTTTAAATTATTGTTGAAATAAATTAATATAAATATTGCTTTAAATTTTGAACATAAGGTATACTATAGTTTTCAATGTTTGCATTTGAGAATAGGATTGACGATTGTTTTGATTGACTGTTTGTTGGAAATAAAGTAATTGAAAGAAATAGTCCTAAAAACTATTTTGCAAAACACATATAAAAATTGTATTATAAAAGAAAACTCATTTCAATATAGCTTTGTAAGAAAATTTTACAGAAATATAGAGAGATTTTATTATTAGGTGGTGTTATCAGTGATGCCGTCACCAGTTTTGTGAGTGATTTTCAAATAAATTGAGACTATTGTTGTAGTAATGCAAGTGTGAAGAATTGGATGCACTCATAGAAGAGATAGACATTCAAAGAGGAATTACAATAAATCTATAGAAATACGAAATATATTTGATTTATACAATGATATGGTTTATATCATATCATTTCCACTCCAGCTTCTCTCTCTCTCTCTCTCTCTCTCTCTCTCTCTCTCTCTCTCTCTCTCTCTCGACTTAAAAATTTTTAATATTATTTTAAATATATCATAAGTTATTTTTTGTTATATAGGATGTTTAAAAATTTTAAGATATATCTACATTTTATTAATAGAAAAATAATTTGACCGTAGATTTGATGGCAACAAAACATGTGAACTATTGATATAAAAATGTTTGAAAAAAAATATTTCAAATTCTTTTGTCAATCGACTGTTTGTATTAAAATGAAGTTTAGTTTATTATAAATGTGATGAATCAGACATTTATATTGCATTCAAACAAAACTTCTCTAATAATAATAATAATAAAATCATTGAAAACATATTACATTTAAACAATACTATTTTTAAACAACACAGTCATATACAACCATACAATTCATTATCGTAGAGTTAACCCTTGACTATCGCTATATAAATACTGTATATCTATCATATGTATTGTATGAGGAAAATACTTAAAGTACATAAAACTTAATGAGAGATTTTATATTGTACTATATATATGGCTTTAATAGAGATTATATTGAGATCGAGAGTCATACATAGTGATAGTATTGATGATAATAGTGCTATCATTGACTAACTGGGATATATAATATATATATAGATTTTGGGTTTCATTTTGAATACAGCGATAAATATATCAATCAAATCATCCACACGTTTGTGGGTTTGTTTTGCATCCATTCATATCATAAATTTATTATTATGCAGATGTTTGCCAATGACAACCTAGTCCTCCAGCATAACGGTGCAGTTTTGACTAAAAGTTATCGTTAATGATAGATATAATATTTGTGGGTTTTTATGAATCACATACAGGCGTTAACCGTTTGAAACAGTGCACCACTTGACGACAAATATGATTATTTCGTATTCAGCTATAAATACAGTGATATATATATATATAACTTACACGATATTATTGTATAGTTTATCATCAAATTCATTAAATGTCATTCAAAGAGAGGGGCAATAAAAACCTCAAAATGTGTTAGTGATGGACATCAATGTCCACATATAACACACATAAGTCATTGTTGTATTGTATTGTATTGACTCTATTCATAGGAAATACACAGAACGGGTAAACAAACGTATGGGAAGTTGGGGTTAGTAATGATGTCCACTATTAGAGAGTAAGTGAATCAGTTGGAAGAGAGAGAGAGAGAGAGAGAGAGAGAGAGAGAGAGAGAGAGAGAGAGAGAGAGAGAGAGCTAAGACCACCAAATAATTGAAATGTTATAATTGATATATTAACCATGATCATTTTTACATATTTGGGTATAGGGGTTGGTATGACTCACGATTGTGCCATTAAATATGATATCATTGATAATGATCTAAAAAAAACAAGAATAGGTCACTTATTTTATACACAGTATATATTAAATTAAAACAATATAATTGATTAATAATTGAAAATTAGATATTAAAAAGATTATTGAAAAATTATAAATACTATTATTTATTAAGTTTTTACCATAATGTATTATAACGTATACTGTACAATGTACATAGCTATGTATTTAAAATCTAAATGTTGACAAATATACACTATATTTTGCATGTACTATATTGTACACTGAATTAGGTTATTTCGAGTTTGAATTTTTTAAAAATATTATACATTAATATTTTATAATAACAATATTTATACAGTAGTAAAAAATATTAGATAAAAAACGACTACTAAGTGTTTTATTTGATAATAAACAATACAATATGTCTTATAATATACAATTTTGTATGTTTTATAATAGGTGTGATAAATAAATAGCAAACATATTATAATAAAAATCAATATTAATTTTATTTCACATTAAGACAAAAATAATAATAAAACTTTATTATTATAAATAATAATAATTTTTTATTTTGATATTTTGACACAAATTAAAGTACAGAAATATTAAATAATGAAAGGTTAGTAAAATCATTTGGTAATTTCATTTTATTTTTTCATTTTCATATATATATATATATATATATATATATATATATATATATATATATTAATGTCTAACGAATAAAAAATTGTTATTAAATACATATTAGTCTTTATTTGTCATTATTAGAGTTGCAAAATATTTGCATCAAAAACACAAATCAGTAAAACTTAATGCAATAATAATAACACGATTTGTAGTATTTATGCAAATCAAAGGTACATTTCGAGCTCCGGTATTGTTCAGGTATTATTTAGTATACCAATGCATACATTAATATCATTAAATTTATACAACCAAATTATTTCCCATTAGAGAGAGAGAGAGAGAGAGAGAGAGAGAGAGAGAGAGAGAGAGAGTTTTGCACGTTTTTTTGAGATGATATTTAATTAAAATTGTATTGCAATTGAAATAAATCTAACAGTATTTGAATATATATTATATATATTAGACATTAACTATAATTTTTACATTTTTTTTGTATAACCACTAGAGAAATGAGAACCACTACGCTATCAAACTTGTATAAAATCTATATGTCTAGTGATGTTCGATTGCAAAATGCGAAATTTCATTGAGAAATTGTAATTGTAACATAGCGCCATCTATAATTTTTTAAAAATTAACAAGGTTAAAATGGTAAAACAATATTTATTACAACATAAATTATTTATAAATTAAAAAAAATTATTTTAACAATAAATGTTACCATCTAAAAAATAAGTAAAAAGTATTAATCTATAATAAAACAATTTTTAGTATTCTTAAAGTTAATTTTTTATGTAATCCCTGATGCGCCCAATTTCACGCAATTTTCCGCAATTGCGGCAAACAAATACTGAATTGGAAAAATTGCAAACACTAACAAAACTAACAAAACTAACAACACTAACAACACTAACAAAACTAACAACACTATATACTGTATGTCCCATAACAACACCCAAAAGGTTTTTGTATGATTTATACTTAGGTTAACATTTACTATTAAAATAGTTAACATATAATTTAAATTTTGAATAAAATAATGCAAACTTACCTCAATATACTGTAATTCATTCTGCAATGAATTAAAGTAAACTGAATATTGAAATAATTAAAAAATAAAATTAGATATTACTGTAAATATATACTAAATTATAAATAAATAGTTTAATTTCAATTTCAATTTATATTTTATTAGATTTTATAAAACTAAAATAAAAAAAACTAAATTATTTTAATATTATTAGACTAAATAAATAAAGATTTTAATAACAAAATTAAAAATCAATAATAAACATAAAACGTTTGTTTTGTAAAAATTTAACAATAAAAAAGTTAAAAAAATTATTTTCTGTAACTAAAAAATTATTTTATAATAAAGCAATAATAATAATTAGTATATTAAACACATGTTACTCATAATATTACTGTTTGTAATTGTTATGCAAAGTTTGAACCAATAGACTATATTTTAAAAACACAATTTTTTTGTAATCTCATAAACAATTGTTACTTTTATAAGAGTATAAGTGTATACCATATGTATATAATTTTGTATAGAAATTATCAGTAAAATTGATGTTATCAATACTGGAAACTATATAAAATTGTATATCATTTATATGAAATTTCGATAGATTTAGTAGTAATTGTGTCTATAATTATACATATATTTATTTTTACAGACTTTTATGTTTAAAATGCAAGTACTAGATATATATATACCAATGCGGGCATAATTTTCAATGCTATTCAACTGAGTAGTTAAGGTGTGTTACAAAATTGTGAGCACTTATTTAAAGACTATAATCGCTGTTAGCTATGTTTGTAGCAATGATCTTAAAAAAACCAAATTATTATCCGACTTTCTCTGTCATTACCATCAATAGTAAACACATGTAGTCATACAAAAAAGTAACAAAACCGGAATAAACAGTCATTTTCTCTCAAATTCTTTATTATATTTACTTTTAAAGTATTTTACAAACATTTACTACTAATATAGAGTATAATAATAAAAAATATAATTACAAAAAATTGGTATTTAAAGAGTAATGTTTTATTTTAATTGCAATGTTTTGTTTATAAATAGTTATTTTTATATATTTAAATTAATGAATTTTGATTTTATATCAAATAAAGTTACTACAGTAAAATCTATACGATTATTGTTGTATTTATAATCTATATAATATACTAAATTTAGAAAATAATTTTAGTGACATAAACTAAATCTAATAAATTTTTTTTAAAGAAATCATTAACCGTTAAGATTACAAAATATGAATCAAATGATAGTAGAGATAGTTTTCAAATATATATCTCTTTCTTTATATATCTATCTGTTTGTCTGTCTGTCTATCTTTGAGTGATTTTGAGAGGCAATCATTTGTTATATTATTAAATCATATGAAATGTCATTCGCATGATTGACCCACACATGGGTTTGGCTACAGAAACTTGTGACAACACAATGCCATTTAAGATAATAATACTTTAATAATAATAATAATAATAATAAAGTATTATTAATAAAGGGAAAAACTGAGAAATTTATTTCAACATTTTTATAAAAATAGCGACAAAATCTAAAGATTTAATGGATAAATATAAATAAGGAGTCATATAATAATAATAATAATAATAATAATAAATGTATAAATGAACTAAAAGATCATTTGCAGTACTCGTGAATGGGATATAACTTATATGGTATGTATAGACTGGTTGTCAACTCAACATTGGTTTATTTATTAAGGAAAGAGTGAATATACAGTGTATACAGTATACTATAAGTTATATAACAAATGTTTTGTCATAATCTCAACATTAGTAAAGTTAATGATATAACCACCAAACATTAGGCATTGAGCTCCGGGACGCACACATATATTAGCACCAGTACTATGGCACTGAAACTCATCCCCTTGAAGAACACTATGCCGCTGAGCTCTCGACAACTAAGCGCTTATATGTATATCTTATTGTTATTAAATGACATCTAATACCGTTTTATAGCATAACATTCCTTACTATTGATAACAATACTATACTCTGACACTAAGCATTTTTGGTGGGTTATGTTATTTTTCAAGAAAATCAATTTTTCAAAGGAAATACTAAAAAATAAAGTAAAATTATAGCGAAACTGTAGCTAAACTCACTCCTATTGTGTGTGTGTTTAGCAATAATGTAAACTTAAATCAGTCTAAAATAAAAACTAACGATTATTTTGTAAGCATTTTATGAATGAGTTTTTGTATAAAATAGTCATCGCGTACTTCATTGCATAATATTTCCGATTTCCGGGATTTTACTCATAAAACTGTTTAATGTATAGCCGTTTACCAGGACTTGACATGAATTAAGTTTTTCTCTGTTTTCTCTCTCTCTCACACACATACACACACACACACACACACACACATATATATATATATATATATATATACATACACACGCATTCACTCACTCACTGATTCACTATGAAACTGGTCTTCGGCATCATATTTAATAACAATGTTATCGTTTCCTATCGCAGGAAAAAGAAATACTATTTTTGGTGCCCGTATTGAATGCATTATGAAATACAACGAAACATTAAAAATATGATTAGTTATGGAATAAGTGAGAGAAGTAGAGTCAAGTATTGAACAAACACTGGGATATGAGATCATCGATACTCACATACAAGCCTTTTGTGTCCATTTGGCTGATGCTGTCTCCCATAGATCCTAATGTGTCACTCATTTCACTTACAGTGTTGTGTGACTTATTATACAGTATATGCTGTATATTATCGATCAAACTTTATTTTGTGACCCAACAGAAAATCTGGAGCATAACTAAACTTACTATCCATTTGTCTTATTGATGCTATTAGTCTCAGATAATGGGATTATTACAAAACAAAAGAGACACGTATTATGGAGTCATTTATCTTAATTATAATCTATAGTTAAGCTGTGTATGTATTTGATTACTTTTAAACGGTAATCGATTTATTTCAAATATTATGGCACCCGTAGCTCTCATTAGCAATTTTTTTCTATTTACAAACCAATGATGCCATAAGTGTCTCTATGTTTAGAAAGTGTGTAGAATGAGGAAGAAATTGTAAATAAATAAAAGTATAAAAACTAATATTTTCTTTTTTCTATCACTCACTCACTCACTCACTCACTTACTCTCTCTCTCTCTCTCTCTCTCTCTCTCTCTCTCTCTCTCTCTCTCTCTCTCTCTCTCTCTCTCTCTCTTGGATTCAATTTCTGGATTGCATTTAATGTTTGCTTATCTATTTACAAAAGATCTAAAAAAAATCACAACAAAGTTTTGCTATTTGTGTTATAGAAGTAGTAGTAGTGTTAGTGAGAGAAATGAATAAAAAAGATGAGAAAAATAATAATGTAAAGAGGGATCAGAAAGAGAGAAAGAAAGAGAGAGAGAGAGAAGCATAGATGAACCATCACAACAGCTTTATAATAGTTGATAGACTATAGCTTTTATTTGAAGAAAGAATAGAGAGATGGGCTGAATCCATGTATCATCTCATTTGCATGTAATCATACTTCGGGCCATAGGCTCTATCACACACATACACACACTTTCTCTCTCTCTCTCTCTCTCTCTCTCTCTCTCTCTCTCTCTCTCTCTCTCTCTCTCTCTCTCACTCTCTCTCTCTCTCTCTCTCTCTCTCTCTCTCTTTCTCTCTGATTTTAATCAAAGCCTTTAGTAGTGTTGATTTGATTGCTAAGGGACCGGCAAATACACAGAAATGCTTTTTTATATCAAACACTTGACATACAATATACAACTTATACAAAGACAAAGTTTTTTGTTGTTGTTATAGTAGTAGTAGTATTGAAAGCATAACATTTGAAGCAAAGAAGTGCTAAGATGTCGATGCTTTTGACCAAATTATTTTCGCTTCTCTATTGTCTCCAATTTTTTCAGTTCATTCATTCACTTCCTATTTGAGTTGATATGAAGTATTATCTTTATATTATATCACAAACTATACTAAAGCAGTGCAAAAAAGTATGCTTTGTTTGCCATCATATAGTGATTGCCAACACATCATCACATTTGGTGTGAGCTTAAAGATTACACACAAATTTTATTCACTTTATATATGAAACTCAGGCAAAATTATAACGACATAAAAGTCCACTTCAAATGGCAAATCATCTCTACTTTTTCACATCATTTCACAAATTATTCTTATATTTTTATAGTACTAAAAAACTAGATTTGTTTGGTTTAGTAATGGCTTACAAAACACAATACTTTTTTACTTTACTAAAACAGAAAAAATAAAAAAAAAGTTTCGAAATATAATAGACTGTTTTTTTTATTAAAAAATAAAAATATATAAGTAAAAAAATGAACACTTAGATAATAAATTGTAATTTTTAATATTGTCGATAGTATGTCCAGGGCACATTTAAAAAGTGTAATAAAAATAATTATTAAATTAATTGCATTTATTTTTTTTAAATAATTTTATTGATGTCAATTAAAAGTGCATAAACTCACTAAACTTCAGACTTCAAAATTCTTAAATAAAAATTTATTTATTTAACTAAAATATTTTATATAATTTTAGTCAAAAACTAGTCTCAGAGTTTTAAAAATCGATTTTATAATATTATGTTATTATATCTTATAATACCGGTATATAAATATTTCTAAATGAAAATTTTAAATGTGTTTTAGTTTTCTATATTTCAGTTTCATTGTATTCAATATATAATATTAAGTCATAATTATTTTGTTTGTTATCTAACTTTTTTGTGAATATATGCCCCTATGTTTTAATACCTCAGATGGCTCTCTTGATTTAAGAAATAAAAATTATTGAATTACAAAATCCACTTTAAGATTGAATTTCTTTAATACTATTTAATATCTGAATAGTAGTAAAGTACTCGAAATAAATGTATAGAAATATTCAATATATTAGTATATTTGTTGCAAAAAAAGTTATAAAGAATTGCAAATCAAATATCTTTTCAATTTTTAAGACATAATATAACAAATAATAGAGTATTTATTATCAGATATTCCCTTTATGAATATTACCATAAAATGCAATTGTAAGCCTTAATATTGATGTACAGTATATACAGTAAAGTTTATATACTGTATGATATAATGTGAGTTATATTATATATATATATATATATAAATAAAAAAAATGTAATACTATATAACAAGAGATATGCAAATTAAGCTATATTTATAACAATCTGCATATGAATTGTTAGCAGGCATTCAGTTTAGTCCAACCATAAAAACTTAGACTCAATTCAACTTATTTTTTATAACTCTTGTTTTGTAACACTGAGTCAGATATAGTGTGTGTGAAATATATATCTGATAAACACTTTATAATAAATTGAATATTATTACATATTTTGGTTATATATAGTGTGTGTTTTGTATTATTTGTTTGTCACAACTGTATATCCCTTACAGCTTTAATTCAAATTATTTTGCATGACTTGAGCTCAAAAAAATATCCGCAGTTAAGACAAATTAATTTAAGACCTTTTCTATAGTATTGAAAATAAAATGTTAATAACAATAATAGTGTATACATTTGAGTACAACAACACAACTGCAAATAAACAACATAAACGAAATACAAATATTTAATATACAGTATATTATGTGTGTTGTTGTACAGTATTATTGTGAAGTTATTTCTATATATCCAGATGAATGAAAAATGATTGCAAAATATTTTAAATGAGAGATATATATAAACACAATACACTACATGCAAATGTGGCAAAAGGATTTCAAACAAAATATTTCGTTTTAAATATAATATAATAGAGAGAGAGAGAGAGAGAGAGAGAGAGAGAGAGAGAGAGAGAGAGAGAGAGAGAGAATAAATTTGAGTCAAAAATGCAGCTGTGATTTGACTTTAGTTTATTTCTGGTCAATGAAACACATTATTGTAATGTCTGATAGAGTTTTCTTCGGCACAGTTGAAGAGTGTTGTCACACAAACAATAGTTTTGACACCAAATAGTTTTTGGTCTCTTTGCACAACACCTCTCAGTATCACTAATAATAAGAATTTTGTTACCAATTGTAACCTACAGTAGGTCTATCCCCCCCAACAACTATACTAAACATACCAGTACTGCCTAAAACTATTTGTAATACTTTTATATCGTAAAAATATATAACAATAATAATAATCATATAATGAAGATCAAGTAAAAAGAGTACATTTTATGCTTTAATATACTGTCGGTTAGTGAGTATATAAATACAGTCAATAGTAGTGTTTGTTTCGGTCGGTCGGCATCGGCAGCGGTAATGCTTTTAAATCCTCGCCAATCATTTGGACAGTGAGAGTGAAAAGACTTCATTGAGCGCTTTTATGTGAAATTTCAGGACCAAACTCACCAATAATACCGATTCAATGGCACATATATATACTGTAGAGTGGAAAGACCTAAAGTTCTCTACTTTTTTTGTATTAAGGATTATAAGAGAGGTTTGAAATAGTTTTCTAATGACGTGTATAAAAGTAAAGCTTAAAGAATAGCGATATTAATAAAAAGTTTATTGAAAGAAAAATCAGAGCTAAAAGTTTATTATATTTTTGTGTATGTATTGGTATGGCATTGTTAGCCCGTGTTGTAGTTCACGCCTATGTTTTGGTGCAACAATACTTTTACACCATTGGCACTGGTATTGTATGAAGTGCTGGTGTGTGTAGACGTGCTGTGGACCTAACAATCGATCACATTGTGTGCATCACTGCACCCGTCAAAGCAAACGCTTTTAAATGAAAATTTTAAGTTAATATGTAAGCAAACACTCACTCAACTTACCAACACTTCTTAGGCATCCTCTCTATCACTCACTCACTCATCATTCACTTATTCATTTGACTCATTGACTCAGTCATCCACTTAAAAACATTATCATTAAAGATAATGTGATCAGAAATTGGCAAACAGTTATTTCTTTAGTATTGACAATCATCGGTCTACTTGTGCTCTATTGTGTCTCTTATATATATATATATATATATATATATATATATATATATATTGAATATATATATCTATTTCTAAAAGTTAGTCTCACTTCTCAATCATGTGTGACATTTGGTTATCTCTTACACGCTGTCTATCTATACGACGGGAGAAAACTTAATAATCGTCCAAAAAATGCATCAAATGTTAATCAAATGTGGTTTTCCTACTGACGGTTCTCACAACACATAAACTACTCCATCAGACATTGATTTTGATTCACCGCTCTCTCTCTCTCTCTCTCTCTCTCTCTCTCTCTCTCTCTCTCGAATTGAATGATTAGCTAGCATTACAAACACTGGTATTGATAGTAGTCTTAAGCCATGTTAAGCCTAACACTAAGTAGTGGCACAGATATGTAATGAACATACATTTGAGTGGACTTTTTTAGCGAAGAAAAATAATAAAAATAAAAAGAAGAAAAAGTAGACAATTTCGTTGTGCATTACAGTATATAATATGAAAGTTAGAGAAAAAACATTAATAGTTTGTGAAGCACTGGTGTGTCTGGTTTGGCCTACAATGCAATGGCGAGCCATCGATATATTGCTGGCAATTCTTTTTTCTTCGTTTGAACTAAACTTGCATTTGAAGCCAACACTGATTACCATTTCATCCATATTTATGAGCGAAGGGAAGCCAACACAAGTAAAATGCAGTTCCCCTTACAAACCGTATATATGTTTTACCCCCAAATATATATATATATATACTGGTATATATGCTTTACTACACATTGCAAACACACATGTATTGAGAGAACCTATACATTGTATTTAGAGTTAGTATTTTCCTACCGGATCTTTGGTGCACTTCTCCCGCGATTCAGTTGATGTCGACTTTCATACCAGTGCTTCCCAAATAGTACACACAAGGCATGCATCACATGAGTAGTGTATTAAAAAAGCTAAAAACTTAATTCAAAAAGCACTGGCTTTAAGGTCTGTCCCAAAGCACATGCCATACTCGTCCAGCCATACAAACTAACAAACACTAAACATCACTAAAAATCTATATAGACTTCCACTCAATACATAATAATAATACAATTTTTCTGTGAGTTTGTAATTTGCATTTTGTATTGACTGTCTCTTCACATCATATATTATATTTTACTTTATTATTTCAATGGACACTACATTTTGGTGACTAAAAGAAATATATCAAAAGAGGGTATATTTGATAGTAATTCATCTTTAAATGTGAGTCTATGCCTACAAAATACAATCAATTTTAAGCAAATTTATGCGTAACAAACATCTCAGATATGCAGCACTTGTTTGTATTGAGGTTTATGTCGAGTGAATCAAATAAAAAATATATACAACAAATCTAAAATATTTTTTATTTATAAAATATATTTATATTGATATAAAATATACAAAATATTTTACAATAGGTTACACAGTTTAAAATACTATCAATAAATACAATATAAAAAATTTACAATATATTTCTTGATAATACATAAATATCTTGAATAACATCTATTTGTGCGTCAAATAACTTAAACGTATTCTGTAATGTATTTTTGTTTAATTTTTAAACCAAACATACATACATACATACATACATACATACATACATACATACATACATACATACATACATACATACATACATACATACATACATACATACATACATACATACATACATACATACATACATACATACATACATACATACATACATACATACATACATACATACATACATACATACATACATACATACATACATACATACATACATACATACATACATACATACATACATACATACATACATACATACATACATACATACATACATACATACATACATACATACATACATACATACATACATACATACATACATACATACATACATACATACATACATACATACATACATACATACATACATACATACATACATACATACATACATACATACATACATACATACATACATACATATACACAGCCATATTAACTATATATATATATGCAAATAAATATATACAGTATATAAATATACAACAAAAAAGTTTTTGCGACATTTGACTAATAAAAAGTGTTTCTTCTCGTATATATAACTCTATGAATATATAACTCTATGAGTTTCCCTCTGGAGATAAGTAGTCCTATCATTTATGGCTTGTTTAGCACTATTTTGAAGAGCACTTCCAATAAGTCCTAATAAATATTCATTTATTCAAACTTAAGTGCTTTACATAAGAGAGAGAAAATTTTGTAGGTTATATGAGAGTGAAAAATATATATACAGTATATACTGTATATTAACAGAATATTTGGTTCACTTTTTTTCGAGACTTTTAATACGACAAATAAGATATTATATTTATATTGAATATATACAGTATATACATAACAAGGTTTGTATTGTATGATGATATGCACGACTAAAAAATAATTAACTAAAACTAGTATTATTTGTCAGGTCTTTTACCATTGTTTTTGTATTTTTATTTTAACTATAATAATAATAATAATGAATCTGCTTTCAGGTGTCTATTACTGTGAATATATTTCTCAATTTCACAATTCATAATTGCATCAAATATTAGATATAATTAGACAAACAATCAAAATAATGAGAGCTTTTCCCTTATGAATATATGATATTTTTGTTTTTATTATTATGATTATTAAAATAAGCTAACACACACACACATATATATATATATACACTATAGGTATAAAATATTATTCACATTTGTTTGTATACACTGTAAATGTCGATTTCAGGTATATCACACAACTGATAGCTTAGAAATAAAAAATATTTATACTACTATATATATATATATAGTATATTAATATGTTTCTGCAATAAATTTATAATATATATATAAATTTATATATAGAAAGAATAACCAAATGTCATAAAAATAATGAGTAGGAAAAGAGTCGTTCATATGAATGCCAATTATTGCCGACTTATAATATATTGTATATAATGCTTAAACTTTATTATTATCATCTGTGTAACTATGTAACTAAACAATAGATATGATAAATATATTGTAATATAATGTAAAAATAATGTAATATCAAGAATATTCTTGTATTGTTGCAATTGATTAAATAGATTGGAATTTGAATGATAAATTCATATATATATATATATATATATATATATATATATATATATATATATATATATAGTTAACCAGTTGTGTATTAGAGAACAGTATGCTATTGAATTCTGGTGGTAGTGTGGTATGAGGTTTGGTATGGAAATGACTGAGCTTCGGGTGAATTTTTAATCGGCTCACTTTGCATAACTCATATGCATAGCATTGTCAATGTGTGTAAAGTTATGCCAATGAGAGAGACATACAAACTAAATACAAATTGAATGGTTAGTGTTTTACATGTTTACACATTGCATTACAAAACACTTATTGCATAAATTTATTTACTCGGATTCACAATCAAAAAGCTAAACATATTATGCATATATACTATATGTATATTTGAGTGACTGTGTTAACAGGTGAGCACCCGTTAGCACTTCATTTGTATTACTAATTCAATTTCTCATTATGTTTGTCTCTGTCTGTCTATTATCAACACATTTATTAAGACATTGAATAAAATGTAAAGTGTTTGCCTTGAATTAAATCAATTTAATTATAACATTAACTGCATTATTATAATTTTAAATGTGATACCTAATGAATACAAATGTCACAATACTAATGTTTTATATACTGTATTATACAGTCTGTATATATTTATTTTGTTTATCAAAAAAGTCAATGACCTTAAATAGATGTATATAAATATGGATTATAGAGAGACAATTGAATAGTTGATTATTATTAATAGGAATGATAGGCACCTATAGCTCTCCAGATGGAGACATAGGCCACAGTGACTGAAGGAGAGCATCGGTTAGTTAGTTAGCTCTATCATACAGATGTGCTGGTGTTTGGCAATCAAATTAAAAAATAAATGCTTTAAAAATATATTTAATTTCAATGTATGATAATATTACTGATGGTTGTGATGATTGTCATCATAAAAGCCAAATGCTATCAACAATATAATAGTGTTTTGCTTGACTTATAATAGCAAATAGAGAAGTAGTTGTATTTCAATATAATTCTCCTGATATACAATTCAATTCAATACAACTAATATAAATAGCATTATATTGTAGTGTATGTGTGTGTGTATGTGAGGCCRGGTATATGTAAGGATAGGGAGCACAGGGATAAAAGAGACAGAATTGGTTGTATTGTATATAATAATATAAGCTATTGTTTTATGGCTTCGAGGCGTTTATTTAGCTAATTCTTATTCATGATTTGGCTCTGTTTTGACAATGTTGTCCCCAACATAAACAATAAGATTGTATGGGAACAGTAGCTGATTTTGATGGTCGCATCCAAATACTATGGCGCTGTTATTGTCAACACTACTACTACTACTACTACTTCAACTATTTCTCTTATATAACATTATTGTGTTATTTGTAAAATCTGTGCCAAGAATATTGAGGAAGTGATCACCAATTGTTCTCAATAAACACACGGCATATCATATTTGGTCTAAAAATAACAATAGATTTACTAGATTTTTACAATATATTTATGTAATACTTTTTACACAATAATATTATAACAATAAAAAAGTATATAAATCTATGAGTAATACATATTGTATACAATTTTTCTAATGCAATGCCAATTGCCTTTTGAATGGTTCGCATGAAATATACATTAGAAAGTAATAAAAAATCTTAAAAATAGAAATTGACATAATATTGATGTGAACAATGTTGGCATATATGACAGACCCTATCAGGACAGGCAATGGACCTCCTGTTGTCTGTTATAATACTTTTATTTTCTATATGTGTCACACAAAATACAATTTTTCATTACAATAGTATATTATTTCGGTTACATTAGAGCGGACATAGACACTGGAATTAAACCTAAAATCTTATAATATTATAAGACATTTTTGAAATATAATAGTTATTTTCATAATAAAAATGCATGAAATTGTTTCCCTATTTTAATATCAAAAACTGAAAATTTAATGTCATGTCATATCAAGTAAAAGGTAAAGCACTAGAAATTGGTATATATCTCAACACACCTGTCAATAAGACGGGTCATATTTATGATTACACTATGGTTCAACATATAGTGCTGTACTGTATATTAAACTAAAAGTAAAAGTAGTGCATATAAAAATGTTGTTACACTAATCATATACTTGACACACAATAAATATAATCATAAGTATATGTTTTCATTATTGTTAGAATAATATTTTATAATAATAATAATAATATGAAAATTGTTAGAGGATTTACACTAAGATTTATATATGTTTAAGAATTTATATATCTATCGGTGCTTACAATAACTCATAAAATATGTATTTTTACAATCGTTTATATTCCGCCCATATTTTTAACTGAATATATACATCAAAAAATCTAATACTTTGATAGAAAATTTATTGTATTTAATACTTATAGGTTGTCACAGTTATGGGCTATAGTTATCTATTAAATGCAAATACATGTTAAACATTTAAGATTTACTGCAACACAATACTGTACTGTATGWACCACTGGTTATGGCCCTAACACACACACACACACACACAATGGTGTTTAACATAAGTTTGTTGAGGTATTGCTGAGCGGATTACCCTAAATAACGTTATCAATACATCCTAAAAGAGTAAGTATGAGTTTCTCAAACTATCGATACCAATGACTCTCCCATAAGGTTTCGGATGAACTGATATTTGAGTCCATAACATGACTCCCACTTGAAAGATGGCCTGTCTTTTCCAATTCACGCCATACCTCTCTAGCGCTCTCAGTTTAACCATATATTTCCTGTATTATCGTGAGTCGAGACTATTATTTAAAAGAAAAGGAGAAAATTTTGGCATTAGTTATGTACCGATTCTTTTGGGACAATCCTTAAAATAAAAAATCATTGAAAACAATATATAACATGAATTGAATGTAACGTTTAGTTTTGGACTTTTATAAGTATGTTACAATATACTGTAGTTTCATATGCTATTCATTGTGCGCTAAATTAATTTGAAAAATGATTGTATTGTTTGTATAACATATACAGTAATATATATATATAYACACAATATATAAAAATACGAAATTAAATTTTTATTTTCAATATATTAAAAAATTTCAGAGTATAGTAAATATAACATAACCACACACATAGGGAATCATAAATTTTGTAAAGACTTTACTAACAAAAACAGGTAATGTTTTAGTCAGGAAACGTAAAGTAACAAAAAATATTGTTTAAATAATATATACTGTATATAAAAATCTAAAACTTACCGAAAGAGAGGCTAAAAATAATTAAACATAAAAAATATTTAATACTAATTTTCTATGTAACGTTAAATTAGCTAATAATTAAATATTAAACCTCCACCTACTATAAGGCCAGATATTGTTGTTGTTTTTGTTGTTGTGTACAGACATTATATATGATATATGCAACACACTTATAGTAAATATAATATTTATTAAATATTATATTAAGTTCCTATATATTAATAGAAAAATATATATAAGAAATAAATTTCAATTATATTTCTTTTATGGGCAAAGCATAGCATCAATTAAACCCAATCCCAAAATTTTCTTTATATTTCATGCATTCACTCAAATGCATATAAAAAATGGTATTTCTCTTTCATATTATTATTATTATTATTGAAATATAAAAATATAAGACATAAAACAATTACACTTCTTTTATAACTTTTTCATGAAATCTTATACGATATAAAAACATATAATAAAACATTTAACAGAAACCCCTTTGCTTTGTTGTTGAAGTGATTATTGTATTATATTTATTAAAAAAATAAATAAAAATAAAATTATTTATTAGAACACAACTATAATAAAGCAATTGTTTGGACAGCAAGTGTGGCAAAACATGGAGTATTGTATAATAATATTAATACTATAAACTAAAACAGTGTTTGTTTCAAATAATAGAGGATTAAAAAATTAATTTTATTTTTAATAAGAGGCGTTAATCAAAAAATATAATACATTTAACAATACAATTAAATTTATAATAAATACAAACAACAAATAAAATTTATATAGAATTTAATTTAATAAATTGTTATATTTATGTTAAATTATTAAAATATATTTTATTAATTTTGTTTTCAACCTATTGTTTGTTTAAAAGAAATATTAATTTAAATTTTTGTTTTTTGTAATTTATTGGCAACAATTTATTACAACTATCATTATAAAAAAATTAAATATATTTGCTTACTTTTTAACTAAAAGTAAAGTATTAAATGATAAATTATTTATTTAGTTTGTTGTTGTAAAACATGGTCTCTTAGTAGCAAAAAAAAAATAAAGTAGTGATCAAATTTGACATTTTTGTTGTCTATTGTTATTATGATTTTAGTTCAGCAAACATATGACGATATGAATCTCGTTTCCATAATTTAAGTCTATTTTTCAAAATTCAAGAAAAATATAAAGAAATAGAGGACTTAGTTCGCTAATGACTAGTTTTCTCATCAATAGAGGAAGGGTATGATAGGACAGACAGTATATGTGTTTGTAAAAACTGAGTTTAATGGTGATGCCATTTTCCAACTTTCCATTTGAGTTTGTATTTTGTAAAGTAAATGCATCGTCTTTCTAATAAAATAGCTTTTGGATGACATATATACTATATATATATATATACTTAATCTGTATATACAGTACATGTAGTCTCATATAGTATTGGGTTGTATGTGAATGAGACAACTATTTTGCATATCTATAAACTCGTCTCTCTTTTATTTAGTTTGAAGAGAGAGAGAGTTGCTATAGAAATGGTAAGTCTCTCTTCACATAAATCAATCCGTGAAGTAAGTCTCCAATGTATATATATATATATATATACGTAAATAAATATATACCATATATATTATATCTACTATATATATAAGAGTCAACAACATTACACAAACAACAATAACAACAACATAATCATACAATAACATGATAGACAATTTTAGAGCAGTTTTAATATACGTAAAATTGGATGCTATGGCACAGGGATATAATCAAGACAGACATGTTTCTGTCTAACTATACTATATTTCTACTATATATATTTACTGTGTATATATACTGTATACTATATATATATGACACATCTATGCACTCATATGTAACATATTTTTAAAACCACTGTCCCTTTTTGTTTTATTGCCATATCATCCATTATTGCTATATATCTACTTAATATCTTACTGACTATATCTATCCCAAACAATAATATTATTTATTTTATTATGAGATTTAGGTCGAGTAACGACACATTTTGAAACAATGTTTGTATTAAATTTAATATATTTACAGCAATTATATGACAGTAAATGTAGTCTATAAATGAATTAAAAATTTTAGGTAATTTTTCAAATTGTATTTATGCCATAAAATTTGCCATTACAATTTTGCTTGGTCATTAGGTCATTAATTTTTCACTATATTTGCTTTAAACATACAATATATATATATTATATATATATATGATACATAATATATCATAAAAGGGTTGATCTAATTATATATATATATATATATATATATATATATGATTTTATTTAACTATATTAGTCTAACTTTTTTAGTAGTTGAAATTAATTATATAACATTACAATTGTTTTGCTTTCATTTTTATTAGTTATATTATTATAATACCTAAAATACAGTATATATTCAATATAAAAATTTTTTAAAACATATAATTTTTTTATATAATTATTTATATATTTAATTTAAATTTTAAATATTGATAATTGTAATAGACTTTTTTTACTTGTAATTTAGACTTGTAATAGTTTTTGAATCTAAAATTATTGAAAGATACATAAATACATTTTAATTTTAAAATATTTTTAAATTAAAATTTATAGTGTTGTTGCATACATGAGACAAAAATTAAATAAATCATGTTTAATACAATATAAAAACTTATGATTTCTAGTCATTTTTGATAAAAACTGTTTAATTATATTTTTATGAAATATAATTTTAGTAAAATTAATATCAACTATATATAATCGATAGCATATTAAACTAATAAATGATTATTTTTATAAATAATTTTAACTAAAATTACATTTATATAAATATTATTAAACTGTTTTTATTAAATGGCTAAAACAATAATAAGATTATATGTCAAATAAGCTTAGATCAAATAAATTTAACTGAATTTGATGTATTGGTTGTTAAAATTGTGGAAATTTTCAGTGAGTTTCCATGAATTTTGGTAATTTTAAATTTAGGTCTTATGAGACATTTTATAGTTTGTTTAAATGAGAGAAAAGTAAAAGTCACGTACTATTAGAGTACAGAGTTTTCCAGTGACAAGAAATGGATGTGTGGTTGGGAAGGGTAGGCAATTGACACCAACACACGTATTGCACCAATTTTTCAACGCTATCAGCCGTAAACTTATTATATACAACAATATATTTAAAGTATTGCAAAGTGTATAATACTGTATATACCTTCACAAACGTATAATACTATATATRTATATATATATATATATATATATATATATTATATTTTATATGAGTAAAGTATAGTTGTGAACGCATTAAAAAAATATTGCTTTTATTGTACTATTTATTAATAGGTACTGCACTACACAAATATTATAAAATATATAAATATATTTTATATTATATAATGTACACCTAAACGGTATCATCATTTTTTTTTGTTGACTCCTATGTTTTAATAACCATAGAGTAATAACAAATACATTGTATGGGCGCACAAAATAAAAGAAAATTAAAGTGAAGTTTAGGTATAATTTGATATTTTATGTGTTATGACTATTTGGTCATTACTATTGTATTTTTATTATTACAATATGGATAAAGTATGGATAAAAGCATTGGTATATTAGAGTTGAATAAAAACGTGATTTGAATAAGTAGTGTAATTTTAGAGTTATTATTAAAAGTTTGTTCAAAATATCAAGTATAATGTGTAAATACACTATTTGTATATTACTATACAGTATAGAATTTATACTGTAGATAAATATACCCATTTAGAAATTGAACTGCATATATTTAAAAAATAAATAGTTAATACAATGATTGTCTATTTTTTACTTTTCTTTAAAAAAGACGATAAACTAATACTGAAAACAATATTATATTTATATATATAAAAAAAGTTTTTGTGGCATTATATATATAACAAAATTTGGTTATATTATAATATAATAGACTAGTGCTAAATTAGATAGACATAACACAATTTTGGTGTTATACTGTATTGGTGTTCATATATCGTACTGTAAATGTAATCTCTAGTTATGCAATAATAGGAGGCAGATAGCGGTTTAAGTGGAGTGCTATAGCTTTAAATCTAAGCCCTGATAGAGGAGATATTGGATAAGGATATATAGCTAAAAGTGTGTGTATGTCTGTGTGTGTGTATAAGTGATGGCTGATGGACTCATATCAAGTACTTTATTAATATACAGTAGTGTTTGGCTGATACACGTGAATCAAATGGATGTGATGTCTCATCATTTGAAATGTTTCAGTACTGTTGATATGAAGGCTCATCCATCAGACTTAGAGCACCTCCATTGGCAGTCCGTAAAATTGGTGCCGCAATTGAGTGCATAGATCAGAGACTACCGCACACATCACAAGTGATGCTTTACTATCTCTCTCTCGACAGTTATTTTAAGTATACATTGACTTTGAAATAAACGTTAAAATTTTTAGGAAAGAGAGAGACTCTCATTGCAAACCACAAGTGAATGTTATCGATGAAAATATTTGTTATAAAAGTTGGGCCGCATTTCAAGTCCCAAACTCCCACATCCATCACTAACTGTACTGCCATTACTTAAAAACTGTATATTATTTACAATATATACTGTATATCTATACTGATTATATCGCAAGATATAATCATTATATCATATAATACTAAAACAAAAATTTATTTACAGTTTGTGCCGAAAAACTTTCCTATTTTCGAAAATTGAGTGAAAAGTTTTTTAGGAAAAGAAAACAAATAAATATATACTGTATGTATAAATCTATGGCTAATATATGATCTAAAATTGAAATCCAAGTGATACTCATAACTAGTCATAAGCCAAACATTGAGTGGACAGACATATAAAAAAAATTATTGATATTATTTAGAAATCAATGCCATTAGTGAAGAAATTTGAAGTATTTTTTACTCTTCGATGTTTAATATTGATGTCATATAACTTATTAAGAGAGATGGGTATTACATTCACAACAACAACAAAAAAGTTATAGTATATAAAAAAAGTAAGAAATTTTCTGACATCAAGAAAAAATCGATTACAACAACATTTTGGATGAAAACAAATATTTGGAAAAAAAACTTGTTTTATTTGAGAGACGCGATTGAAATAATTCATAACATAGTCTCACTATAGTCTTCATTGTCATCGCAAACACATCCTAATCATTGTTTAGGTCACAGTCTCTCTCTCTCTCTCTCTTTCTCTCAAATAAATTAATATTTTTAAGAAGTTAAGGCACGAATTCATATAAAAACTGAGATTTCACTTAACATTTTTTCTCTGTGTTTATGTGTTGTATTGTTTACTAACTAAATGATAAAACTAATTATTAATATCAAGCAAACACACAATACTTTGATATATCATTTTTCTATAGAAAAAAAACATTAATTGTATTTTAATTGATTTATTGAAAAATATTCGTAAAAAAGATAGACACTATTTAAAGTGCAATAACTTCTATCAATATATACAACAAAGAAAAACACGACAACAAAATCATTAAAATTAAAATAATATATAAAATGTTCAAACATTCAATGTTCACAACTCGTAAACAATTAGCAGATAATAGTAAACAAACAGAAGTCTGACTAAAAAATAATACAAATATTAAAGAAAGTAATAATAATAATAATAGCAATTATTCTCATATTATAATCTATGAAAACGCTGAATAATTTTCACGAATATATTCTTTAATTTTTAAAACATATAAAATAATAACAGAAGTGAAAACAATTTAATAAAAATAATTTATTTATATTATCAAAATAGTAAATCAATTTATTCATCGCTGAAATATAAATAATAAATTACTTATTTGTAAATATATTGTAATTTGTTTTTATTCATGCATTAAATTTTAAAAATTAATATTACATTATAAGAAAAACATAAATAATTTTAAATTTAAATAAATAAATACATGTAATAAAATATTAAATATACATCTTATCCAATAAATTTTGATAATATAAATAACTCATAGATTTCTATGAATGAAAAATAAAAACTAAATATTATATATTTATTATATAATTGAATGCCTTTTGTTTGATATTCTAATAAATATTTAATGAATATATTATTATAATATACTGTTAACTATATTAATAAAATACTACAATACAGTACATACACTATATATATATATATATATATATTAATATATATATATGTATTTAAATAAATAAGTTATGTAATTCAAATCAGTTTTGCATAGATGTTTTTAAAAATCATATTGTATTTTAATAATAATAAAATTATATTAATATATTTGAATACAATTTACATCTCAATTGAATTATATATTTAGTAAAAGCTAAATATATGAATATAAAGACAAAGAAAAAGTAACCAAACGTTTAACTAAATATAATGTTATTTTAAACGGTTTTTGCATAAATTTATTAAATTTCTTTACCGATTTCATAATTAATTATCTATTAATATGATGCCATATATATACATAATATTACCATCACTTAAAAACATAAATAAATATTGAAAATTTATACAATTATTTGTGTGTCAATTATATTCTCAAGGCCATTTGTGTTTGTTTAATTATTTTTACATTATGTATAAATTTTAAATTAAAAAATAAATAATTTTTAAACATTACTATTATAATTTAATAATAAAAATAATTTAATTGTCTAAAATATAGATGTTAATAATTTTTAAAAATAGTTATTTATTTAATTAAAAAAAACAAAATTAGAGTTCATTTAAAAAACAAGATATAAATAGTAGATGATTTAAAGTTAATTTCAAAATTAAAAAAAACAACAAAAATGCATTTATAACTAATAATAGAGTATGTATTTTGTAATTATTAATACTATTATATTTATAAAAAAAATAGTAATGAGATGTACTATTCCCATAAAATGAGATACAATTGTAAACAGTAAAAAACAATGACTTCATATTGGTTTATATATATAATATTAGAAATACTCTCATAAATTAGCTTATATGCTAATTTAAGTCAAAATAAAATATAAAAATAATAAGAGAAAACTTGTGATTAAATGATTATTTATTTTAATTTAGTTGTATATAACAATAGATGACAAATTACACGGCACCGGGAGATATTCTTATAGCACTCGTAATTATGCCATCAAAGGAGAAATTATATATATATTAAGACAGACATTACAAATGTTTAGTTTTTTGTATTTATATTTGAATATCATTTTACTTTTCTTTTCTCTCATTTTCTGTTTTCAAGTGTTTCGTTGAGAAACTTTCATTGGGTATCGTCTCATATGAAATTAGTCATATAATTGAGCAGAAAATTATATTTTTTATAATTTATTATTTTTTTGGTTGTTGTATGAGTTGTTGTAAATTTAGGCGTTATGTTAGAGTACGATATAATAACTAAAAAAAACTAGAGACACACCAATGAAGTAAAATCAATTGAAAATTATTTTTAATAATACATTTTTCTGTGTAAGTACTGTATATGTAATGTATATGTGTTTGAAACAATTAGTGAGAAAACATCATTATTATAATTTCAATAATAATACTTTCGCTTTGAATATGCATAATGTGTTTCACAGTCCGATAATTAACTAATAACCAAATACTCATAACCAATAAAAGAGCGTAACGTTTATACAGTATATAATATGGAGTATAGAGATAATAATAAAATATATGTATCACAAAAAAACAATGAAATATAGAAACAAAATATTATACCAATGAGAGTATAGTAATGTTAAATATTTAACAAATGCCGAAACGTTTGCGATATATAGTATTATTATATAATATTTATATGTATATATTTAAAAGTAAAGTAGATATCATTTAAAAAGCCATAAAACAAAAGCTTTAGCAAAATAACGACAAAAAAACAAATCAAAAATAAATTTATATTTTAAAAAAAACAACTTACATATTCTGGTGTTTTTAACTTACAGTGCTCTCTCTCTCTCTCTCTCTCTCTCTCTCTCTCTCTCTATATATATATATATATATATATATATATATATATATATATATATATATATATATATATATATATATATATATGTATGTATCGGATATATATATTTCATCAAAATATCATTTATCATCATTTAGTTTGACACAAAAGAAAGCACACTATTATGCAACACCAATACTAAGTGATACCTCTTTGGCATAAAAATCATAACAAAATTTTTATACAGAAAAAAAACTTCATTTCTTACGATATGACACATCAAACACAGGCAACAAATATAGTGCAGATTGTGTTTAGACATTTCACAACCAAACAAAATGAATGTATTTTTAATGAGAAATATGTGATCACTTCAACACAAGTCTCACTTTTAATATATGATATATAATATCACAACATTTATCATAAATGTTTTTCTTCCTAAATGTTTACATTTAGATTCATATTAAAATTACTTATTATTCAATAAATGACATATAAATCGATACACAATACAAAATAAATCATTTAAAATATCAATAGAATAGTTAGCAAAAAAAGATAAATTTCTAGAAAGTTCCTAAAAGAAATTTCTGTCTATGGGTTACCCATGTTAATTTTGTAATCTAATAACAAGATATTATAAATACAAATAGTAAGTAAATATTATTAATATAAATATTTAAATTAATATTCAAAATAAAAATAATCAATTTAATTACATTAAAATAATATCATAAGTTTATTAATGAATAAAAAATTTTAAAAACTATAATTATAATTAGATAAATATATTAATTTCATATATAAGAACCCCATTTGTAAATTAGTGTAGTGCACAGTATATTATACAGTAGTAAATACAATAGCTATTGATATGGAGATCCCATAGTATAGTATTAAAGTAAAATTTATAAAGAAATTTTTTCAGGTATATTTATTAGAAACTTCTAGTTGCCCATCTCTAAATTTGCCTATCATTAAACAAACTATATAATGTATATACGGTATGTATACTATATATATAAGTATTTAACTATATCAATTGTAGTTTCATATATTAAACATAAAATATATAAATTTATTTTTTTTATAATAACTATAAATAATGTAAACATAAAATAATTTATATGATATTAAAAAATCGAATATATGCTAATTTATTTATATTTGCATTATTAATTTTATATTGCACTAACTTTAATCAATTATCTCTTTTTATTTAAAGGTATATTTAAATTTAATATTTTCATAATAAGTTGAAAAACAATAGCTTATTAATATCTTATTACTATACTATTAAAAACAGTAATTTAAAGGAACTATAAATATTTAAGAAATTTATTTGTGTAATAAAATCAATTATTGTAATTTTATTATAAATACATTGTTAAAAAAAACTATTGATTTACAAATAAAGTATCATAGATTAATAGTAAATTACTTTTTCCTATATATTCATATACTGTATATTGTATATCAATACATTAGAACCAACGTTTAAATGGCAAACACAGAAATTTAAATGTTATGCCATATATTTACATGAAAGTCAAGGCTTAACTGGGCTTCCCTTTAGGTGTTAAATAGATTAAAATATTATGAGAAGCCCTTTGAATAAAAATTGTAATTTAATTTAGTTTTGCATCAAATTCTAATGTTATATAAATTTATATAAATGTCTCTCAGTATGTCTGGTATTTTCCCGATTAATATGCTTATGTATGGGTGAGTGTGTTAAGTAATGGTATAGTAAGTTATGTTGTCTGATAGCAAAACACAGTAATATTATGTAAAAACAATTTGAATAAATGAATAAATTCATAAATGAGAGACACATTGCAATGATTGATCGGATTAAATGAATTTTTATTGATTAATTGGCCGCTTATGTTGTTTGTTGCAAACATTTTGTTCACCTTAAACATAGACAACAATTTTATGGACATTAGTGTCGGACATTTCGATATTTATATAAAAATAATATATTTATTTTCAAACACTTATTTTAATGCTATGGCTTAATGTTAAATGTTTTACATGTGATATCCAAATATAATATATCAGTATATATACTGTATATAGTGTTATAAATTCTGTTTTTTAGATATTTTGGTTTTGAAATTGTTATGCTATGTATGGCTAAATATACCGGCATTTAAACATAGGCAACAACATCGACACATAAAATACAGTGTATTTGCCAAATGATTAACATTAATGTCCTGAAGGTATGACTAAAGGAAAAGTGCTTTTTTGACTACAAATATAGTGCAGAGAAAAATCTCTTTAATTATCATATATGCAAAACAATCATATAATCATTGAATTAGTTGAATGTCTTGTAAATATCTCCTTAATGTAAGTGCTATGACTTTTAAAGGCATTGGGAGAAATGGAGATGGATTTGATCAACAAATTATGTAATTGAAGGCTAATATCATATATAATAATGAGTGCATTGAAATTGGGAGACAAGTAAATGAGTGAAACGGATAAATAAAAATAATGTCCATTTCGTATGTGAGCCCTATCTTAACAACAGTAACTCAGAGCGATGTTAGCATTGAATTGCCATTTGAAGAGTTGACTTTTGTTTTAAATGATTATATGATTGTATATTTCAATTTAAAATTTAGAGAAATAGAGAAAGAAAGAAAGAGAGAGAGAGAGAGAGAGAGAGAGAGAGAGAGAGAGCAAAAATAACACTAATTACTAGTTATGGTAATAAAAGCCAATTGCATTTTATGAATGCAGTTATTGTCAATTTTGCATAAATGCATACATTTATTATAAGCCGCTCTCAAAAACAGCAAAAAAGTTGTTGTTTTGTTTGAAGGCAATTATCATTAGAGACTGGATATGTATGGCCAACAAAAATCAGTAATAATTATTTGCTGGTGAGAACACGTACCAGTGCTCAGTTGCTCTTAAGTCACCAATGTGTTTGTGGCACTGGTGTTGTGTCAATGGTGTAACTCTAATATTAATGACATACATCCTCACGCATAGAGCAAATGGTTTTTAGTAGTATTATTAGTGATTAACTTTAACTCAATGTATGTGTCGTTTCACTACTTATAGACCCAAACGGAGTACAGAATAATAATCGTATAAATTGTATATAAAAAACTAAAGCCAAACATATATATAGACTGGACTGACATTAAATAACACAAAAAAGGAGAGTTAGATATGAATTACTGGTAGCGATGGACATACAGTGTATCAAATAATAAAGGCTACCATCAGTGGCCACAAATGCAATTTAAGGTCATCACCCACGTCAACAATAATCATCAATTTATGTTGTGGTCAGTTTGCTAGACATAAATGCCCTATTTATGGCATTAGGCCTTACATCACGATATAACCGCAAACATACAAAAAACTACTGCTACCAGTGCTATAGTCATCATTATCATCACCACTGTTCAGGGCTGACCGCATCCCCATCAATGCCATGCATATACACATATAACTTGTACTGAGAAATTCATGGACCAAAACATGATGTATACATGAAGTGCATCCATAAAAGAGTAGATACAAATGGGAAACCCATATATAGCTTATGTATGTACAATACTAAATGTGTGCACACAATGTATGTGCCATAGAATCCTAAATAATCTAATATTAGTAAAAATCATGTCTATCTCTCAGTGCTATGAAATTATACTGATTGGTGATTGACTCTAACGCATACATATACTAAATTATGGTTACAATACATATACTACTGTACACTACTCTTTTAGGTCTCAAACACACAATAATGATGAGACCCACTCTTTCAATTGCCTATTGTATCGATGCATTAGCATTATTGGCAATCAATATATGTATGTAACACATAAAAAATAGTTTTTCTAACTTTCCCTTATTTTTTATCTAATATAATATATAGGATGCTATTATGACATTTATATTCAATGGTAAAGTAATTCCTAAATATATATACAATATATAGAATGGGATGTTTGGCTTTACTGTAAGTGAAAAGCCTATTATGAGACACTTTGCAAACCCAGAAAAATTAATTCAATAAATAGTAAATTATTTGTGAGATTCATTTAAACTAAAATTTCAAACAAATTATATTATATTTTTGTAATTTAATCGATAAAAATAATGTTATTTTATATAAAAAAATTTCAATAAAAAAGAAATTATTTTTACAGATAATTTAACTAATTAAAATTATAACTATATAACTATATACTGTATATAATATTTAAATTATATATAAAATTTGTAAATTTAAAAAATAAATAAATATAAAAATATATTAATTTTAATAGTAAATATACATAAATAGCTAAAAGTGAGTGAGCGGGTGAGAGAGAGTGAGAGAGAGTGAATGAGAGAGAGAGAGAGAGAGAGAGAGAGAGAGAGAGAGATCACTGTGAGGTCTTGTCATGCGATGATTTGATGACAACTGTCGATCAAATTTAGTCGAGTATATTGATGTTAATAGGACTGGACTACTATTTATTAATACTATACATATATAAAGAACTGAATACCATATATACCATTAGTGTATATTGTGGTGCACCCGATAGTGTTGCCGTTGTCACTATCGCTGTCAATGTTGTGATCCACTGGCACTGACATTCATTGCAAAATCAACGCATTTGAGGGGATTTGTGTGTGTTTAACATTAAGCAAAAAAAATAGGAGAGAGCGAGAAGTTCGTACAAAAACATCAGAAGCGACACAAATGACACACATGTAGCCTAACTTTGCCCATTGTATTATCAAATTTAACGCCATACTAGCGGTTGACAATAAACACCATAGGGTGCCAACTGTTTGGATGGCAAATACAGAGCCAATTCTATGGTGTGTTATGTTAGCACCAAAAAAAAACTGTGACATATAGTAATGCAAGGAATGGGTCTCTCAATCGGACTGTACCTCTACGGCAAGGGACCGGTGATCTATAGTTTAGTTAAGTTTTTAGGGCTAACAATATATATATATACAACAATACTTAGGAGACACAGACTTTGCATTTGTAGCTCAACTTCACTGACATGTGTTCTCTTTCCGCGGAATTACATCCCAATAGCTAAACAACTATTTTATCTAAAGCTCACACTTTGAGACACACTTTCACTATCGGGCCTACGCTTAATGTGTTGGGCCTTATCTGTGCAGACATTGCCGATTGAGAGAGAGAGAGAGAGAGAGAGAGAGAAAGAGAGATTTTATTATATAAAGTTATTGCCGTTTGAAAATAGGAACTTCTATTGTGTCATATTTATAGCCATTTATTCAATACTATTGTAATTTTTATTTGAAGACATGCTTAGTATAATGCAAGAATTAATGACAAATAAATTTATTATTGAAATTTTCAACACTTTTATAATAACTATATATATATATAACAAATAGTTTTTCTCTATTTATTGTGTTAAACATTATTAATCTTATTTTGTTTAATACAAACGCCATTTACTAATCGATATTATGTGTATAATATATAATTGAAAAACGTTATACTGTATTACATAATAATATTCTCTTATTTGTATAATACACTAGTAGTGGACTTCTTTATGTTATACATATTGTATATCCAAACATATGGATAGGGCTTATAAACATTACAAGAGAAATGACTTAAACTATAGTGTATTATATTGTATTACATTATATGTATAGCGAGAACAGGATTGCATGATTGCCGACAGTTCCTTAAAATAATATTAATATGTAATTCATTTAAATTTAGGCAAAAAATTAATTCAACAATAAATCAAAACATATAATGAAGTCATAACACGTTAGGTCTTATATGAGGCAAATAAATATTGAAATATCGTTTAGCGAAATACATATATTTCACTAATATTTAAATATAAAAATAAATATATTTATATACGACTAAATATTATATCAATATTCTAGCTAATAAATATCTTATTTTTATTTACTAACTATTTACTTAATACTAGACTAGTTAATATTTATTATATAAAAAAGCTCATTACAATAAATAAATATACAAATATTTACACTATTTTACTTAATTATATTAGAGTTAATTTATAGTAAAAGTGATATAAAAATAGCAAATTAATTAAATTTTTTATGGTATAAGATATCTTGCTGTGTGTGTGTGTGTGTGAGAGAGAGAGAGAGAGAGAGAGAGAGAGAGAGAGAGAGAAAGTGGGTTAAAATATAATACTTATTATTCGTAAAACGTAGAGAAAAAAAATCTTGTCTCACATTTTTTCTCATCGATAACTTAAGTATAAAAGTTGTTACAACAGTAATAATCATTATTATAACTTTATATATAAATTATTTTGTACTCAAGATATAGACACCACAGCTCACGACAGATCCTTACTTACAGTTTAGTCACGAGTTATAAAAGTTGATATTACTGTTGAATTAATTATTTTATTAATTTTCAATATCTGAGTACATAATATAAAATATTAAATTAGATAATATGCTATTTTTAATTAATTTTTATTTAGATTACTGTTTTATAAATTAAAATGTTTAATAATTTAATAAAGAAAAACTCATATTAATAAACAATATATTTTTATATCAAATAAATATGTTTTAATTATAAATTTAAAAAACAATATAATTTTATCTACTTTATATAATGATAAAAATTTAATGCATACATTTTATATTTTATTTAAATATTATAATAAATATGTATCCAATTGTTTATTTTGATGAGCATTTAATAATTAAAATACATTTTCAATAAAATTAGAAAATTATTTTAATCAGAAATAATAAAAAAGACTAAAAATTGCAAATAATTTACATTAAAACAAAATTTGTGTAAATTATGTCTATTAATAAATGAGTTTTAATGGCCGGTCGACAATAAAATTGTTATTATATATAAAAAATATATATAATATAATTATATAAATACATAAAATTAAAAAGTACTGTATAATATTTTATATTAAATATTGCAATGGCCATCATATTGGTTGTATTGTTATTAATATGACATTAAACTTAAAGATAAAAAATAATAATTATGATTATAATAAAAAATAGCATTGTTATACTAAAATAAACTAATTTGAAAACTAGACATATGAAATGGTAATAAAAATGCTTAAATTGTTTTATGAACTCATATTATTTTAGTCAATAAATTATGTGAAATTCACTTTTTTATCGGTCACATACAGAAAAACACACTTAATTTAAGAGATATATACTTTGTCTAATTATCTCTTATTTTATTGTATCCATTAAAAGCATATTTGATAATACAGTAGTTATTGTGAATATAATATGAATGGCCATAAAAACTGTTAGATCTACTAAAAAGTGGTCAGTGATGTACCCTAAGGACACTACACTGTTGAGGTTTGGGATATACTATATGCGAGTTTATAGGCTATAATAATGACAATTGTGATTTTTGCACCTAACAATTAAATTTGAGATAACTAAGCAATTGGGATGCAATATCTTATCTCAGAAATGTTTTTATATATAGTACTTCCTGTCAAATTTTATATTTTGTTTAAAGTTTAGTATACAATTAAAAAAAACTACATGTTGTATAGCAAAACAAAACAAAAATCTAATAAATTTATTAGTGTTTAAATTTCAGTATAATATATCAAATCTATAGCTATATAACTAGCAGTTTAATTGAAACTTAACTGAGAAATGCACAAAAATTAAACCGCACTTATAATAATAAATTAAAAAATCATTGTTTTATTTTTCAAATTAACATTTACTCACTCATTGCCAAAAACATTATATTTTATAATTTAATTAACAAACCAATTATTATAATTCTTTAATAATATTTTTTTGATGCCTTAATGTAGTTGTCTTACAAGTAGTGGGAGAGCTAGAGACGAAGTTTAATAAAAATTTAATTTTTAAAAATATTTTCTGAGTAGACATCAAATGTGAAATTTATATTATATTTTAGTTAATAATATAACAACACATCATATGAATTGCCTGTCCCTATAAGTGACAGATTCGTGCCTCACGTTTAAGATTTTTTACTGAAGACTAAAACGTGTGTATGATATGGATAAATACGAGAAGAAAACCATGATTTTTGGTTAAATGAAAGATCACTCCATCCATGTACTCAAAAGATGCCGTTTTATTAAATGAATATATTAATTGGTTGTATGTATCATATGATATGATTTTACATTTTTCTATATACATAATATATAATATTATAATTTAAAAATAGGTAGAAATATAAATTCTACATTAATGGATAAATTAAGTTAGGGATCAACATTATGGCAGAAAAAAACTATTGTAATGATAATTGAAATGCAATTTCTGATGGCGGATGTAATGCCAAGTAGTTGTGTGATACCTGATAGTGAAGCCATTTATCACTGGATGCCAGTGAATAGCGGCTAAACAATAGATCCTAAAAACAACTGAATATGTGAACAGCTTTTTAGATGTCAGTTGGTTTTCCACTTATTAAATGATAGCCTCATATGCAATGTGTTTGTATTTACAGTATATTATATACGGTATTATAATAATAATAAATAGAAGAAAAATAGTGAAAAGCGTGCATTTGATAGACAAACCTATTCGGCAATTATTGGTATAAGACATGAATATAACACTCAATTTTGATAGTTTTGAGGTGTTTCTAGTAATTTGTTTGCAGTTTTACTTCAATTTCTAAACAATTATATATAAGAGGAGAGAAAGAGAGACCCGACTCTACACTTATAAATGCTATCATATATATAATAAGTCTGTTCATTGAGTCGTTGGTTTTTGATGAAAAAGCCATCAATTGTGAGCCAACTGTGAAGGGGATACCCGAGTGAAGAATCAAATCATTGGCACCAAAGAAAATCATTTAATGTCTAAACATTTTACAGCTGCGATCAGATATCATAGTATTATATATAATAACATATATATTACTCGTTTGGTATATAAATATAAGTAATCAATTATGTAATTATGACGAGATTTGAAACGACTTAAAATAAAACTACAATTTATCCAATTATTATGTGTGTTGTGTGAACATACAAACTGTTAGTATATAATAAAAGTGTTTTGTTTTGAACTAAAGAAAATTACTTTATAAGTTCAAAATTATTTTATATCAAAAATAATATTTAATCGTTTATTTTTCTACAATTATGTATATCTCTCTAAAGGTTTCTGCAAAACTCAGTTACAAAAAACATATTTTTAAATAAATATAATGTGTATATAATTTTAAACATTCAGTTTCTACTAAAAAAAGCATTTCTGACAACACATACAATATTTACTGTACAGTATATACAGTACTATATAATAATCTCTTACATTATTATATAATATAATATGTATTTTTTTATCGCACTAATGTTTAAACTCAAAAATGATTATTAAAAGAGTACGTTTGAAAACTAAATAGTAAAATGATATATAATTTTCAAAAGTGAACTCAATATTTAATGTATTTTTTTAGTGGCATTTAATTTAGCATTAGCTCTGAACCAAAGGGGAAAACCAAACGGTATTTCAAACAATCGTTTTTTAGTAAATTAGAAATGATTGGCAAACATTTATAATATTCACACAAATGTATATTTTGTTGAATGAGTAAATGAGTGAAAGAGAGAGAGAGAGAGAGAGAGAGAGAGAGAGAGAGAGAGAGAGAGAGAGAGAGAGAAGAGAGAGAGAGAGAGAGAGAGAGATGGGTGGGTCTCATAACCAGTGAGAGAATGAGTTTGCAAAGTATGCAAACTATGTATATATATTTATATATAAAGGTATTAATATATATTATATATAAACTTATATTATATATGTATGTAATAATACAAAGTATGTATGTGTTTGGCAAAACAGCACTATTATCATCATATATATGGCAATCCTAGTAATTATATTTATAATGCCCTCGTATAATGCAGGTGTCCTAATGGGGGAGCTTTGAGTATTGCCTTAATATTAACGTTTTAAAAATATATACTATTTAACATTTACATATAGCAAACAATTACAATAACTGAGCACAACATACATAAACACACAACTGGGCAACGCTTATGTATCACTTGAGTACAAACTAGCAAATGAACATAAATTTGTTGTTACCATAACATATAAGAGACAATTTTGTGTTTAGCGATAATTTGTGTCATTATTGGGCCCTAAGGCCGGCTCCCACTACAGACTTGCCCAACACATGCATATACAATGAGTGACACTCATCACAAGTGCATAGGAGGGGCTTTTAAGGAGGGCCTGAGAAGGGAAATGTTACATAATTGATAGGATTATAGTTTATTGTAAGCATTATAATTAGGTAAATGCTTATTATTGACGGTATAGTAGACTCATTGACGAGAACTGTCATTAGAGGCCAAACAATTAGATCACAGTCTCATCACAACAACAACTGATGAGCTAAACGTCAAACACTGAGTGATAAATCGCATTTCCCGACTCATCCCTAACCAACAATTTGATAGCCATAACGGTGCGTCCATACAAACATAAACACTAAATAATATACTCAATTGTAGTCATATATGCATTCCCAACACAACAGGTCAAGAAAGTCACCCTAAAATATAACTATTATATGGTATACATTGGCAATGATATAATTGGTATGTATATGTGGTATGCACTGGTATGCCCTAAGTCTCACACAGGATTAAACCTCAACCCCAATTGCATGCATATTATTATCGGCTAATGAAGCAAAACCCAGAAGCGAAAAGACTAGAAAGACATCACAGACTGCATGGCTTTGAATTGCGCTCAAGAATGTCGGGCCGGGAGGTAATGGAGGTAAGAGAGGTAATCAATATAAAGATGGATCATATTCAACAATTTTATAAAATGTATAAAAAATAAATAAAAATTAATAAAATAAAATAAATCACTTTCTTTAAGTTTCACTAATCTAATAAACTAATGTACATTTCAAATACAGTATATTATTAAGTATAAAAACAAATATAACAAATATAGTAATCATTTAATAAAAATTAATCAATAAATTAAAAATAACTAAATAATAATTATAATAATTAGTATCTAAAACATAAATAATATTTCAACAAAAAATCTTACTTTGAATCCAAAGGTAGACACAATTTAAAGCTTTAATTAATCAAATAAATAACAAAAATACAAATAATAAATCTAATCAAATAAATAGTTCAAATAGTATTTAATAATAATATTTTATTCACTTTTGTTCACAGTTTTATAAAAATATATAATAAATAACAACAATTTTTTCAACATTGAATACAATAACTTGTTATATAATAAATAATGAGTAAATTAATAATAAAGAGTAAGCATTATTATAATCACATAATCATTAAGTTATAACTGGTTTTTCACTTTTTATTTGTTGAGCTCTTATATATGTTTTGTAAGTTTTATGACTCCAGAGAGTTGTATAAACTCATGACATCATTGGATGAGTGACTATCTCTTCACCGACAATATGGCCGATCAACTGCTACTTACAAGAAGGGCTTTCCTCTGATTAAAGTCACACATAGAGTAAAGCGTCAAAAGTGTTGGCAAATATGGATTTATAATTTTCATTTACAACATAAACACATAGTATTTGATGATAATGAATGAGTTTCTTTAGGTGAAGATGTTATGATAATGGATCTGTTAGATGATGACGATGTTGTCAGTGAAGTTTGAGAGAGCAATCATCAAACCAACGATGAAGAGCGTTGGCGGATAAATGCTGGCGATGTCTACAGTGAACGCCGTTTCTTGTATTTGAAGTTGAATTTTGTGGTAATTATATGGAAAGTAGCTCTTCATCTGCATTGCAATTCAGATTCGGTTAGCTATATGTGTGCTCTGCTCTCTATGTGTGTGTACTATAGCCCAGTGCCGGAATAATTATGGCGTTAATGTGGTTCATCAAAAATGTTTGAGAGCTGATAGTAAGCGGGTCGACACACAGCTATTACAGTAGAGACAAGACATAACTTACCCAATGCTTGATAAGTGCCGTCAGAATTAAGCACTTTTTTGCAAGGAATAGAGTCACACAATATATACATCACTAAGCCATGAGACATGCCTTTACCCAACTGTTATGCCAACACACACACACACACACACACACACACACACACACACACACACACACACACACACACACACACACACACACTATCCTTTAATTTACAATCTTTTCATTGCTGAATATAAATATTTCCCTTTAACTGGTCTCTCTCTTTTAGCACTGGTAGACATACACACATGTATGTATGTGCCGGCAACTCATTGGAATAAATTTATTTTATACTCTATATTAGTGTCGGTTTTCACTCACAATTTATAATATACCATATAATATATGCGACCCTTTTCTCCTAATATCCTAACACTACACTCAACACACATAACATACATATAATACATTGCATTGAAAATCTTTCGTATAATTTAATAAGTCTTTTGTTTCAATCAATAATATTATATAACATTTTATTTATATATTCTATATATAGTAACAAAAATTAATAACAGTATTAAATAATTACACATAAATTATATACAAAATTATTGAATATCACAATACAAATTGAGATAAACAATTATGAAACAAATATAATATTATTATTGTAATAATTGTTAAATTTGTTTAAAAACATTATAATTATATAAATTTAAAATCACCGAAAGCGTAGACCATTTTTGTTGAAGATATTGTTATTATTTTTAGTTGTAATATCTGAAAATAAAAGAAACAAAAAAACTTAAATTATAATCATAAGAATTATATATTTTCAAAAAAACAATTTCAATACTCTATTCAATAATATATTAGTAACAAAAAACTATAGACATTTCTATAACTTTTTTTGTAGTTGAAGTTTGTTATTAAATCTTATATTAGTATAGTTTAGTATTAGTAATAATCGGCAAAACGTTTGTGTTTTACCAAAAGCCAAGCCCTCGAAACATAAGAAGAAAATTGCTATAATTTGGGGGTATTTTTGGGCAAACGAGTCGTTTTGTTTGTATCATTGATATTGAAATATAAGACATTGAGAGCCTTAACCAATAAAACAAAACCCCATAAGTAAGTCAATTAAATAAAAAGCCTCTTTGGTTCTCAAAGATATATATTTACTACAAAAAAGATCATAAAAAACACAAAAATTATTAGTTTGAATGAACTGTCATTAATGAGTTTGTAATTGAAAGTTAAGTCAAGAGTAACTTTACTTTTATATAAAGACAAAATAAGTTACAATTCGTTGTTAACTATAAATATATTTTTTTAATATACGAAATAAATTCAAATTAAATAGCAAAACCAAAATCAATAACTTTTGTTTTATATTACTCGAGATTTAAGAGTCAGTTGTGAGTAAAAATCATTTGATAGATGTTGTGGTTTGTGTTAGATATGAATTATACGATTATTAGAGTTTATTACATAATAAATGATATTATATTCTCATATAAGTTATAATAATACACTAATAATAGTCACATAATGTTGTATGAAGTGGTTGTCTATAAGTGAGAGAAAGCGTGCAAAGCATGCGATGGCCAACACATTCCTGCCTTTAATAATAACAATTGACTGCAAAAGTCGCAAAAAGTCTATGATTTGTAGGTCGGCCTCAAACACGAGTTATCATTTCATATGTAATAATAATATGATATATACCTTACACTTATGTTTTTTAGAGCCCTATTATTTTGGATATAGCAATGATAGTGATATCATAGTATAATCATAACTATATAACAATATCACGATATTTGCCATTTAGTCAAATGTTGTTTCTTAGCCTAACTTATAAATACAATGTTATTAATAGATAGAGCGTCGAAACATCGGTTATTTTTCACACAAACACAAAACACATTATGTATTAAATAATATTTTATTATTATTTTGTTTTTACGCAAACAAACAAATGAATTGCTAACATATAAATTATTTGTCTAATGTTTGAATGTTTAAAATTGTAGTCAATTGTATTTATAAAATAAATTGTGTAGATATATAGACTATTATATACTGTATATAAGTTAGAATATTGGTCTAAGAGTCTTTTTTAGGGCGCTGTCTAAATAGCCCGGAGCTTTGATATTGTAATTTTTGAATCATAATAATTAAAGTATATTTAGAGAGTAAGTGAGTGAGTAAAAGATGAGAGAGACTTTAGTTTAAGATATTATTGATGATTTAGTTTATTTTCAAAATATACACACAAAACATGACTTTAATTTAATTTTATTGTTTTCATTAGAAAAGCCAAAAATTGTTATTTTAATATTGTGTTTATAAAAAATTCAATAAAAACAAAAACTACTTTCGRTTTTTACTTAATACCGGATGTATGGCTAAAAAAATAATAAAAACTATTGCTATCATGTTTTTTGATAAACTTAAATACAGTACTTGGATATTACTATACTATAAATATATTATATAATATTATACTGTATTATATAAGTGCACTTTCATTGAGTTAATTACGTATGCATTGGACTAATAAATATATACAATGGTTGTTATGGTGAGTGACTGACTGAMTGAATGAATGAGTGAAAGAAAGAAAGAAAGAAAGAGAGAGAGAGAGAGAGAGAGAGAGAGAGAGAGAGAGAGAGAGAGAGAGAGAGAGCTGATGCCAGAGTACAGGGCATTGATTGTTAGCCCTAATGGCAACTGATTTAAAGGTGTGGCCATTCTTTTAGTATTTTTATGAATACTGATTAGTCAACGACAAGAGGCACACATCATGAGAGAGCACAGAGTCTATGGCTATACTCCTGAGCCGTGTTTTGTGAAAAGTCATTCATCATCGAGAATATTGTGGAGAAGAAGCAAAAAATACTATAACAATGTTTGTTATGAGAGTAAAGTTATACTAAAAACTTTGATTTGCCATCAAATAACAAAGTTATGGCAACAAACACACACATAACACAACAGTAGCCTTATATTCAATATCTGGGAGGGAGTCGAGTGTCACACGCTTTGAGCCCATGGATATGATTGATGTGATACAGGATTAATGCCAAATATGAAATGCTGTGATCACCACCACTAACCATATACAGTATATTGAGTGCACACACACATCTCAATAGCACATGTATCAACTTTTACATACATTCGTCAATTATATGTATGTATAGACTATAGGAGAAAATCAATTAGATAATCAATAAGATCTGCTAAAATTGATAGTCAATCTAATTTTAAATAGTCTGGGATAAAGTAGAGTAAAAAATAGGGAAAAGGATGATCATTATAGGAACGTTCCCTTAAGAAAAATCAGCAAATATTAAATATATAGTCACACATGGATTTTAAACTAATAGTCCAATAAGTCATCAATTTAATAATAAATGTTTTTGTTTATATTGATTATCTGCACTAATGTTAACGACTTTTCATTTTTTATACTACTGTAATATTGCTTAAAACAGATAAACTAAACATTTAAAGTGCAAATAGTTTTCCAGTTTAGCAATGGTTTTACAGATCAAACAAAAATCTGATATTTCAATCCTATTGAAATCATCGGTCATATCGTAATAAAATTTGTGGCATATTTTACATTAATATATAAAATTATTGATGAGTGAGTGTAAGAGAGAGAGAGAGAGAGAGAGAGAGAGAGAGAGAGAGAGAGAGAGAGAGAGAGAGAGAGAGAGAGAGAGAGAGAGAGAGAGAGAGAGAGAGAGAGAGAGAGAGAGAAGTTTCAATGAGGGGAAAAACATATCGTCAACTCTCAAAACTTTGGTTAGCCTTAAAACTATGACTTAAAAGCCCAGTACCTCTCAATTGCTGTGCACACATGTGACTGATTGTTGTTTGGCTGAGATTTCACATTCAAAAACATTGTAGTTTAGCTAAAACATGATGTGGCAAATGCTTGACTGTTAACGATACTATTAAAATAACATTATTAAAATTTTTGTGCCCATTCACTGTATAACACAGTATACATGTTTTGCTATATTTATATATAACACAAGTGTGTATGTGTTTGTGTGCCCACACAGTATTAGACCATAAAATGTTTTGAAAAATAGTTTTATATATTTGTAGCTAAAAATTGAACAGTAATGACATGACAAGGCATCACACCATTGTTGCTGACATATCAGCTAATGTGACAAAAAATCTGTATTCAAGCGCACAGTTTTCCATCAAATATGACTATCACCGCAACACATACCCAAACCCAGACCCCTGTGTAAGCGGCACTACTAAATGATATGATGTGTTGCGGTGCCGGGAACCGGCTTTTACAGGAGTTACTTATATATAATATAAATTTACAATATATACTGTATATTCACACACAAGGTTTTCAAATGAAAGACAGTAATATTTTTTGACACAAATTCATAATTAAATCTCATTTTTCAATGAACACTAATGAGTGGGTGAGTCTATTATTTTGTTGGGCGAGCAGTGGTCTAACTCTGAGACAACCGATACAACAACACATGTGTAAGAAAAATGAATTTCATAAAAATSATGTTAACATCAAGTGATCAACTTTACAGTGAGTGTGTTATGCAATGATTTTTTAAATAAGTAAAATACAAATTACTGCATAAAACTAGTTATCTCTTAAAGTCTTATAGACAAAGTGTGTAAAAAGTGTGCATAAAATAATAATATATGAGATATTGATGTTTGATATAGCGTTAAGTGAGTGGGAAAGCTCTGTAGTTGTCTTCAGTATTATTGCTATTATTATATCAAAAGATGCCATCATTTCTATTGGCTTTTGGTTTGAGTGTTGAAAAATTTTAGCCCAAATTTATTGCTTAAAAAGTTTTGGTTTTATTCTCAACGGATCTGGAGATGCGTTTTGGTCTCTCTCTCTCTCTCTCTCTCTCTCTCTCTCTCTCTCTCTCTCTCTCTCTCTCTCTCTCTCTCTCTCTACTTCTTTCTCTCATAACAATACTGTCAATGAATTAAGTGTGAAATGTATTGSAGTTTTATAGCGCTGAGAGGTTATGCCAGAAATAAAAGCAAAGAGAATGAGAAGCAAATTCCTGGCTTTCAATCAATTTTTGGCTAAAACTCAACTCACTGTGGATTTGTCTCTGAAAACTGTAAAGTTTGTGAGTAAGTGAGTGATGCAGCTGTGCTCCAGTACTGGTACACAGCATTGTTAGCTCTGTTAGCACAGTTAGCACAGTTAGCATCTCTAATTCAGAGTACAGGCCTGTGCTATAATGGTGTACTACTCTTGCAAAATGAGCTTAAATTCTAACAAAAGGTTGCAAAAGCATAACAGTATATACTTTTATTATTGAATGCACTCTAAACATTGGTAACAGTGCTGAGTGAGTGAGTGAGAGAGAGAGAGAGAGAGAGAGAGAGAGAGAGAGAGAGAGAGAGAGATTGTAAATCCCCTGGGTGTTTTTCATGCAAATTGAGGCTGCATTGTAGAAAATTTGGGAATTAAATCTACAGAAACAGCACAATTGGCATCAGACATACTGCCAGTGCTTATATCTACCAGTTCTACATTTTAAGTTTTAAGTGTAACATACATACAACATAGATAACTTATATTTGTTATATAACTTGATATAACTTATGCAATTTATACAAAAAGCATCGCGTAATTCATAACAATCACTAGAGTAACAGTGCTTATTATATACAGTATGATGTATACATACTATATCTATGAATATGTATATTATATTCATATCTATCATAGATATACAGTATTTGTGATATTAGTTTCAATTGACTCGGTTTCTATAACTGACTAAATTTTTTACAACAAAAAATACAATCTAATAGAATTAAGTTGAGAAATAACATATATCTAAATATTATATATATATATATATATATATATATATATATATATATATATATATATAATATATATATATATATATTTAAAACTTAGTTACAGAAAATCCATACTATTTTTAATGTTAAATACTGAATGTAAATAATATTTTGAAATCTCATATTATTTGACATTGTTTTATATCAAAAACTATCTGTTAATTATATAAAAACAATATAAAAAAGTTTTATTGTGTTTGTATAAAATAATAAGTGATGAGAGCTATCAATAGAAATAAGATATAAATTATTTTCAAACGTTATTTGGTAGGCAATCGTTAAAAGTTAAGTCGTTAGAGAATGTGGTGGTTTAGCTCCTGGTGCTTGAGCTCCATATCTATTTGGGAAAAATGGCATTAAATCCACTACTGTTTGCAGAGACCAGCTTTAAGGGCAATACTATAAGTAAGGATAAGCTTATATATTGGATAGTATTGAGCAATAATAGTGTTTGAGTAGAGATGGGGTCGTGTTTGTGATGTCGAGGGGGACGGAGAGGTTTATTTAAAATTGGGGGAAAATAATACAAATATATTTATATAGTTAGGTCTAGAGTTAAGCCATTGTTAGGAGGCATCGCTCACACATAGTGTCTGTAATATGACTGCAATGCGTGTGGTTTTGCTTCGTATGACACACAACACGACACCTTCAATAAAACGCATCCCGTTTTCAATATATAATATTTATAATAAGCTCCTATTAAATCAAGTTATGCCGTCTCTCATAACCATCTGAGTTAACAGTACCTCAAAAATATGTATTAAAAGCCATGAATCAGATTTATTATTGGCTGACATTTAGATTTTTGCTTTCATTGTCTTCAAAATAATAGTAGTGGTAGTCATAAAACACGGCTAAAATTATGTTTGATTTTTGCACACATTTTATATTTGACAATAGATATGATTTTATCCTTTCATTCAAATTCACAAAAACACATGCAATTGGGTTTTGGGTTTTTGTCTACCTTTTCACTAATCGTTTCTCAAATTTCATATACAGATGCTTACGAAAATACAATTCATTAATAATAATAATTTTCAAATATTTTACTGTTTTAAAAAAATATTTTTAATCATATCATAGTATATTAGACATGTTAATTTATTTAATAAATAGCCAAATTGTTAGCAAAATATTTATTAACTTAAAAATCTAATATAAGCTTACAAGTGAAATGTGATTATTATTATTATTATAGTAGTATTGTATAGTAGTTATTGACTTCACTGTTGAATTGATATTAAATATTTATTATAAAATTGGTTATAATTTTCTAATAGTTTGTAGTTGTATGACCTTACTATATGTATGTGTTTGTGCTATTCAATGGCACACTTGGGTCCCATACATATCCAACAGAGTCAACATAAGCATGAAATTGTCCCACAATTTGACATTTTCTCTTATTGTATATAAATTGTATACACATTTTGTTGAATAGTTATTGAAAAAATATTTTCATTTCATTCACAACAAAATGTTGTAAATTTTTCTCAATGAGAATTAACATTAGAAATATATAAATACTATAGACATAGAAAAATAGCCTTAAAAGTAGTAAATAGTTCTACCTTTTAGGTATTGTTATCATAAGTAAAGTACAGTATATTTGGTACACATATTCATATAACTCCTAACATTTGCTTTTTACATACAATTTTATAATTTATTATTTAACTCTTATGTCATTTATATGTTGTAAATATGTGTCTATTTAATAATACCACTCAGTCCAGTACCACCATATATAATATAGGGTATAATAAGTTTAAAACGATGTATCAGCGATTAAAAACTGCAATAATTTTTTGTATATAATAAAAAAATTACACTTTTGTTGTCAAAAAAAGCATAAGAAAATAAAAATGACTAATAGATGTAACAAAATAGAGTGAAACGACTGAATATAGGGATCGGTAGTTGTGATGTTTGTATGGTTTCAAGCTATGCATCGACACCTCTTATCCCCCCTCACTGTGTCTACAATTGTCTGTCCCATTCATATCACTGCAAATAGTATCGTATAGTTTTGGTAGTTTTCTATTGATGCCAATATATATATATAAAGTTAAGTTAAGGGAGCATTTTGTTTGACCCGACAGCACATTGGGATGGGAGCCAACACAATGGTGTCTATTGTTGAACGCATTTTCAACACATGGTTAATATATTATTTGAAAATTGAATCAGGGAGATTTATTTATACATACAGTACTGTACTGGTATAGCAAGTAGAGCCGGTAGCAAATTAGTATTACTCATATGATGAACAGCCAACAAACTAAATGTTTAGCTATTGAGTTGAATAACAGTACAAAAAAATAGTGACAATTTTCTCCCCTATCCACAGGTTTTATCCATTCAAATATGGCTTTTATGTCGATCGTCATCCAACTTCTTCAGCACTTTTAATGATTAAAAAAGTGTTTTAAATAGTAAAATAACATTTTGYTTATTGTTGTACATATAGATTACTCATGCAATTGAATATATGTTAGAATGGATGACCATCGTTGGTACGGCTCTKATGGATGGATTGATTAGTCTAGACTGTCGGTGCTCACCACCATATTTTATATACATACTGTATATATATATTCATCAAATTAAAAGCAATTGCAAAGACAGGACCGTAAAAACAGTCATTTGGTTCATCACATTGTCGATCGTCTAAATGATCTCTCTCTTAGTCTGATTGAGGTTTTAGTATTGGTTTTAGATGAGCTCATGTATGTCGAGGTCTGTGACTAAGTTGTCTATACGACTAAAACGCTTAGTGAGAGCGACACTTGCTTTGTGTAATGTTCACGGATTTTCCTAATAGTTTGCCAGTATTTTGTAGTAATCGTTAAATATATAAATTTTATATACAGTATATAATTTATACACTGTATGATAACTCCCCGAAACCAATAGCTAATCTAAAAATTTTACCCAACATTGCGGTACGTTTTGCACACCCGACAAATAATAAATTAGTTTGAACTGTATTTTGCATTCAAATTACTAAAATAATGTAATATAAAAACAGTATACAGTATATATATATATATATATGTGTGTGTGTGTGTGTGTGTGAGAGAGAGAGAGAGAGAGAGAGAGAGAGAGAGAGAGAGAAAGAGAGTAAAACAGTGACTTGAAATTGTAAAATAAGATCATTAAAAATTTTTAGGACTTAATCTCAAATAACAAGCAAATGAAAATAAATTTTCGTATAAAAATGTTTGACAATTATTTACAAACAACTAACTGAAACAAATCCTTAAGATTAACACAACATATGGCTATTAAATATATAGTTTGAAATAAATTCTGTTTACAAATACATGGATATTATTTTTTCAAAATTTTTATGTAAATCATATATGAATTAATAGTTTCGGCAATAGCTTTGGCCTCTAAGGCAATTGATAGTCAATATACTGTATATATGTAATGATTTTTGAATTAATTATGCAATACTATAATAATAATTATGTCGACTGTGTAACAATTTTTCTGTTTTTCACAACAAAACTTTGATTTATGAATTAACTAATATTTTATAAAATATTCATCTATTATATGATTATATAATATATAAATAATATGTTAAGTCATAGTAAGTAAAAGCCTAGTTTCCTAAAAACACTGAATATTATAATTTTGTATATTATTATTATTATTTATGTAAATTGTGTTTATGTAACAAAATTACTGAGAATTTTAATAATAAGTTAATATTATAATAATAATACTCAATGAACTTATAGAGTTTATGAATGAAATTTTTGTTTATACTCCTTATATAATACATTCATAAATTGTATTTTATTTGAGGGTATTTTTCATGCTATTAATAATGATAAAAGCATAGCTCAGTGTGTATTTTGAAAATTAATTTCATAGTTTAATGGATAATCTGATAAAAAGAAAAAAATCTTTTTATTACACGCTTTTCCTATTAATTAATTGTTTAGATAACGTCATAATATATGGCAATAATATGGRGGTTAATGTAGTTTTTTATTATTTTTTAGTTATAAGATTTAGCTTCAAAATATTATTTTTATCTCATAAATAATATGAACTTTTTATTTATGTTTAAAACATAAAGAAAGAAAAAGAGAAGAAAATTCAAGACATGATTAATATTAAACTAATGGTTAGACAATAGATGATAAAAAATTACATACATTTTATGTAAAAAAAATGTTGACTATTGCATTGATATAAAATTAAATATATATACTGTATATATATATATATATATATAATTTTTTGGTGTCCTCTCCATTAATTTATTCTAAAACCATTTGTTTAGCTAATGTAAAAATATAAAATTTAATTAAAATAAATATTAAATCAAATGAAATCTCTATAATTACATTTGATAATTAAACTAAAAATTATGTTTAATATTATATTTAGTAATTACTAAAAGTTTGATAGATTTACAATGGGTACCGAAACCCATTGACCACTATTACTAACAAATCTATGTTATATAATAAATGCTGTAATTGTAAGTTTGAGTAAATGAGATGAAAGAAAATCGTTGCTTTTTATTAGATTGCATTATACGTGAGATATAAAATGTTAACAAAAACTTATATATATATATTTGGGCCAAATTTTAGTTAAACAGAGCACTGGGAGTGTTATGGCCAGTCATATATAGGAGTGATACACTCAAAAGGCATATTGAATTTAGTAATGACTAGTAATGGAATACAATCTCTTCATAATTAGGTTTGACTAACAAACAGTATTGTTGTTCACAGAAAAAATTATAAGAAAATAGCCATTCAATGGACAGTTGTATAGTGGGGTCAGTAGAGAGAAATGATTGCAGTTTTACTACACATTCACATCCAATAATAATAGACATTAAACTCAAATCTATTGCTATGTTTACAACATCTCCACTATTTAATAACAGGCAAAACAACTTCAACAGCAATAATAATAATACAGTAATAATTTCAAATGACTTACATTTTATGTCTATCCATCTACTCGTCCATAGAGTATTTGGTCATCAAAATCATCATTTAATTAACCTATTTGTGTATCGATTTATGATATATGCCTATAATAATTACAAAATTATTATTAGTAGTATTTTAATTTTATTTGATTTAATTTTTAAAAWATATATATATATATATAGAATTTAAAAACTCAAACTAGCATTTATTGAATAATATTTTTTAAATTTTCATTTTTTGTTTTATTGTTTTGTAAAATAAATAAATATTGTGTGAAAGTCCATACAAATTGAATTCAAATAGAAAATACAACTCAAAGGTCAATACAAATACAAGACATAAATATTAACGAAACAAATACTTGTGATAATCAAGTGTTTGACATTCAATACATAGAATTCAATACAATTTATATATTTATAAATACAGTATTTGTGTTGAAAAATGTATTTTACGCACAAAAATACTCAACTCATTCATTGATAGGTTTTTCATTCATTCATAAACCACTGTTTTCAAAGTCATTCATAAAAAATCAGTAAAAATACAGTATATAATAATAATAATAATAATAATAATATTGTTTTGTGTGACTTATATTAAAAGGCATTTGCTTTATATTTTGCCTTAAATAATATGCGCATAAATATAAGTAATATTTATCAGTCATTACTAATTCATTCAATGAATTATTTATCAGTTTTTAAACACTGGAAAAGACTTAACTGTTTTGAACGGTAAGAGACAAAAAAAATATGAGATTTTTATTGTTAAAATATGTTTATTATTAACTTATATAATATGTTTGTAAATATTTATTGTGAGAAATATTTTTAAGCACCAAAAATAAATAATGTCAAAAATATGTTTTTATATTTTTAGTGTCAAAAACCCGTAATATAATTCATAAAAAATACTGAAATATGTTTAGAAAAACGAAATGTAATCAATTGAAAACAATAAATTACTTATTAAATTAAATTTACTACAAAAAAAAACATATATTATATACCTAAATATTAAATGAATTGATAAATAAAATTATGATATATTTATATATTTAGTAAATAAATCATTTAGAATTTTTTCTGTAAATTTATATGTTTTAATAAATTCATAAAAATATTTCCAAACAAATACGATAAACACAAAATTGATAGTTTTTCTGTAGATTTTTATATATTTGTCTAAACCAGCAAAAACTCAATATTTGATGATAAAAATTGATTAATTGTTAAAAATAATAAATTATCTATGCATTTAATTTGATATAATAAAAAGTCACATAAAATTAATTTTTTTAAATCTCTTTTTTTCTTTGCAAAAAAATGTTAATCAAAAATTATTTTTGAAAAAAACTATTACATGTTTATTAAATTAATAGCTATTTAAAAATAAACTATACTTTAGGAATGAATAAAAATTAATTTTTAATGAACTTATGTTATTTATTTTGTTTTTCATTAGAGTTTTGATTTTAAAATTAAAAAATTAAAATTATCAAAACTTTGTTAATCATCAATCAACTATTTGCTATAATATCATTTGTATAAAAAAATAATTTTTGCGGAAAAATGTGTTTAATTAGAAAATAAGGTTTCAATGTTTTCATAACATTTATACCAAAAAGTATTTTCAATAATTAAAACATTKCTAACTATACCGACATTATTAGCACAATGTTTTAAATAACATCACATTAAGTCTAAGCAAATATAACATTATTAAATAAAATTTTTAATTTAAAAATTTAAAAATTCATATAATATTATTAAGTCGCAACTCTTAATTAAACCTTTGATAATTAAAGTGCTATTTTGAAAAATTATATAAAGTATTAAATATTTTTCAAGATAATTATTTTTTAAAGTTAATAAATTTTAATTATATCCTAAAAATAATTTATTTTTCAAAATAATTAGATTGAAGACAAATTATTTTGTACGCATTGCAAACAAATTATAGATAAAAAATTGTTTTGGTCATTAAAAATGTGTTTTTAATGAAATCACTTTTTTTATTTTAAGAATAAATACAATAAACTAAGTTAACTTTACAGTTAAATAAATATTTTTTTATTGTTAAATATAAAATTAAAATATAAAATATTATATATTTATATTTTATTATCAAATTTCAGACAAAGTATAACTTTATATAACTATAATAAGGCTTATCTTTCAACCAGAAGTAAACTATTAATATAAAATGATGGATAAAAATTATGATAGTTGTAATACTAGTGCTCATAACGTTAACAATATGACGGCTACAGTATATAAACCAATAAAATATATAACATATATAGTAAAAATGACACTTATTTTGACACAATTTCTTTGCTTTATATATATAAACTTTTTTAATGAAAAATTCATGAGACAGTACAGTAAAAGGTTTGTTATATGAGTGCACTTTTCAAGTCATGGCAGGGGTTCTCTCGCTACTGGACAGGGAGTTAGTCAGTCCTCAATTGCAAAGAGTGAGTCCTAAACACAACTCGACATATTCTGAGAAAATAAAATCTATGGATTTATTTATATATATATATTATGTACTCTAAATTTACTCGAGATTTACTACACTAGAATCACTGTTAAATAGAGATATAAACTACTGATGCTTAAAAAACTGTATATTTCCTGAAGATATCATAATTTTATCGTTAACTTACTTGACATATATTATATATAACACTGATGTGAATAGTGGTCATAAATGTGTCTTTTCCTATATATTTGACAATTAGAATGTTCACAAAATTATGACCACAAAAATTATATCGATTTATGTAATGTTTGAGAAGCACTGAGATTACGACATATATTCAATATATTATACTATACAAGGGTCTGGTTTTAGCTTAAAAAAAATAACAACAGTTGATATTACTTCGTATAAAAGTTTGTTTCATTTGGTTTTTAATGTATTTTTATTTGTAAGTTATATCGTATATTAAAAGATATGTTTTCTATTAAAGTAGTATTAAATACGATTAATAGTTAGATGTATGAAATTTACAATATGTATATAGTATGTATGTGTGTGTAGTATTAAAAAAAGTGTATAATACAAAAAAAAAGACTTTTGTGTCACTCAAACACAAAACATTGAAAATTGTACTTAAATTAAAAACTGCAAACAAAGCTAAAGCTTGCAAAATATAAAAACTTTTAGCAATCTCTTTCTCTCTGATATTATATGTAAAAATAGCAAGTATTGCAAGTATTGGACACAAAAAGGATGTGAAGACTAACACAACTAAAAAAAATTGTCTAAAAAATAGTGTCTGATCTGAACTGATCTAATGCTCAACAGTGTGTGATTGTAATGCTAACGTCAGCATAAAAGGCGTGATGCGAATGGAAAGGCATAATAGGTCGGAGCGACAAATGCAATATCAATACTACAATATATGCATTATAAAAAAGTATTGGTCTCAATATATATATATATATATATTGATATAACACAAGTAATTCGTAAATCTCGACACATATATGTGTTATATAACGGTGACATTGCTGTAACATACAGTATGATCCCAATTGGTACGTATGGTATGTGTGATGTGTGGCGGAAACAGTCCTGACACGAGTCGATGTGATGGCAAAACAATCCTAATAGTGAACCGACCGATAAAACCCTGTCTTTGTGTTAACCTTTTTCTCCATTGACTGGCTTTGCCATCACATACTCAAACACTAATGTAATACTTATGCAACAAATGTACAGTATTTCAATGTGTAGTATATATATATATATATATCTTTAATATACATTAAATGTATTTCTCATTTCTTTTTCCACTTTCACACTCTCTGTTCAAACATTTTATGCCTTTTTGAACAGCACTGAGATTAGCACTGGGATTGCGTTTTGGGTCCACCGACTAGTTTAAGTAAGTCTACCGAAAAACATGGATAAGCATTGAAATATAAATGTAAAAATATAATAATATGGAATTAGAGGGCTATGTTCTGGGCTCAGGACACACAAACACAACGACACACACACACACACACAGAGAGAGAGAGAGAGAGAGAGAGAGAGAGAGAGAGAGAGAGAGAGAGAGAGAGAGAGAGAGAGAGAGAGAGATATCATATATATATATTTGTTTTATTTTATTAGTTTTACGATATATATAATATTGATATACATCACATATTCACACGTTTGCTGCACATTGTATCAAATCTTAAGCCGATCTCCGGCCAAATGTATCACATATTGGCCGTCACATCGTATGGCTTTCTCTGGCATAAGGCTTTCCAATTGATGACATTTGGATTTGCCATATATTTGGTATATATATATATATCATATATCCTTATGTGTTTCACAATTATAATTCATTGAAACGTGAATATCTCAAGTGTAGTATATATTTGTGTGGAAACGTGTGTTTAATATTATGACAATATTTAATCACTTTGAGAGAGAGAGAGAAAGTATGACCAGAGAAGTGAATATATGTATAGATGGATATACAATACTATAATATTTGGTAAAGTGTTGATCAATTGCCTCTAAAGCTGTGCCAAACATAATGGATGAAAATAGAGATTCATATGACAAATGATACAAAACCATAACAGTGGCCCTAAATATATAACCAATAATTTATATTTGTTTATATTCACACAAAGGGATTAATCGCAGCTGTATTTATATCAATATATTGTTATATCAAATAACAAAGACTATATACCGTATATATATATATATCTCCAGCAAATCTGAACCACAAAAATAAATTAATATATTTTTTATTTTATTTCATTTTTTATTTTGTTTTATATTTGAGTATCAAATTGATTACATTTTTGTTTGACTCGTTCTGATATTTAGTATCTCTAGTGTTAAAATAAAAAAATAATTTTAACAAATAATAAAATGAGAAATGAATAACAGCAACAAAAAATAATTTATGAATAAATTATGCAACAAATAGAGAAAAATAGCACAAAAATAGTAAAAAAATATATATTTGTGTAAAACAAACTGTCAGTAAATCTTTGGTCAAAAAATGAGAGACATTTCTTGTGTAGCCATCAGACTATTATCAAAATCAAAGGATAGGTAACTCAAAGTCTGACATTTCATTTTTTAAATCTCATTTTTTCAGCTAATCTCCCGCTGTATTGATGTTTAAGTCATGAAAGATGTGGTATTGATATCAGAAATGTTTAAGCATTTGCATTGACTTTCTTATATCAAACAACACTACATATCACGTAATATAAAGGAATTGGTTGGGAAAGTAGTGTTCAACGCTTCTCCGGTATCTTTTGTGATGGCATCCAACAGTGATCTGTGACACTGTATCACGATATGCAACAACAAAATACTTAAATAACATATACATACAGTATGCTGTATATATGTATATATACCGGTGCCAGTTATGCCCACAGAGATAGATTGTACTGTATGTATGTTTAATACTGTGAGCTTAAAACATAGTGAATGTGTTATTTGGTTGAGTAGGACCCGCACCCAAAAATAATCAAACGTTAACCTTTATACTGTATTAAACATATTTAGTTGTCTCTCACTTACAATCTAAATGCCAATAACCTTATCTTACATTTATTTAGCATTAAATATATCACTGAAACCCGCTTTTTGGTGGCAACAGTCAAATGAAGAAGAGAGGGCTTCAACTGATATCACATACAATATAAACGTTTAGACACTTATATCAGTCGCGCTGTCTCTCACTTATTGACACTTTCATAGTCAACATTAGGCTTATCTCATGCAATGAAAGAGAGAGAGAGAGAGAGAGAGAGAGAGCTAAATGTTATGAAATAAAATAGAGAATTACATTTAACGTAAAGTTTATAAGACTTTTTAATAAAATTGACTGCCAAGAGGTCATAACTAGAGTTTCCGATAAAAATTGAGAAAACAGGTATTCCTTAAAGGATAACTTTAATTATGAATTATCATCCCTGAGCTCTGAACTAGTTATGAGTGCACACTTGAAATGCAAATGTCATTTACTAAGGTTTCATTTTTCATTTGACTTTCAAACAAATAACATTATACTTTTTAATAATTATAATGATTTGCTATAAAAATAATACAGTATTTATTATAATTATAGTTACTATAAAACACTGCGCTATATATTTTGTAGAGACAATTGAGTTTTAAGTTAAATTGTAATAAAATGTTGTACAATACAAACTATTCTATCAAAAGATTAATATTAATAAAAATAGATGTTTAGAGTAAATAAATTAAAGTTGAATAAAATTATATAATTATTGTAATGAAATAGAAAAAGCATTTAAATCGATAAATAATTTTAATGTTACAAAAATATAATAAAAATAAAAAATATTTCAATTATGAATTAGCTAATTAACATTATAACAACAAAACTGTATCACTCAATATATATAATAATGTAAATTAAAGTCAAACAAACTATAAAATTACTATACAGTATATAGCAAACAGTCAACAGAGAAATATAATCATTGGATAATTGTTTGCTATATTTATTTGTAGTGTTTAGTATATATACTGTATAATTATTTTGTGCGGTCATTGAAGTGCTCTTTAAATAGCAATATAATAGCAAAACAATATGAAATTATTTGATGGCTTGTGGTATATGAGGAATGGGTGTCTGTGATTCACTCAGTAAAGCCAATTCAATGCCATTGCAAATAGCGTTACAAATTCAAGAGATATTAAAAACAGGACTAACTTTTGTAATTTGAAAGACAATATTCTAGTCAGTAACAGTCCATCTATATGTTTGTGTCCTCTAACTTATTTCTATGTCATTATCGGGCACAGGGAGTAATGTCATTCTATCAATACTGTGTGTGTTTGTGTGTGTGTGTGTGTGTGTCGATAATAATAAGTTGCACTCGATTGAAGAGCACTTGAAATAACTGCTCAATTACTCGCTATTGAACATAGAAAAGGTGGGCAATGGATGAGACACCCGATTGTAATCATTTAGATAGAGAACTATTGAATACTTGGATAATAACAAAACAATGCACTCGTATATTGTCATCGTTTGTGACGGTATGTGTCTCTTTGATATGTGAACGCATGTGCGGCCCTATTGTTACCATTCATACCAATAAGATATTATGGACTCATTTTCAATGCTTCTTATCATTTATTGATCGCCAACTCAGCCAACAATACATATACCGACTCTTCTCTATCTCTTTATTAGTCGTGTCTCTCGTCAGTTGATTCAAAAGTGTTTAACAAAATTGCATTTCATTTCATTTATAATAAGACTCATATTAAATGCCTTTTTCATAATTACAATCAAACCATATATGAGAGCACAGCTGGAGGTTAACTCAGATTCAGTATAATAGTTGTCATACAATTCAATATATGAATGCAATTCTCAGTCATTGTTCACTGTTATATCAATTTATGGCTTTAGTATATTATATTATATATATTATATATCTAACTTTATGTATAAATATATACATATTATTCTATATAATATATATGATGTAATATAAGTGATATCGGGAAGTGAGTGAGTGAGAGGAAAAGAAGCAGAGAGAGAGAGAGAGAGAGAGAGAGAGAGAGAGAGAGAGAGAGAGAGAGTAGTAGTAGTAGTAGTAGTAGTAAGACTGGGATGAGAGGGACAGAGAAGACACTTAACAATAATAGACAATATTTGGCTTTGAGTTATAGATATGGGGTTTTAAAAAATAGCAACACATTTAAGTCAATGTTTAGTATGAATGGTATGTAATGTTTGAGCTATACTACTGTATACCGGGATTTATAATGACATATGCACTCAATTCTATACATAACATCTAATGCCTAAAAAAAGTTTCACTAAGTGAGAGATTTGGACCAAAAATGCCACTAAAAATACAAGATATGTGACTTCAAGTATATGTGACATCAAACTGGGCTTTCAAATGCCTACTACTCTCTAAACTTTCTGCCGGTGCCATCATAATAGCTAAACAATAAATCTTATTGTTAACTATACAATACAATATCATAGTTATTTTTGCTGACATTTGTGACAATATATTGCTAAAATGATTATAAAATAATATTTCAATAGTTTTATTACCGAAAAAAGATTTTACAGCAATAAAAACGGTAGTCATAAAATGGGAAGTCATAAAATCATTGACACTATTAAACTTTATATAAATTATATATATTTTATTAAAGACTGGTTTGTATATGATATTAAAGTCAATACAACAATGTATGGATACTTCATTACTGTCATCACAAACAACAACTGATATATTCATTTAGGAACTGATATTTTACAGTATATACAAAAAAAATTATTATTTTATTAACATATTTATGCAAAAATATAAATATTTTATATAAAAATATATCATAAATATATGAGTAATATTAAAACAACAAATGATTTTAATATTACAAAATATATATAGAAATAATTTAATGTTTAAATGATTATCAATTTGAAAATCATATGATATATTGTGTAATATCTTTTAATTTAAACCGACAATACAGTTAACTGAGATGATAACAAAGTGAGAGGACTGGTATCATAGCACCTGCTGATTGTCTGACATTTAATTATCCAAAGAGAAAATCGACATAAATTTTCTATTAAAAATACAAAATTTTGAAAAACACTCCTTACATATAGTTTTGATGAGTAGTTATGCTAACTATAGATGTGTAGGCATTGAGACACTAATTTGATATTGAATTAAATATAAGATATATAATAATGTATTTTGCTATTGATATTAACATTTTCAATCAATAAATTACAGTGATATTTAACATTAAATAAATATATCAAATTTTAAATTAGATTTTCTATTTAAACATTTTGTTAAAAGACATGATGTTGTACTACAATATAAAAGAAATGGTTTTACAAACAAATCTCTGCAAACATATTTTGTTTTTAGTTTTATTGAAAACTAACAAAAAAATCAAAATTTAATGTATTGCTAGAATTGCACAAAAAATACACAACAAAAATGATAGTAATGGCTATTGAATGTGTTTCGCATGATTTTTGTCCATTACATAAATCGCTGGGGATTTAATTGTTAGTCAGCACTTGGAGTTTGATATGTCTGTCCTCTCTGTCTCATCAAACTGTTGTAAAACTCAGTGACTTTTCGATCGCAATCTTAGAACTGAATTTTGAGTTAAAAGCAAATGAAATGATGTCTCGCATCGAAAATTTTATTGATGAGAGAGAGAGAGAGAGAGAGAGAGAGAGAGAGAGAGAGCATAAAAACTGGGATTTGATGTATTGATGGGACACGTCCTCCGGTGCTAACAATTTTTGAAAACTCAGTACTAAATTGAGGTACAATTTAGTTTGAGAGAGTGAGTGAAAGAAAGAAAGAAAGAAAGAGAGGACTTAACTATAATCAAGACTTTACAACATTACTGGTACTGTATATACTAAATGTATTGAATATATTGAAGTTTATACAGTATATGAATTGAAGTTCATGTTTGATATGACAATATCTCCCGAGACCTGCAAATTACGTGAGAATACAAACYGCTCTAAAATAAACCTAAACTTAAAGGCAATGAATGTACTACACATACACACACTTTATATAATATATATAATATACCAACTGTTATATTATCAAAAAAAGTAAATTTTCTATTAGTAATGGACGACATATAAAATGAAAAGACATTGAAATAGAAAGTGAATGAATATATATTATATATATATATATTGGCACTCAATTCAATATGTAATATAGTTTGATGTCTGGCCTCAAGTCATTGCAAAGAAAGAAAAGAAAGAGAGAGAGAGAGAGAGAGTCAGTAGTAGTATATTAGCAATATTTGCGGTGCAATACAATCATCACTATAACCATATATACAGTGCACACACACAGTGTATATAATATATATTATATTTTCTATATATTATGTTATATATATTTGGTTGAGTTGTTCTTCAACTCAAAAATAATATTAGATTTTCAGTTAACATTAGCAATGCCTGACAATTGCCAACATTTTTTAAAAGCCAACCCAAGTATAGTTTGAAAGAGAGAGAGAGAGAGAGAGAGAGAGAGAGAGAGAGAATCGACATTATAAGCGTCCCTTTTGGCAAATTGTATATCAAATTGAATTTACACTTTGCTATGGTATGATGTGTTACCAAAAATTGAGCCATTGATAAATTTTCAACTCAAAATTAAATAAAAGTTTACTAGTCTTGGTATCCTTAATAGACAAACTACTATATATTATACAGTATATACCAATACAGTATACTGTATACAGTGTATACTATACTTATATATCAATACACATAAATTATACTATAAAAAATAAATTTCGTTCAACTATTCAATAATTGGGTAAAGAATTGCAGTTCATATTACACAACAAAGTCATTGATTTATATATATATATATATAAAGAAAGAAAAGAAAGAGAGAGAGAGAGAGAGAGAGAGAGAAGAGAGAGAGAGAGAGAGAGAGAGAGAGAGAGAGAAAGATCCAACAAAACAACAACTTTTGAGCTAAAACTTCAAAAATAATTTCATTCTCTTCTGGTGTCTGATGTCATCAATACATCTAAGAAAGCGATTTCAAAATAAAATCAACAGAAATTTAATTCAATATATATTTTCACAATATTTTCATTTACTGTAAAAAAATATATTTACTTTGATAAATATTTTTCAAAATTTCACTACAATTTTGCCGAATTATTACAGTAAAAAACTAGTGACTCATTATTCGTTTACTAATATTTATAGTAAAAAATATTTTATCAACATTTTCAGCAATTTTTATATAAATTCTCTCTCTTTTTTCAATAGTGTTTGGAATAGTTGTTATACAGTATACTGTATACTGTACTTAACATTTGGCAAACTTTCGTTTATTTATTGTATAATAAACTCAACAAATTTGTATGCTTTCTCTTATATAATTTTGAAGAAAAATACTTTAAGCAATACATATAAAAAGATATCACAATTTATTTAACTGTAATATATCTATATATAAATTTATATCAATGAATTCTTAATATCAATGACTTTTTTGCAATCTCTCTCTCTCTCTCTCTCTCTCTCTCTCTCTCTCTCTCTCTCTCTCTCTCTCTCTCTCTCTCTCTCTCTCTCTGTTCACTTGCTTTTTCCTCTCAAATGGCCTGAAGTAAGTTATTTTACTAATGAGTGTTAAGAAACATTAGGAGCAATAACTTAAAGTTTGCTCTAAAAATCACTGCAAATATACTTAAATTTATATACTGTATATACAGTACATTTGAATTTATATACAAAGAATTACTGGAAATGGCATTAAACAACACATCTTGTTATGGGATATGAGAATAGTTAACGAAAAGGAAATCAAAATATTACAATTGAAAAAAACTAATTGAATAAAATAAGTAAAAAACAAATTAATTTTACAAAAATCTATAACAAAACATAAATTTCTTTATGAAGACAATGGGTTTGTGGTTGTGTCTGACAAACGGAAAGATCGGCAACAAAATCGACTTCCTTTTAGTGCAAATAAATAATATTTCATTTATTTTGATAGTTATAATCACAAGGATTTGGTGATCCTCTCATAGATTTTTAGCGGCAAAGAGAGAGAGAGAGAGAGAGAGAGAGAGAGAGAGAAAGAGAAAGAGAGAGAGTCTTCTTTAAAATACATAATACTATAAACAGTAATAAATTAATGGCATTTGATTGCAATTGTGTTTTCTCACAACACATGCATTGCGTGCACCAAATCATGACTCATATTATTGGTCGCAACATATATAATACAAAAACGCAAACCTAATGCTATGTGAGAAACAATTATCCATTTGGTGTTCAAATTGTATGATTACAAGACCATTACGTCAAGCATATGAAGACCAATGTTTTTTAACACCAAATTGACAGCTAAAACAACTTCAATCATATCATAATAATCACAACAACAACAACCTGTTGGTGTGATTACTATAAATAGTGATGTTTATAGACTATTATCACTAGGATTAGACAGCATCGGTCGATAGGCTCATGCAATGGTCAATAGGCATGTAATCGTAAATCTTTTTATTATATGTACAGTATATATAGCATTACTTATATTACAAACTAAATTGGCGGCCCTTTTACTAACTATTATAACATAATATTTATTATTATTATATAATTATAGTCTAACAGCTAAACTATAAGATAGGGTTAAAATCATTAGTTATTCACAATTAACTAAAATACAATTTTCTTGTCATAAATGTCTAATTTACAAAACAATTTATTATTTAAATTGTTATATATAATCAATGTTTACTTAAAGAAAAAATAAAATACTCAAATAAAAAGCCATATATTAAAAAAAGATATTTATTATTATTAAAAAATAAAAGATATCCATTAGTTCTTAAAGTGTGAAACAATAATTATAAGACATTTCTCTTAATAGCAAAACTATCATTAGTTATAGCAATTTCGTGTATTGAGACAATCATTAATGAATTAAAACCATGAAATAAGTTATTTAATTTTAGTTTTAGTTTTGATTAAATGTTCATTTTTTACAAATATTCGTAATATAAATTTACTATTATTGTTATATTAATTATAAAATATATATATACAGTACTTGAACATTATATGATACTGTATTATAGCTATAACGATAAGCATTATAGTGAAATGTTATACTGTATAGTAAAAAACATAATTAACAATAAATTGTGAAAAAACTTGATGAATAAACCTATAAAAATTCATAAATCTTGTATCTTATGACTAAATTTATTAATATTATTATTTCTAAATCTCGATATTTTTAAGCAACAATAAAAACGCATAGTTATAAAAATGTGACAAAAATTATAAATCGATACAAATAAAAATCTCAAAAAAATATTGAATTAAATTTACATAACATGACAAACATATCATAAAAACAACAAAACAGAAAAACTCATACATATATCATATAATATTAACAACGATACCAACAACAAGAAAAAAATTAAATCAGTAAAATTAAATCGAGAAAAAATGTGAGCTAATATTGAAATATATATAACATTTAATTTATGCAAATATATTTTAATCAGACAAATGTATTGAATAGAAATTTTTTTTATTGATATATGAGCTAACTTTTATATTTAATCTATACATTGTATACTATATATATATATATATATATATATATATATATAAATGAGTTACTATTGCATAAAAATATATATGATATTAAAAATGCTAATGAATTAAATGTCAATTGGTTTGCAAATTGCAATCAAACGGTAAAGATATGTATCTATGATGTGATGTCTTTCTTAATAAATCAATTGCTATGAGTTTTTATAATCAAAAACAACAACAAAAAAAATAATAATAATATTATAACGACATATCATAACATGTTATAAAAATAAAACATAACGAGAGTTTAAGTGCAAACATCGACTCAATCATCAAATAAATAACAATTTTTAATATATATATATAAAATATGAGCTAAAATATTAATGAAAAATAAAATAAAGAAAATAACAAAATAAACTTTGAGACCTCAAACTAGTCTTTATGTTATTTAAATAATTTATTTGAAAAATTAGATGTTATATTTAAATATTAAAATTTTTGTGACATTAAATAATGTTGTTATGAATTAGTAAGACCTTTATATACTAATTTTATACAAATTATTTTTAAACAAAATTTTAATATTTAAGTTAAAGTAGTGATATATAAACAAAAAACTAAATATTTAAAGTCAAGAAAAACACAGCAGATGTTTGAATACATATTTTTATGTCAAATGTGATGTTTGGCTACAACTTAGCCGTGACCTAAATATTTGGCAGTAAATGCACACAAATTAGCCAAAAAAAAATTATGTAATAATATAATTTTGTTGACTCAAATATTATATTTAAAAATTATGATAAAAGCAAAACCTAATAGTTTCTTACAAACCAACAATTATTAACTATTATTACTAATAATTTAATAATACTGTATTGACAAATATAAGGACACATTGACTTAAATATATGCTTACAAACAACAGTTAAATAAGTTTATCTAATAAAAAATCAAATATAATAGTCATTGTTATTTGTGATTAGCATTTGATGGACAGCTGCCGACGGTTTGAATAACTATTCAAAATTGTTGCACAAATGTGATACACACACAACACTAAAACATATTATATAATACATAAATTATAAGTTTGTAAATTAATATTATTTATAGATATATCGATTAATTGTTATCTATTTTTTATCTATAATTATAACAATTATTAAATTTTAATAAAATATGTATTTCCTGTATAACGTGGGGGAGATTTTAATTGTTATAAATACGTGCTTTAAATAAAATTCATACTAAATTAATATAAATTGATAAATTATTTTAAAATTTATTGTATATATCTATTGTATCATAAATCATTTATTATTGTTTTTGTTGATAAAATTGACATATAATAAAAAGTAGATATCTATAAGAGATTTTTGTATAACAATAAATAAAATGTAGTCAAAACATTTGTTTGACTATTTTTATTGAATGCAAATTATGATAAGTTGTTTTATCATATCTGCTATGAAATAATACAATACATTGTTTGACCAATGAAAGTGAATTGGATGACAAATTTAAAAACATATTTATAAATATATATTTTTGATGTATTATCTATATATAAAATTAATAATAATATATAAATTATATGTATGAAACCAAGCGATATATCCAATTGAGAGTTTTTTAATAATTTAAAAAAATGCCTTTAGGTTATTGGTCTACCATTCATAAGCCTCTAACAAAAATCAATTCAAATACTGATGTTATATTTACAATAGATAAAAGTCATCTAACAATTGTGGGAGATATACACTACAATATGCCGATGCTATTCACAGTAAGATTTTTCAATTATTAGCTGTCAAACTTTAATAAGACTACTACTACTACTACTACTACTACTACTACTACTACAATGCATTGTAGTATAAAGTAAATGTTTTTATTTAAAAAAACTAAAATAAATAAAAACTGAAAAAATAAAGTCAATTGAAAACGTTTTGCCTTAAGTTATACGAGTAATACATTAAATAAATGAGAAAACATTGAAAATCTATTGATAATAAAAAAATATAATAAATTTTGGTAAACTATAAATTAAAAAATAATAAAATGTTTAAAACAATTGTTTTTTGGTTAAATGTATTTAATATTTTTATATTATTATTATTTATGTTAAAATTAGTACATTCTGGGAAACGACTAAAATTCTATTAATAACTAGAAATATATAAAAATATACACAAAAATAGAGAATTAATAAATAATATCAATAAATACGTTACACTCAGAAGTAATATTAATCATAAAAATGGTTTCTTTATTATCTCTTAACATACCTATTATATAAGCACATATCAAATAATAAATACAAACTATAATTAATATATTATTTATTTATCTTATGAAAAAATATTTATATAGATAAACGAATATAACAATAAATAATTGCTGTATTAATGGCCTAATTATAACAATTAGATGTTATCTGTGAAAATGGGATGACTCGGGTCATAACATGGATATTACTCACTATATTATAACCATTAGCTAAGGTATGCAATCAATRATAAATATGAGGCTATATTACAGAAAATTGTTTAAATACTGGTTGTGTTGGAAACCATAAAAATAAAATTTAAAGGAAAAACAACTTTGTTGTCATTTGTTAAGTTATTTTTATTTATTACAAAAAAATAATAATATTAAATATTAGATACTCATTAACTTTTTTATATATAAAATATAAATACATTTATCTAATAGTAAGAGCCTTAAACATAATCATTATGGTTAACATTAAATAAGAAAAAAATATATAAATAACAAAAATATAGTTAAATCGATTTATAATTAGCAATCATATGATGGTAGATGAGATGAAAACTGTGTACAAATTTATTATTTTATTATCATTTTTCTTGATTAAAATTTTTGTTGTTCTTAACTTAATCAACAACAACAACAACAACAACAACAACTACTACTACTACTACTACTACTACTACTACTACTACTACTACTACTACTACTACTACTACTATTACTATTACAACAAATTATATAAATAACATCATAAATGAGTTTTGAAAAGCTGAAGATTTATTGGAAATATCTCTGTGTTTTTCCTGAGATTTTAAATTGCATTCAATTTTTCAATAATGAACTCAAAGAAAATTAGATTATGTAAGACATTAATTCAGAGATGATTTTGTGCACAACTCTAGTGATTGATTTGTGGTTCAAATGCAAGAGAGAGAGAGAGAGAGAGAAAGAAAGAGAGAGAGAGAGAATGTTTTATAATTTGAAAAATTTAATAATAAGACAGAATATACATCTTTTTTAATAAAATATAAGTACAAAAAATAAATGCATTTTTTGGGTATAAAAAGAAAATCTCATTCATCATGAAAGCAGACATCAAATTACTTGATATTAATTAAGAAATTTAACCCAAAGTACAGTAAAAGTCAGTGAATGTTGCAATTTTTGAAAGTCAAAGCAAAAGGGATGTTCATATCATAGATAGCTTAGAAAGAAAAGTAATATTTGATAGAAATAGGAGGCTATTCATGGATACCATGATATATATAAAATGAAAAACGCGTAACTCTAGCAAATCGACTGAATAATGTTATTAAATAAGAAATTTTATTATACACTATATATACTGTATGTGTTGTGGGCACAGGTGTTGTACATATCGTGCTTTTTAATTGTCGACAATCAGTAACCCTTCAACTCATATATTAAATAATATAATGGATTGATGTCTGAAAAATTAAAAGTCAAGAGATGAGAGAGAAATCGCTTTCAGATTTTTAATGAACTCAAGACCTCTTTATAGACGTTGGACTGAGAGGTTGGCCACAGTTTTACGAAAGAAGTGCTTTAAATGCAACACTTGTTGTTAACAACCATTTCATGCAAGATTTGCTGCGGATATAGCTTTCACGTTATTATTATAGTATTATCAACAACAACAACAACAATATGAGAGATCTGGCAGTTTGAGTGCCCATCAAACCATCCCTTTCCACAAATGTTTAGACTCCTCAATCAGCAAAAGAGACGGCAATTGTTGAGCTTTTTGATTAACCAATTAATGATTTGTTTCGGCTTAAGATTTCTATACAAAACAGCGCTTAAAGTTCTCTCTCTCTCTCTCTCTCTCTCTCTCTCTCTATTTATTTCTTAACCAACACTACATTTGTACTCTAAATGATATAAATGATATATTTATATATAAATGCTTTTAATTTGAATGTTGCAAACAATTATACGACTATTTAAGTCTTGCTCTCTTTCCGTTCTCTCTCTAAATAACTCTAAGTTATGATAACTTATATTTTCAAAACTCATGAGAATCGCAAATATATATAATTACTTAAAGATCAAGATTTTGAATCCATAATGACCTGACAGGTACTGCCAGACTGCAGGGCTACACAACAAACCATATATACGTAAAGTGCCTCAAAACTGGATGTTTGAAAATGTTGTTTCATTAAATTCGGTGTATAGTATGTACGACACCCGTAGTACCCATCTATACAACTATCAAATGCCTGAGAAAAAGTACTGTAAGTTTTGTAATTTATTTGATAAATATATGGTTTGATGTATTTCTCTGCTTAAGTTTATATATTATATTATATGCATAACTTAATAAAAAGTTGTGCACAAATTATATGTAATATTATGTTTTTGCATAAAAAGCTCATACTTTTTCATATCATAGCTTAGGTAGAGTTGTCGGCAAAAGTTGATGGACTGCACTCTCTTTCGGCTTTGGCTTTAGGCCATAAAATCTGCTCTCTCTCTCTCTCTCTYTYTTTTTGCTGTCTCTCTCACTCACTCACTAAATATATAAACATAGTATATTATATTATAATATACTGTTACAGTACTATATAAAAGTATTATATAAAATATCACTATTCCTCAATATTCTAACTATTGAATCGCACCCAATAAACAAGCCATGAAAAATGAAACATACCTGTGCCAGGTATATGCACCTAAAAAGTCATTGTACAACTGATGATTTAGTTAGTTTGTAATTGCAATCAAAATTTATATTTATAAAACAAGGTTTTGTCTGTTAATTTAGTTAACAAAAATACTAATTTTAAAAGTAAAAAAATGTGCAAAACTTTAATCAAATTTCACACCAAAAAATGTTCATTAAAAAAGTTTAAAATAATTTATTATGAGCCTCACCTCTATTTTTGTAATTTTTTTTTTGTGTGTTTAAAGTTAATCTCTATTTCAGTTAAGAATAAGATATACATTCAATTTTATTCAGTTATAACACAAATTGATTCACAATTTGTTTCAAAATAATTTTACCAAAAATTTGTTTTACTTTAATTTGAAAAATAATATTTCTTTGGTATACACCTGTCATGGAGTATATCTAACTGTTCAAACTGTCGACTCGACTCTCTTAAGGGATGAGTAGTTAATGTTAAGCAATAGTCAGTCATCCAGTGATGTGATTAGAGGGTATGTCAGCGTATCTCAGAAACACATGTGATTATTGGCACACATATACCATATATTCAGTATATAAGCTATTGGTTTGTGCAATGTGTCAGTGATTATTAGTTATGATCAATAATGTGGTTATTAAAATAGCCCACACTTGCAGTTATGTCACACATTTAGCAGTTATATATACAAATCTAATGTTGCAGTAAATGATTACTTTTACACAAATGTTGTCTAGGAGAGAGAGAGAGAGAGAGAGAGAGAGAGAGAGAGAGAGAGAGAGAGAGAGAGAGAGAGAGAGAGAGAGAGAGAGAGAGAGAGAGGCATAACATATATTTGGATCAATAAATATTAGGGATGTTTGGGAATTGGATTGCAAACAATTTATTATTGGGAGTCTATTGGCAACATCTGCTATAGTGATGATCGCTTTTTCGAGTAAACCAAAAGGTATGGCAAAGTCGACATTATATGTCTTAATGATAGTGCAATGAGAACCGAGACATACCTTATTGAAAATGAGGCCAATATTAGCTGACGGTTAGGTTAGTAAAAAACCTTACCATACAATGTACTTCTTGTCTCAAAACATCAAAAACATTAGCAACAAGTCTGCTATAGAGTCTAAATAGTTGTATATTTGCCGGTATATTATACAACTCAATGATAACAATTTTGTTGAATATGAACCGCTATATACTGTATATAATATAAACAAACTATTATATAAATATATATTTAATTAACTAATGGGTTAACAACTAAAAAGCACAAGTGATATATCAATTATATGTTTGTAACATACCTTTAAGATTGAATGTTAAGATGATAGTGAAAACAGTAGTATTTTGGACATACATTAGTCATGTTAGTGATGATGAAAATAACAAAAATGAGTAAAACAACAAAACTGTTTGTTTGTTTTATATATGATCAGCACTGATATAATGGCGATTTCCAAAGTCGTGAATTAGTAGCAGTCATATAACACACCATCCGATGCCATCCAACTCTAGTGGCATAACTCCTATCCAGACGTCAGCTTCTGTTGTGTCGATACCAGTGAGAGCCGTATCAGAGGGTGTGCTGAGAGACTGTACTCTCCATTATGTGTACCCGTTATGTATGCAAAAGCCATAGTTGTGCCGAAGCGACGACATTAGCAATTGAAATGAAGATGTGGTGGAGCTCTTGGGAAATGAGCTTTACTTGTGTTGCACTCATATATATGCCATATATATGTATGAGAAGCAGCGGCCAACTAATATAGCATTGGTAGCTGTACTGTGCTTTATTATTGAGTTTATGGCAGTCCCACATTATACAGCAATGCTCTCTAAAATACCGACATCCATAAGCCGATAGAATATGAGAGAGAAAAGAAAGAGAGAGAGAGGAACTGGTGATTAATATTTTATAACGCGTGCCATCACTTTCTTAGACATGGGTACAGACCTTATTGTTGGTGTGAGATCTGAAAAACCAGTGAAACTACCTATATATACTGTATATATATATTTATATAAATTAGGACTCAGTCACTGATTTAAACACAATAAATAGTTGTAAGAAATTTATTGTTAATACAAGACTAAAAAAATCATTGAAGTTTTTTTTGTCATTTTGTCTGAAACACTATTATAGACCCATTGACTAATGTGGTACACATTGACTGTAGCACCAGTAGGTAAAAGCAGCAACGCTGACCGTGCAATGCATAATAAATGATCGCATCTTATCAATGCTAAGCCAGCGCCCGGTGAATGAAAAGTGACATTATTTTTATGGGTGATAATAATGGCTATACCATTGGTTTTCAGTATTGGTCAGTCACTGGTAGGTAACAAACAAACCGTATAACCATTTCATTTGACTCTCGTTTTGTATATAAATGACTTACCAGTGCCTCAAACAAACCAATTTTTATTCAATATCATACCAGTAATGGTTCGTTGATATGGGTCTTACATATTAAGTATTACATTATAATCACTCAGACTTTGTTTCAAATATAGCACATAAACTACAATAATATTAATGTATGACAATGTATAGTACAATATATAATCTACAATTTACGGCAAATAAATAATATAAAATAAAATAAATTTGACAAAAAAACAAGAGAAAGGAAAGGTGTGTCCAAACGGCACAGAAAAATTCAATTGTTTTCATTGTCTAATAACAATATATTATATAAGACAGTGTTTTCCGGTCACTATTAATCCGGTAATATAACTCATTATTATTGTTATGTAAATTATTTACAAGTTTCATATGATTTGTAGATTAAGTATCTTATAGTTTAATTAAATAATTATTATAAGATATTTATATATTAATCATAATTTTAATTAGATATTAATATATAAAATCATATTTAGTAAATAATCATTTAATCTTATATAATCACATTAACTATTAAAAGCATATTTAAACTTAATCTAAAATATTATATGCAATAAAATTATTAAATCAATATTATTGTTATGATTTAAATCTAGTATTAACTTTAAATAATCAATTTGAAATAATCATTTTAAGTGATTACTTGCTTATATTATTAAATTTTTGTTTATTAAAGCAAATAAAAAACATTATTAATATACTGTAAATTTAAAAATTATACAAATAATTTTATATTATGAATTTTAATATTTTATGAAAGAAAGTATCAATAGCAAAAAATTTAATAATTATTAAAACAAACAAAATGTATATAAATTAACATAAAAATACAAATTACGATAATATTTTTGTTATTAAAAAAAAGAAACAATGAAATTGTTTAACTTATGGTTTTAATTTGATATTCAATAAAAATTATCTAAAGAAATAGGGGTTAGTATTAAATGATTAGGAATGGGATGCGCGCACATGTATTGTATGCCATAGTTATGCAAATGAGGCTCAGCTTTAATAATATAAAGCAATAGGAGATTGAGATTCTTATATTTTGGATGTAAAATCAATAAACTAATGCCAATGTTAGTGAAGCACTGGGAGACAGAGCACTGGTTTATAACCAATCATAACATATCCTAAACTCTTAGACTCTATCAGACACTCCGAGAATAGCATCAATGAGTGACTAAATAAATGAATTAATTAAATAAAAAAACAATTCAAACAATAGACTCATTTTATTATTTTGTTACACACACACACACACACACACACACATATATATATATATATATATATATATATATATATATATATAGATATAAATCCTAAATAAAATTTATTTCAAAATTATTTTTTCAACATTAGTTCAGTTAATTAAAAATAATAATTTTTACATATAAATTATCTATAATATGAATAAGTAAATTATAACACAGACATTGTTTCAAATATAGCACATAAATAGTGAACAATAAAATCATTATAAATGTTATTTATAAGTCATTTATTATTAATTATTTACTTTACGTTAAGGCGTTTAGTGTAAACCACAATATAAAAAACAATTTATTTTTCTATTTAATACAACAATAATAAATGATATGTTATGGTATGGTATGGGAAGCACTGAAAAATCTTTTAAACTACACATAAAACACTAAAATATAATTATATATAAATTATTGGCAATATTATCACAAAATATTGATAATAATAAATACTGTACACTGTATTATATAATATATTATGTTGCAGTATTTCAATATATTATTTATAATAGTAATGTAGAAATAAAATTGATTTATCAAAATAAAATTATATTATTCAGCTATACATCATTTGAACAAATATCATTTTATCAAAAATATTGATTAATAAAAATATTCATCTAAATGTACAACTAAAAATAAATAAATTTTTATAATTATAATACTGTATATAATTTGCAAATATCTAAATTTAACAACAAATATATTGAAATTATCAGTATATTTATTTTATTAATTTTGATATTATTTGTGTAACAAATAATAATAATAATAATAATAAATTGTTAATAAACTTTTACACGCGAATTATGAACATAATATACATTTAATGATAATTTTCAGAATATTAATGATAATAAAATATATTTATATACTGTATTAAAAAATTTTTATAAATACTATTTATATTTGTTTAAGCATTTTCTAAATGAATTAATAAATAATATCAAAAAATATATAAACAAAATTATCACTATTAAATATAAATAAGTTTTAATATTATATCAAATAATTTAATATTATGAATGAAAACTAACTAATAATTATTAACAACTAAAAAACAAAAGACAAACTAAAGCCACGAAAAAAACTATTTATAAAACTTTGTAAAGAGGGAGCCATCAAACTTGTAAACCAACCTAAAAATCTAACAGTGCATTGATTAACCACTTATACATACAAATACATACATAACAGAGAGACTGTGTATTAATATATACTGTAAATATATAATATTAAAAAGCAAAATATAAATATACTGTTTGTATAATTCACTGGAAATGTTATTTTAATATTGATATCAGTTTATCGTGAATCAGTGAAACTACTTTTTAAAATTTTTATTTTTTTAATAATAAATACATTTATATCGATTAAATGTATTTTTCTTGATTTTTTTCTTTTAAAAAAACTAACTATTAATATGAAGGTTATATTTATAAAAATTGGATATAAATCAAAACTTAAACACAAAAACACACACATGTATACTGTATATTATACACATATGATTTATATTTTATATACTGGTTTAAATTTATTACAGTAAACAATGTATTGATTAAAACGTGTTACTTGAATTATTAAAAAATGTACTAGAATAAATGGTATGATTTATAGCAATAATTGCAATTAAAATTAATTACAACAAATTTTTGGACCCAATATGTGTATAAAAATATGTTATCCTTGTTGTTGTTGTTTGTAAAATATAGTAAAACATAAACAAATTATTCTTAGCTTAAAATATTATATTTAATAATTTCGTTGACATATTATATAAAAATTATACATTTGTACCAAAAAATGTCATTGAATTTTGATAAAAATGTGACTTTAATGTTACGAATCCATTGGACTGAATGTCGTAAAAGATATTTTAATTTGAAAAATATTACAATTTTTTATTTAATTTAATATTATATTTCAAGGTACAGAATATTGTTTACTTTTATAAAAAAATGATTTTTAAAATATAAAATACAATAAAAAATATATCTATTTATAAATAATTTTGTATTAATAAATATTTCTATAAAAAGCTAAAATAAATGTTTATTTTAAATAATAATAAATCCTAAATACTAATAATAAATCAATTATTAATAATTAAAATAACAAACAAATTAATATTATTTAAATAAAATAATTATTATTTTTATATTCATTATTTATTTATTGAATTTATTTTGMTTAAATAATAAATAAATAATTTTATTTATATTTAAATCTTAGTTAATGGATAATTATTAATTTAAAAAATAAAATGTTGACTTTAAATAAGTTAATAAACATAAACATAATTTTTTATTTATTTAATTCAATTCAAAATAAATATACAAATTTTATACAATTTATTAAAAATATTTTAGTATATTTTTCATAATATGTGTACACGTTGTGTAAAATTATATATAAATTATAAATGATTATCATAAAATTAAAAATTATATTAACCAATCGACAATTTATTTAATTTCAATTAAAGTCAGATATGATATGATTTATATTTATGAAAAAAATAATTACAAATACAGCGCTTAATAAAATATAAAGTCATAGAAATACATATATGGGATGAGATATTAATTTAACATATTTTGTTAGTTTTAACGCAAAAAATAAGGAAAATAATTGAACAAAAAAATTAATTAAAAATTACATTTTGTTGTAAATGCAGTAAATTAGTGTTGTATCGCATGTTTGGTTGCATTCAATGTAATACAAATTATTTTTAATACAAATTTAGACCACAGGAGAGCCACAAAAATCAGAGATTATTATTTCCTAACAAAATTGAATGAATAGATAGAAAATTGAGTAAAAAAATATAAAAAGCACTAAAAAATTATATTTTATATTACATTTGACTTAAATACAATATAAAATACAAGAAAAAATCATTTTATGATTTCAAATGTAATGAAATGAAAGAGTAGGCGCACAATAACCACACTGAGCCCACACCAAAAAACTATATTACTATCAGACAAACCATACGATGCTATATACCAAACCATATTGAAATAGTGTGTCTGTGCCACTGATAGTCACTCATAAATAATAAATTCAATCATATTTTTCAAATTAATATCAGTGTTACTCTATGTATGCTATTTTGAAAGCTCATTCATAGCTGTGATGTAAAGTGTTAGGTGTTATCCCATCACAAATTATTTTCAAAGTGTGTGTGAGTGTGTCTACTAAATAGTGGGTCAAACATTCAATTCAAATGTATATTTTTTACACAACATATTACTGTAATGTCTGTACAACTCAACTGTTTTATCTGATGTCTCGATGTGTGGTATAATCTAATATATATATAACTGAATGTTATTGTTTTATAGCCAATAATATTAGTCATACACTTTCAGTTTAATGAGCCTTTTAATCATGAAATGTACTAAAAAACTATTGGTTGCCAAAACTGTTTTTCAAATATATCAATCAGAGTATTATGCGAAATGCTATAATTTTGAAACACATAAATTTTAAATCATATAAATATTATTTTATATTGTTTATAACTATTTAAAATGACACTTCTATTATATATATTAAAAAAAATACTGTATATTACTAAAATATACACTAATGAACGTAAAAATAATAAAAAATAACTAAATAAAAAATTTTCAAAATAATTATTTTTTTATGATTTTTATTTTAAACAATTTCTAATTTGTAAATATACATTTTCTGGTAATTCCTATTTAAAAAATATATATTTTTTGGTTTACTATAGTATCCATAAACACACATTTATTACAAACAACATGAGTTGATATACTTTAACCGGTGCCAACCCCTCACAAAAAATATATAATTTTTACGATCTAAATGTTTACTACAATAATATGTATTATAGTTTAAGGGCTCAACAATAAGCGCTTAAATCAGTGTTAACTTTCCATAATTCATAAAATTATAACTTTTTATTAATATGCAGTTAGGTTTGTGTGTATAAATATATTGTAAATCAAGCACTAAATGACATTTTACAATACAATTGCGTTTGTGGTTAAATAAATATAGATCTACTTAAAAAAATTATTATTAGTTATAAAATTGCAAATTACTGTATACTGTAATATTCACTATTTTAAATATATGCTAACAAAAAAAAATATTTTACCCAACCCTATACAATGTCAAGGTTTTAGGGTTAAAATTCTAGACAATGATCTAGTAATTTAATAAACTTTTAATAAATCATTACAATTTATTATAAAACTTTTATACAGTATTTATTAATATAATATATTATGAAAAAATAGATACTTGAAGCCAAAATCCATAATTTTTTACAATTTTTTAAAAGTACTATTAAATAATGGGAGTATCCTATTAGATAAAATTAAAATTATTGCTATAAATTTTAAAATTAAGTTATATGATATAATACTTAAATAATCTTTTATACACTTTTTATTAAATAAATACATTGAGATTTTTAAATAAGACAATACTGACAATAATTTAAGTTATACATTGTTTAAATGATAGTTTTTTAGTTATCTCTGTATTTTTTGACATTTATTATTATTTAATATCTATTTAAAATTACTAAATAATTCACAATATAGTAGTTATTGTTTAATGTAAGAGATGAACAAATAGTTGAGAAATTCAAAGACACACAGAAATCATATGCAAAACAATAATAATTTTTATGAATAGAGAGTAACATTGAGAATATAATGTAATTTAAGTAGACTTTCATCATTTCTCTTCATATTTATATTTATAGTAAAGTTAAGTATTGTTTAATGTCATTAAAAACAATGACAATGAAAAGGGAAGAGAAAGAGAGAGAGAGAGAGAGAGAGAGAGAGAGAGAGAGAGAGAGAGAGAGAGAGAGAGTTTGTTCAACTCGTTATATCTACACTACATTTTGTGGATCAATAAAGTCTTTCAAATATATTATCTTTAAAACTCATCTCTATTTTTCTTTATATTTATATATTTATTTTGCTTTATTTTTTCCGCTAAAATTCCCAACTCTTTTGATGAGAAAGAAAGAGAGAGAGAGAGAGAAAGTGAATGAAAGTATTGGTAATGTATTGTGCATTAGATTGTGAGCCCAAACCTAAAAACATAATATGCTTTTCGGTACAGAATTGACGAGAATATGAGCCGAAAATTTATTTCTATTTTTTGAAGTCACGTACTCTTCAAACACAACTTCTATAGAGTTTTGCCTCACTTTCACTCTTTGATGTTCTTCACTTAGATATGGTTTACAMACACACACACACACACACACACACACACACACACACACACACACACACACACACACACACACACACACACACTGTGTAACTTATATATTGGTTTCGATGAAATGGGGAGAAAGATATATACTATAAATCTATAAATTTATTTGAAAATTAAGAGACCAAATATTATGATATATATATTTAAACTAAAAAGTTTGGGAACAAATTTGCTAAACATGTTGACACTTAAGCACTGAAATGGGAGTCAGGGAATAGGATTGTTTAACACATATACAGTAATAGAGTACTATATATAATGTATTTATAGATACCAATAGTGATGATTAAAAAAAAGTAAAAATGTTAACTATAACTAAAATATTATTAAAAACTGTTGTGTTTTTTGTGATTCACTCAAATTGTGCACAAAATAATGTGATTCATTCAATAGATTAGATGAAGTAGTTTTGAAACACAACTGATCTAATGTTTGTAATAAATATGCAAAAAACTTTTAATCATTTTGAAACAAAAAGTGCATCACAAGTGCAAACAACATAGTCATCCCTGAGATTAGATTTTGAATAAAATACAAATACATTTTATCTGCATATCTATTAACAACTTTTAGAGAAAAAATAGGAAAACATTATGTGTAGTGTAATAGTCGGGATAGGGTAGGGATGAGAGGGTTATAAATAATATGGTAGAGAATATGTGCACTAAAAAAACTTATTAAAAACTGGCATGTTTTTTGTGTACATGTAGATAGGGTCACAGGTGGTACAAAAAAGTTATGTTAAGCCTATCGTGATGTGCATCTGCAATATGTGCACTGCCATAGAGAGAGAGAGAGAGAGAGAGAGAGAGAGAGAGAGAGAGAGAGAGAGAGAGAGAGAGAGAGAGAGAGAACTAAAGGATTTGATAAGATAAATAAGTTAACAATTTATCTACAGTACCCTCTCTTTATAATAACTCATTGATTGAGTGAATTTAAGCAAATCTTTATAATTTTTATAAAACTAAAATATATATAATATAAGGTTAAACATGAAACTGAGAGAAACATAAAGTGAATGTTCTATCAAAAGGAATATAATGATTAAATTTATAAAAATTTATAAATCCTAGTCATATCATAATTTATTTATATTTATGAATAGACTAATACAATAGCATTTAATTTTTATAATTTAAGTGAAATCATTTGAAAGCTTAGTAGAAATTTAATTTTAGAATTGTCCAGGTGACCTGGGCGTTTTAATCACTATATATATACAATATATATGACACTAATTTGAACAATATATGATAAACTGTGTTATTTTGGTGGTGCCGGTGATCGACACACTGATAGTCATCAGACACTTATTAGATTGTATGGCCTACTATTGCTCTGTCAGTTAGCGAACCGACCGATTTGTTGTTTAGGTGTTGCTTTCAAATAGCGATAATTACGGGATATGTAATATAATAGATGTTTGTTGTTATGATTCTCGTATTGTTTGTGGGTTTTGACCCCAACTATCATAGCGTACACTAAAACAGTGGGCGCATTGAAGTATACAAACTTACATTTCTCTATCTTTATCTCCCTTTCCCTTACAAATGACCATATAAGTGATGCATTGCCGTCTATTTTCTGGTCATTAAATGATAATACCAGAGCAAAACAATAGTTTCTGTAGATTATGGTAATTGAGAGGTGGAGTAGTTCAGAGACAGACATACAACGAGAGAGAGAGAGAGAGAGAGAGAGAGAGAGAGAGAGAGAGAGAGAGGCATAACTGGCTTTCTAGAAGATCRTAGACACTAACGGATGGATGAGTGCCTTTAAAATCAAACGTTTTAGTCGTTTGTCATCATTTCTGGCCATCATTTATAGTAAATATACATATTATGTTTTGTGGCACAAATAAAAGCACTGACACCACTGTTTAGATATACTGTATATATGGGCTAACAATCCATTTAAAATGATAATACAATAAAAATGTAAACTTTTCTTATGATTTACGATTAATATTGGAAATGGATAGGAATGGTACGTACAGTATAATGTTTATATAAAACTTATTATTGATATAAAAATATATGTATATATATAACATAATGGTTGAGCACAACAAACATCACAACTAAATGCAAACACTAAATCATTAGAAGATCATTCATCATAAATAAAATAAAGTTGTTTTGTATGTGAATATACTCTAATATATATATATATATATATATATAAAACAAAAGCTCAAAAACTTATTGAAAAGCTTAGTTCCGGTCGTTTTATATGATAGTTATGCTGCTCTTTAGCTGTCTTTGCTTTTGACTAATGTTTAGGTCATTAGCAATAAGAGTATTAATAGTGGGAAAGGGAGAAAAAATTGCTGTAATTGTTTTATATTTTGAGTCCAGTGCTAGTATTGCGAAATACTAAAACACTCGGTGTTCCGGCAAATTTTATTCAAACAAATGTAATCTAAAAAAATATGATACAAAAAATATTTAATTATTACGAAAAAAATAAAAACGACAACTTATTGGGAAATTATGCGATCCATCACTAACACCGTGTTTGGGACGACTATGGGTGGCATCAAAAGTGTATTAGAAAAATAGCGACAAACAATGGGAGAGTCGTCAAAGCAAAACACTTATATAACTGACATATAATAAAAACAAACAAAAATCTATGTTTTTATTAATGTTATAAAGATTTTTGTTTTTTTGATTTTTCTTTTGTACAACTCTTTTAAGGACTTCTTCGGCAATTACTGTCAAATATTTGTCTATTAAATTGTGTCGTAAAAGTTGATTGCATGGACTACTGATTTGTTTAATATATTTTAAGTACATCAGAAAAAAGGTGTAATATAACAAACAAACAATTAACTAAAGCCAACCGTCATATAAAAGTCCAAAAAAGTATTGTATAATATAATATACAGTAAAATACAAAACATTTATATTACGCAAATGAATTGATTGGCTATAAGACACTTTACACCAATTGATTACAGCAATTATATATATATATATAAAGTATTTATATATTATTATAAATTTTTGACAATATTATATACTTTACAAACAATAGCAATAGACGTGTTTAACAAATGGTTGTCATTTAAATTGTTTAATAACTTCAGATGAATTACTTAATTCATTGAAACAGTGTATACATATATACATACATAAATGTATATAATTATAAATATATTTTTCAAATTACTATTTATGGGTTTGAATATCAATTCAAGGATTCAATACTTGTAGTTACCGTCAAATCATATGTCAAATGAGACAAAAAATATTTTTAATTCAATAAAGTTTATATATTTTTTCGAAAATAAGATAGTGTTGTAATAATAATAAAAAATATAAGATATTTTGATTGCTCAAAGCCATCATTCACACAGTTTTTTATATACAGTATTAAATTATATTATATAAGCTATATAATATTTTTTCACATATATATTGGATGCTTATATTTATACACTATATATATGTAGGAAGTACAGTATCATTTTTAATTGCTTTTAGGACTAACATAACAGCAAAAAAATTATATATATATTATACAGTATATACTTAATATAGTTTTAAGTAATATGTCGTTTTGAAGCAATATTTTTATAACTTTAATAATAATATTTTTTAGGTTATCTGTAAAGTTCTTGGAAATTGTAATCAAAGAGTCATTTGTTAAGAAAGTGTTCAGTTATATATATATATATTAATATATAGCATATAATATAATAAATATATAAAATAATTGGATCTTAAATACTGTTATCAGAAATTATAAAATAATTTTTTGATAACTATTATAAAAAGCAATGAAAACGTGAATCGCTGGAAAAAATTGATTTTTTTTATTAAACACTTAAACGATATTATTAAATACAATAAATAATTTTATGACGATATTTAATGTTTTAACATATATATTATACACACATTTTTTAAAGTTTAAACATATTATTATTATTACAAATTTACCATACCATAACAATAATAATAGTTATTATTATTATTATTTATTAATAATTTATCGGAAAATAAAACGTATTTTAATAAGTATTAAATATTTGAATAATTTTTATTGCTTTTTATTACACAGATTATGTTTATATTTATTAATAAAACAGTTAAATGTATCAATTTTATTTTAAGTTAAATCAAATATAATTTATTAATATATCAATATAATTATAATTATATCAATAAATTGATACATAAATTACTTTAAATAACCACAAAATATTGATATCAAGAATTTATTGAAATATTTTACTGAAAACTATCTAAACCTCAAACTGACATTTTATATCAACATTTTTTTATGTCAAATATATTAAGAAAATAAAAGTCAATTTGAGTTTAAATATTATATATAAAATGATAAATAAAATGTCAAAACCTTTTTTTAAAAAAAACATAAATGTTTTATAATTATGATTTCTACAATTTTTTACAGGTATATAATTAATGATGAAATAATCAATGATATGAATGKTATATAAATATAAAATGTTAAAAAATAAAATCTAATAGATTTATTGTATAACTAAAAAAAACCTTTAGGTTTTAATTAGAGTTAAAAGATAATAACATAATAAATGATTATAAATTTTAAAAACAAAAATTTAAGACAAATTTTTATATAAAAACTCATGTATAGTGAAAATGCGTGAGCAGGTAAAGTAACAAAGATCTTAGTATACATACATCATATAAAGTATATATATATTTATAAATATCTATAAAATATACAAATATTGTAAACTAAACTTAGAAAAAACCAGTTTCCTAACCGAGAAAATAAATTTGTACACAAAAAAAACATTTTATCAGTTTTAAAAATCTAAATTTATTGGATTTAACGTTAATAAGTTTTGTTTGTTTAGTAAAAAAATACTAACAAAAAAACAAAATACCTTTTCGTAAATATTAATAACAATAGATTGTGTGTTTTTTGGCTAATTGTTTGCTTTTTTAATTAATAACAATTAATTTTGTAGTCAAATTAACTTTAACCTAAGAGTTTATTTTTTATGAAAATTTATTTATATCTTAAAATAAAGAGATGAAAGTTAACTCTATTCTCTCTCTCTCTCTCTCTCTCTCTCTCTCTCTCTCTCTCTCTCTCTCTCTCTCTCTCTCTCTAAATATATATATATATATAGATTTAATCAACGCACTAAAACATGTATTATTTTAACAAATTTTAAAAAATAATATAGACTTTATATACATAGACATACAGTATAGCGTACTGTAAATACAGTAATGTAATGATTAATAAGTCTTGAAAATATAAACTTACATATAGTAAATAATATATTGAATATTCTGTAAATTATATATATATATATTATAAGTATATATCACATTAACTCTATATTTTCAAATGTCTGAAAAATATGTGTAGATAAAATAAAATAACTATCTAAATATAAATAAATAAAAAACGAGATTACTTTTTAGAAAACAACAACATTTCTGTATATATGAAATAAATTTCAATATAAATTTTTGTTGAAATTGCATTAAAACTTATAATGTATATATATATGCATATAAATTATATACAGTATATACTAGTATATATAAATTTATATTTTTGGCAGAGTTTTCTGTGCATGAATATATGGCACACGCAACTCATATATGAATTAAAATAAAATAAATTGAAATAAATAAAAATTATAGCTCTTTTTAAAAACTTTTTAGAAACAAACAAAACAGTGTTAAAGTATAAAGTGTTTTATTTTTCTGTCACTAAGTGCTAGAAATTTTATTATTATTTTCTTCAGTATAATATTGTGTATATTCATACACATTATGTTTAACATTCAAAATTTTAAAGAGTTGAATATAGAGTACAAACTTTATTTTAAAAGATACAATGATAGGTAAAAACGTTTAGTTTTTTTGTTGCTAAATATAAATATACAAACAGCTTTGCTAACACTTGTAATAATAATAATAATAATAATAATATAGAGAGAGTATATCAAAATTGATGGTTCAATGCAAATGCCGTTTAACTTAAACACATATATCGTAAACAACACACAAACTCTCACTAAGAGTTGCCTACTTTTGGATAAACCATTCATTTTTTTTATGACTACAAATCTACAAACACAACACAAACATATAGTTTTGTTATTAGTGTGTGACTGTTGTGCTAAACATTAGGAAAGGGAAAGAAAATTAGGAGTAATAGTATGTTAATCACTCAACTATCCCGTCATTTATCTAAAAAAAAGCAAAAAATTTCTGACTTTTTGCGAGGCGTTTTGATTTCAAATACACTAACTATTTGTGTATATATTTTTCTCTAAACTAAGTGACAGATTATCCAAAAAATAAGCGATTATATTAAATGACCCGTTTTTTGGAGACTATAGTTTACTTTAGTTTTCAATGTGTTTAAATATAACGGCTCTAAAATAATTTGCTAAAATTTTTTTTGTTGGCTCCACTAAAAAGGGGTACACTATTAATGATAATTATTAAAAAAGCTTTTTTCTTAACCCTCTAGTATTAGTTAAAAAAAACATTAGTCGACAAAAATTACCGGTACTTCAAAAATATATAACTTTTAAGCTAAAGTAATTTACCCTTAATAATAGCAATAATAAATATACTACTAAACATATATTAGTTTGAAGATTATTTGTAAATTATATAAATCCATACTTTTATATGTTTTTAATTATTGTTTATGTTTTAAAAAATGCTATTTAAAGTAATATAAAATTGGATTCAGCAATTGAATAAGTTTAGCAATTGTTTAAATATAATTATTGTTTTTTAATTGTATAAAAGTTTTCAATTTTTTTAACAAATCATTTTTATGGTATAGATTTTGTTCAAAATAAATACTTAGATTACTCAATCATCATTATTATTAAAGGTCAGGGATGTAAAAATATTTAGTGACAAAAACAATTGAAGCAAATAATAGGAGAGATTGAGATATAACTGTGCACTAAAAGTAAAGGCAATGGTTAGCCATACATGCGATAAACACGTCTTTGTCAAAGACTTTTGAGATAAAATGACAAAATAATGAACAAAAATAAAAGATATATAAGTTATATATAATATTGTAAATTATAATTGTTTTGTTTTTCATTATTGTTATTATTGTTTATTTGCAAAACACTTTATGTCGAGAGAGTGCAGTTCACTGGAGATATTCACTCGAGATATGTGTTTATTATTATTATTATTATTATTATACTATATATATTGTATGACATATAAAAAAGTTATACAAACAGTATCTGAAATATACAAAAAATAGTTTTGTATTGTCATTTTGAATTGTATGACAGACACTCACAATACATACGTTTGACATTTTTTGTGCTTTAATTACTCAGTTATTTCATCTACTGTTGCCATTTAAATGTTAGACAAAAATATCAGTTCATTAATCACAACAATTTTTTTCTAAACTAAAGCCACCATTGAATTGCCAGGTATTGAAGCAAACGAGAAATACACATAATTTTTTTAATGATCACTTGAAGCTTGTGTTTGTTTGTATGTATTGTACGTATAGTTTATATATGTATTTGAACGGCCAGTCATGAGAAGGAATCTCTGCACATCTAGTCTTTTACCTAACAGTGCTATCATTGCTATCACATATACATCAACATCCGGACCCATCAACCAAAATCTTCTTTAGTATGGCTTATAAACCTCTCTCTCTTTCTCTCTCTCTCTCTCTCTCTCTCTCTCTCTCTCTCTCTCTCTCTCTCTCTCTCTCTCCTTCTCTCTCTTGTCTCTCACTATAAGCCTTGAGTAGTCCTTATTACTGTTCATTTAGTGTAAGGCCTGAGCAATGACTTTGAAGCACTCCGGGCGATGTGACAGGAGGTGTATGTGAGTGCGCCTCAGCCTTAATTGACAGAAAGACAGCACTGGTATTACATTGTATGTGTGCTTTCATATGATATGCCTTCACAAGAAAACTAGAGGTTGACGTTTCAGATAAGTTATATATATTAAAGAAAAGACTTTTACCTTTTCATGGATGATATCCCCGGAAGTGGTGTTTGCGCTCCTCATAACACTTGATTGAAATTATTAAAAGACCCGCATTTACTATCATATAATACAAATGTCTGACTAACTTACAGTGCAATTGGCAGGTGAGAAACAAACTGGTCCGGGAGGGCATACCATGGCTTTTATACTGGTGTGTGTGTGTGTTGTATATCAAAAAACAAAGTCTATTTGTTTTGATATATGTTTCAAATGAAATATTTTTAAAAATAAAAGTTTAGATAACATAATATTAATAAGACTTTACCAATCATTCATTCAATTGAGTAATTAAAATAAAAAAACAAATCTATTATAACATCTGCCTATTTTTAGTAATATTGAGACAAATGTCACACAAAATTTTATTATCACTATAAAGTTTATATACAACAAAACGGTTTGTATTTAAAAAAAACAATTTTTGTCAATCAATTAAAAATCATTGCTAATTATCTCTAATTTATATCCTAATAAGGGCTGTAAAAGTCTACACTTAAAGATATAAGCAGATATTTTTTTGCTAAATTTATTTTAAAATTTGTTTTATACAATTAGCGGTATTTTAATTAATAAACTGTATTATTTCAGTTAGTTATATGATATTTAAAACATAATATATATATATACTGTACAACTAATCGATCGACAAAATGTGGTAAACAAGAAAAAATGCAAAAATAAATGCAAAAATAATTTACATAACAGTATTTGATTAACAAAATAGTGTCTAAAAAATATTGTTTTTTTATTTCAATAACTTTATTCACTCTGAAATAATTGAATTTCTAATTAAATATAAATTCATATTTTTCTATCCCTTCCTGCGATTTAGTTTAGTGTATATACAGTACAATATATATAACTAAAATTATTGTTGCATTGCATTGATTAGCATAACTCTAAACCACACGAAAAAAACACCTGAGTTTTTGATAAATTGATGAATATTAATATACTATAAAATCGTGTATTATTTTATATAACTGAAAAAATTAGATCTATAAATATACATATTTATGTTAAATTACCACATATATACAGTAAACACTGTAAAATAATTAATATTATAAATTAATTACTAAAATAAAATGCTCATTTTTAAGTATAATTATTTTTTTAATATTAAAATCACTATATAAAAACTAGAACAACGGTTATGTTTAAATTTAAGATACTGTAATAATTTTTAAAAAAGATTACTAAATTAAAAATTATTATATTGCAAAATTTATGTAAATTTATAAGATTTTTGATCTATTGTGTCATAAAATAATATAAATAAATAAAATAAATAATATATATATAAGAGATTTAATATAATTTTATTGTTATAATTTATTGCTAGCACACACACATAACATATACTATAAATTATATTAACTATAATTTTACATTATATAATTATATAGTACTGTATATACTTTATACATTTATATTTAAATAATTTATAATTAAACATGGTCATATAATAAATTGACTTTTTTATTAAATGAGACGACACCTTATGTCAAGTGATAATAATAAATAATAATTAAAAAATAATAAAAATACATATAAATTGTTTATAAGAAAGTCATACAAAATAGTATTTAATAAGTTATAATATATTAATAAAATAAATGAGTTAAACGAGAGTACGTTAGACACGTGCCATACATCAGACTAAAAATATATGTTTACTAATTTGAATATATAATAATCAATGAATATTTAATAAATGTTTTGCTAATTTTTATTTGATTTTTAACATATTTCAAACTCTCTTTCTTTCTCTCTCTCTCTCTCTCTCTCTCTCTCTCTCTCTCTCTCTCTTTCTCTTCACATTATAAACTTTTAATAACTAAATCCTCCTTCTCTTTTAAAAAGAAAATTTTTGCAAATTTTTGTGATAAAAATCTGAGATAATATTTAAATAACTAAAAAATATACACCGATTCATAGGTTTTGCAACTGGTTTTCGTAAAATAGATAAACAGACAGATAGTTATGTATAGATAAAGAGAGAAAGAGAGAGAGAGAGAGAGAGAGAGAGAGAGAGAGAGAGAGAGAGAGAGAGAGAGAGAGCTATTGAATTATGTTTCACTTAAATAAAGATTTTGTTTTTTTTGTTTTACTTGACAGCAGATATATATAAAGAAAGAGAGAGAGAGAGAGAGAGAGAGATTGAGGAGATATACGTATAGCAAGAAATAATTTATTATTTATAAAATTAAGAGTACATATTTTATTATTTGTTTTTTTGTAGACTTTAAAAACTACCAAAATGAGGGAAAAGTTAAAAAATCATTTTATATATATATTATATTAATTTAAAAATCAACTAAGTTTTTAGTATAAGATAAAGAAAAATGTATTTATTTATTTAAAATTGCAATTTTAGTTATATTTCTATGGATTAATTTACTATAGATTTAATAAACAATTTTATATAAAAATTAGTAATATAGAGAGCATCTAAGTTTATTTTGATATTTATTAGCAATATTTACTATTTTTGTTAGATTAAAATAATTATAAAAATTAATAGTTAAATTGATAAATATATTAAATATGTTAAAAAATAAAATAATCATTTATAAATTTTATATTTATTTACAACAATTACATAATTTATTATTAATTAATATATTATATGGTTATAATTGCATGAATTAAGACTACTTATACACAAAAACATAATTATTATTGCAAACATATCTTAAGTTTAAAAATAACTTAATATTACTAATTTATCAATATTACAAATAGCAAAATAAAAAAAACAATAATCTGTATATATATATACTGCATATATACTGTATATAAATTAAAATATTTATTTCTGACTAAAAATTTGTTTGCAATAAAAAAACTATTTGTATTTTGTGAGTTGAATAAGGAAACTGTAAGTAAAAATTTCAGAAAAACATTGTAAATAAAGACAAAACAAGTTGTTGTGTCACGTATTAAACCGGAGATATATTAGCAAAAAAAACTACAGTATATCTATGCTGTAAATCCCAGTGCTTTACCTGGAATTCTATGGTATTGTGTGTGTGTGTGGGGACTGTCAGTCAGTTAGTGCTCAGGTTTGTTGACTAATAATTCATAGGTTACGTAATACACAGCTCTTACAGCTAAAAATACAATAAAATGTTTAAATTATAGCATAAAATCAATTGTTTTGCAGAGTCATACATATACAGTATATATATATATATATATTTAATATAAGTATTTCTATAAAACAATATACGTTTTGAAACAAATATAATGCATTTATGCGTTTGTATAATATTTTTGTGGGGAATATAATGAAACGGAAACAGGAATTAAATGCTCAATAAATAGACATTGAATTTACTGCTGAATTAAATAAATGTCTATTTCTGTTAACTATTATTTATAAATTTCATTATTTAATAATGAGCTGTATATTCATCCAAACACTTTTTAAAATATAAAACATTGAAACATTTAAGTTATTGTTTACCTATACCTGAGCTACCTGTGCTTCAATGGGTTTCCATATAGAAAAATTGTAGAATAAATTAGATAATATATTATGAACAATATAAAAAAGTGAAACGTGAGTTATAAATAATAGAAATTTTATATATAAATATAAGTTTATATATCATATGATATAATAAGTTTTGTTATTTTATTTTATATAAAAACATGTATTATGTTTACAGCTGGCCATTGAAGCCATTGAATTGTTTTTAATAAATGGTTTGAATTGCACTTTTTCGTGATTAAAGAGTTGGCTCCCAATAATGAAAAGTTAATTATCAGATCATATAGTAATTTGTGAGACCATTATCTGCACACACCATACCAAATACAGACATACCCTCACAGCAAACACACGTTTAGTTAATTCACACATAAAAATACAAAATAGGGTAAAAGAAACAAATATTTAACGTTACTAATAAATTATTTAAATGTTAAAATTAAAAAAAAATTATATCAAATTTGGAGATCATTTAGATAACAATTATAAAGATTTAAAATTAACAAACAGTTAAACAATCAATAAGTTTTATATATAAAACAACAATTGCTAAAAAACAATATATAGAAAAGTATTTTCAATAAATTATTTTTTACAAAAAAAACTAAAATTTAAAATAATCTATTTATATGGCAAAAGTTTTGTATAGTTACTGTATATATTATTTCAACAGTAAAGGTTAGTTATAATATAATGCATAATAAAATATTATATTTTCAGCAATAATTTAAATAATATAACCAAAATTTTACCGCAATATTTATATAATTTTGCAGATTTCTAATGCAAATTTATTTTCAAATGTGAATTACTTGTTAAGTAATAAAAACTAACCAAAATAAAGGCCTTATTAAAAATAACATTTTTTAATATTATAAAATATTGCATAAATATACATATATTTCGTAAACCAGAGACTCAGACATTATATTAAATACATAAATATATATAAATTGTAAATATAATGATCATAATAATCATAATCAGTAGCATATAATAAAAAAACATAACAAGAAAAATAAGATCATCAGTGAAAGGTTTTTAAACAAAAATAATAAACTTTTAACGAGAAAAGTGTAATAATATTTTTAATAAAACAAAAAATATTAATATATACACACTTGTTATGTAATGAGCTTTTATTTTGATTGTAACATTGAGTTGTATGCCTATGTTATGTCTTATATGCTAAATACAGGCTATAAGTTATTTATTCAAATAAATTAGTTTAAAAATATAATATTAAATAAATAATTTGCATAAAGAGAGAGAGAGAGAGAGAGAGAGAGAGAGAGAGAGAGAGAGAGAGAGAGAGAGAGAGAGAGAGAGAGAGAGAGATTATGAACTGGAATAATGGGATATATATATTAAGTAATAGATAGAGTACTTCCTCGATGAAAGTGATCAGACTTGCAAATGAGTCTCTCCTTTATATTTAACAAACACACTGGCAGTCAATGTGCATCCCATTTGCTAACAGTGCACATACACACACACATAACATTACATCCACAGTCAAAACATAACATCACCATCATATACATACTGATCATACATAATAAACATAACTAAATACTTATTAGAAATTAAAATGAGATGTTTAAATTGTGTCAAGGTCGTACCATAATTAAATTGTAGACTTTGCACATAAAAATTAACATAAACTCTATATATAATATATGCATATTATATAGCATAATATTCTTTATATACAGTATATTATATACAGTATATATATATATATATATATATATATATATATATATATATATATATATAAATCTATGCATACCATCACATTATAGTATAGATTTCCCATTCATTTACTCATTCATTCATACAATTCATTCATTTATTCAATGATTCTATGAATAAATTGGTTTAATATATGGTAAGCAAATGCAATGCAATTCTCTCATAAAGTCATACATTGGGTACGAAAAAAGTCAGACATCAAGATAGACAACCATATAATGAATATGTATGTGTTTTGCGGGCACATCCATGTTATATGTGTTGTATGGTTATAGCGATGCCTTATAAAACATATACTATACTAAACTCATTTTGAATTAATATGGAAAACATTGAACTAAACACACAATTGAAAACAACACAAGAATAACAATTAGTTATTAGATATGTTTGTAAAAAGTTGTGTTAATTAGTTCACATTGTGTGACAGCACTGGCAGCTTATTTATACACACTGTACCTCTGGTTAGACCTAATCTAATCGTCGTTTTCAAACAGAAAAATAATACATTATATTGTATTTGGATATTAAATATTGAATATAAAAAATAATAGTTTATATTATATCATATAACATGTTGTTATATAATTGTCATACAAATGCATACCTGTATTTGCCTAATAAGTTATGTTTGTTTCGTTCAAATTGCGTGCACTTTATGACTGACTCTACTGTAATATTTTGTTTTGTATTTGACAAATATGTCAGTTATCTCTGAGTTTATAAAACAACAACTAATGAGAAAATACTATATATAATTTATATACAGTATTTATGACAAATATATTCACGCAATATATTATTTAGTTATTAAAAACATATTTCTCTCTCTCTCTCTCTCTCTCTCTCTCTCTCTCTCTCTTTCTAACCTTCATTTAGTATGTTTTTAGGACTATCCTCTACCTTAGGTATATACCGGTAAACATAAAATTTCAATTTATGAATATTATGTTTCTCTATGTTTAGTAAGAGATATATTACACAAGTTTTATTTTTTGGTCAACTATTAAAGTAAATCAAAGTTTACGCCAATCTTTAATCACAACACGTGTTTGAGTCACATATAATAACACATTAGTATTGTTGTTGTGAACAAACTAAGTATAATATAATTCTATACTTTCCTCAATAATTTCCTGTCATTTTGTCAAACCATTAATGATTTTTTAATTTAATTTCCATAAGTCAAACCTCCATATAATTGTTTTTTCTGCCTTAAACACAACACAACAATAATGTATTATTAATATAAATTCAATTATTATAATATAATAATGTAAAAAATTAATCTATATTGTTTTACTGAATTTGCTCTATAAATTCTAACTAAATTTTAAGATAATAACAATTTTCATATTAACTTTAATGTTAATACATTATGCTTATATTTTAATAATTAATAAAATATTTTTTTTTATTAAGCAATTGTTAAGGCGTTCACCCGGTGCTCAACAATCTCCTCGTATAGATACCCGATAGACCTTACGTGAGTCATAAACGGGTATACTATCTATGGTTTAGATTACTGTGTGATGAATGACACTACAGGTCCAGAACTTTACAATTGCGTCCCACAAACACAACAGTAAATGCACACCAATTGATAAGTTAGTGGATAAGATAACACACACACACACACACACACACACACACACACACACACACACACACACACACACACACACACACACACACACACACACACACACACACACACACACACACACACACACACACACACACACACACACACACACACACACACACACACACACACACACACACACACACACACACACACACACACACACACACACACACACACACACACACACACACACACACACACACACACACACACACACACACACACACACACACACACACACACACACACACACACACACACACACACACACACACACACACACACACACACACACACACACACACACACACACACACACACACACACACACACACACACACACACACACACACACACACACACACACACACACACACAAACACCATACATGTAAAATAATTTTGAAAAAACTTGCACTCAATCGATGAGATTATTGTAGTGAATACTATATGTTAAGCATAATTATTTTCAACTGACATTTTAATGTGTTTGTTTTACTAAAAAAAATGAAATATTTTGTGAATCACTTCACTTGTATTTAATATTTAATTGAATTACAAAAAAAAAAAACAATAATAATAATAATAATAATAATACAAATACACAATACGATTATACAGTATATAATATTTATATGTTTTTGTCAATATGTAGGCAGAGAACTAACGTATGATCCGCACGAGACTTATCACTGGTAATCAATTTTATCATTAATATTATATAAGGAAAATAATAATCAACAAAATATACACAATAAAAAATTTCTCATTTAATAATTTATGAATAGATTAGGTTATAGTGAACCCCAAAACTCATTTGCATTCAATTTATTTGCCGTATATTTAGTCTGCAAATTATTAGTTTTATTTTTGTTATTGTTGTAACAGTATATTACTATCAWTGATACTTATAGTAGAATAATATATATTTTATTAATTGATAATAAATCTGTAATAATAAATAAAAAATTTACACCAAATTAAACAAACAAAAAATATAAATAAATTAATTAATAGTTTACTATCAATTCATTAATCCATTCAAATATTTAGTTGAATATATATTATTCAAATATATGATACGAATAATTTATTTCATTCATTAACCGGTTTTTTCTATTAGTTTTTTCTACTTATAAGCAAAAAATTTATTCACTGTATATAAACATGAATTATGCCAACAATGTAAGCGATAATATTGATAATACATAATAATTATGTTTTTCAAAATTGTGTAAACAAAATAAAATTACCATTATATTAATCAATGAGCTTTTAATGCATATATAAATATGTTTTTTATAAAATAAAAATTTGATAAATAAAATAAAAATGCAATCAAAATTATAGTTAAATCAGTTATAAAAAATAAAATTAAATATGAATAAATTATCACTCAATTAATCTATTGATATGCGATATTCATTAATAAAGATATCGTGATTAAAAATTTGCATTTAAAATGCCAATAATTATTATAAATATTATTATAATTTGTCAACAAAAATAAAATACTATTTTAAGAATGTTTATAAATTAAAAAATAATAAAAAATTTGTTAATAAAATTATATAAACAAATTGAAACAAATAAATAAATAGCTTTAAAATGCAAATTGTATTTAAAATTATATTTTTAAAAAAAACTAAATAATTTATTAAATATAAATTATTGAATATTTTTATAGATGGTGAGTTCGTTTATAAAGTTTATACATTTTTGTCTAAAATTAAATAGATTGAAAATAATTAATTATATTTAATATTGTTTACCGGACCGTTTTTAAAACACCCTTAATTTTAAATAATAATATTTAGTAAATTTAGACTTATATATATTAAATACAAACAATCAGTACAATAAAATAAATCTATAATAAACAAAATGTCGATATAATATATAAAAATATATTTTTATTATCTAATTTACGCTCTATATATTCAACCTACTAAATAGATATTTATGTATTATAGTTGTAATCCATTATCTTAATAATATTTTATATTATATTATTTTACAAAATTGATAATCAAATAAAACCATAAACAATTATAGATAAATATCTAAAAATATTTTTTGGGGTACAAAAATTTTTATACCAAATAAAATTTTATTATTAATTATTGTTTTTTTTGAGTTATTGATGTATATAAAAAATTTATTAAATACGCTCAATAAATAAACGACTTATTATTTGTAAAAATTTATTTGAAGTTGAATAGTAATAAAGTTAACAATTATTTGTAAGTTATTTATATTTAGATTTTATCATTTGTGACATTTATTATGTACTTTATAGATATTAATAGATATTAACAGATATTACTTTTGCATTATAATATAAATATAATTAGAAATATACTGTACCATAAAATTTAAAAACTTTATATATTAATATAAATATTAATATAATAGCAACTATTTATTAAATATTACAAAATGTTATAAATAAGTGAAATATATGACAAAAAATCGGTAAAACAATAAAATTTCTAAACTGATTGTAAATCTTTATACTATTTTGATTTCTTGTTTTTATATAAAAAACCTTAAATTTTTAAACATATAATATCCTTATATAATACCCTTATCACACACACGACGATTTAAGTCACATTTAATTTGTTGTGCAATTGTTTAGTACTAATGTTTAATATAAAAAATTATCTAAATTTTTAACAAAACTAATAAAATTTATTTCTAAAATTATAAAAATAAATATCATTAAGGTATTCAAGGAGATTTAAAATTAAAATCAATGTCTTTATATTATAATAATTTGATTTATAATTTTAAAGGAATTATATGTTTTAAACAATTTTTTAGTATTATATTATAAGTTACCAATCATATCGTTTTTATTAATTTTATTATTTAATAATAATAGAAATAATTGTTAAATTAATAGTTTTTTGTAGTTAAGTGTTTTATTTATATCAATTTACATGACATCAACAAACTATTATCACATTTATTGTGTTATTGATGTTATTATGATATATTTAATAATTATTGTAATTGTAATACATTTGTAATTTTAATGAACTAATTGATATACAGTATATCAGTGTTTGTTTTGTTAATGAGATTTTAATTCATTAATATTTATAAGAAACGCAAAACGTTAATAAAATTCAATTTTTTCAGACAAACAGTTAATTTGCTTTTAATATCACATTTACTGTGTTTTACTTACGGATTATTTATAGAAATATATTATATTAATTTAAAATTAATTATATTTAAAAATATTTATAAACAAATTTTCATTAATATTTATATTTGCTTTTACTTTTTTACGTATAAAATAAATATTTTATTAGTGTTATTGCTGCTAATTTTAAGATTATTTTTATTATGCAAAATATATTCACAAATTTAATTTAAATATATTGATAAAAATTACAACTATTTTGATACTTTTATTTATTTAAATGCTAATTACCACTGGGTCACTGTTAAACACATTAATAAATTTAATTTATTAATTAATAAAATTTGCATATAACCTTGAGATTATTAAAATTATCTGTTTAATGCTAAGTAAATAATATCTATAAATTATATATAATATATTGTGTGTTCACTTTTTATTACATTTTAACTAATTAAAAAAATAAAGTGTTACATATTTATATACATATATGTATTTATGAATATTTGCATTATTATTTTCAATCTATTATTTGGTATTATACAATTTAACAAAAATGAGAGTATATTAAAATAATTAGTTACAAAAACGTTTAATGAATTTTTAATGTTTTGCTTATTTTAAAAATATTCAATATTTAATTTTTATTAAAATATTTGTATAATTTATTATGCTATGCAGTATATACAATTAGTAAAAATTTAATCAAACTTAAAACAAAAGTTATATCACTTACAATGTTAAAAATAAATATATTGAAAAATTATTTTTTAAATATTTATAATATATTAAAAAACAATTTGTTAAAAATATGAATAATAATAATTCAACAAAATAAGATATTACAAAAAAAAATTCTAGATTTTTAAATATAATATATTATTCATTTTTATTATTCAAATCATGAATAAAATAAAACTAATTTATTAGTAAAGACTTTAATAATTATTTAATCAAAACCTATCATTTTTAATATAAAATAAATTACTGTATTAAAAATTAAACAAATATTTTGTCATTATTAAAAAATAATAATATGTTTTATTTATCGTATTTATGAAAACTACATAAATATTATTTATTGATATTATAATTTTACATAATTTACATAACTTATTATTGTTTCATATAATCATAAACACAAATGGAAATAAATAATTGATAAATATTTACAATATATGATATTATTTGTAAAGATTGTAATATTTAGACATATTTAGATTGATTGTAAAACAAATTAGACACTATAATAAAAGAATAAATATTAAATTTTATACATAATGTTAATTAACGTGATTCTATTAAATACATATAATTTAATTTCTAAATAATTTTTATTAATTAATTAAATATAAATATATGGAAAAATGGATTTTTTGATCAATTTTATTTATATTAAAATTTAAATAAAAATACAGTACTGTACACTGTATTTAATTTAAATGGTCTATACTGTATAAGAATTATTTTACTCAACTATTTTAGTAAAGTTTTATTTATTAACAAAAAAAATTTGTTAAAATTCTTGTCTCGACATTTTCAATGGAAACTTAAAATCTTTACTTAAATATATAGATATACAGAGTATAAGTGTTTTTTAGAAGAATTAAATACACGTTAAGCAATAAAATAAATCAAAACAAAACTAAGAAAACTATTTTTTCGTATAAAATATATATTTTTATTTTATTGTTTGATATGTGTTAGAAAATGTCGAAATAAAAATAACTTTTTAAAACAAAAAGCAATTAATTTATCTTTTCATATTAACAAATAAAAGCAATATATTTTATGTAGATTATTGATTACATTGATATTCATTAAAGTTTATGAATGAATAGTCAATTAAATTTTTAGGTTTACAAAAATATAGATATAAATTTTATCAATAATGAAATACTGATAATAAATTAGTATAATATTTAAGCTATTTTTAATTGAATATAAATCTTGTATATTTTATTCAATTGATAATAGTGTTCAATATATCTCAATTGAAAAATAGACAGTAGCAAATTTAAATAAGAGACAAAATAAAAACAATAAAAATAATTTTTTAAAGTGTTGTGTAATTTGTTAACTTTAGAACTTTCACTATAGTTTACTTAATATATATATATTATAAATGTGTCTGATTTTACTGATTTTTGTTGTTTTTTGTTGTTTTTTATTATTTTCGCCACAATTCATCAGTTTCTATCCCTATTTGTTATTATACAAACTCACAGACATAGCCATTGATTAAAATAATTTAATATACAGTAGTGTTGGAGTATCAAAAAAGCCAGTTTGTGACAAATTATTTGGATAGCTCTGAATAATGACTAAACAGATATATAATTTTATTTATAATTTCTTTACATATAAATTATATACTTTATTAATTCATAATTTAAGTAATTAGTAGTAATTTTAATAATATTTATAATAGTATATACAATATATGTTTTCTGTTGTTATTATTAAATATTTGTAAATAATTTGTTTCAAGTTTTTTTGATATTGATGTTTAGTATTTATATGTTACAGTATTTTTTTAATTTTGAATTTCAATTTTAATTTAGTTGTGAATCGAGACTACACTGTATTTGTGGTGATGTGTGACCCCTAAGATTTACGTGAGTGTGTGTCAGTTAGTCTGCCAAACATATGGCTAAACCAACGGTTCTTATGCTATGAGATCTGAATTTATATGTAGTTTTTACAGTATATTCATTACTATTTTAGTGGATTTTATCCAAAAGAAATAGAAATGTTGCAAATATTTGAATGTGTGGTCTGAATGCTTAATATTGTTTAATAGCCCTGTCCTTTGTTATAAATAAAAAAAAGGTTAGTTCAAAAATACATGGCCTAATACAAACACACACACGGTTTTTTCATCAATAATTTTACAATTTCTAAATAACAGTTAGTTTTTAAAATTTCCTAAAATTATATATAGTTTAGTAAATTTGTACCCAAAAAAACATGAATCAATTATATTTTTTGTTAAACTATATGTTTTGGTAAATAATCGCATCAGATATTAAACACACGTTTATACTTCAATTTATTTACCTTAAAGACCATTTTTTTCTGAAAAATACATTTCTAAAAATAATAATAATTTACTAAATATTTTCAATCGTTTTTCATCAAACATTTGATTATCTAATTTTTTAAATTGATCTTTCCTAATTGGTTCAAAGAGAGAGAGAGAGAGAGAGAGAGAGAGAGAGAGAGAGAGAGAGAGAGTATTTTGTTATACATGTAAACTTATTTACTATTTCCAAACACGTTCATAATTTTGACCCAATATATGGTATCAAATAATTGTAATAATGAATGGTTTATATAATCGGTTCATCATTTTTAGCTCATAGAGTGTATGGTATATAACGAGTCGATTCCCTATTACTAAGTATTACTCAATTATTACAATAATCTTGAGCTTCAAAAATCATTTGTCAATTAATTTAGTTATATTTCCGATACAAGACTTCTTACTGTTAATAACATTGAAGTAATGAAAACTTATTTTCAAAAATAACGATTGTTTATAAAATAAGTTTATGTTTGAAATAAATTTAAGTAATAATATTTTATATTAATTATTTAATAGTAATTTAATATAAATAAATATCTATTTTGTAAAAATTGATAAAATTTTTTATAATTACTATATTTTAATTTCAGTTACTTTTTATTATTAAATAACTTTTTTACATTTAATATACTGAACATATTTAATACTTTGTATTTATAGTTTTAAATGTCAATGACATATACGTGTGATAAAAATTAAGTTTTTCATATTAATATCAGATAGTAATAAAAAATATAAATATAGATTTTATGCATTTGTTATTTTCTCTCTACAACACAACCATATTTTGAATAGTTTAGTAATAACTCGGTTTTATTATTAAATTTTTGTTAAGAAAACATCAGAAAAAATACTTTTTTCAATTATATTTCACTAATCCTTAACAGTCTATACATATACACAACAAACAGAAATATAATTAATTACTTTTAGATTTTAAAAAATACCGGTATTTATATATTTTTACCAAAATCCGTATATAAAATAATTAATTTTATTTCTAAGAATATGTCTATTTTTATTTATTATTTATTACAAACATTAGCTATATTTGTATTGAAATAATCACTGTAGTTTCAATAATGCTAAAATGATAATCTAACTTTTGTATATAAAAATATCTAAAATAAATTTAAAATAAAATGCTGTGTTATATCTTTACAGTATTTTTTATGAATTTCTATTTTTTAAAAAATGACTATTTTTGCCATACTATTCAAATTAATAATCAGAGAAAAACAAGGAAAAGGTTTTCTATATTTTTAAAAACATTTTATGAATTTTATTTGTTGTCTAAAAAATTATTTTGTCATTTCATATGCTTCACCAAAAAAAAGGAGAGTCAGAGTCCATCACATTTGATATCGCGTGTATGTTATCATAGTATTTGAGATTAGTGTGTATTAAATACATAATATATTTTTTAACATATAAATGATATTTGTCTGTCTATATGTCCAACAAATTTTTCGCCACAACAACAAAAAACAACAGCAAAAACCAGTTCATCACCAAAAAAGGAGTCTTTAAAGAGAAAAATCTAAGTAATAGCATATACTGTAATACATAGATTGCCATATAGTTTACAAGAGATTATATAAGGTTTGGCTCAACTATTTCAACGATTATTTAAAATAATAATAAAATAAAAACTATTTCTGAATAAACTGTTAAAAAATACTATTAATTTTTTTTATTATTTTACTCAGTGTTCAGTTAAAAACTAAATAAATGTTATTTTTTAGTATAAGTTTGTCTGTGTCTGAGACTCTCTAACACTTTATGTATAATATAAATACAGTATAGATATATAAATTTTATTTTTAATTTTATTTAAATTTTTATATATTATACTGTATTTTTTGTTTTGTTTTTATTTAGTTTATTATAATTTTTTAGGTTTTGTTTTTATATCTTTGTTTGGCAGTCAATTCAAATACTGCTTTTCTAAGAAATAAAAAGTTAAGTTAAGACAACTCATCAAATGGTAGAATAAATGTATTTAAAAAATAAAATTTGAAATAAAGTTTTTAAAATTGAAAAATATTACTATATATATGACTGTAGAGTAGAGTATATAACTTTTTTTTTGGATACAACTCTTTATTTAAATAATTCATTGTATAACCAAATTTAAACATCAATTTAAATAAGTATAAAAATTTGATTTTATAAGACAAGTGTGTGTGTGTGTGTGTGTGTGTGTGTGTGTGTGTGTGTTAGGACTTTTAGAAATTAATGATAGAAATAATAAAGTTATGTCAATATCTAATATTATTTAATCATACAAAATCTAAATGTATCCAAAATTCAAATAAATGTATTGTCTTTGATTAACAATTGGTTTAAATTATAGACAAAGTAATACATTTGAACTTATGTTTTCAATGACAACTATTACGAGTTAATAGCAATAGATTTTAAGGAGAGTAAGTAAACGTATGTTTATCTATAGCACTGTCTATCTATGTATGTATTGCCTGAATGATGCCAGCAATGACCACACCGTGACGGGGAGGGTATGAGAAAACCTTTAATCATAAACTTTGATCACAAACTAAAAACTTTAGTGTTTTATTTTAATACATAAATATCTTCTCTGTTGTTAAAATACCCCTAATTTTTAGCACTCTTTCCCAAATACCCGATCCCTTAAATTAAAGCCCTTAAAGATTGCGTCGGATCGGCCTTTGATTGCACACAATAATAATATAATAAGAGAGGTATCATCCGTACGACTTATCATAAAAACAGAAAGAGGGGATGGTTTGGATGGCATCGGGTTTTATATAAATGTGCTCAAAGCAAAGACAGACAGAAAGAAAGAGAGAGAGAGAGAGAGAGAGAGAGAGAGAGAGAGAGAGAGAGAGAGAGAGAGAGAGAGAGAGAGAGAGAAGAGCACATGGATGTGTAAGTAATGCCTAAATACTACATATATGCAACTTATCCTAATTTAGCTTACATTTTCATCTGTTACTATTATTATTATATTTTGGGCACTGTTTTACACCGGCATCTCTCTTATAATAACTATTAAACGCCTGCTATAACCTCAGCATCAGATTTAATAGCAAAAGATTTTGATTAATGTTTTCAAATAAGATTTTCCAACTTTTATTATTAATCTCTCTCTCTCTCTCTCTCTCTCTCTCTCTCTCTCTTTCTTTTTCTTTATCATTATTAACTATTATAGTTTGCAAAACTAAACAATTTAATGAAATATTAAAAAATACAAAAAAATATACTAATATTTTTAAACATAAACAACAAATTTATGTACAATTTAACGTTATGATTTTTTAAAAATAAAACTGTAAGTTAAGTGTTTTTATAACACATTTATTACTTTACTAAAAATCATTGAAAAAGTTTTATTTGAAAAAAATATTATTAATGAAAATTCAATTGGAAATAATAAATGTGTAAATTAATGTTTGATAAATATGATATGTTGTTTTTATATTATTTAATATTGAAAATTGAATAATAATAAAATCAAATTACTTGTTAAAATATTATAAAACAAAAAATTATTTATAAAACAAACAAAATAATTGATAAATATCAAATTTCTATTAATATATTATATTTGAATTATTTAATAATAGGTTATATATAAAGTATATAAACTAATTTTTAAAATTAAAAAATTAAAATATTATGATAAAAATATTCGTATGTTTATAAGATTATCTAAAAAGTCAGGTCTGAGTAATGCCTTACCTTTGAAAGAGATCTCAATTGTTTTTTTAAAAGAAAAACATCTAATAATTGGTATAATTTTAATGACTGATTGGACCAAATTATCGGCCACTTTGTGTCGTTATTGAACTAAATTTGCAGTAATTTCTGGTAATTTTTAGGTACAAAATAAACTTCCACTGAATATAATATCTGTTAATCATTGGTATGTCTCCACCACTTACTCTCATTTTATTTCATATATATAATGATATTATATATAAATATACACTATTTTCCTATTCTTTTACTTTCTCTAATATTAGTTGAAATAAATCGTGTAATAGTCTTAAACAACAATCAATCATATGTTTGCTCTCACATACTATAATCAGTTAGCTTTCTCTCTCTCTCTCTCTCTCTCTCTCTCTCTCTCACTCACTCACTCACTCACTCACTCACTCACTCACTCACTCACTCACTCACTCACTCACTCACTCACTCACTCACTCACTCACTCACTCACTCACTCACTCACTCACTCACTCACTCACTCACTCAGTGAAAAAGTTAGTTTTGTTGGGGCGCCGCAAATGCCATTTGAGACAATTATACATTTTTTGCCCTTATTTACACATTATGTACCTCATATACACTAACATTATATTGTATAGTCTTTATACTTATATAATTTATAAATATATATAAATATTTTTTAGTAAAGTTTTTTTCTCTCTCTTTCTATAAATTAGTTGATACAAACTAATCGCTTCTTATTTTTATTGCTAATCGTTATCATCAATGATTGTAATATAAGTTTTTTGATTTTAATATCTTTCTATTGCAAAAGAAAATAAAAACTATTATATATATTGCATTATTATTATTATTTATTTATCTGATTTAAAACAAAATTGAACCTCAATAAACATGACAGTAAGCTGTAAAAAGAGAAAATTGTTATATTTATCTCTTTACCAGAAAATAGATATATATATATTATGACTCCCTATCATAACAATTATCTTCAATATTTGGCAACAATTTAATACAAGAAACACATAAATCATTACAAAACATGCAAACACTATTGAATTAATAATAATTTTTTATTTTCGAGTTTAACTTTAATTATAATCAATATATATATATATTATATTTATTATACCTTTTCCCAGAGTTTATATTTTTGAAGTGTTATTTAAAAACTTTATTTAATCCTTTTCTATTTTATAGCATAACATTTTAATGTAATTAATGATCATAATTAGTGTGTTTGTTTGGGGAACTTCATGTAAAAGCAATTGAATTACAATTATACATACTTTTTCAAAGTTAGGTTATTTACTTTGTTACAAACTGTGCTTATAAAAATAAAGATATAATTTAATTTATAAAAAATGAAGATAATAATAATAATAATAATAAAACCAATTATGGATTTTAACCTTTATAGTTATATCATATAACTTATATGTCACTGTATATACTGAATAAATATATAAATACATTAAAATTACTGATTTTGATAAACATCCTTATTCTTAGCGGTAATTTTCTTTGATTAGTTATTTTATATTAAAAATGATAATTATTATTTTATTTTATTTTATTTTATTTATCATCAAAAATGTATGTTTGTTCAAATCAATTAAAAAAATATTTGCAAATAGAATATTGTTTAATATTCACATAAAAATTCTTGATATAAAACTATTAATATTGTTTGCATTTATAAAAATATGTTTATAAAATTATAATAATATATAAAATAATATTTTAATTTATATATTTAGCTAGTATTTAAATAAAAAACTTTTTAAAAACTTAAATTCAACATTTGTAAACTTAAACCAAAATTATTACATGTTTATTATAGAAATTTCAAATATTTAAATGTAATGAATTTTGCAAAATCAAAATATTTTGCAATATATTTATAAATACTATACAATTTATGCATAAAAAAATTTTAAATAATTATTTTCAGATTAAAACTAAATTTCTTTAAAAATAAATGCATTTTATTTTACTGTTTATTAAGTTTTAGCAAATAATATATAAGTTTTTTCCTCACAATAGTATACTTACAGTACGAGTATTAGTCAAATATCGGCTAAATATGCTGAGCACTCACCACATGAGACACACAACCAAATAAATGATTGCTCACAAACTAATACCTCTCTTACACTTCTTGCTTATGTATTAAATACAATATATAGATACCGTACCTTCATTTTTATGCAATCATATAATTTATGGCTTATACATCCTCTCCCTTACAGTCTCTTAGTGTTAAAAGTGTGGCACTTTTTTTGCTCCCCTTTTGTTTTGTTGCTGTTTTTGATCCCACTTTTGTTTTTTATTGTTTAAAATTATTATTTTCTTAACTCTTTTTTATATTTTATGTATCCTTATAGTAAGTATTTATTAAAACTGTCAGAAAAAAATCATTAGTGATGAGTATTTGAAGCCCAATATGGTTTCGGTTTCAATTAGGTTCCGGTTTGGGTTCGGATCGGAACTCGGTTTTTAGAGATATATATATTTATATATATGGTTAAAATTAAGTTATAATTTATTATCGTAGCTTATTATATCTATGTTTATTACTAAATATTTTTTTATTAACAATATATATATATATATATATTAAAATTATGAATCAGTCATTGAAATAATAGCTTTAAGTAATATTAATACAATAGAAATAACATATATTTTTCAATTGTATAATCGGTATTTAAATTTATATAAATAAACACATCTTCAAATGCAATATATTTAGTTACACCTAATAAGTACTAACATAAAAGCCATATCTTTGACTCAACAAAAACAATAACAATAACTCAACCCTTTTTTATCGGTGAATATTATCAGCAATTGTGATGAACTGGCATTGAATTAGTGGAAAGGCGTATTTGGAGGGTTGGTTAGCCAAAAAAATAATCCTCTAAAATATGGATATATATTTCATGTTATTTTGTTTCAACTCATTGTAAAGTTATATAATACGAACTGCGATTTGAAAAAAAATAAAAACATAACTTTTAATCTAATTTATTATTATTTTTATTGCTTTCTCACTCTTTAAACTTTAAAATTATGGCAAACAATAAATAATTTTTAATAAATATGAAGAGCCCAGAGATCCTAAAAATATGAATGGATTTTAGACACGTTTAGCAATGGTTGGAGCTGTTGGGCACTGGCATAGATGGCACTGGCCTTATGTGGTGTCAATAAAAATGGACATACATATACCACACAAAGAGCCTTACAATTGTTCCCAATTGGGTTCACAAATGTAAACGCATTTAAAGAATTGAAGTCAAAGCTCGAGTCAAGTTTTGACACAATCCCTGTGCCCATAGCTATAGCTATACTCACTGGGATATACACATTGAGAATCATATATTGTATATACTGTGTAATATAAAGTATACTGTATATTGTAAACCATTTTAATAGCTAACAGAATATAGCAAGTGATCAGTGAATGAAAGAGAAGTTATATACTGTATGTATGTATGTGTGCTATGGCTTACGGAGCTATGGTATGACTGGCGCGACTCATGCAAGCGTATGGCACATACATCTAGAGAAAAAGAGACACACACTCTGATGGCACAGTTGGTATGGCTCAACCTATTAGGTAATCCCATCACGTATTCATTGAAACTCATTGTAATTCTTGATGGGTTCGAGTCATACACTCTTCATATGGTTTTCACGTCACGAACAAATCAAATGAACAGCATATCCATTGAAGAGAGAGAGAGAGAGAGAGAGAGAGAGAGATAGAGAGAGAGGCCTAAGATGCTGGTTCTCCCGGTTGCCTGTGCTCTGGTAACTCTGGTACACAGTTCTGGTCGTTATATGTGTCGCATAGTTTGCGAGACATTATTATAATGCAAGTGCTGTTGCATTGTATATATACTGTTGTCTAACTCTATTGCAATCACTTCAATGTCTTCCTCGACAGTCAATGTGTCGATGCATTTGGTGTTTGTGAGGCACAACTCTTAACAGCTTTTGGTTTATCTGCCGATAAAAAGCACAGCCATTCCCATGCAATACCATTGATATAAATGTTGTGTCGGTATGTGTGTTGGTGTTGGTGTCGGTGCTGTTTATGTGACTGACTATACAGTCATTAATGTCTTCTCACGTTTTTTACTGGAAAATACTGTAATCTTAAAGATGTTTTGTCTAAAAATAAGAGATGAAAAACTTATATATTTTGATATAAAAATCAAATATTTTATATTTGTTTTTGTTGGCAGAGATTTTTAGTATTTGGATAAAAAAAATTCAATTTTATTTTAACTTTCACTATAGAAACATAACAACAAAAAATATTTTATGTTTTTTAGTTTGTTTTTTGTTGTTGAGTTCATTACTTATTTATTAGTGATGGCTAATGAAAGGCAAACAAATTATGTTTTGTTATCAATGAATAATAAACTTTGGGTTTTAATATTAACTTTTTTATTTGAATCCGACGTTTCAGAGATTAATTTCTGGGATAAGGCGTACGGGAATCACGTTTCAACCTTTTGTTGTATAACTTACTGCTTTCCCTTTATTTTATCTCCATATATACGGTATGACCTAATATGTGGCAATGGATCTAATCTAATATCACTTTTTTATTTCCAACACAAATACCTGTGCAATGAAGGTTTGAGTGACAATTGTCATCGATTACTAAATATTTTCGTTGATAACATATCTTGTGATATGTTGTGTGTGTGTCAATGTGTTGACCACTTTTATTAATTAGCAAAAAATAAAACATATAACTATAATACTATAATAAACAGTATCACTATTATAGTTGAATTGTTTTTATATTAAACTTTATCACTGTTTCGTGTCGGCTATCAATTCAATTACAATGAATTTTTGTTTTGTTTTATTCTTTAAATATAAAAATATTATAATTATTACTATTATTGAGAGATATAAAGTGCACATTAAAAAATAGTGCCCATTAATGCACTAAATAAAATTAATAGCTAAATGAAAATGAAGTAATTAAAAATGTAAACAAAAATTTTCTGACATTATATAAGAGTTTGGTAATTGATTAAAGACAATAAAAGCAATGAGAAAAAAGTGATATCCATTTAAGTGTATTTATATCGGGAGTAATGATCTTTGAAAGAGAGTATACATCACATACAATATATTGTATATAATATAGTATATAGACCTCAATCTACAGTCACTTAAATTTATTGGAGAGTCAGTGGTGTGCGGATGATATAAGTGGCGTACAGTCAGTCAGATTGAGTAGCAAAATGTGATTGCATTTTATTTGTTGGCTAACAAACATTATATATTATAACATTATGTTAGATATATATATATAAACATTTAATACATTTAATAGTTAGCCTACAAATAGATGGGAAAAAAGTTGGTAACGAAAAAATTTATATAATTGTTTGGCGAAACACACAAAACGGAAACTCAATTGTTTTGCCCAAACATTTGTTTTGTGCCAAACATTTTATGAACGAAAACAACACTGCAATTGATATTATTTAAGGACTACTAACTGACATCAAATAACAGATATTAGCGCAAAACAAAACACAATATTTTCTTTTGTTGTTTCAAATAAAACTCTTGACTAACATTATATAAACATTACATCTGCATTTGATGACACTGTGTGTGTGTGTGTGTGTGTGTGTGTGTGTGAGAGAGAGAGAGAGAGAGAGAGAGAGAGAGAGAGAGAGAGAGAGAGAGAGAGAGAGGAAAATCACTTTTAAAAACCACTAATTTTTTCAATTTTCAATAATATAGTAGTATTAACAGTATTAACAGTGCCGGTGATGATGTATAATAGATATATAAATGCATTTCTTGTAAATATTATTATATTACTAAATATTACTTTTAAAATTTTGCAAATAATATTTACTTCACTCAATCTCCCGGTGCCCCACCTTCTGCTATATTATAGCAAAAGTATATATTGAATGTAATGTCCATTAAATTGTAGTGATTTTGTTGGCAATAAACGACTTTTTAAAAACAGTCATCGACTCTCTCGTAAATTATATATGTTTTCATATATCCAGGTCTACAGTAATACATATCATTGTATAGCTATTTCACTTAACAGTAGTTTTTAATGTTTTCAGGGACCACATAATATTTTTAATAAATAATATACATTAGTTTAAAAGATATGTTGTGTTAATAAAATAATATATATCTACTTTATATGTATTTTTGGATTTATAGTTTGCTTTTTTCAAGTAAGTGATTATAATTTATTAATAAAAATACAAATTAAGAGAAGAGAAAGAGARAGAGAGAGAGAGAGAGAGAGAGAGAGAGAGAGAGAGAGAGAGAGAGAGAGAGAGAAAGAGAAAGAGAAAGAGAGAGAGAAAGAGAGAGAGAAAGAGAGAGAGAGAACATATAGTGCAGAATATATTTTTAATACATTAAGTTAAAGATATAGTGAAATGACAAAATAGATTTCCAGATCTCTCTCTCTCTCTCTCTCTCTCTCTCTCTAACAGCGTTTACTTTTGCAACATTGGTCTAAATTAATGAGTACTGCTTAAATAATTATCTACCAGTGCTACAAATAGAGGAGTGAGGATGAGAAAGTCATTAGTTAATAATAATAGTTTTTGATATATATTTTTGGACTTATCAAACATTGCATATACAAACTAATGTCATTGAATTTTATTACATACCTGTGCTTTTTTATAATATACTGTATATAAAGTTTATTGTGTTATACAAACTTTGACGAGTGAGAGAGGTTTTTAGTGATGTTATAATTATTGCAAAAAATTCACATTATATTGTATAATATTATCTTTCTCTCTCTCTCCCTCTCATATATAATAATAATAATAATAATTTTAATATTACATAATACTCTGTCACTTTATATATATCTATATATTTTCCTTTTTTCTCATAGGCCTCAAACATTTAAACATTTAGAGGAAGTTATTTTAATAATAATTAATTACCTATATATATATATATCTGTTTTTATTATACTATTAACTATTATTTTCGTTCATTTATTTTATTATTATTTATCAATTATAAAGACTCCATAAAAAAAGCTTTGGGAAAACTCGACACTTGAATAAAACACATAAAAATTCATTAGTATTTTAGTCGACAGATACACTATTAGACTATTTTTTTAATGGCAAACAAATTTGGAAAATAGTGTGAAAAAGTGTTATTTGTGTGATCTATTGGTTTTAAATATTGAATTTCATACATAATTTGCTTTTTCAAAACACATTATAGATTTTGTTTAATAATTATTTTTTACAATTTAAGACACTTTTTGAAAAAGCAATTTAAGATTAAATCTTCTTAAGTCTATTGTAATTATAGCAACAAAAATTTTGTTTATTTTTTGTGTGTAACTTAAAACTACATCTTAAGCATATATATAGCGTGTTTGAAAAATTTATTAACAATTTAAGTGAATAACAAAAATAAAAAACACTGTAATCTTTAGGAGTAATAATTATTGCAATAAAACAATCATTAAGTTTACAATTTTTGCGACACATTTCTCGCGCGTCAATAATAATTTAAAACTAATAGACTGTCCGTAGATATAAAATTGTATATAAATATGTGACAGTGCGAGGTGTGTGTTATTTTATAGACAAAAAAATAATATAATATAATCATAGTTATAAATGCAGTAAAATGTGAAACCAAATACTATTAGTATTAAAATACATTTGACTGAAATAAAAAATTGCTCTTATTTTTAATGACTGACAATCTCTTACTGCTAATGTATGTATTTGAGGACAAACGTGTGTGTGTGTGATGATAATAATAATAATAATAATAATAAAATAATAATAAAACATAAATAAATGAAATATAATATAATATCGTTTTTGTTAAAATATAAGTTATAGAAACCAGAGATGAGTGTATTATTTAGGTCTAAATCAGTATCTCTTGTGGTGTTTGACTGCACGCGAAAAGCCAATAATAGCTGTGAATGAAGTCTCACTTACTTTCAATCATAAGAGTGGGTGAAATATATAGCATTTATACATACAGTATATACAATGTTATGTTTGATATAATATATTTATATATTATTTATTACTGTATACAATACAAAACTATGTTAGTTATGGATACTATAAATTTAATTTTGATTATAAATATCAATCATTAAAGGAAAACTCTAGTGTAAGAAATTATTTACGAGTGAAGTATTAAAAACACAAACAAAAGAAATGATTTATATCTCTGCTTATTGACTGTTAAAAATTTTTTATAATAATTACAGTATTATCATTTATGAATCATTCTGTAAAACTTCAATATAAAAATAAACTATTGTTATTATTATTAAATATGTTTCATCTTTTATGATTATATAAAAAAATATATTTACTATATTTATAAAATATATAAATTTTAAACATTTAATATAATCCAATAATATTATTCACTACACAAATAATAAAACAAAGATACCATTTATTTTGTGATCACTATTTTGTTTATCAAATTATTTTTTTTGTCAATATGTGTGGCAAATTATATATGGATAGTACTTCAATGTAATATTTCAATTTTATTTGAATATTTAAATTTTAGCAATAAATTTTGTTATTTATAAACTTTTATGATATCTATAATTTTTAATACCTGTTAGAGTTATTTGTGTTTAATTCAAGAAAGAGTATATAAAATTAGGTTACTTTTTAAAGAATCACTAAAAAAGTAAACATYAGTTAAGATTTGTTGATTTGTAGTTAAAAACACAAAAACAAAAAAATTATAAATAGTAAATAAGGTTTGTAGTGAAAATAAAATATTTTAATTATTAATTTACTACTACTATATGTTTTAACTTATTACTGTTTTACAGAGTATTTTTAATATTACTTTATTATTATTTACTTTATTTAAGTATAAGACTATCCTTTTTAATAATCCTCTGTATAATACAATATTAAGGGATGAACTGTGGACTATGTGTTTGATGTGAACCCCAATTATGAGCTAAATCTCAAATTTAGCATAAAGTCATTGAAGTCATTGGCAAACGCATTGTAAGTGATAGAGAAAGAGAGAAAAAACAAAGTAAACGCTGTTTAATATAAAAAAATGTTTGCAAAATGCGAAACGAGTCCAGAATCACGTTTTTAAGGAAGGGCTACAAAACTTACATACTTTCATAGACAGGAAATTACAGTATTTGCCGGTGCTTTGGCACAGTATTATGTTATGTTTGTAGTGGTGATGATTATTTGTGGCCCACACTATCTGACCCTTTCCTCCTCCATAACAAAACCCAATTGAACATCAATTCCTTCAATTCATTCATTCATTCATAAACACAATCAGGTATACAGTATTACAGGTATAGTCAGATATATAGTACATAAAGTCCATGTTCTGGCGTTTCCCTCGAATGGTTGGTCTTTTCTTTATTCAAATATCTAGTGTTTATGTATCACTCGATTCAATATTAAAGAGAAAAACTTCTTTTTTTAAAAAAAATAGTTTGACCCCAAAAATGCTTTTAAAAACTCTGTATGTTTTGTGCAAAAGACCTGTAAAAGGGAACGACCAGTTTTGGTAATACTTTAAAAACATTGTATGCAATGTGTGTGTGTGTGTGTGTGTGTGTGTGTGCCCTTAGACCTTAATTTTTGATGGCATTACAGGCATTGCTTCCTATGTAATGAAAATTCAATTAATATTTCTTATTTTGAAAGGATTTACTCCCAAATCATGTAAAAAATTATTGAAGAAAAAAGAGGAGCGTATGGTTGATATGTAAAAAGCATGAGCCATACAATGCATTTAAATAAAGAGGAGAGGGATGTGTGAGGCATTGGCGAGAGTATACAACTTGTGATTAATTTTTTGTTTTAACATATTGTATATTATATAATAATAATAATAATATGGCATAACTTGAAATATAGTGAAAAGAAATGCAACGGTGTTCTCCTCTTTATACAATACCTGTGCCATTAGGTATACCTCCTTTTCAATGCTATTATGCAATATATTCTTTCACTAATATAACGTGACGACCCCTTAGCCCCCACTATATCCCCACTTATTCTTTGGCACTGAAAAACATATACAGAATCTATTGGTTATACAAATTTGTTAAATATACAAATCTTACAAATTTTATTGTAATTTCAAAGAAAATGTTTCAAAACATATAAAGAGTTTTGTTGAGTGAATAACATAAATGAAAGAAAAATGTAAAGAAATTTATGTAAAGTCATACCCAATAAATATGTGTCTCAAATGTGTTGTGTTGTGTGTGAGTGTGAGTATGTGTGACCTGAATGAAGCACACAATTCTAACAAACCTAATGGTAACAGAGCTAAGAAAAAGGTTCACAAAAATTATGTGCAAAGTTAGGTAAGACCCGCGACTCGGGTTTGATGACTGCGAGAGAGAGAGAGAGAGAGAGAGAGAGAGAGATTTGAAAGGAACGTTACCTTAGCACTGGTAGCTATTAGATATGTGGTAACAAACAGTACTAAAGTGAACCCCAGAGAAAAGTCTGTTCTGTCTTATGGATTGCAATGATCGGTGAGAACGAGTCGATGTCTCCCTTATATCATCTCTGAAATATGCGTTTAACTCCATTGACACGACTTGTTTAGCGGCTTTGTGTTTGGTTAGACCAGTCAGTAGTTGTATGCTATGGTTATATCCAGTTAGTTGCCGTATTTCTCGAGCGTCTGGGCGCTGTCACCGGGCACCGGGAGATTCACATTGTATGCCAACACAAATATGTCTTATCAATCATACAAATTATTTCTACACATTTTCTCTTTTCACTAATACATGACTTCTCTTATATCTATTGTCTCTTATATCACTCGCACTGCTATTCAATTGAATTGGCAAACAATAGTCAGTCCTAAACACTGATACCACTGAATACTATCACCACCACTACTACCACCACCAGTGCTCTTCTTTTTCCTATTCATAACGTGTTTGTCTGTTGTGTGCAACAAATTTTTCTCTCTATTTCTGGTGTGTTGTGAATGTTGTGTCAATGAGATGGTGTTGGCATGTGATACACACATACACACCATATATTAATAGTATTGATAGTATCATATTATAACTTAAACAGACAGCTCCCCGTTTTTGTTAACCGAAAAATTTATTAACGGCAATAAATAAATTTTGTCCCATTTTATATAATACCATATTATATATAATATATATAAATATATTGTATTTGGCATTACAACACATATAATAGTTAGACAAATAGTAGTGCCATTTGTCTATTTGAATGGCCAACAAATAAGGCATATTTTATGGGAATATAATTGCAAAGAGATTTTGCTCTCAATTAGGTTTACAGCAAATTGTTTGACAGTTATTTAATACTTGTGTCTATTGTATAAATGTATTGATTTATACATATGTCGTGTGAGTGTGTGTTGTGTTTAAATATATTTGTTGTAACAATTTATTTCTGTTGGCGATTGGCCTCAACACACACAACAAATATAAGGCTCAATGAAAGGATCGGTACGTTCACCTCATTTTTGGTCACAAAACTTCATCTGACATTACATTAAAACACATTTTACTGCTAATAACATATATATATATATATATATATATATATATATATATATATCTTAGCGATAGAGGAAAGAGGCACTCATTGATTCAAATACTCGCACACACCTAACACTCCCTGAACTATCACAACCATTATAACTAATAATAAAAAATATATAAATATATAATAAAATTTGAGACCAGAATCGGCACGAAATGTTGAGTTTCAATCACACTTTCTATCTTTAATTTTAAGGGAAAAATTTATTTTATTTTTGCTTTAAAATGCAAACATTTTTTGCCCTTATCGTATTATTTTGGATATATATATATATATATATATTTGATATTTATATTGATATAAAGTTATATTTCTTAATGAATGCCAAAATAATTAAGAGGAAAAAACAGTTATCTCTATGACAGTAATTATTGATTCAGATAATACAGACTCCAAACTTAAACTACAGTCAAATTAAAAATATGACTTCAACTCAGTCTACATTCAAATATACATTGATTTAAAGTAAATTGATGTATTATATGTCAAAATATATAAAAATGTATTTTTTTGATAAATAAAACAATTTTATATTGACTAAAAATTTCACTTTTATAAATTAGAAAACATTATTAGCAGTTTTCACATGTTTTGGTTGTTACACATTAGCAGTAAATGAAAATTTGTTTTTATGTTTATATTTATTTGTATAACTATAACTATTATACATGTATATTATATGTATGTATATAAAACCATTTTGTAAAGTTAACAGTGATTTGAAAATTATTATTATTTTCTTATTTTCAAAAGCGATAATAAATTGGTTGATCACCACTGTTGCCACAGTCCGTGGGCACCAAACATACTATCATCTCATGAAAAACCTACAGTCCTTATGAAAATGCAGGGCAGGTATGGTGTGTGTCTGTGAAGTCACGAATTTCATACACTAACCCGTGATATAAACTGCAACAATCATAACATAAAACATTACTGTAATATACAGTACACACATATTATATAAGAAAAATTGTATGCACTATAAAATTATATAATAAAAAAAGTTTATAAGATATACAACTTGAACACACATATTACTCAAACAGCACACACATAGATATTATATGCAATCTATAAAAAATGTTTATTTCATTCCCTATTTTGCCTGAATACCCACCACAGCCCTGTGCTTAGGCATGAGAGAGAGAGAGAGAGAGAGAGAGAGAGAGAGAGAGAGAGTACGTTAATACTGGTGGTTATTATATACTTGCAAACCTGGACCTAAAGGAGCTGTCGGTAAAAACCTGTTGCTGATAGTACTGTAGTACAGAGTCTAAAAAAGTCATTATCATATGCTTGGGGCTAATCCAAACATTTTGGGTATATGTAAACCTATGCTAAACTTATATACCAGTCTCTCTCTCTCTCTCTCTCTCTCTCTCTCTCTCTCTTTCTCGATTAGTATCGATGGTCTCATCTTCCTCGGCAGCATTTGATTAAATTAAAAAATTAAGGTAAAAATACATGAGTTTTTATTTGAAATTTTTTGCAGACAAAAAATTTATTATATGATAGTACTAAATCTATTTTTGACAATAATTTTTCTTATAAATACAGTTTATAAGTCGTGATCAAAGTGTACATACATTGATATTCATCGCAACCATAAAGTATGAGTTAATAATAACATCAACAAAGAGTAGATACCGGTATATACAGTATATATATATATAAAGTATATTGTTTTATATGCGTTTTGAAATTATAATTTAAAATAATTAAATGCAAGCATTTTTTTGCCCACAAAATTAGCTTAATTATTACATACAGACTCATACATTCAGTATTATCTTTAACATGAACTCTGAAAATAAATTTATTTAATATTTATGTTAAACTATAAAACAAACAAACAAACCGTTTTTTTTTAAAAAGCCAAACACATAGCCTTTACTATTTAGGGCAAAGTGTGTATATTGTACTGGGGGTCATAGGGCACCGGTATTTCATTGAAGACATTTAAAATGCATAGTAGTGTCTCTATGTTTTTGGCGGTAATAAAATTTGTGTGAAAACCGTGTTTTTTTTTGGCTTTCAATGAATGAATGAAACGTTGCGCTGAAATACTATAGTTTTATAACTACTATTTCACATAAAAATTGAGACAAATTTTTGTTGATATTTCATTTCATTGCATTTCCCAAAGCATTAAATGGTTATAAATAAATAGCGGATAATAAATAGCGCGCGCATTGCATAATATAAGGACAACACTATTAATATACAAACAGTATTTTTTTGGGAAAAGTCTGTGATATGTTTGAATGACTGACTGAGCTCAACACCGACAGACAAGTTGGTCGGTGCGCTACGCTTTGCTAAATATACCATATATGCCATCACTATCTGTATGTGTGTATGTATAAGCATTAAGGCACTTACCCGTGAGTTCAGCTCTTGCATTATTCATGAAATGTTACGCATAGTGATGCCTCCCTGTCCATCCATACACCCATTTCCAATGGTACATACCTTACTCAGATACTAGCGTTTTTTAAAAGAAGCCCTACAGCCTTTATATGTAAACAAACTAAACACTTACAATTGAATCAGTTATATAATTTTGTGCATATTTTCAATGGTATTTCACTGATGAAATTACTGATAAATTAGTGAGAAGTATGATATAAACAAATCATTATTATATGTTTTTGATATTTTAATTATTTATAATTTCTTAAATTTTTATTAAAATATTATCGTTATAATCTTATATATTAAATATAGTATATATTGATTCTTAGTTTTATTTATTTTTCAATAATATTTACTTATTAAATAATAGTTTTGTGTTTATATTTTACATATTTAAATAATATTCCTAATTGTTATTTACAAAAAAAAACAAAACAAAATTAATTGGAAAAATACTAGATATAGAGGTATATTTGGCTATATATCTAAATTATAACATACAATTTGAACATGGAAATGTTTGACTTTTTAAAAAATAAATAACTAGAGATAGAAAAAACAGGTTAACACATATAGATTTATATAAAAAATGTGACCTTGGGCAATTTAGCTAAATTTATTTCCAAACTGTTATCTCTCTCTCTCTCTCTCTCTCTCTCTCTCTCTCTCTCTCTCTTTCTTTCTAATGTATATGCGTCACCAATTAAAAAAGTAATATATAAAAATTATATATAGTTAGATTTAAACAACATTTAGCAAAAATAAATATACACTTAAATTTTTATAACACATATAATGTCGAAATATTCTATGATTTTATATACAGTATATAAACGTATATAAATGGTATATTGTGTATATAATTTTTATGACAATAATAAATTTTTATTAAAAAAAATTATTTTGTAATTAAATGGTAAATTAAAAACTTATTAATATGTTATAATAATAAAATTGATATAAGGTTAATAAAATAAAAAACTGACAAAATATATTTTGAAAATTATTGAATTAATAACAAATTATTTGTATAACAAAATAATATTAAATATATATTTTAAAAAATAAAATTTACTATAAAATATGTTATGTTACCTAGAGTACATAAATAAATAACAGATATGTATTAAGAAAACTAAATTATTATAGTATTTATAAATTTACTTCAAAATTAAATATACAGTAAACAAACATAAATGATATAAATATGCTAATAAATTATGAATAACTTGATATTATTTATTGTTTATTAAATATCTACCTTTTATTTAAACATAACTTACTTTATATCGTTTTTTAACAATTATGTGCTAAATACGGATTTCAAAAATAATGCTAATAATAAAATTAATAGCAATTTTTATTATTCAATCATTGAAATAGATTTAAATAATAAATATAATCACAAAAATATTTTGTATATTTCTAGGAATATGAATGTTAAAGATAGTGATGTTAATTATTAAATTGTTTTTGTACTTTGCTTGTTGTCCTATATAATAAAACTAATAAAATAATCTATAAATAAAACAAAAATATCAATTGTATGTTTGTTTTTTATATATATATCCTTTAAGTTTAACACATAGTTGTCAGTATTGAGTTAATTGACATAAATTGACGAAAATGTATCAAATCTTAGTGGCAAATGATTTGGTCACACAAAACGGCATAACTATAGAATCTAATGGATTATATCGATCGAGTGATTGTTATGTCTATTGTTTGCACTGTTAATATCTCTTACGATAGTAAAGACAAACCCAAGGATTAGTCGCCCAGATATGTAGTGTTCATATGAGAGATGACGAGTCCAATGAAGAGCTTATTATATGATGAAGTGCTTTGCAAACACATTGCACATCAAAAAAACTTATTAATGTCTCTCCTTTTGGCTCATCTATTGATGCAATCATATGCTCAGACATCGTGACACATAAGACACCGACACTGTAATAGTCGGAAAATACGGGATGTGCTGGGGATGAGCTAAATGGCATCTAATAAGCAATGATAGTGTCATAGACGGCACGTATCATCATTGAAATTAGTTGGCGTATGAGATAAGCCTATTTTCATCTAATAGTCACTAACATACAGCATATATAGTATATGCCAATATAAGTCACATATAATAGGCACACACCAGCAGACCATTAAGGATAACATATATGATATCTGGTGAACACACACACACAGACACACACACACACATACATATACATATATATATATATATATATACACTACCAGACAATCAGCAAAATGGATGAATCATTATATTAATGTCTAAGACATTGACTTTTAATAACAATATTTTGTTTGACATAATTTTATTATAACAAGCAGTGAAAGTAATGAAGGAGTTATTGTTAACAACCAAAATATAATGAGTGAAATACTGTCGACAACGTAAATATATATTTTATTTAGTCATATATTATGTGTCAATAAATATACTGTATTGTCGTTTTTCTACATGTAATATATCAATATTATACCAGTACTATACAGTAAATAAATATATTAATATTTGTATAATATTTTCAATTGTCGTATCAATTATGCGATCACACTCTTTGTTATATTTTTATATTAAAATTATTAGACTTAAGTTTTTAATATATAATAAATGAGATAAAACGAGTGAGTCAGTCAACTAGAGTGAGTGAGTGAGTGAATGAGAGAGAGAGAGAGAGAGAGAGAGAGAGAGAGAGAGATTTAAATATTACAATAATATAAAATAAAACTATTATTACTTTATTAAGCATTAAACAAATTGACAATATATTTTTGTATTTTAAATTTCCGATAAATAAATCAAAAGTCCATTTAACTATTGAATCTATTTTTTTTATTTTCAATATATTTAATACTAAAAAAGACTATTTAAATATTTTTTTAATTTTCATTTTTATAGTCACTATCACTCACAAACTCATTGCTGTTATGTAACTCTGATAATAGCGTCAAAAGCATTATATGAAAGTTAAAATTCAGTATAAAAAGCAACTAAAACAATGCAAAACAGGAAAAATTGTCGTCAAACTCATGAATGTAGTGAAGCTATAATAGTATGTATTATATTATATATAAAAAGCGGCACAAAAAGGCTGAGCATAAAAATAATGGTTTATAATATAAATGAAAAGTCATATAAAAATGTATGTATACTTTATATACTATATATTTTATATTATATGAGAAATACATTTATTAAAGTGAGTCCAAAATTCAAGTGAAGACGTGATTCAGTTCTGCGGCATTGCGTTGGCATAGCATTTGTCGGACCATTTGCTGCAATGAAGCACAACATTGTTGGCACAAACATAACACACATATATTATTATAGTATATACGGTATCCTAAAACCATCAAAGAGAAGGTACACTCAAAACACCATACAATTGACACACAGTTTTCATAACAGTAGAGAAATAGAGAGAGAGAGAGAGAGAGAGAGAGAGAGAGAGAGAGAGAAAGAGAGAGAGAGAGAGACGACCACAAAAGAGATATCTCATCCTCTAAAAATATATCTACCATTTAAAATAGTAAAGTGAATGTGTTTTCTGGATGACTGTCCCCATATCTCCCTTTCTCACTCACACACGCACCAACTATCATGATTTTGGCTCAGTATGTGTGTGACTTTGGGACTATGATGGTTGGCAACTCACTCACTCACTCTCTCTCTCTCTCTCTCTCTCTCTCTCTCTCTCTCTCTCTCTCACACACACACACACACACACACACACACACACACACAACAGAATCGATGCATTTAATATTTATCATATTATTATACGGTATGTATAGTACTGTATATACATAAACACTATATATATATGACCTAATATTCTGGCAGCAAAATGAATGACAACTAATTCAGTTAATACTGTATTTTGCTGTGAAAATGTCATCATAACATATCACACTCACATAACATTGTGTTGTGTAATACAGGTATATGCAACTATAATTTGAAAAATTAAAAAAAATAGATAAAATTATTGACAATAATAAAAATGCAATATTAATAAAAGTAATAATAAACTTTTTTTTAGATAAATTAACCAGTTTTTGTAATTTAATAATAATAATAGTAATATTTCTAATAATAATATTATAATATAGTACTAATATATTTTTTTGTTGTTTACAATTAACAGAGAATATACCACTATGAATATTAATTATAAAATTAAATATACGCAATATTATTGAAAATAATATGTTATTTAACACAATATATACCATATAATAAAAAATGCTTATATTTTGCTATTTCCCTACAATTATTAAAAAGAGATTCTCATTTAATATTCAATAGTCATATATTTTTAACAAAACTAAAATAATGTGCATAATATTTACACTAATTTTCTTATCTAATAATTAATAATAATCACAATATATTACTAATTAGTGACATAAAAATACAAAATTACAATTGTTATTTATATTTTTATTTATAAATTTTTTTTAATGCCCACAACTTTATATATTTTCCAAACTATCCAAATTCATGTTAGAAAAATATTATGATTAATATACATATCAAAAGTAAACTGTTAATATACAGCTAGAAAATTTTAAAATTGCAAATTAACGTTTCCTAATAAAATTATTAATTGGTATTTCATGCACTTTTCATTAGGTTTTGTTTAATTTTACAATTATGCTTACAATTCATTACATTACATTAAACACATATAAACACTACAGTATATATATATATATATATATATATATATATATATATATATATATATAAAGTACATACACACCATAGAGAGAGAAAGAGAGAGAGAGAGAGAGAGAGAGAGAGAGAGAGAGAGAGAGAGAGAGAAAGATTTATCACAAAAAAATCATTATAACCTGTTTTTGAAATTAATATTAAAAATATGTATTATGTGCAACATAAAATCTATAGATTAAATAAATTTTCTATAATATTTTTTAAAATACATTTACAGTAAAAGCTATCATTTTATTAATTTTAGTCTCTAAGGAAATGAGTTAATTGAATAATCATAAAAAATCATAAATAATAAATAAATTTATTTAGTAATTTTTTAATAAGAAAACCATTTAATAGAAATGTTGAACATATAAATAATTACTATTATATTATTAAAAACATTATTTTTTAATTTTACACATGAGATTTGTTTATTATATATTATATACAATATTGGAATATATATATATAATATTATAATCTGAAATTAACATTATTTTTATTTTGTTTTTACACAAATCTTGCATTTTGTGTGTTGAATAATAAAATATATGATACTAAACATAAAAATTATAACTAAAAAATTATTAGTTTTTATTGTTTAGCATAATAAAACTGTTCAATAAAATAAAAATTTTTAATACAATAGATTTTCAATTTGTTTTCAACTATTTTTTGTCAATTGTTTGTTAATATATGAAGTTTTGTTACTTTAGAAAAGTTTAAATTAATATTAACTTTAAAATAGAAAATTTATAAAACACTTAAAATTATAATTGTAATACTTTTTAAAAATTTATTTTGAAAACAAATGTCCATAAAATTACTATACATTGCAATATTAAACAAATTGTGTTTTATAAACAGTTTTTAAACACTGTTTTTAGCAGTTAATTATAAATTATTATTTTATTTAAAGATAACAAATAAAATTTAAAAAAATAATTTTAAACAAGTTATTTTTATAAAACTTTTCTAATAATAAAAGTTTATTAAAAAAAATAATTATTAGCATTGAGAGAAATTCATATGAATTTCTGATTTAATTGACTACCTGTTCACATATGTTCAACATATTTAAATTATTTTATTAAATTTAAAATTGTATTTATATTAACTATATTTATTAATTTTTAATTTTTTTTTCATTTATTATTTAATGAAATATTTTTGAAACAAAAAAATAATTTATAAAAAACATGTATATTTCAAATATTTATTTTTAAATTTTTGTCATAAAATCAATTACATAACATCATTTTCATGATATAATTATTTGTGGTTATGAAATACATTTATAAATTATTAACCATAACAGTTGAAATGTCATGTTATATTTAAATAATTAAAATATAAACATATTTAACTAAAGTATGAATTAATAAATTATTAAAATATACATTAAAAATTTAAAAAATACAAAATTTTATCATAATTAACAACGAGTTTTATAATTAAATAAGTACTATATAATCGAATTTTTATATAAATTAAACATTGAATAAATTAATTTTTAATTAAGATTAACACCAAATTGATTGTTAATTATTTATAATTTAATATTAAATGTAAGTTAATTGTAAATAACAGTTTTTGTATACTTTATTATTATTATACAATTTTCATTTTCAGTAATAAATGTAAAATCAGATAAAATGCAAATTTTCGTTTTTTTATAATAAATTCATTTTTATGTTTTTATATAACTATATAATACAGTATGTACTGTAATACAGTTTTATATGATTTTATAATATATTGAAATATTATTCATTTATTATACAGCTATTGAATAATAATCTGTAAATAATATGATTATGCAAACTGTTTGCCACTTAGTTTACAATTTTAATTTACTATAATATGTAATGTAATGTTTGTAATATGATATACAAATAATATACTTTGCTTTCATTAACTAATAATAGTGAAAATAATAATAATAATAATGTTATTATAATACTATGTTAATAAATTAAACTAAAATGTCTCTCAATATTTTTTTTTGGTGTCTAATATTTTGCAAATTTATCAAACATGTATACTAATAAATATTTTATTTTGTGGTAAATAAATAAAAATGAAATAATAATGTAATATTTATATGCATGTATATAAATGGTTATTAATCTGTTATAAAAGCATATCATTGTATACACAACTTTCTCAATGGCATTGTTTGCCAAATGATTAATATAGTAAATGATTTTCGGTGAGACCATTAGCAATAGTGCCACGAGTCGCACAGTGATCTTATAAGTGCTACCTGTGCTATCCATATAACTTGTGTGTCAGTTTTTTCTCTGTGTTTACCATAAAACGCATTTGGGATTTAGGGGATAACCAACCAATTCATACAAACACCATCACCACAAGGGATCTGCAGTTAAAAAAGATACGAAACACACGCCAACACAACATACCATACCATACATACCATATCCTAGTAAATAGCAATTATACTAACTCCTAACCAACAATACTATCATTGTATGTGTGCTAAAATCTTGTATAATGCAATGTACCAAATTATTGTGTACTAATTTTTTTGGTAGGTGCCCTTACATTTCATATACATTGCTTATATAAAATATTATATAATACACTCCTCAGTTTAGATTATTATTGTCATCAATTGCACTGTTATGTTGTGTTTAATATTTGTTTCAGTGGTTTATATTATAGCATTGCGCGAAATTGTAACAAAAAACTTTTTATCAAATATTATATCTAAATAGAGAAATATTGTTACGTTTAATGCAAAATCCATGACATTTTATATCGTCGTCAGTCAGTAAATAAACATCTCTCTCTCTCTCTCTCTCTCTCTCTCTCTCTCTCTCTTTAGTATTATTTTATACACAAAACACACCAAATATTAGATGAGAAAGAAAATAAACTAAACTATTTTGTAGTTTGCAAACTCTGTTTGCTGTCTTTAAAAAGCCCAGTGTTTGAGGTGTTTTGTATACATATATTTATTGGTATCAGATGTGTGTGTGTGTGGGGAACGGTATATCGTCTGAGAGAAAATATTTAAAATTATATGTATGTATGATATGGTTTGATATACGGGCGCTATATGTATGCCTATTTTTAAAAAAGCAAAACATTTAACAATAATAATTGAGTACTTTATTCAAAACGTGTTCTCTCCTCCCAATGCACGACAATTTCACTGCAATTTTTATACTACATATCTATAGCTAATACCTAAAAACTTATGCCACACATCCCTACCATCTCACTTACTCTCTCTCTCTCCCCTTCAATATTATACCTTTTGTATTTGTGTCCACAGATCAGTCAGTTTTCTTAGTTGGTTAGAGAGAGAGAGAGAGAGAGAGAGAGAGAGAGAGAGAGAGAGAGAGAGAGAGATTTCCTTATAAGTGTTCATTTAGCAGTTCTCCGGTCTCTCTCATCATTTCATTCTCAGCCCTAAAAGGTTTTCATAACAAACAAGACTAAAGTCTTATAATAAGTTCATACCTTATTGTACTCTTAAACTGGTATACAATAAATAAGTGCTTTTGTGTTATAACTATAGCTTTTATTTATTAAATAGTGTTTAAGAAGACGAATATATATAATATAAGTAGAAAAATAATAAAAAAAAGTTTACAAATTTGTTGCTAAAAGTTGAGATCAGAGGCACCGGAGCTTTACTTTTGAATACACGGCTCACTGAGAGATGTGAAAATCTCACTTACTATACGATAAAGTCTCACTATATTTAAGCCATTTTTTTTATCTCAATTGTATTTTTCTCTAATTTTAGTTATCTTTTAAATATATATTTTCCTTGATAAGCACTATGTGTAGCACATCGCCAAACAATATAATGAGCATTTTTGATGGTAGACTCACATTTATACAGAGAAAACATACAACTAATAAAGTTGTTGCAATACACACACACACACACACATACATACACACACACACACACACACACACACACACACACACACATACATACATACATACATACATACATACATACATACCGGTGCTTTAAATTCTATGGGAATAGCATTTCATGTTTTGATGATTGACTCGACACGAGTTCTACTAATTTATTCCGTGGAATATATTTCATCTCTTATAGTGTAATATTATAGTATATATCATAATATATTTTTACAAACTTTTTTTTTATTTATAGTATAAACTCATACTAACACACACACAGACACACACTCATACAATTCAAGCTTAGGTATGTGGATCTTAGTTGGTATGTGCGAGTAGTGAAAGCGAAAGAAAATTTCATTGAAAAATATTCAAATTATATACATTTTTACGTTTTAGACATCGCATCGCATGGCAGAGCATTTAAATGCAAACACTAACTAACAATTAGTGTCAATGTAATCAAACGTCGGTTATATTTTTTGTGTGTTTGATTAGTCGTTTGTAAAAATTTTGAATTGCATTGTATTTATTTCAAATAAGATGTATATATAATAAAAAAAAATAATTCAATATATATTTTTATAAATATGACTAACCTTTGCTTCTCAGTTGCATTTTGTGCTGTCAATGATATGTTGTAGTTTGGATTACTGGTGCAATCATAACGTTTAGCTCCGATATACTATAAGTGCTTCAATGTGAATACCAGTGCCAATTGATGAGAGAAAGATAGAGAGAAAAGCAGACCCTCGGGGACAGAGAGCAATAGCAACCAAAAATAAAACAGTCAATACATACAATACACTATCAGTATTGATAGCTACGGGAGAAAATACCAGTGTTTATAATGTTTAAGTATTTATACCATTCATTATATCGTTAAGTTGTTTTTTGAAGACCGCATTTAGACATTTAGTGAGTGTATGTGTGCTCTTTGTTTGAGTCAATCATAAGTCAGGTGCCATAAACAGGGAGAATAAGAGACTGTAGGACTGTAGTGAAGTTCATAACTGTCTTCATCATCATTGAGTTATCTGTGATCCCAAAAACAAAGTAACAGACCATAAGAGAGAAGTGAGTCAAACCTTATTATCGGTCAGCACTGAAACGTACTCTTCATATCAGTGTTTGTAGCGAAACGTCTTTAACAGTCCCACCGTTTGACTAGATTTCAGGTTTTCCTTACAAATGTCGACTTTAACTGACGACTAAAATAATACAAATTCAGAGAAAATCCTATTTTTGGTGAGAATGTGTTCCACAAGTTTTTCCTCCTTTTTTTTGCCTACCAGTGCTTTCAAATCATATATGATATGATATGTATGGTATGTATGAAATATCCAAAATCTTTATGTTTTGAGGGCAATGATTGCGCTTAAAAACGTCATTCATTTGGCTAAAAAAATAGAGAGAGAGAGAGAGAGAGAGAGAGAGAGTCATAGTAAGACACATACAGATGTACCTCATATTCGTCTAACATTTACCTCCTTCTGTGTCTTGTGATGGCTCTTCTGAGTATTAAGAAGTGGCCGTTAGAGCCATAGGATTATAGACATGAGTTATCTGTATGAACAGTGAATCTCACCGAGAGATATGTTGCATGAAAACGGCTCATGTATGCCATCACATACCTGCTGTGAACTGATGCCATATCACCTAAATGCCAATCGTATGGATTGCATTGTATGCCGCCCTCAACCATCATATTAAATGAGTATACGATGAGTAAACCACAAGAGATTTTTTGAAAGACAGTATACATATATGAAATTGTTTTGTTGTGGCCAACCATAACATGCATTGACTCTTATATACATCTTTTTCTTTATTATCAAACCATAACATAACATATATTCATATCATAGACTCTCCATAGGAAAGACAGATAAAACAATCCATTGATGAGAAGCTATCAAAACTGTCAACTCATTTATAGACTTCCCTCATAAAGCCAGTCAATTGTAAAAATATTTTTATATAAATTGAATGTATGATAAATCTATAAAAATATAAAATTATTATTATATTATTTACAATTTTATTTTGTTTTATCATAGATTAAATACAATACTTATTTCTTTTGCGTCAATTTTTCCGCACTTTTATACATACAATATCTTAAACACATCAAAAAAGATATCCTTATTTTTCGACACATTTTTCATACATTTGATGTATTTTTCATTTATATGTAATATATTTTATATTTTCATGTTTTTTACTTAAATTTCTTGTTTAAGTTTTCAAAAATACTTAAAAAAATAACGAGAAATCACATGAGCTTTAAAGTGAAAACTGTTTGGCATTGACTTTGCCTGAAAGGTATATGCATACAAACGGAATCACCAGTTCCTCAACGTTTACCTCCTTGTGCTGTCGTTTTTTGTGATAACACATTTGGCCTTTTCCTCTCTCCCGGTGCTCATTCATATGTTTGCATAGAAGGCCACTTTTTTGGAGAGTTACCTGAGTCACAGCTGGACGTCTATCTAATCTGTTATGGAAGCAATTGGACAGCCAGTTCCTCGACAATATGTGAGAGACACGGGAGAGAATGAGAGGGACTGTTATATCAAAATGTGAGGGAAAGGCAGGTCTGTTGAGCCGTAAAAGTCATTCTCGAGTTTTCTAAAGAAAAGTATACTATATTTACAACAAAACGTTTAGCAAAACTACAAGTGCCACAAAAAAAACTTTAATAAATTGCAACACTATCTATGTATTTACCTTTTATTCAATCAAATAACATGTATCTAAAATTATTTCAACACTTTCTTTCAGAGTTATAAAACATTTCAATGCTAACCATAACTTTAAGTTTCAATTATATAAAATAGGCGCCAATACTGTATTAATAGTAATGACAATCTAACACATGACTCAGTTTTTTATGTCATATAATATATAAAATTTTATAACAAATGAAAACTTTTTATTAAAAAATACAACATTTTATACGATTAATTATAAATTATTACAACATAGTTAACCACCAGATAATACCAATAATTAACTATAATTTAAGTGAACACATACATTGGTAACTCTATTAAATTTTTTTAGTTAACAAGTTTTGATGGGGAAAATAAATAATTGCTTTAATTTAGTTTATTCGTTGCATTTTAGAGTTAAATTGGTTTTGTGATAAAATTGTATTTTATTCACCCCCATATTATATATATTATATCTGTATTATAAAACAAGAGTTTTAAAACTTAAGTATTAAATCAAGTTTTGCAATTTAGCAAATGAGTGAGTAAACTATTGAGAGTGAGTGAGTGAGTGAGTGAGTGAGTGAGTGAGAGAGAGAGGATTTTATATATAAAAGTAAATGTTGATAATATTGTATGCATTATATAATGAGCTTTAGTGTAGACTTTTTTCATCATCATTATTATGATTAGTATTTATTTTGAAAAATTTAATGTATGCATAATTCTGTTGAAACACAACTAACAATATCATAGATATTATTAATAATATGGCAAAAGTAAAGATATCTAAAATACTAGTCCATTATATTATATACTTTAATGACGTTTGAGTTGAAGTAAACTCTTTGATAGGTTTTTGATGCCATGGCTTGTGTTCACTAAAAGATAAGAAGATCACAACATTTATAATATCATATAATAGTCCACAACATCATAGCAGTCATGTGTGTGTCTATGTTGACAATCTGTGGACTTTACCAAACATTTGCCTCCTATTAATACCAGTAACTGTCTTATGAAGAGCACTGTTATGTTATATATATCAATGTATTTTTATATTTGTTTGTTAGCGTACTGTTTGGTGAAAAATTAATTAAAACACACGCCATAGGACTTAGTTAAGGATTAAAACGGCACTGAAATGTGTTATGAATTCTGATTTGATTACTTGTGATGAGCCATAAATTGATGCCAAACACTATATATGTTATATTAGTTATATAACTACATATATATATATATATATATACCGTATAATATATACGTACAATATATATATATATATATATATAATAAACGTATAGAATATATGAACCATACAAACATCAAATACTTTTCATTATATAATATTAGCAAAAGACTTGTCATCAATGGCTAAGAATTATACATTAAAAACTAAACCACTAAACAAAACAAAAATAAATAATAAAATATATTTAAAATTTTCTGTATGTTTAATGACATTTTTAAAGTTTAGGTTAGGTATGATATCTACACAACTCATATGCCACCACTTGTTATGCATTTTAATTGTTGTCATAACGTAATAAAATGTTTTTTTTAATACATTACTATTTTTATTTATTCACTTCCATAAATTGAAACTTCAAAAAACGGTGTTAACTTTTTAAAACAAAAACTATAACAAATAATTTTTTTGTGAATATTTAAGTATTAAAATACTGTATTTAGCGCCAATAATTATAGTAATATTTTGCCATAAATGAGCCATAATTTAGCATAATATTGTCTTTAGTATTAAATGCATAGGTATTTCAAAACATATGCTCAAAAATTATGCATTTTTTGGTATGTAAATGGAGACAAATATAAGGTTTATTATAGCAAAAAGGCTTATATTTAGAGATTATTTTTGTGCCCAAAAAATATCAACTAATTTCTATAGCATTCATTTGGCAAACAATTGTTCCGGTTCATAATACCAAAATACCGACATATACAAGGGTGAGGTAGCACAGACAACCCTACCTACCTGTCCTACCTGACCACCCCTACTGTCTGGAAAACTATTATATACTAATAAATTAATTTCTTAGCCAAAAATCAATCTATTGTTTACTTGTCTTGTCTTGTCTTAAACATTAAATGTGCTTTTATTTTATTTTAGTTACATATTATATAAATATTATATTAAATATTTTATAATTTTAGCAGAAAAAATAAAATAATACCAAAAACTATATGAGATTTTTAAAAAATGTTTCACTAGAAAAAAACAAATAAAAAACCAATTAATTTTATTTCTTCTATTATAATGAATAAAATATAAAAAACAATATAAAACCATTTTAAATATATATATATAAATTTATAATATTATTTTTAAGGATTATAAGTTACATTTAATATCTTACCAGTCGTTCATATATAAGTTGAATGTAAAAAAATTAAAAATATTTTTAGCAGTAAACACAAAATACATTATATATTACTTTTTTATTTTTTAAAAAGTGAAACACACACACACATACATTAAATTAATAATAATTTTTTAGTCATTTATTATCGATATATTGTATTAACTGAAGCATACAAGTGATAAATAAAAATTTTATATACAATTTGGTTGTAACCGAAATTAAAAAGATGATCACTTTTTTGGTAAATAAAATTGAATGTTTCCTACTGTGCCACTTGTATATATATATATATATATATATATATATATATGTGTGTGTGTGTGTGTGATACTATAAATATATGTTGAATATAACTTTAGCAAAATCTGCTTACAGTTTGATTTATTAACAATATATCAGCCAATATATACCAATACTTCATAATATATATTAAAGATTTTTTTAATGTATACCTCCACCCCTTTAATTATTAGTCACTCAATTGATATAATGTATGAATAAATGCATTTTTCTTATTTATTATAAATATCATATATATATATATATATATTACTTTCTAATCAATAATTTATAATTTTTAGTTTTCTGTAATTCATTTAATATTATATAACACATGACAGGGAATCGGGTGACAGGTATTCACCGATAAATTTAATTTAATATAATCTTAAACTCATTGATTTAGCAAACAATTTACAACTTCGGACAGGAAATGCATAATTTTGGTATTAATTTTAACTATAATTTTGTTTGTTTTTATTATTAATATTTTGTTAAAGATAAAATTTAAAAAAATAAAAAATAATTCACAAACTATTTTAGCAATCATTTATTAATCAATTAATTTTTACGCTATCAATTAGACAGTGATTCATAAATATATTGATTAATTTAATTTATTCAGTGTCTGAATTTAATTAATAATGCTTTTTGTTGTTACTATTTTTGATACAATTTTGTACTTCTAATAGTATTTAAGTTTATAGATAAATATTTTTATGAATGAATTAAAAAACAACAAATTAAAATAAATTTTAATATCTCAGGAGTTTCTCATGTAATACCTAACACATAGGCTCTCTTACTTTGACAGAAAATTACTACTTATTTTGTAAACAAATAAATACTTTAATAATACAGTATATGATTAGTTAGCCGTCTGTATAAATAAGTTATAATATTATAGACATAGAGAGAGAGAGAGAGAGAGAGAGAGAGCACAATATTTATTGTATAATGAGTTGTGTATAATTATACACAATTAAAATTAATTATAACTTTTATCACTCATACAGCTAAAATACTGTTATATAATACTGGTATACACTGTATTATAAAAATGTAAATTTAATTTATAATATTTGCATTTTGATTGCAATGCATTTGTAATACATTATGATAAATTTGTCGATCCTTTTAGCGCTATGTCTGTGTATATATTTAACACACTTATTATACCGTATATTATTGATGTGTGAATGTTTTGAATGTAAAATAACAATAATGTTATGTATATATATGCATATATTTATTTAACTATATATTTACATTTTGTACAAATCATACGCTAATTAATGTAATAATCGATTACTTAATTGAAAAGATTAAACGTGTTTTTTACATTACAATTAATAAATAAATAGAAAAATTAAAAAATAAACTAAAATATTAAAATATTTTAAATGAAAATTTTTGGCACAAAATCTGACTAATATTTCATTTAAAAAAAAAATATTTTTAAGCATTTCAAGTATAAGAGAGTTTTACATTTACAGTATTATCAGACTTTAAAATCTAATTTTGTTTTTTTGTGTTTGTTTTAACTTAAATAAAAAATTATATATTTATGCATAAACTCTATACATAGATCACAATATAGATTTGTATAATAAATTCACTCTTTCAAGAATTACCATTAGTTTCAAAACTACTTCATTAACAAACATCAAGAGTTTAGTTAAGTAAATAAAAGAGTAAATAATTGTTTCATTTAAAAAAACCATATTTAATGTGTTTATCAATGAGAGAGCCCAGTCTAGACCCGTAAAAGATTTATAACAAAAAAAATCATTAAAATTAACAATTATATTGTTAAATATTGCAACATTGTCATTAAAATGTTTAAATATTGAATACAAATAAATGAATTTTGTATTTTTTAGGAAAAAATAATTTAATTTGATTTATTGCTTTTAATTGCTCTGATAAACAAAGAAAATGTTACTTAAATTACTGTCTAAATATCATCATTTGCTAACAATAATATATACATATACTATATATATATATATATATCCTTCACATACTAAAAACAACATATAGTATACTGTATACTAAATATACAGTTTATACCGTATGTCATAATACTATTTTTTGATAATTTTTGTTTTTAAAATAAATGTTTAAAGCCATTAAACATATATTGTAAAAAAGACTATAAAGTTTCATAAATTAATACTAATCTATATGCATGACAGCAATCACTCAAAAGTGCTATATTAGGTATTTATAATATGTTTTTTAGTAATTTTATGTATGACTTAATGCTATTGTATGTCATCTTTAGTAGCTCTATAGGTTGATGTTTATCATTATTAAAATAACACAAAAACAATAATAATCTGTTATTATATATCACACATAGATATTATGCTATGCTTACTGTATATACACATATAAATATATATTTAAGTTAAAATTAATTTTGTATAAATGAACATTTTAACGCCCTTTATGAGATATAAAAACTTATAATTGTCATTGTTTTGTTGTTTTAGTTTTGTGAATGTAATACAATAACAACTAGACATTCAAGTGTCTATAATTTAATTTTTTTAATTATTTTTAACTTTACTTTCATATTTTTTCATTAAATTAAAGTTACGAAAGTCGTTGATCATTATTACTATTATTATGATTGTTTAAACACTGATTTATATTTACAACATATATGGTATATATGTATAAATATAAGTTTTATTGTTATATGTATGTCATATAAATAGTTTTTTAGAGATTTTTCTTTAAAATATAGTATAAAAATAAAAAACAATAAATAATATGTGTGTATTACTATTTTTATTTTACAATTTCTAGTTTTATTCGTTAAATTAATCTTTTAAATTAGTGAAGGTTTTACAAGAAACAGAAATATAATATATACTATTATTAATATAATCATAAAATTGATTAAAAAAGAAAGAGGTAATGAATGAATGAATGAGAGAGAGAGAGAGAGAGAGAGAGAGAGAGATTTTAAATTAATTTTGCAAAACAGAGAATAATAATAATAATAAACAAATTTTTATATTAAACTTATTATTAAATTTTCTCTTTCAACTCCGCTCACTCATACCATTATTATAAATACATATTTATATGTGTGTTTAATTTTATATATGCATTATAATGCATCATATATGATATATAAAGCAGTTATTGCAAAAATAGAGAGAGAGAGAGAGAGAGAGAGAGAGAGAGAGAGAGAGAGAGAGAGAGAGAGAGAGAGTTATACAACAATAAAAATAATGAAAATAAAATTAAAAATAAAAATTCCTAATGTCATTGAAAATCGTTAAAACAAAAATCCCACAGAAATATATTATTTATTTTATTTATATAATATTTTTTATTGTTTTTTAATGACTTTTAACTGTTTAATATCATATTACTAAAAGCGCCACTATTTTAATAAACATAATATTTAAAATATGCATCTAATATATCATAATATAATGTAATATTGTTCTATATATATATATACTATAATATATACTGTATTTATGCTAAAGATAAATGTAACTTATATTTTAACTTTATTTATATTCATTATTATTAGTGATATTATAATTATTATAATTTAAATAAATATTGTTGTTTTCATTTTTTTGGTAACTTTTAATTGTGTTTCATTGTCTTAATGTATAAAACTTATTTGAAAGTTAGTTATATAATATAACATCTATTAGTTAAGGTGCCACTTCAATACATTATGTAATACTATGTATAGTGTAAAATAAATTAAAATATCAATTTGAAAAATTAGTTGCACTGTTGTCATGTTTGTGTAGTTTTTGCTATTTTTGTTGGACATTAGTCTGCAAATATTATTATTGTTTTGTTATATTCAATCCAAAAATGTCTATAATAATAATTAGTAAGGAAAATGTCTAAATTAAAGACAAAATAAATTTTATTTTTTTATGAAAAGTCTGAATGGCATATGATTTGGTTAGAAGACTAGTCTTGCCTACGATTTTAATATCAATTTATTTTTATTTATTGTGTATTTTTTGTTTTGTTGCCATTTTTCAAGTCCTTATAATTATGGTAAATGAAAGGTAGGCATAAAAATTTGCATCAAACAAACAATCATAATTATAATACATTAATATAATGTTCATCATTAAAAAAATCATATGCGGCTATTAGTAGTAATAGTGTAGTAACTCTTTATTATTACAATTACTATTATTTTTGTTTCTCCTTTTTGTTTTTGTTGAACACTCGTTCATTCAAATATATAAAGTTCACTAATAAATTAAATAACAAATAAAATCAATAGCTATAATGTATTATTTCTTATTACATATTTTGGATTTAATTTTTTTGGTTAACCTTTTTTTATATCAATAAATTGCCACTCAATATATGTCAGACACAATAGTATATATTATATTAAGAAGAAGAATGAAGTATATGGTCGGGCGTTGATTTGTCTTCAAATTTTTTTAATATATTATATATTTATATATATATATATATATATATATATTATAATGTATAATAATTTTTAAAACAAAGTTATAACATATTTAGCACATTATGATGTGTTACTCTTCAATATTATTATAACATAAGTGTGTGTATCTTAAGCTATATATCAATATTTAGTTATTAAAAAACAGACACAAACAACAAAAAACTCATTGAAACGCGTGATTCACATATAGTTTTCGGCTCTCAACCGGAGTTCATGGCGTGTAATGCTTTTATAAATATTATTTATGATTATTATGTATTAAATACCTGAGATATAAATATTGTGTGTGAAAAAAATTTATTTGCATTGTTTGCAGACACACTTATAACGTCAGTGAAAGATCCAGGAGCTCATCAACTCATCCCATCTCATCTTTAAAAAAAAAACACAACCATATGTAAGACTGACTGACTGACTGACGACGAGTGGTGGCGAGTGTTAGCCACAACTAACTACTCAATGAAATAAACAAACAAACAAATCATAATATAATACATAACACACACACACACAAAGCCCTCAGCCTAAAGTTGGGAGGCTTTCAAATAATATACAAACACACGTATGGGTTAAGTAGGTTTTAAAATATCCAAAACACGAGGGACTGGGAGTAAAAACTAATATTTTGATATTTAAAAATTGAGAAAAGAAAAAGTTGATACAAAAAAATAGTTATCCGTAAACATAGCTCTCACTCAATGGGCTAATACTAATGCCTTTTCTTTCTTTCTTTCTTTTGGTATAAACTGTTTGTATAAATGTTGTGAAACAATGTTTTTGCTCACCCGTCGCGCAAAAAAGCCATAAATCAATATTTTTAAGGATTAATATTATTTTTTTCTGCAGCGGAAAAACCTCCAAAAAGTTTAAATTTTGTGCACTTTTTATATATTAAATACAATACAGTATGATCTCAAATATACAGTAAAAAATATTATTATTATTATTATACAATATTATAAATATCAGAAACCATAGTGTACCTTCAATGGTGAATCAAATGATACAAATTCAATAAAAAAAATATAAATAAAATTTAATATAAAATACATTATAAAAGAAGAATTTTTATAACTGAAAAGATATATGAATGTATAAAATGTGTGTCAAATATTGGGTGAAAAATATTATATAAATTTATATGAAAAAAAATTAGCAACAATAGTATTGTCATGTATAAAAATTACGATAGTATGATATCATTGACTACAACATTATTCAGACACAGTAGTAGTGATTCAGTACTGAGGGACAGGGAGATAGGGATAGGGATAAAGTGAGTGAGTGAGTGAGTGAGTGAGTGAGTGAGTGAGTGAGTGAGTGAGTGAGTGAGTGAGTGAGTGAGTGAGTGAGTGAGTGAGTGAGTATTGCAAAATAGTTGGGCACGAAATCCAAGGCTAGTTTGTGCTTAATTTAGAGGCATTTTAAGGCGTGTAATACCAATGTGTTTATAAAATAGCTCTAAATTTCTTGTTTCTAATAAACCAAAATTCAAGTCCATTCAATGTTTTTGTTTTATTATTATTATTATTATTATTATTATTACTTATTTTCAACTCTCAAAATATACTTTTATATTTTGTACTAAATTTCAATGCATGGAAACGGTAGAAGAAATGAGTGGTTTATCTCATATATCTGATAACAATCACTTTAATCTCTATCTCTCATTAACTACAGTACTGAATAAGTTATATAATTTTTAAAAAACATTACAAACATTATTTAAAAATATACTAAAGAGTTCCTATTTATAATTTTGTATTTTTTATTTTTAAACATTATTTTCTTAAAAAATACAAATTCATTTATTTTACAAATGTAAAAAATATAATAAATAATGAATAGATTATTAATTTTGTAGTAAAATTAATATATTGGCTAAATTTTTTTATTGCAGTAAAATTATTTTTTAAAAAAGGTAAAAAGATATGTAAGAAAATTTTGTGAACAAAAATATTCAAACCCTCCTCTTATTCTTAAACTTATATGAGTCACACCTCTCGTTAATTTAAGAGAGAGAGAGAGAGAGAGAGAGAGAGAAAGAGAGAGAATATCTAGAGTAAGAAGTTGTGTAATGAATAAAAGCATCAAAAGACTAGATTTTATATTATATACTCGTTAAGTAAGAGCACATACTCTACACCTACTTATTTTGGTTAGAAAATGCATTTTTTGGTTAATATTTTATAATTCACTTTATGTGTATATATACAGTATATGCCGTACTTTAATATACAAAATGTATTTAATGTTTTAGTCTTTTCCTATAAATATCAGATACACTATCTGTTCACTGGCTTCAGCACAGCTAAGGAGTGCCATCACAACCATTATGTTGAACACGGATGAAGAGGAAAGAGGCAAACGCTATATAAAAGTGAGTGAATGAATGAATGTGTTTGTGTGTACAGGAGAGAGAAAGAGAGAGAGAAAGAAAGAGAGAAAGAGAGAGAGAAAGAAAGAGAGTCTTAATTAAATGTGTAAAGTATTATAATATATAATAACTAAATATAATTATATTTATGCTTTTACTTTAATCTAAAAAATGAGTGTCGAAAATGCATATAAAATTTTAAGTAAAAAATAAATTTTTGAGTCATATTTTAAGACATTTATTTTTCAATGATTTTTTTAAAATCTCCGTTTAACACAAAATTGATTTATGAGATTAAATATTTTGGGTTTGCATTTTCTCATTGAATATAATGAAATGTAATGATATTTAATATATATATATACAGTATATATCGCTTAATAAAATACTCCTAAATCTTTTCAACTAAAAAAATCTTAAGTACACTGTCAGTGCTGTCAGTGAGACAATTTTGCTGCTAATCACTGCAAATCTAAAGCCATACATATACTCTATATATAACTAGTATATAACTTGTACTATATATACATATACTGTATCTACCAAACCATACATAAGGGTCAACCAAGACATTGACTGCACCAACATTTCTGTGAGTTTCAGATTTACTTTAAAGTTTAGGCATACATGCGATGACTTTACAAAAACTCAGAGACCGAGAGTTCATAGCCTATGACTATAATACAAGCCTTCGGGGATCTATGAGACGGGTAATAAAGATAGCGATGGGTAGAGATGTTTTTTCAGTGCCCACAACTTGTCAGTTACTTAACCTGATAGAGAAAGAGAGCACTGGTAGGTATCAGAGGTTTTTTCCATAAAAAACACATTTCATTTAAAAAGAAACAAAATCATTGATTGTAACGTTTTTATTGAAATCAGATCTCAGTTGACATTTACAACTATTATGAGTTCAACAATAGACATCATCATTGGACTAATTATTTAATGTAAATGTATGTGTAATGTATTTATATATATTATAATGTAATGTCTATTTATATGATATTTATAATGAGTTTGTTTTGTATCAATAGTATTGTCAATCATTATTTTATATTATATCCAAAAGACGTGTAAATCAACTATTATATAATATTTAAACTAATCAAAAACAATGTAAAGTTTTTTATGGTGAGTCCAACTAGTAATGGAGTTCCCTTTCTATTACTGTTTTGTAGCTGATTAGAGTCAATATTGTTGGCCATCATTGACATCAATGGATACTAATGCTGTAATATGTGACTCAACTGAACTAATGTTAGCCTCGACTACCCACCAGTCCTGTCAACCATATGCTTATGTGAGACCAACATTATATGAGTACAACTGTTTGTTAATACCAGCCATCATTGTCTATCTCTCTAATAGCACACATACACTACTGTACAATATATAACTATAGTATCAATTGGTCGTCATATAAATTCTCACTCAATTGAGTCCTATTTTTATTGAAAAATTGTCGACTCTTTTAAGTAATAGCATTGAAAGATAGATATTAGTTATTGGCTGATGAGTTAAGGGTATGTTTAATGAAAGCATCTCTCACTTTCTTTCTCTCTCTCTCTCTCTCTCTCTCTCTCTCTCTCTCTCTCTCTCTCCCCTCTATTATAGCTAATGTTTAGCAAACAAACAAATAATAAAATGACAGAAATATAAGATTAAAACAATCGATTTTCTCGTATAAAACAATTCTCTGAATTAAAACAGTGATTCAATTTATTCGTTAAATAAATAAAAATTAATTAAACAAACAAATGATTCGAGTGTTAGGCAGTGCTTACAATACACAACACTAAACACAATACATTAGATTTTACACTACAATACCGGCTAACAAATAGAGAGAGAGAGAGAGAGAGAGAGAGAGAGAGAGAGAGAGAGAGAGAGAGAGAGAGAGAATATCTCATCTCTAATAATTATTAGTATTATTTGAGTGCAATATAACTATATATATATTAATGTCGATATGAATGTCTGTTTTTCTACTAATACTAATACAAATATTATATAATACGGGTAATATTAAATACTAAAATTAATATATTAAATTTATTACTAGTAGTATTACAACAAATAATCATTTTTAAAAATTAGCACTAGCCATGCAAAATATAGATATGAAATTTTGGCACATTTTGTTTAATAACTTAATCGTTTTAAGATATATTAATAGACTGATTTTAATTAAAGTAGGAAATTTTTAAGTGCATTATATATATTTAAAATTAAATGCATTTTTAAAAATTATTATTTATTATTAATGAAAAATAATATCTTTAATATTAATATAATTATTATGAACTATATATTATTGACTATAGATTGATTTTTTTGATAACAAATGTGACACTGTTTATTAATTGATTGTATCATATCAATATCAATATCAATATTGTATAATAATATCAAAATAAAAATTTAAAGTAAATGTATAATTTTAAAACTAAAACCTAAAAATTATATAATAAAAGAATTACATTGAAAAATATGTTTTATACAATGATTTCAAAATATAAATATTATTTTTATTATCTATAATATTATATAAATTTATTAATATTACACACTAATATTATTATCATTAAATTATTGATGCTACAAATATTTAAAAATTAACATTATATTTCCTCAATTTTTTAATTAATTTATAATTAAAAATACATGTTTATTAATTTTAAGTTTTTTAATTTTCAAAATTACAATTAAGTAATTATTTGTTTGCTTAATAATTAATTAATTAATTAAAATATATTTAGCATCTTTATTATTTTATTTGATATTCAATTTGATATTCAATAAAAAAAAGAAGGAAAGCTATAAAAATAAGACATGATTTGCATACTATATATAAACGTAAAATAACTGAAAAATTATATATCATTTTTTAAATAGATTATAAATTTTAAAAGCTGGTAATTAAATTATACAAAACAGCTATTTGTATATATATTATTATACACATATAAATTATCTTCTATATTATATACAATATATTGCAAGACATATACTGTATGTAAAATTGATTGTAGAAAAACCTATTAAATAATTTGTTATTAAAATCAAATATTTGTGTGTAATTAGTATTTTTCAAATTATTTAAATAACTTATTCTGTAATAAAATCGAGAAAATTATAGTTAAGACACATTTATAAATTAATATATACTTATGGTTTATAGCAAACTATATATATATACATATATATATTGTCTATTTTGGCGGCCATTTCTCTGTCTTTATTTTTTGAAAAAGGTATGTTATATTTCTCTGGCACTGGTAGTTACGCTTAATAGACATGTGTCGTAATGCATAATTTTGTCATTAATAGCACACCGGCTTAATTGCCGATAGGCTTTTTGTTAGGCTAGTAATCTTAAGGCAATGGCTATGCAATGATCTCTCTCTCTCTCTCTCTCTCTCTCTCTCTCTCTCTCTCTCTCTCTCGCTTAACAACACTATACAACAGATTATACTATAACTTAATACAGTATATATACAGTACACATGTATGACATTATTTATAGTTCATTGAGATGTTTGTGTGATAATATACTCAATTCAAGTTAACGTTGCCATACATTTTTCGGTGTTATATAATATAATATATAAAATTGCTATTAAAGCATTGCATAGTTTTTTTTTAAAAAAGCTAATTACAAACATTGCAATCACATATACACATACACTCAAAGATGTTATATCAATGAGAAAACCTAATCGATATTTTTAGATATATTAATAAAATAAGCAAAACATAACAGCGAGAGAAGGCTTTTTTAAGCACACAATCTATCCGTATATTTCAAATAGCCTTCAACAACAAAATTTCAACTTTTTTCTTGAAAAAAATAATAAATTTTTAGATATATATATATATAAACTAGTTTATTAGATTTATATTAAAACAATTTTTTTTGGAATATAATTAATTAAAATATTTTTTTTTTTGAGAAAATATTAACACTTATTTTTTAACGAAACCCAACAAATATTTAATAACGTATATATTGTGAATCAATTAAATAAAATAATTTTTAAAGAAAACCTGTGTGTGTTTGTGTATGTATGTATGTATGGGGACAACCAGTGGCACCCCATCAGCCGGTTGTATAACTTTCAATTTAGTTTTTTTATTAAACAGTTTTTACTCCATACTAATAAAAAAGATCTCTTTTGACAATATATTGTATTTCTTTCAAAAATATTAAATACATTTAACTAATACCCATATTATACACATTGTATAGTTGAAGACACACGTATACTATATATAAACAGTATATACAATAGTGTGACACAACATTGGGAAAGGTGTCTACAGTATCCAAGTTATATATATATAAATTTACAAAGAAAAAGCAATTCCTATGACTACTACCAGCAAATGTCTATAGCTATAGGAGCTGGGAATTGAATCGGTGTGAGAAAGAAATAGGTACAGTATATAACATATATCAGAGCACATATACTGTGAGCACTTGGATATTGAGAAGTGCTTTTTATGAGGCATATGAAATTACGTGAAGCGTGACACTGCTTAATTTAAGCCTTGAAACAGGCACTGGTAGTATATATACAACCAGTGGTAAAAACAGGTATAAATTCTCTTAAAACTAAATATTATAATAATTTAACATTTGGCGGACACATACATACACACACATACATACATACATACACACACACACACACACACAACCATTTAGATTATGGGAGAGAGATAGGGAGGGAAACACTCTCTCATATATTTTAAGGCATTTATAATTGAGTTGAATTATAAATATAATAAAATAAAATAATGTTTGATTATATAAATTTTTGGTGTTAAATATAATACATATTTCTTTTTGTTGCTATATTATTATTAGTAATAATATACAATATACTGTATATCCCATAATGTATTCATAATTTATGTTATTATACAGCATTTATATAGAATAAGTGTGCTTTTATTAGAGATAAATTCACTAATTATTGATCTAAATTTGCCGATCATTGATATTAATATTAGTTTTGTATCATTATTTTTTAATACAATTTTTACTATTAGTACTATAAGTACTAGTATACCATATTTTYCATAAATAAGTAGATAAAGTAAAAATATATGTATAATATATGGAAAAAGTCCAGTAATGCTAACCCTACCCCTCATTATGTAATGCATATACTGTATTGCAATTTCATAATCACAGAAACAAATGATTATAATATTATATGTCATAACAGCGGCACAAAAAATAACATAAAATGCATATCATTTAAATAGAGAAAATGAATTATTAGTGTATTATTAGTTATATATTTAACTAATTGTTTATTAACTAACATAAAAACGAGAGTCTAATTGAAATACAGCACTAAAACAACAACAAGAAAATCCTAACGACATATTAATTGCATATTTCTTGTGTGATCTCCTTTTTGTTGTTATTTTAAACACATTTTTATATTCATACAGATATATACTTAAGAGCTAATCATATATGAAAATTAAAACAAAAATAATTCGGATGTTTTCAAAAATTTTACTTTTAATGAATCATATTTTTATATATAATATAATATAATCTTTTTAAAAAATGAATTACAAATTTATTTTATCAATTATTTATATTATTATCATTAATGTTATTTAGTTTATATTATTTATTTAACATTACGTTTTTCTGGTAGATTTTAGTCAACAAATCAAAATTGTAATAAAAAGACAAACATATCAAATATTTTTTACAGTTTTTCAACATAAATTTTAACTATTATTTTCTAAAAACAATATATTATTTAAAAATGGGTTTTATATAATATACAGGTATTTAAAAACAGCGGAAATAAAATACAATAATAATAATAATAAATTAATAATAAAAAGATTTGTATATTTTGTGTAAATTATAATTAATAATTAATTATTTTTAATCGTTATAATAATAATAGTAATTATTATTATTATATATCAAATAAAAACAAATAATAAATTTATTCTGGTTTTTCTGTGTGTATTTATTGTTTTTATTATTAATAATATTATTTCACAATTTATATCTACAATAATATTTATAATATATTAATTTTTGTCAAAATTTATATATTTATATAATAAAATGCATGCAATTTTATTACTCAATTTTTTAATTTTAAAATCTATAAGAAATCTGTTTGTCTTTATATTTATCGAATGAAACAAAATGAGAGGACATATGATGGGACAGGTATGGGGTATGGGGTATGGGATATGAGGGTTGGATTATGTTATGATATAATTATATTTATATATAAATCAATCAGGGCTATTTATCTATTTTATATAATAATAATAATAATCTTATATAATAATAATTAGTTAATAATAATAATAACGTTTTGAGTTACAGCTCACCCATAGTTTTCAAATGTGTGTGATTTCAGTGTCTCAACAAATGAATTGTTTTGAAAAATACATAATTCAAATGTCTTGTGAACTCAATATGTGATAAATTCAATAAATTTTGATTTATATAATGAATGGCAATTGAAATATAATACATGAAAAGCACAAATAGTTTTTCAGTCAGTTATATATATTTCAGTCAATTGTTTCACTTAATTATTTGAACAGTTGTGTTGTTGTTGTTGTGGTTTCTTGTGGTGCCGTTTTCATAGTCAGTTGTCTCACTTCTCTTTTCTCATTCCTGGTGTTTATGTCCGATGATATGGTTGTTATTATTGTTGTTGTGTGTTGTCTACTGACGCCTCCTTCAAGAAGACCCCTCACCGGCTGACCGATCGATGAAAACATTTTTCTCATATTTTATTATTATTGTTAAAATTGTTTTTATTATCGTATTATTGTATTATCTTTGACTATTGAAGTTATTTGGGCTGTTTGTTTGTTTACATCCCATTCACATGTATGTCCTCTGCTAGCCCGCGCCCGACACACTGTTGGTGTCCATTATCATCACCTAATCTTTATTTCCTTTAGCTATACATTTCTCTATCTTTTGTTTTTCTATTATATCTGAAACTTCATAACCACAGTAGTAATTGTGTGTCTAAAGGATTGGCCAAATAAAGCAATGACAGAGTGTCTTAATCTAGTGTTTGAGCCCATGGCTTATCCAACCACAGTGTGTGCACTAATCTATACATGCAATCAGTTATATATATATATATATATTTCTCTTCAAATATAATATATCTCTTGTGTGTCCTTCTCATCAACTCTTGTGTGCCATAGATAAGTCATATACAGTCAATGGTTTTATACATATATATTACATCTACATATACAGTACATACATACGGACAGTCGTGTTGAGAAGGGAGCGCTCATTATATTCTATAGACTTAGCCTTCAATAACATTAGGAATGTTTGCCAAAGAGGTATAATAAGAATTATATTAATAATAATAATAAATAATTTAATAACATTTTGTCACACATTTTTGTTTGAGAGCACACATTATGAATCAGTTTATTATTAATATTATATTCAATACTTTTGTACACATTTTTAATAAACTAAAAAGTTATAAATCATTTTGTTTTGTATTTTTCTTACAGTAATTATATTGAGTTCATATGTCATATAGTTTATAGTCAATAATGAGGTTGTGGTGAATAGGGAGGGCTGTGTGAGTGTGGATGATGTAGTGGACTGGTGTGGTGGCCACCACTGCTATCGTGTGGACTCATCATCATTGAGCCATCCATTGCACCGTTCGGTGGAGTCATCCTTTTCTCTTTCTGTCGTCTATTGCAGAACCAGACCCGTACCACCTCTTTCTCGAGCTGCAGATGTTCGGCCAAAGCCGTGATCTCCTGAGCCGACGGTTTCGGCTGTTTATGGAAATGTGTTTCGAGGGCGCCCTTCACCGACACTTCAATACTAGTGCGCTTCTTGCGTTTGCGTCCCTGTGCGGCAATTTTGTCTATACTGGTCGGGGAACCGGTAGTAGAATCGGCCTCTTCTAACCATTTGGCGAGTAATGGCTTCAGTTTACACATGTTTTTGAAACTCAATTGTAAGGCTTCGAAGCGGCAAATCGTTGTCTGAGAGAAGACATTGCCGTAAAGGGTTCCCAACGCCAGACCAACGTCTGCCTGAGTAAAGCCTAATTTGATTCTTCTTTGTTTGAATTGTTTGGCGAACTGTTCCAAGTCGTCACTCGATGGCGTTTCCTCTTCGCCAGCACTTTCCGAGTGTCTGTGATCGGGATGCAGACCTACCGAACCTCTGTCATCGAGCCGACCGTCCAGTCGCGACAGTTCATTATGAAGACTGAGGTCGCCTCTCATGGCCGGGTGTAGGACTTGTGAGGGACCATTGCCCTGTCCCGTATGGGCTAACATACCGTTCATGCCGTAGCCGTGATGTTGTAGAGGTGATGAGCCGTTACTGTGAGGGGTCATTGCGGTCATATGGGCTGAGGAGGCGTGAAGTGACGACGGATGCCACGGATGCGACGATGCCATGTGTTGTGGCGTCCGGTGGTGCGCGTGAATTGACGCGTGCAGATCGGCACTCGACGGTCCATTCGGTTTGATGTCCTGATGATGCAGACCGTGAATGGCCGTCGGTGTCCACGGACTCATGTTGTCTGTTGTGTGTGAAGGCAATCCCACAGCCCACTGATGATGGGCACTGAGCGCGTGTCCATTTGGACTCTGGGTATGGTGTGGCATATATTTAAGTTCAGGCGGTTCGCGCCCGTAGGACATGTTCTGTGTGGCCACGGCTTGCATTATGTGCTGATCGTGATGTGACAGATGGTTGAGGTAGGGAGACGAGGAACCGGTGGCCATAACAAGTCTATAATAGACAACAACACTGCACCCCAAAGATGCACTATTGAGTTAGTGGTCATCAGCACATCAATCAGTTTTATATAAATAATCAAATATATTATAATATTTGAGAGACAAAAACAATTATTATTAAATTTTGTGTTATTATTTGTTTTTTCAAGATTTCAATAAAAATTTATATATTAATTATAGAAAAAGTTAACTTTTAATATAATAATATTTTAAATATTATTTATGACTTTTCAGCACAACTCTTATATCACGAGCCGATTAGTGGAGGAGAGAAACAACAAAAATATCGGTTAAAAAACTTTTTTTTGCTTTATTTTCTAATAATATTAATAATATTTTTGTTGATATTATTTATTATTTATTAGTTTATAATCGATTGCACAGAAAAATATATTAAACTTAATTATTATTAATAAATTATGAGATTTTTGTTGTTTTTTTTCTCTCTCTTTACTCTCCGTTATATTAAAAAAACTCGTGTTTTTCACTCGTTTTCAGTCAATGTTAATAAATTAAAATATTTAACTCAATAATTAATGCAAATATTATTAATTTAAATCATAGCATATCATAACTGTTTTTAATAATATATATATAAACACACATTGTATATGAAAAAACTCTACGACTGTATAATCAATTTGTAACTCTTGGCGTTCAGCACTTGTATGTTTAGGTTGTTTTTTAAGGCTTAAGCCCCGACATCAGGAGCATTGAAATGCCAGAGGAATACTGAATATATGATAAGGAATAGCCGTACAAAATACTGGTGCTCTCCTCTATCGAGAACCTCAAAGCCCAGCGTTTATTACTAACAAAACTGAATGATTTAGAGGACTGTTAGCATTGCGGACACACATAGCATATATACACCATCGCTTTCAAACAGTCTTAACCATAGACTGAAGCGATCACTGTCTGCGCCACAATACCAACGACAGACCCCTGAGCTTAAGCACCAGTTGTGAGGGAACGACATTTAAAAGCAGAGCTTATAGTATTGGCATTGGTCGGTATACCGGTTCTCGAGCTAAACAGTCTCTAGTCATCAAAGCCCAACCCATTTGCGGAGCAAACCAGTGCTTGTATCTACACAAGCGCTGATGCCTAACAGCGCCCCCCAATGATGTCTACCAATCCCTGATAGAGAAGGTCATGAAGGGATCACCACAACTGTATCTATTGATATTGCTATTACACAACTGCTGTGTCAAAGCCTAAAAAGCGGTGATATGGGGGCCGACAGTCACGTACACGCCCTCTGACAGTGATCGATGCCATCCGACTCCAGCACTCATGTCTGTGCTTCACCAACAATGGGGCGGACTCTCACTGTGTGTCTCAACATTGCCTCAAATGCATGACTGAAGAAGTGCTTCAGTTGTTGTATTTTACTGATGTCTACACACAAACACATCGGTAAAGGCATCGACTCTATGCCAGCATATCTGCCAACACTGTAAAACACTGGTCGCTAACTAACAGGTGCGCTATCCTATCGTTTTACAATTTGACTACAAAAAAAACTCATTGCACTGACAAACATTGACACAACAATCACAGACAAACAATATTATATAATATAGTGTACATACAATACTTTACTGTATATCTAAATCTATAGTTATATAATAGTAATAAAATAATGATAATAATAACAATAATACCGAGTTTTGTGTATCGATATCAAAGCAAATATAAATATCAGTGAAAACTCTAATTTCAAATCATATAATAGTCATCTAATCTTCAAATATAATAGAGTTTTGTATACATTTGTAGTCTATATATATACTATATATATAGATATACTGTATTATATAAAAAAAAATTTCAACAGAGAATTGACAGCAAATAATATAAGTTATAGAAAATCAATTAAATTTGTTATCAACATATAGTTTATATAAAAACACTATATTTGAGTCATATATTTACTATTTTACATTGATATATTTGATATATAAATACAAAATATTAATACAAATATTAATAAAATATGAATATTTTTATCTTAATAAAAATATAAGTTTATATATAAAAAATTATATTTAAATCTAATATTTATTGAATAAAATTCTGGCAAAAAAATAATCTCAATTTAGAGACTTATATGCCATCTATTGGAGTCTCTAAACATATTTAAGTTGTAATAAATATTAAATATTAAAACTTTTCGAGACATTATAGTAATAATCAGATAATAATTTAAGCAAATATAGTCATATAAAAAATGCTAAATAGATGCAATGAATACTATTATTAATAAAATATTAATATTACAAACAATTATATTATATAATATAATGTGTAAGCAATCATCACTTAATTTATTTATAATATGAAGTGTCAAAAATTGCATACATTTTATGCAAACATTAGCCACAAAATTCACATTACATGCTTGAGAAAAAATCATATCAAATATTTTATTTATATAATATATGTTGAATTAATTTGTATGTTTTTGTTTTTTAAATGAAATGATTTGTTTAAATTATATTTATAAACACCATATATACATACAAACATACATTAATTATTCAATAGTTTAGGCGCACTTTTGAATAACATATTTAAGGCAAACATATAATTATTTAAAACATATTGTGAATAAATAAATGCTATTATAATATGAATCAATCAGTCATATTATATTATATAATATACATATAACAAGCTATTATAATAATGTATATTACATAATAAAGTATGTATTTTATTCAAAATACAATACTGTTTAATAATACCTCTAACACTAATATTACAGTTATATAGAAATTTATTAAAATTTATTTAATCAAATATTTAATATTAATATAAGAGTGTGAGAGATGTGCTGAAAAGTTTATTTAATAAATAATAATTTTGTTTTAAAATATAATTTTTTCATATTTTCTTCTTTTTATATCTATTTATAAAACTGTTATTTAATGAATTAAAAAAAACTTTTGATAAATATTAGTTTTATATATTTAAAAATGTGATTTTAATGGGTTATAAACAATAAAATTGTTTTAATCTATGTCTGTCTAATCACTCACCAACTATTTTGTTATAATATAATCTTAAAATTTAAAATATATTAGATGAAGAGAGAGAGAGAGAGAGAGAGAGAGAGAGAGAGAAGAGAGAAACAAAAAAATAGACATAAAATAATACTTTAAAACTTATTAAAAATATATAAATTCATTGAATCATACCTTTGCTGATCTGGTGTTGGCTTATCTGTGAAGATATTGACGACAATAACAACTTTTCGTTTTTCTTTACTTGTCTTTCACTTATTAATATTTGATGATTTGACAAATTTATATGACTTATATATATTATGTGATGATGTGAAACATTAAATGACAAAATCAAAAATAAAAGTTTTCTGATTTTTTTATTTTTTTTTCTTCTGCCTCTGACTTCACTTATGTCTTTGCAAATGAAGGCAAAAGTCGACAAATACGGAGTCAGATATGGGGAAAGTCGACCAAAAATGAGAAACGTTGCAAAATATCAAGTGCTCGACTAAAACAACAAGTTATATGTCTATATATATATTGAATATATATATAATTTCTTAATGTCTCAAATATAGTGTGAAACACACGGCCAGTGAATGTCATTCATTGAACAAACAAATACAATATACTATTATGGCTTTTGATGTGTATATTACGTTCAGCTCCGGTGTTTCAAATAGAATCGTGAGATTAGGTTTTTRGTATATACAGTACAATATGCCAAGTGCTGGTATATGATGGTTGGAAAAAAGTACCGGTGCTGGCAGTCTAACTTTGTATTGGCGATAGTGAGGCCCAATTTAACAAAAACAAAAAATAAATAAATAGTTGACAATTATATTTTTTCAACAATTTTTATATAAGTTGTATATAATTGAAATATAAATATATTTTTTGCTTTGTAGGCATGACAACGACAACCTAAATAAGCAAAGAAATATCAAGTGTGAGTCTCTTAATAATACTATTGAAAAACAATATAAAAATTGTAATTTAACTAACATTATATACATGTATCAATAAGGTATAGATATATTAATGTGTCCTGTATTACCACCACCTAAAAAAAGTATAGATATCATTAGGAAACTGATAGATATAATAAAGTATCTTATATATCATTGTATGACTGATATGTCTATAATAGTCGATGATATTATTTGAGAATATCAATACTATACATAAACAACAATAATTATTAACTACATTACTTGTAGACTACAAGTTGTAGTTAAGTATCTTATAGTCGTATATATATTTTTATACAAAACTATATACTGTATAATATGACTTTTACGACTTCGAGAAAATATACACTAATATTTCATTTATAACAACAATATATTAATATACAGTATATATTGTATATATAAATCTATAAATTATAATTTGATAGCTGTATAATAGAGAATCAAACAGAATATATTTAACTGTATTATTATTTGGTATATACAGTATATATACAGTATATATACAGTATATATATCGACACACTTGTGAACTCATCACAGAATTCAATGGAAAATATGAAATAAAAATGTTTTGTTATTTTTATCACTATATATGATATATAATCACATACGTAATGATTGAAATATGATAAATAGCTGATTCACCGAAACATTCAAACCATAGTTTTGATATTAAATATAAATTTAAACAAAAGTTAATAAACAAGTTTTATTAAACAAAAAAAACAATAAAAATCTAAACCAAAAGTTTTTACATTGTATTAGTTTTGTAGCAAAACTTTAATTATTATTAACAACTAAAAAAATTTCGTAATAATATGACTCTCACTAATTTTTAAAAATTAATATATAAAATATAATAATAATCTTTGTAAGATATAATACTGTTAAAAATTTAATAGCAAAAAACTATAAAATTGTTATTATATAATATACAAAAATTTTATAAAATATATATTAAATCTAGAATTTTTTAATGAGTTTACAAAGAAAAAAAAATTTTGATCATTACTTACCCAATAAAAACATTAATTTAGAAAACTGTTTACAATTGACGAGTCATATTATATGACAATAATTTTCACGTATAATATCTAAAAACACATAAAATTAAAATCAGAATTTTTTTTGAGTCAAAGAATTTTATGCAATGGTTTGCATTCATTGACTATTAGTTGAGAGAGCGATATATATATATATATTGAGCTCTTATTGATGTTATTAGGACTGAGAGGTATCCGTCTGTTTGCAAAAGCTTTTGAACACTGAATGATTGGTTGTGTGTTTGAGAGAGAGAAAGAGAGCACAGGGAGATAGAGGGAGATATGTATATATATATATATATATTATAGCTTACATTTTGTGAATGAGAAGTAAAAGAGAAAGAGACAGAACAGGATCCTCAGGATTTGGCAAATGTCTTGAGCCGACATTAACATTGAGCTCAACTACTACTCTCTGGCACTCGTAGTCAACAGCACCGTCATAATGGCAAATACATACCATATATATATATATATATATATATATTGAATATAAGTTTATATGTTTGCTGGCATACGGTGTGTGCACATATAGCTGACTGACTGGCGAGTAGTCATGCTATCAGTTTGTATAGCAATAGCGCACAGCACTGGCAGAATAGGCAGCAAAAAACTGATGAAATTATGACTATCACTGACTTAGAAACACCTATAATAACATATCGCCTGAAGCCGGCTATTGAAAATAAGTTAGTTATCTATAGCTATGAGTGCACACTCGTCATTGCTATTACACTGGCACTGGCGGGTTGTGAACGGCATATACAGTACACATACACACCACATGAATACACCATTCAAATAACACGAGTGTTTATAACTTATATATATTATTTCAAATTCTATCAAAAATTGACTCAAAAAAGCAGTCAAAAGCTAAACTGATATCTGACTGTTCCCCTGCCCTCCCCTTTCAATAAGTAATTTTGAACCATCACTTGGTGTTCGCAAGGGCTCAGTTGCTTAGAAAAAAACTGGCTAAATGTCGGCGCCTAAAAACTACAATTCAGACCTGTCGGCAATAGGAGTGGCCACTCCTTTATTATCTAATTTTTAAACACAAAAATTTTATATCATATCTAATTCTCTTCTTTTCAATTTTATTGATAATACCCTATCATCTCTCTCTCTCTCTCTCTCTCTCTCTCTCTCTCTCTCTCTCTCTCTCTCGACATTTAATGCACATTAAATAGCTTATGATTTCTGTGGAAATTATTAATTGATGAGTTATTACTAATATATATAAAAATCACTGTTTAATATAGCCCTTAAAGGCGTAACCCCCACCATATAATGATGATAAAATGGGAGCACCGATGATGATAGTGTGTGTGTGCCTCCGGTTTTGACACAACGTATGCAAAATTACTACATATTATATAATATTTAATTTTATTGAAAAGACATATCTAACTAATCGATTATTATTAATATCTATAAAAGTCATTGCAATCTTTCATTAATATTATAAAGTGAATGTCTTATAAGAAACCCTTTTAAATTTTTTAAAAAAAAATTTCTTTTAGTTTATGTTCACTTAAGTGATGCCACCAATTATTATATATATATATATATATATATATGATATGTTTGAGATCAAAACTAATTCACTGCACACACAAAATAATTATCTCTTCATATACTGTATATACTGACTCATTTGAAAATGTTTTTAAAATCATTTTTGTTTGTAACTATAATTTTGTTTTAAAATAGTGTCTCAATTGTATTTAACTCGAAGCCAAAAGTTAGTAATGTATTAATGTTTAGAGTTTGTATAAAAACTTTAATATATCGTTAACTTTATTGCAAACTTATATATATATACTACAAATACAGTATATTATACATACAATGTTTTGCTGTTTAGAGGGAGGGATAGCTTTCATAGATAAAAAGCTTTATATTAATAAAACAAAAATTGTTTTTTGAGAAATTACTTAACATTTGTGTATCAAACGAGTTTGACTTATAATATTAAAAAATTCTTTTAATACACACAACAACAACAAAAGTTAAAAACAAATTATTACTTTTAGACAATCATTTGATACATTAATTAAGGTACTGATGTAAACATACAATCAAACAGAGTATTTCTATATTATATGTACAGTAGAAATATTTAAATAAACATTTTATAAATTGTAGTTTATATTTTGATTTATCATAAAAGAGATGTCGAGTTATAATAATTAATGATATTTTTTTGAAGAAAATATTTTCTTATCGATTAATTGATCACATATTACAATATGCTGTGGCAAAAAATGATACAATAAAAGGGTTTATATATTTAGTAACAATATTATTGATKACATTAATAGTATAAAATCGTATATTCATGTATAGTATATATGATTTGAGATGTATTTATATTTTAAAGTTTAGTTAATATTTTGAATGCTTAAAGAGCAAGAAATTCTTGTTTTTCATGGTTTAGTGTTTATGTCAATTAAAATATACTGTGTATTGAATTTATAATAAAAAACATATTTTGATATTATTATTATTTTTTATTGCTTATTAATAAAATAATTTTTAATGTAAGTTAACATACGTATTTTAACGGAAATATAATTTTTTAGTTTTTTAATTAGTATGTGCTCACAATTTTTATTATGAATTGTATTGAAATTTTATTTCAAAAAAAATATTTAATCATTTAATTTTAAGATATACAATTAAATAGTAAATACAATATTTTTCTAAATTTAAGATAAATATATATAATTGTAAAGGTATATTACTAATATAATATCAGGCAATGATTAATAGTTTTAGATCTATAGATCAATGAATAGATTTTAGTAATTTATTGTTATTTATGCCACAATTTTTGGTTTTTGAGGAAAAACTTAAGTTATTTATAAAGTAATATTTAGTATATTAATATATATAAATAGTAATATACTAAATACAGGTATATAAACTGAATGTGTTGTGTTGTGTATGTATAACATAACAAATCAAATAATAATATTTATAGCTTAAATAATAAAACAAAAAAAATGTTTAATTATTTTTATATTTGAAGACGACTCACATTATTAATACATGTGATATTTTACAGCCCATGTAATCAAATCGTGTCGTATCCTCCCTCAGCCCTAACATAATAGTTCATGCATTTTATGTAAACTTTCCTTTAGTTCGAAATAAGAAAAAAATAATTAATATTTTTTGACTCTAAAAATATTGTATGAGTTGTAATCGTTTTTTTTGTTTGTTGTAAAAATTATTTTTTAAATCTTTAATACACAAAACCATTACAAACTAAAAGAAATAAATACTGTACTTATAGTATATACCGGTATATACAGTATATACAAACCAAATACAGTACTTGCAATAAAACTTTATTTTGTTTGATACATAATGTGAAGGGAGAGCCCCAACACAACTAACACTAAATGAAACATTAGATGAAAAACTATACTTTATTTTTTAAGTTAAACAAAGAGTTAGAGCTTTTCAATACTGTTCACGAAATTAAACTCAAAAAATAAAAATAAAACAAAACACTTATATATATATAAAAAACTATACTTTCCGTTTGGTTTTTGTGGCACAAAAATTATAAAAGTTTTATTTGTCGATATGTTTTAGTTAAATAAGAGGAACAGATGAATTTTTTTAGTATTATGTTTGTATTTTCAACAAACATAACTAACAATACAATTTCATGTGTGTGTGTGTGTGTGTGCACTGGGAGGCAATTGGGAAAGGGAGTGATAGCTATGAATTATATTCATTGATTATCCTAATGGCCAGTGCATGACTCKACCCCAACTCAATCACATTACTAACTAATTAATTAAAACTTTTAGCATGAGTTTYGTATAACGTTTACTATCATATAATAGCATGAATTGAACTGTAATATATTGTTTATGGTTATGCACTTATGTTTACCTCAATTCAATACAAACAAATTTTAATTTTAAATACTATATATAACATATTTTTAACAATTTTGTTTTTTATAAATAAATTATTTATATTAATAATCACTTTATATTACTGATTATYACACTTAAAAATATTATAATATTCTTAAAATCATAATTTAGACATTTGTTACATTGTTTAGTTTTAAACTCACTAAAAATCAATTTATTATATTTATATAATATTACTAATATGAMTAATACTAGTAAATTATTCTAATTCATAAAAATGTAAATATAATGCTAAAACTTTGTATTAAAAAAAATTTAATTGGTATAATTATTTATTTGAGTGATGCAAACGTAATATATTATAGTATAAAATAAGCTAGGATAAATATTATTTTAAGGAATCTATTATCTATCATCTAATTTTTCTACTGTATTATATTTATAAATAAATGTAAGTTTAATTTAGTATTGACTAGAATGGTTATAATATTTATTGCAAATACGTTATTTGATTTATTTATTATTATCATATAAATTTTAATTTGTGTTAAATCATGTAATTTGAATGTTTGCGTCAATTGAMAATTATAACAAGAAATAACAAAATAATATAAAATTTACAGTATTTTATATTWTAATTTATATACAGGTATTGTATTATATATTAGAGAGTTATAGTTAGACCCAAACCATTTGTTTCGGTTTTTTTGTTGACCYAATAAAAACCCAAAATTGTTATTATTTTTATTTTAGTTTCGATTTGAATCGGTTGCGAAAATTTGATTAAATTGTAGTCTAAAATATAGAGTTTGCAACTATTATACAGATATATTTATATTGTAAATATTCAGTGTATATTATACACACAAAATGATAGTAAAATTAATAGTCAGTCAATAATATGTAACTACTAGTTCATCGTTGAAATAATAATGAGACAAAGATATACATAAGTTATTTAAATCACTTATTGATACTTTAATAACTAATAACTGATTTTTCAAAATGCTGTCCCTCTTTGTTWTATGTATTGAGTTATAAATAGCACACCTTTTTCTTTAACAAAGTATAACTTTAAAAGTAATATCACTTTTTTGTTGCCATTTAWTTTGTTTTTTTGTAATTCATTACTATTACTAACAAAGTTATCAATTATACTGCGGTTAATTATTTATGCGATCCATTGTTTTGCTCATTTAGCTATTTAATTAAATAAATATTATACACAATATATCCAATATTTTTTTCTATCCAATATTATTAATACATACATTCACTAAAATATAAATTATAAGTTATTTTGACGGCTACATTAAACAACTTAAATTAGTTTTGTTAAGGTTATATACTAAGTATAATTTTATTATTAAATATCAAATAAGAGAGAGAGAGAGAGAGAGAGAGAGAGTAAGGAAGGATATGCTTGAGCTCAGGGATAATGTCTTGATTTAGTGAACAACACATTTATGTCTGAATATTAACAACAACGATGTCAGGCATTGAATTAGCAGTTATATCACATATACGATRCATTCATATGACAGCCGCCAATCAAATCTGCAAAAATACAGATTATATTTTTCTCTCATTTTTTTTCTTTCACTCGAAGTCTTTATCATATAATACATAAAGAGATGTCTTTTAAATCATTATTATATAAAATCATTGAAGGAATTACTTCACAAATAATGATGCTTTTTGTACATCTTATARAGTGAGTCCGTATATTATATAKATATATATATATAGTATTTTGTGTGTGTGTGTGTGTGTGTGTGTGTGTGTGTGTGTGTGTGTGTGTGTGTGTGTRTTGATGATAAAACTAGTTAAAGAGTAGTGTTGTCCCAAACAATACAATATCAACATATTTGAGACTTATTTTTCAAATAATATTTTTATTTTCTTTTTTTAAAATAAAAAATTGTTTTCTTACTCCTAATCAGTATTTTTTGAAAAATCACTTCACATCTCATTTTTCCTTTAAAAAGTGAAAATCACTGTTTTCTCTATTTTTCAAACACTGAATGTCCAATCAAATTGTAAGATAAAATTTACAAAAATGTTGGTCAAAATTGGTTAATAAGGCGATCACTAAATTGTATTAAGAAAAAYAATAAAATGACAGTTCATTTTATCAACATTTCAAATATATCTTTTATATTATGTTTGTCTTATTTTTCCTTATAATAAAAAATATTGTGTAAAAATTATTATTATTTTCTATTTTTAGTAAATACATTAATTAATTTACAAAATACAAAGTACAAAAATATTTATACTATTTATTATTTAAAATATATAGATATATATTTATATATTTAAATTATATATAATAAACTAATCATAGTATATTTATTATGACTAATAATATATACAATATGTATATATCGATACTTTATATGCGAATACAATTACACTATATATGAAATGTTGTTATATTGCTGCTATAATTTATATCATTTTTATCAATAGTATTAAAAAAATACTTTATTTATTTATTTCCGATTTATTGCTATCGATAAAAATTGGTTTTTATTGCATTCATTCATAATTAGCGTAAATTTTAATTAACGTATTTTGTAAAAATAAAAAAAAATCTAAAGAAATAAAATAAAATAAAGAATATTTTGAAAGTGTCAATAATTTACTATTTTATGTAATGATCTTTATTTTTGCTTAAGAAAAACATACAAAATAATATCTTTAAGATTTAAAAAATAAATAAAACTACAAAATTTCTGCTGTAATTTATATGATATGGTGTTTCACTCGTTAATTAATTTACGATGTCTTCAATAATATAGCAAATTATAAAATAAAAAAACTAAAAATTCCTGAGTCTATGGTATATATAGTTTTCTTGTCGCCATTAAATGACATTAAATATCTCTCTCAACAATTTTACGGACTATAAAATATCTAACTATATGTATAATAAAATAAAAATTATTATCTTAAAGTAGGAAATAAATTCAATTGCCATATGATTTTATAGATTGAGATATACAGTAGTATATAATGTATAGCATTATATGTACAGTACTTATACTGATGGCTACCAGTAATAAACTGTTTTTTAAATAAAAAATATTGTGATACAGTTAATCAAGTTTATTAAAGCATTGATATATTTATAATACCAATTAGATTATTAGATTCACAAATTAGTTTTTTGGTTTAAGTGATTTAAGAGTAAATATAATCAAATTTATTGCTCATTAATACTAATTATGATGAGATTAAATAAAACATTTGATGGTAATTTACCAAAAATTATTTAATAGTCAACATAATAAAAAATGCAACATTTATACTCAAAAAATATATTTATTATTTATATTTGAATTTTTAATATATATATTATTTTTTTATGCTGTTTTCATAGAAACAAATTTCATAAATTTTGTGAAGTATATAATTATAAATAGTAATTAATTAATTAAACATCATTTATAAATAGATAAATAAATAAATATTATTGCGCTTTTGATTATTTATTTTTTTTATTAAAACAAATAGTATTTTTTATTTATTTATAAATTATTTATTAAAAAAATGTAATTTTAATTTTTAATATCCAGAATATACTGTACTTTGCACCTAAAGTTCTCACCAAAAGTCAACACTCAACTCATATAGTTATACATATAATTTTGTTTGTATTTTCAAAATAATAATAATACAGTAAATTTGAAAACTGTATTTAAAGTTAGTTAATAATAATGTATGTATAGTGTTGTCTGACACCAACAACAAAAAACAAAGTTAATGTATGCGGGAATAGCGTTATTATAATCATGAAAACAAAATCTTAATAATATATAAGTTAATTGTCATTATATTATGATTCAAGTGATTATAATTTWAAAAAAACTAATTAATGGCATTTTAGGTATGTAATAGTATTAATGGTGAGTAAACAATAAAATGTGTTGAGACCTTGCTTACAATTTGTTTTATTTCAATATATGCACTAATATTGTTGTTACTCATCATTTGATTTAACAATGTGTTGGATCATTACAATGTACAGTACAATACAATATTAGTTTTTATTATAAAGCAAAAATATTCAATAGGGTCATTATTTAATGATGATTATACTTATAAAAAAGTTTTTTATTATCACCAGAAAAAATACACATATCATAAATCATCAGTTTTTTCATATTTATAATCTATATAAATGTAATGTAGAGAATTAGCACATCATTTACTGAAATAATAATGAGATTTCACTTTTTATTTTAACAAATACATGTGTTATATAAAAAATGTTGTGATATTAATTGTGAATTCATGTTTAATCATTGATATTATTAAGCAAATAATACAAACAATAATAAAATATTTATTAGTAAATGAGTATTTCTTATATTTATATAAATATATATTGATATATATGTGTAAACAGTATACAACTATAAGATGACAAGTTTAACAAACAAAATTGTAATTTTAACTGTCACACAATAATATATTATTTGGGTTTATTATTTTTAATTAAATAAAATTATTATTATTATTAAATTACATTTTATTAGAAAAAATGTATACACACTGTACTTTAAATTATTGATATAATTTCTGTTTAATAATTTTTATAAGTTATAATGTATGCTTATTATACAGTATATTACGAAATATTTTGTTTTATTAAATATAATAAATCAATTTTATTCAATTTTATTCAATTTTATTAAGATAAAATTAGTGACATCAAAAATATAAAAGCATTATATGCTTTATAACATGTTTCGACATAATACCATAAATATCACATAAATGCTATTAAGTTATTTAATAATCTTATTTAGATATATACCAGTATTAGCATTAATTTGATAGTCGAGAGCGTAGTATTGGAAACACATATTGAAGTTATGGCTTTATTTATCATTACTTCTCAATTTCCCAATCTCTCTCTCTCTCTCTCTCTCTCTCTCTCTCTCTCTCTCTCTTTCTTTCTTTCTTTCTTTCTCTAAGACACTAATTATATGGACAACTAGTCAGTGATGAGTATAAATAGATATCAATACAACAAATATCAATAATAGGATAAATATGTAATAAATTCTTAGAAATTGACATTTGTCTTATATGGATACTACTATAAYATATATTCCCATAATGTATAGTATAATCAAACAAACAAAAATTATCGTATATTCCTAATATAATATGTATAAATAATGATACAAAATTAAATTATTAAACATTCATGTTTTTATTATATTAATATTACTGTAATTACATAATGTTAAAATACTTTAAATCGTCGATATTTTACATTAATAATTTTTTAAACAATTGTGTTATGTATTGTGTGACGAAAACCAAAACTATTAAATTGATATTATATTGATATTAACCCACAAAAGGGTTTAATTTCATGGCTAAGGATTTTCATGGAAAACTTATTTTGTCGATAATTAAATATATATTTAATACTAATATATCAAGAATTTAATTAAACTATAGTAAACTATATAAATTTAATACTATATTAACTATTAATACGACAATAACCACGTAAAGAGACATTAAATTTAATATTAGTATTAAAAATATATGGATTTATCTCAGCGTTGACATCACAGTTGGGGCTCTATCTGGACTTATATCAGGCATTGGTGTATAAAATTAAAAGATACTGATTTTTGTACAAATTTTTCTCCATTGGATTTATGTAATAGATTAAATAAGACAAAAATTACATGTTAGCAAATATATGAGTTATCATAATTTTTGATAAAACATTTACTATTTTGTATGTTTGCATGTTTGCTAAAATTGGTCAAAAAAGTAATTTATGTAAAATGTTAAGTTTTTTAGCATTTGACAAAAACGTAAAATTTTAAAAATATATTATACATTATCAATCTAAATATTTAGCCAAACTTATCAATCATTGTTATGTATAAGTTATTATTTATTTATTGTTTTTTTGTTGTTATTATTTATCTCAATGAATGAGTTACACGATTAAGTTGTTATATAACTCAAGTGAGTGATTATTAATTTGTATTTTTTGACAAAACTCTAATTTATTATTTGTTAATACATATAACTTGATAATAAATATATCGTATATAAGTTATTTGATATAACATTTAAATTAACAACATTTGTTGTTTTGTTTATTTTATTTCTGATTACACTTGACTTCATTGATAGTTCAATCAGAAACTTAATATATACTGTATTTGCCATAAAATTTATTTAAACAACAAAAATATTAACAATTTTTGTTTTTACTTATTTTAGTATCAAATAAAAAATAATTTGATAATCACATCAACAATTTATTTGTCGATAAAAATCTAATCTAAAATCTATTTCTGAGTGAAAGTGTCGTTCAAAATGCACAGTCAGACAGTCAGCCCTGAGCTCATAGCTAACTGCTTTAAATATAAAATAGGATAACCAAACCAAATTAAACAACAATAAAAACTGCCTCAATATACTGTATTTATATATATCTAACATTAATTTTCTCGTATGATTAATGTTTTCATACGATGTATACTATATTTTTAGAAAGAAAAATAAAAGTTTGTATATATTTTTAAATAAATATAAATTTATATATAATTTATATGTGTATATAGTATTATATGAAATAAATTTTTGTTTTAATAAATTTTTTAATTTTTATTCACATTTTATTAGACACGAGACTTAAGTCATTTTGAATAATATCTCAGTGTATTTCACATCAAATTTATTTAAAAGATATAAAACGAGACATCAATTCCTGATTCAACTGGCGATTCAACTGATAATTTGTATAATATATTTAAATTAAAATATTCATCAAACAAATAATCAACATTTATAATCTTATAAAAATATATAAATTTGTTGTTATTATTATTACTTAAAATTCATGACTACTCTCTTATCGTATTTTTTTGTCATATCTTTATATGTTAGACAAAATTTATATACTATATATATATATTAAAATTTACTAGACATTAATTATATTTTATTTCTAATTTTTTAAAAGAAAATAAGTATTTCAAAAATTCTTTGCTTTTACAAAAAATAACATAACGATTAACACAATTGACTAATTTTTTAATATAAAGTTAAGTATAGCAATTGAAATTCATTTAATTTGTGTATATGTATGTGTACTATAGTATATGTACTGTATTGCCATTAATATAATAAATAATTTCTACACTTGAGTTTGCACAGAGTAGTAGACAAACATATAATATAATCACTGATTGATCTGATAGTGTAATTGAGACAAAATCTCATATACAGTGTATTGTTAAGTCCTGGGACTTCTCTATTGATAGGCATGAGAGCACACATATTATACTGTTTTAACAAAATTAACTTTAATTTTGAAGTCTCTTAAATGTTGTGAAGTCGTTATTATCATCTCAAATGAACATTGAATGAACACAAACAACGAGAGAGAGAGAGAGAGAGAGAGAGAGAGAGAGAGAGAGAGAGAGATTTTAGTTAATTTTTATTTAACTCAGTGTAAGTGTTTGAGCACACATTGCGTGTAATGTTATATCCGCTGATCTCTCTCTCTCTCTCTCTCTYTCTGTTTATGACAAGACATGACATGGTTTAAGTGAAAAGAGATTTTTCAAATATAACTTTAAGGTAAAAATAAAAATTAGTGAAACAAATAAAAAAATTAATAGTGACTAACACACAGGTACTATACATTACAGTTTATATTTTGAAAAACTATTTAAATTATGTGCTCAACTTTTTTTTATATTTTGTTTTAGTCTCTCTTTTTTGAAAAGCATTTTTATAATAAAAAATAAAATACATTGAAATCATTGATACTTTGGTTTATAGTGTAATAGTTGTCTAATGTTATGACACAAATGGTTGCTGTCTAAGCAAATATTGTATATTTTGAAACCATAACTGACATAAGTTATTGTATAGTTTTATATTATTTATATTATAACACAACTGATTTACTGAAAAATGTTAAGAAAATAAAAATTATGAGACAACGTCTTTCATGAGCTGACTGTTCACAGTTGGCCATCCCATACCTTAAGTTGTATTTGAGTTAATTTATGAAAATTTTCATTAAAAATACTTTTTTATATATCATATTTTAATATAGCCATAAAATCTCTTTATTTTACCACAAAATGTGTGTAAACGTTAGTATTTTTATAAATCAATTTTGTAAAAGCTATTCATGTGAGAGATGGACTATATTAGTCAATTTTTTATTATTTTAAATTATAATTATTTAATTATTAAAATGTGATTAAAAGTTAATAGATAATTTTATTTGCATTSAAGTACAAYAAACAAAAACATACCCAAAATTGTAGTCAATACTGTATATCAAAATCTTGAAACTTTAAAGTTTACACAAAACAACAATAAAAATATATTTATAATTATTACTTATATTGAAAGTCATTTAGTATTTTGTAAAATATATCTAATATTTAATAATATTTAATAATAATAATAATATATCTAAATATATTTATATACTGAACTAAAATAGACGTTTATGTTTTTTATTGTAATATTATATTTATATATATTTTGCAATTTTCTACAAATCAACAGTTGGTCTCATGTTATTCAAAGGCATAATAGATATGATCCTAAATCTTCAATAAATCCATGTCTTAATCATTCATTCAATTCATATATAATATGGTTTAATGCCTGAAGAGATGAGAGAAAAAAATGTAATAAACATAAAAAAATTATGCAAAACATGTCTTCATATTAAACATGAGGCGGAGTCCATTATAAACCATATAATAGCAGCTCTTATTATATTTAGTTTATGTATTTATTTGTAAATCAAAAAAATTGTTGCCTCGACTTTAAATAAATGAGTGCAATGTGTTGTTTGGCCGCAAATGTGGTATTTTTTGCACTATACTTATGACAATCATCATTAGTAGACTCCCTTATAGTTTTTTTGTTGTGTGTGTGCCTAAAGATTATGCAAAATAAGAGTCCCAATGTTCTACGTGTATGTCTATACAATACAATATATAATACGAGGAACGGGAGAGTGATATGAGACACAAGAGCACAGCCTCTAAAAACCCATGATTTTTTGGGTGAGTGTTTGAAAGAGACTTTTATATATAATGAAAATGTATTACATATGAGTTTGGATATTATGAATATATCAATACATAAATTATTATTCAATGTTATTCATAATACTGTATATATATCTGACATAACAAGTTATTTAAAGACACGACAGACAAAATTGTTATAAACGTTTGACTATAAAAATACTATATATTATGCTATTTTACGATTATTATTGTTATAATGATTGCTATTGAAAATATAGTTTATTTTGAGTGAACGCCTCCTTTTAATATGGGATAACAACACATACATACATACATATAAATGCTAAGTACTTATGGCATACAATAACTAAAAAAGTATTTATTTCTTATTATATGATTTTTGTCTGATTTGTATGTTTTTGTCCGCATATATGAGTTGTTGTTAGAGGTAATGATTGAAGTGAACCGAGCCGTCAGTGACTATTGGTTGCACATATATATACATAGAGGGGACCGGATGTTAGGCCTATGAATAATTCATCAGTTGCTCAGACCTTTCAGACCTTATACCTCCTAAATGAGTAGGTATTAGTCGCTGTTGTATTAAATGAAATCCAATATATGTTTGCCTAACTTTTTGTTGTTGCCCTTACCTGTGCTCCCAGAGTCCTGACACCGGAGAAGTTGATGGTTATAAAGCATGAATGACCCGCAATAGTGTCATATAGTTTTTGAGCATTGGTTTACATGTTTTTGCTCAATGAGCCGACAAATAAGCTAATTCAGAGTAACCACTTTAAAACATTATTATTTTATTTTCATTTGTTACAATTGTTATTAAAAGTATATATATATATAATATTGATTAAACTATATTAAATTGTAAATAAGATTAACAAATAAATAAATTATAATAATATTTTTCAAAATTATATTTAACAAAACAATAAAAAATAAAACATTTGAYATTTTTATTTATATATTAAGCAGTTTTGTGGTTATATATAAATAAATGACATTATTTAAAATAATGTAACAATTATTTCGCTGTTATTATCATAAAAATCAAATTATTTATAACAATAAAATATTGGTTTAAAAATAAAAATTGAGAATAAATATCGTACACATGAAAATAATTTGAATATTAGTGCTAATGTTATATTTGATTATATTATTGCAAAATAAATAACTAACTGAATATATACTGTATTATAAAAATAAAAAAACAAGGTTTTACAATAAAATATTATAGTTTCTTATATATATATATACTATAAAATGCAAATAACGTTGTAATGTGTTTTGAATATATTTATCTTTAATTTTATCAATATTTTTATAAGAATGCAAATTTATAGCAACAACCTTAATATAAACTAAACATTTAAAATGCATATCAATTAATGTTTTAAGTATTTATTATTTGTTTTTATGTAATTAATCTAATTTGCCAAATATATTGTATAGTAATTGTATTCTACTTTTGTAGGATGTATTATATATATAATAAATAATTATTTTTAATAAATATCAAGTTTTTATATAAAATATTGAATTTGTTTTTGATGGTATTCTGATCACAATAAAACTTAAATTAAATAATTAAACATATTTGAGGTTATATTKTACAATATTATCCTATGATTTATTCATTAGTAACTGTGTGTATATAAATAAATTTATTATTATTCTTAAAAAATTATGTACAATACTTAATTTGTATTTTATTTTTWAAAAATAAATATAAAAGATTATCTAAACATATTGATCATATATTGTTTGTAATGTAATGAAAGAAATATTTAGTTGAGAATAATTTTAATTTTATAAAAAAAACTAAAATCAAATATATTTAATACTTACTAATCTATAGAGAATGTTTTCATATATATTAGGGTTAAGCAATAGGGGGGTTAAGTTATTTAATACAAAATTATTTTTTAAGTTAATATTAATATTTTTTTTTAAAAAAAGTCCTATTATGTCTTTATAACTTAAATGAATGTAATTATTGAGTAATAATGATAAGTAAAATAGTTAAAATTAATATAAATATAACATTATTTTAATTAAAATATTTAACTAAAAAATATTAGATAAACATTAACTATTATTTAAAAAATTAATTATGTAATTAGTAGAATATTATTTAAAAATAAATAAGATACTAAAGATAACTTATAGTATATATTATAATGTTATTTATTTTTAAATACAGTATTTTATTTTTTTTTAAATTTGAGTTTTATTAATTAACAAAAAAATTAGAATTTATAGAATTTATAGGGAATATTTACCTATTTTTTATGGCAATTTTCTCCCATTTATATAGCAATTTTAATATWGTAATTTTCTTTCGCCCCTTGATTTTTGATTTTTAAAAAAATTGCTGTTTAAAAATATAATAAAAGTCTACCCCAGATTTTTCAAGATTTGACATTTGACATTTGACCCCATAYCCCCTTAAAATCCAAAATCTTGCTTAACCCTGAAATATATATAATAAAGATAAACAAAATTTATAAATTCAAATGTCTTTATTATAATTCAATTTTAGCCCACTTTTGGATCTAACGGTAAAGATCAACAAGTAGTGCATTGAATAAAATTTATAATAAAAACCATTTGGATATTGACTTTAGTAAACAACAAACATTAAAAGTCATTAAAACTCTTCATTGAAGTTTATTTGATTTATTTTTATGTAATGAATAAACCATTAAAAAGATATAATTTTAGTATTAGTTTTCTTATACTTGTATATTGTATTGACTGTCCAGAGATTTTTACTCCCAGTTTCCTCCAAATGTATTTTATATACAAATCATAGATAAACTATACGTAATGCTATATTAAAATATAATTTTTTTATATTATTACGAAATTTATTTATATCTTTTTTTTGGACAACGATACAGCTAATGGTTAGTTCATATATCAAAGCTAACTGTGCTCGCATTAAGCAGCGACCTATTCTCGTATTTTATTAAAATGTAATAAATAACTAATTTTAACTTCAAAATTAATATTTATTAATATGAATAACTTTAAATTACATTTATTTTGTGTCACAATTCGCACATATATTCGTTTATATATTTTATATAATACTAAATATAAGGTTTTATATAAATATATTGTAAATATATTTGATATCTTGAGTGCAATGGCAGTAAAGAAAAGGAGAAAATATCATAATTTTGTTGACAAATAATCTATAATTTTATTCATTAATTTTTTATTTAGAAAAAATATTAAATTTAAATCAAAAATTCATTTATTTAGTAACAAGTGTGTAATGATTTTGATGTTATATGTGTTTTAATTTTGGAGACCTATATTACAGTTATATTAACAGTACTTAACACAACATACTGTAGTGTACAGCACTGGTATGTATGTGTAAATTAATGACAGGAAGAAACCGGACTAAGCCTTAGTAAAGGGGATGGTTAGGCAATAATTTGTTGGTGTAGTTCCTCTCTAATCGGTTTGATTTTCACTATATATCTATATATTATACCAAACAAAATAAATTATAAACATATCAATATTTATATATAATCTAAGTTGAGATATTTTTTGTGTACACGTTATCACTAAATATTTTTGTTGATATTTATAATAAAAATATAAAAATATTGTATAAATTTTGTGTTGATTGTATAAAATTGTAATTTATTTTAATTGCAAATTTTATATAATATAAGTTATATGTATTACATTATGTGCTCAAAAATATTTGATTTTCTCTTTCTCACTCATATTGTTTTATCAAAAATATTTATATTACGTATTTTATCTATTTTTATCTCAATTAACAATTATTGTTATTATAATTTATACAAAATATTATTATTATTATCAATAATAAACAATTAAGTTTATATATCTAAACATTTATATTTTGTATTTCATATTTATATTAGTTCTGGTTTTTTTAACAAAGACTATTTATTATAGCAAAATAAACAAATAAATAAAAATAGACATTTTATTAAAAAAAATAGATAAATAAAAACAACAAAATTAAATATATAAATATATAATTTATATAAAATATTATCCATTGCCAAAATGTTGGTCTGGAAAAAATTGTTATGTAATATATTATTAAAATTCAGTTCAGTTGCCAATTGCTTTAAATAAAAAAGCTATAAATATAATTAAATATATATAGAGAAAGAGATAGATAGAGAAATCAAATGATTAATAATAAGAAAATTTAATTAGTTTTGGGTCAATGTCTCTCATTATCACCAAAAATTTGTGGCCCAACAAGTGGTTCCGTTCAATGTTTATATCTCAGAGAAAAAAATATATTTAATATATTGTCGGTATATATATAATAAAAAATTTACGTTTGTTTTAATATAACTTATTACTAAAATATATATTATAATTAGATATACGTTATAACGTTATTATCTATTTATGCTTATATTAATGAGTGTAAATATTTTTGTTTTGTTTGTTTATAGTGTAGTATAATATTTTATGATTTGGTTAATTAGTTTGTATCCACCAACAAACAAAAAACTGGGCAAACATTGTTGGGTCCATATTATATATAGTAAAGAAAATTTACTGGAAAAATGTTGAGGCAATTATCAATTACATTAGCAACACATCAGTCATAAAATGTGAAAACGACAAGTCATGTAAGATAAATGGCTAAAAATATTATAATTAGTTTTCGCATACATTTTTTAGGTTATGTTATCATCAATGTTATAATATAGTTAACACACTAAATAATAATAATAATAACAAAACGACAAGGCTACAATATTATTTTGACTTATATTTGACAATTAATACATATTTAATACATACCTGTTATGTTATTTTTATTATAACTTATATTACAGAAATACTGTCATTGTGTTGCAGTGAAAAAAATCTCAATCATCCAAATGATGACATTATATCTTATTATTTGAAGACTGATTATCATTATGTGACAGAATATTTCATAAAATATTATATTTCATTGCAATGGTTGGCATAAATTATATATTTATATTATATATATTTGATATATTTCTATACATGCAATGTTTATAAAGAAAAAATTAGTTTTTTTCATAAAGAGTTTCATTGTATTGTTTTTGTTAATTTTGTTGTTGTTTGGTCCCGGAGCCCGGATGCACTACAATGGGCTTTATATGTATGTGTGTTAGAGCACTGTTAGCTTATATGCTAGTGAGAGCATACAATCATTCAAATTACACAAAACACACATCGAGTATATGCCAACAGTTTTACCCTTAATAACTGAATCTATAATGAGTGCCGAGTGAGAGCACCGATAGCTAAAACATGTCAAATGCCGAGACATAAGTGGAAGTCAGTTATGGAAATGGATGAAAATGAATGGATTTTACAGTAGTAATAGTCGCTGTTGTAGTCATTGCTGGGYTGTGTTTGGATCCCATAAAATAAATACACTGAACACTAATTCTTACCAATGTTTGCCCTTTTTTAGTGTAATTAACTTCCCATGGGATACCTGTTCAGCTCATTGTGTAATGAGATGATGAGGAGCTATATTAGCCATGTGTTAGTGCGAGCGCCCGCCTAGGCGTTAACCTGAATATATAAATAAGTAAAACAAATTCACTTTATCCCGGCTCAGTTAGTTGTTTAGCTTAGTTACCTGTATAATATACAGTATATATTTAAGCTTATTTACTGTTTATTACTCGCGTATAATATTGTATCATTTGCTTAGTTTTACTGTCTTTCTCTTTACTCCTCAATAAAAAATAATGAAATTCTGGTCAATATATTATCGAAAGTGTGAGAGAGGGTCCATAAGAATAGGACAGTTATGTTAATTTTTTAGGCGATTCTCTCGCTTTAAAAAATCACGGCACTGTTTCAACTAAATGATAGTCAATTTAGTATAGAGTTTAACAACAAAACTGAAAACTTTCGTTTGTTTGTATTTTATTGTATTTCATTTGTATTTAAAATTTACAAAAAAAATTGTATATATATGTGTGTATATATATATACAGTATATGTATGTGTGTCTAAGGGAGGGGAGAAAAAGCTGCGGAAAGTGTTAAAAGGTTGTACTGATACTGACCATAGATATTATGTACAAAGAGATTGAGGACTTATCTCTGAAAATGAGTGAAACAACATTTTGCTCGTTAACCCTAATATTAGTCTATAAAATGCATGTCTGACAGCATATATGTGAACATCACTACTATAACAGACTGGCCGTCATTTTAAATGATATATTAGTTGTCGTTAAATTCAGTGCCCTATACTGTAGTACAACTCTCTTTTAATCCCTGTCCGCTTCATTAGTTTTTGCTGATATGTCTTTAAATAGCTGTGCCATTGAGTTGGGGAATCATCGCACTGGTAGTCAACGAGTGTTGATTGTTATGGCCTGTAACTGCATTGTTAGCCCTTCACCAGTGGTTATAACCCTATCTCATAAAGTGAGGGCATATAGCTATACCATAGTCACAGACTGTCAGACTCTAATAAAACAGTGAGTAAGTGACCAACAGATGGACAAAAAGAGCGGGTCGTTAATGACTGTATGAGCCCACTAGCACTGGCAGTCATTGGCAGCTTAAATGGTGCGCTCAGACGCGTGCTTACGGCACGGATTAAACGTTATATATTTCACATAAAATTGTCTAATGATATGCCATATCAAGCACTGGGCRCACACACACCAATCCATATGTTGTTTCTCTGACCATTTGGACGGCATATACGATATAAATTAGACAATTGTTGTGCACTTTAGATACATATATTATGGCAAATGAGGCGATCCTTTATCCGGCTCTAAGCACTGGAAAATTGGTATATCAGTGGAAAGTGATTAACAAAATTGTGATAACAATCTCACTAAAAAAAAATCTGGCAATCAATGTAAATGTAGAGACTTTTTATGAACACTTACTCTATAATACAGTAAGTATCCGACAATTATCAATAATTATTATTCAAAATATATGACTTAGTAATCGGCTTATGTATGMAAATTGTTAAAAAGATTCAATCTTTTACTCACTCATCCATTCTTTAGATCCCTCTCTCTCTCTCTCTCTCTCTCTCTCTCTCTCTCTCTCTCTCTCTCTCTCTCTCTCTCTCTCTCTCTTTCCCCCAAAAAAATGTTGATACACTTCCACACACTAATCACTCACTCACTCACACACAACACATATTCAAATACTTATCTTATCTCTAAACTAATAAATATTAAAATTGTTTAATTTGGAAAATTTTGTTTTTTTCCCAACTATTCAAAAAACATTTGAGTGAAAGTATTATATGTAATGTTGTATTTTTAATTTAGTTGTTGATTTAGTAATCAATACATTTTTTTATTTGTACAGTAAATATTTGTAGTAATACTATTAGTAAATTTTTTTGTAGTAATCGTGTTTGTTGTTTATATTAAATAAATATTTTATAATTTTTGTTTAGATTTACTATTAATTAATTATGTAATAAATATTTATAAATGACAAAAAAATATTGAGTAGTTTTTTTTATAGATTTTCAATTTTAATTATTTTTCATAGAAATCGATGTAACACCCAATTTTATTAACTATCAGAAAAAGTCACCAAAAATTTAATTGGTTTGAGAGAGAGAGAGAGAGAGAGAGAGAGAGAGAGAGAGAGAGAGAGAGAGAGTTAAACGAGTTTTCCATAATTTTAGAAACAAAGGAGATATCAATATTACATAATATATAGAGAAAAACACATCTATTATTTCATTTCATTTTTAACTGGTTTTATGATTAGCCATTTGTGCCGCAAAAATAGCATTCATATAGATTTATGAGACATTAAATTTAAAATTCGTCGCCTAATATATACCACAAAAATTCCTGAATTGAATTTTCTAACCATCTCTCTCTCTCTCTCTCTCTCTCTCTCTCTCTCTCTCTCTCTCTCTCTCTCTCTCTCTCTCTCTCTCTATTGCCACACATATAAGTAATAATAACAAAAAAGCACACAATTTACTAACTCATTCACGAGACAACTAATAACATAAATCAGATTTTTATTATCCATTTGTTTTTAAACGAAACGAAACATTAGTACTAAATATTAGTGAATATAACTATTACATAAAATAAGTTATGAAACTTATGTATAGATTTGCTGATAAGCAAAAAAGCGAAAAAAATGTTAAATGTTTTTTCAGATAGTTTTTTGTTTCGTTAAAAAAGATTTTTCACTTAATTTACTGTCTATTATACGGCATGCGAGAGATCGGTCGGCGGCACCGACAGGTCCACCGCCAACAATATGACCGCCAAAAACGATAATTTGCAAACTAAACAAAATTGGCTCCAAAAATAAATCTATGAAAAAAAATATTTGTGTATATTTATGCAACTTTAGTATACAAAAAATAATAATATAAGTTGTGCCACAAAACAACAAAAAACGCTAATAAAAGTATACAACAATATTGGTTATGATATAATAGTTCAATGATTATGTATGCAAACAGTATGTGTGTGTGTGTGTGTGTGTGTGTGTGTGTGTGTGTGTGTGTGTGTGTGTGTGTGTGTGTGTGTGTGTGTGTGTGTGTGTGCAAAGATATGCTAATGTCATTTAACTATAATTTTTTGATAGTTATCTTAGTTGGGCAGTAATCACACCGTCACCAAACGGCACCGGAATAAACAATATATATTTAAAAAATATTGCACCAGAAATGTTGATTATCCAATGCATCAATTGTTTATACTGTAGTTATTGACTAAAATATATACTGTATATAAGTGATAACATAAATATAGATTTTATAAATTAAAAATAAATTTTTGTTTAAACTGAAAATCTAAGCCCAAAAAAGTATATTACATTTGAATATATGAGCCAACTTTGTTGTGTCGGTTTATTTGTAACTTTTTTTATGTGTTTTGCCCCAAGGGTTAGCCACTACTATACTTCACGGACTTATAGCAACAGTTAAAAAATAATAACATTTTTGGGATTTTCTTTTATTTATTATTATGATTATTATTTGCCACTTATAAGTTATTGATACTATAAATATATAATACAATAATATTATAATAACTTTTTATAATACTAATCTATTAGAAACTCAACCAAAACTATGATATCTTTTAGGTTTCGGCAATGAAATGACTCTTTAATACAAAAGAAAATTTTTGGTAAAATATAATTTATATTATTTAAAAAATCAGAAAATTTAATTTTACTTTTTTCTTCAAACTATTATTATTATTATTATTATTTGTTAAATATTTATTATTTATTAAAACAGATACTGTATATTACATACAATACTATTATATAATATTGTTTGTATATCTATTAAAATAAATGCATTAGTTGTTATCTACTTTTTTATTATGATATAATGAACAATTCAAACAAACAAACATAAAAATATTGATAAATAAATACAGAATATAAATATAAAATTTAAAATAGATAGATCTGAAAAACTGTATATAAATACATATATATATATATATATATATATATAAAGAGGTTTTACCAGAAAAATAGAGATTTATCACATAATTTATAATAAATGATAGACAAAAATTGCAAATATTAAGTCAACAAAAACAAAAATAAACAATTATAATTATGATATGTTGACTAAAATAGATGAATATATCAACTAATATATTTGTTTTGTTTTCAATATATATATATATATATATATATCTTACCTTTTTGTTTATTTAATAATTATTGTATGATTTTCACTAAAACTTTTTAATTATAATTAACATAATAAGCAAATAAATTCTCGCAGTCAATGAATTATTGCTTAATTTAGTGGCAATTTTCTGTTGACTTTTTTTTAATTTAGTTTATTGACGGCTCTATATTGTCTATAGATATAAATATATGTTGACCGCAAAAATTGTAAACTTTTATATCTATATTTAACAGTATACTGAACTATATAGACAATGCATATAAACTTGAAGTAGTCGTATCCATATATGAAAAATATCAAAAATGAGAAATATCAGTGGATAAATTTTGACAATTATTTATTGCACACAATATCTATGCTTATAATAAGCCACTAAATCACTGGCAAAAAGTTTTTGACTTATTTCAGCTGCAAATACATACCATAGTATATAACAATATAATTCACTGTCAGTTAGAGGTAGAGATGAGTAGTAGTAGTAGTAGTAGTAGTAGTAGTAGTAGTAGTAGTAGAGAGAGAGAGAGAGAGAGAGAGAAAAGTAGATATGTTGTCTGTTTATGTGAGGAAAGTAGAGATCAGGGGATTGTTGGGCTATATTTCAGGTGAAAAAGTTCAAAAATTTTTAGACTAAAAACTCAAATATTATTATTTAAAAAGTTAACTCTCGGATAACTCCCTATAGTCTTAAAGTCTCACAACTCATAATTGGCAGCTCTGCGGGAATAAAGATATGAAAATTTTCTTGACTACGATATGTAAGTTTGAAGGGACTGGCACTGGTGTCCAACAATATGTGTGCCCATCAAATGCTACAATATGTTAGACTAACCAGCGGGACCTGACTCTCATGACTCTCACAAACTTTAATACAGAGAGAGAGAGAGAGAGAGAGAGAGAGAGAGAGAGAGAGAGAGAGAGAGAGAGAGAGAGAAAGAGAGATAAACTCGTCACGAATGTGAACAAACAAAATATTTACTGATATATACTCTATGTGTGTATAGAAAACACGTAAATTTGGTAAAAATATTAAATATATATATCATATACTCTTTTTATATTATGCAATACGGGATCGACAACTAGTAAATTAAAAACATTCAAACCACACGTCCATATTATACTAACCTATCAACGAGTATAACTTCACGGCCAGAATATGACAAAACTAATAAATATACTGTGTTTTTGTGAGACAATAATTTATTGGCATTTTGTGGCTAAAAATATTAAGAGCAGAGCATTTGTTTTAGTTTTGTTAACTAAAGTTAGTGCCAATATCTCATGAGTGAGTGTGTGTGTGTGTGTGTGTGTGTGTGTGTGTGTGTGTGTTTGAGAGTGAGAGAGAGAGAGAGAGAGAGAGAGAGAGAGAGAGAGAGGCGGATGTCAACATTTTTCATATATGAAAAAAGTTTGTATATATGAATAGTGTGTATATATATATATACCTGAAATTTAGTGGCGAAACACACTATTTTTATTTTTTACTTTCTTTCAGATAAATATATCATATTTTTTCATTTTGAAAATTATTATAAATTATTTCCTTTTCTCTATCTATTTATCTGCAAAACAAATAATGTCTTAATAATTTTCATTTACTAAAATCTACATTATATTATATGAATTATGTTATGGTTCAGCCCATTGTGAGCGTACACCTAAAACACATAGTCATTGATATATATATATATATATATATATATATACACGTAGTTAGTTAGCAGATGCTGGTTGTGCTGTCAAGCCGTTTATAAATTAAGATATTGTTTTATATACAAAAACATTATATTTAGTCATTACATGCATTTTATGTGAGATAAACGAGATTTTTGCTCTAAACTAATATTATTGACGTTTTCTCGTTGTTTTTGTTTTTAGTTTCGTTTCCATTTGACTTCAAATACTGACTTTGAAACTAATTTCTAATTAACTTTTTTATTGATATATTAATAACAAGTCAATCATTATACAAAAATTCTATACAAACTATTTACTACAAAATACTAATATATATTGATATCTTCTTTTTATAACTATATTGATTCTTATATATTTTTTTGAAAATGTTTACTTTTAAAATATTTATTTATTTTTAAAAAAAACTCATATATGTATATATATATTGCCTTAAGCTAATGATACTCGATTTTTCCAATTATGTGTGTAATGTGTATATAATAATATAATTTATAAATACTATAATATGATATAAGTTATTTATTGATATGATTCAGTTTATTTACATAATAAAAACTATGCGATAGTTTAAAATTAAGATTTATCTTTAATATATATAAATTTATATACATTATACTATAGACTGTACACGACTATTGTTAAAATGTGTTTATATAATCTACTAATTACTATGCAATGGCATGGAATGGTTGGGTATCAGATACCGGTCCTAACTTTATATAAGTTCTCATAGTATTTACAGTATATACTATATATATATATATATATATATATATATATATATATATCTAAGTTAGTGGCAATCGATTATGTCATTCAAAGATTAGTATCAAAAATGCAATTGAGTCCCACTATTGCTATTATTAACTGAGTTTTTCACTTTTAATATCACATTCAATAGAGATTTCTGGCATTTATTGGCGTTCACTGTAAAAGACAGGAAATCATGAGTAAAGTGTTGGCCGGAAAATGCCGTGAAAAAGGAACTGACAGTAGAGTGAATGTGTGTGTGTGTGTGTGTGTGTGTGTGTGTGTGTGTGAGAGAGAGAGAGAGAGAGAGAGAGAGAGAGAGAGAGAGAGAGAGAGAGAGAGAGAGATTCAGTGGACAGACTTTGAAAAGACGTCTTACTATTGACTTTTTGTGTGCTGTCAGTAGATCCCAGTCCACGAAATATCCAAACACACACACACATAGAAAGTATCCATTTCTATGTGTATATTGTGGAAACAGTGGCTTATGATAAATGAGTGCCTATCCATCATTTGGGTGCACCACTTGACACCACATCAACAATCAAATGCACTGAAAAAAGTAAACTTTGCTTTACTTTGACTTTTTATWCCTCTCATTTCAATCTCAACTCTGTTTTTATATTCAAGACTTTTTTCAATTCTCTATTTTTTTAAATGAATCAGATTTTTCTAAATCTCTCTCTCTCTCTCTCTCTCTCTCTCTCTCTCTCTCTCTCTCTCTCTCTCGTCTATATAATTGTTCAAATCTATGAATATATCGATTGTGTTTTATGTATACATAAATATATATGTATTATAACAAACAAAAACTGATCAGTTTTATTGTTAAAAAATATTTGATTTTTGTTGGACATACTGTCTGTCTATCGTGATGTCTGTTAACACATTCAATATAAAGTCTAATATTTATACAATTTTGTAAATTATTAAAAGCTATTTAATTTTTTAATTATTTTGTTTTTATAAATTACATTATTTAACAAAATTAAAAAGATATTTCAATAGTTTTTTAACTAAAATTTAATAATGTAATTTATATATACAATAAATAATCTATATAAATATTATATATTAATTATTAAAAATCACAACTTTTTTATTAATCTGTGATTAAAAGTATTAAAAAATTATAATTTAGTTTAAAACTTATATTTTTAAAATGAAATTTAAATTGAAAAATTTCAAATGTGTTATGTGTTAAACAAATTGTTTAAATGCTAATCATTAGTAAAATTTATGTATAATGTCAACTATAACTTTAAATATTGATGATAATKTAAATTTATTGTTATTTAGTAATATGGCATTGAAAATTTTAACAATTCAAAATTTTATTTAAAAAAATAAAATGACATAATAATAGATGATGATAATAGTTTTTAAATAAAATAGACACATATACAATTAATTTTTAAAAATTTTTAAATAATATTTTTTATTAAACTCATAGTTTAAGCCTTGAAGTCTATATTTTTATATAAGTAAAATAAAATTAATTAAATTAAACAAAATTGTTTAACTATAACTCAAATGAAATGTGAATACTAATTGCAATTGCTTTAAATAATAATCACGATTTAATCAAAATCTAAAATTAATAAATCTTTATTTAATGTTTTAAATTATAAAAGTTAGTTATTTCTGATCTATTATAAATCAGCATTACATAAATAATTACAGTAATAATAAAATTTATAGATTTTTTTTGTATACAAATCTACCATATATTTTTTAATATTATAATACAATGAATACAAAAGATAAAATTGAATATTTTATTATATATAAAATATATTATTTGCTTAAATAATTTGTTGCCTTTTTTGGTTTGTTATTGTAAAATATATTTTTCAAAATTTTATATTAATTTTCTGAAGAAACTATAATAATTTTTAAAAAATAAAACTATAAATATAATATTTGTTTGTTTGTTTGTTTAAATATACTCACAATTTAGTAAAAAAACAACAAAAAACTTACAAAACATACAAAAATACATATAATTTATAAATAGTATTGTTTTATATTCAAATCTGATTTTAAATTATACATTGGATTATGTTTTTTAKTGGCATTTATAGTATGATATGTTTTTTCAGTGAGAAATTGATTCGTGATTTGAAATGAATTAACATTAAGTAGTATTTTATTTACAAACACTGAGTCAAAGTCTCGACACAAATATACAAACATTTATGTTTAAGTTGTAAACATTATTGTTATTTGTATTTCAATGTATATAATAGTTTTCATTCATAAAACTTAAGATTTTAAGTTTTWTWTATATATATATAATCATGATTTTAGATGATGAGAAAAAAATAATTTTATAAATAATATCATTAAGATTTTGTAATAATAATAATATAAATTCTAATAAAAATAATAAAAATAACTTTTTTTTAAAAGAGTAGATCATTAAAAAATTCAATTAAGAAAAAAGTTATATTATAAACAAATTATATTTATATTTTACAATATATTATTTATAAAAAAACAATTTAACTTACTGTATATTTTATACTATATATTAGGGCAAATGTAATATATATAATACATATATCAATATATAAGTGATATGATATACAAAAAACAAGTTTTGACTGATGAGATTTATATCATATAAATTTTGCAATCATACAGTATATAAAATTATAAACATAAAAATATAAAAAATGTTAATGAAAAAATTGGATTTATTTCAATATATACAGTTTTTTAATTAATTCAAAATTTTATATTATAAAATAAAAATGTGATTGACTAAAAAATAATTTTTATTTTATTTCTTGTCTAATGCTTTATTTTTTGCTGATTTTTTTATTAAAATATAAAATAAGAAATACTCAGCAAATGCCTGAACTGTCTATTGAAGGAGATATGAGATATCGGTCTCTSTATAGACAGTCTCTATTACTTTACATACAAACACATAGTGAGGGCCGTTGGTTAGGATGAGTGGYTAATCTAAAATCATTGATTTCATTCAACTCATAATCATCATAACAGATAACTGTGCAATCAATCAGACAGTATATCTTGATAATCAGTTAGTGTTCATCCATTGATACCAAATCACTGGAAATTTCATCATTTAACTGATGCTTCATATATGAAATTCTATATAAAAAAAATATTTAAACATTATTWAAAAAATTTTAAACAATCAATATTACTCATTAAAAAAAAGTTATATAAACAACAATTAATATAATTTATATTATATAAATAAAACACAGTTTTTTCAAGAAAAAATAACTATTAATAACAAAGTAGTCACACAAACATAAATTTCTCCTTGTTTTACAAAACAACTATAGATTATCTTTTAGATAAAACAAATAGATTTTAAACACTGTTTTATAGTTGTGTTGTGTGTTGAGTGTGTTGTTGTGAGTATACAGTGAATGTAATGCCAGTCAAACAAGTAGTTCACACACGACTACACTATTATATGGCAAATAGTTGGCGATTATTATCTGATTATTATTTATTAAGATTAATTATTAGGGCCATCAGTCTCTCTCTCTCTCTYTCTCTCTCTCTCTCTCACACACACACTCAGACACACTCACTCACTGATTTAAAATATATTGTTTAATAAGGAGTAAATTTTAGAGGCGTATACACAAAAATTTAACTATAATTATGATCGTGTTTTAAACTAATTTAGTTTTAAGTTTTAAAGCTTTATGTAGTATCGTTTTATTGTGAAAATTTTAGCATTTAAAAAAATATATACTGTATATTTTACAATAATTGTGATATATGTGTTAATGTTTTATTTGTTTTGTTAACAACTTTATACAAATGTAAATTCAAAAACTTTAACTTACATTTTTGTGCAAATTTTGTGCACAAATTATTATTAAAAATAATTATAATTTATAATAAATATATTTTATATACAGTATAATTTTATAACACATTAGTTATGCACTCATTTAATACCAGAAAAATAACATTTTAGTCGCTCATTACATACAACGAAAATAATTTTAGATAATAAAGTGTATAAACTTATAATTTTAAATTTTCAAAAAAAATTATTACTCTAATAAGCAGTTATTATTTCACATAATTTAAATTTTAAATTAATTAATTATATCGTAAAAACTTATGGCGTAAAGTGTTTGAATATTAGTTTTTTTAAATAAAAATTAATTTTTCACGAGTTTTTTTGCCGGTAATAGTAAGTCACACAACATATTTGCTCCGTTTATCTAATTATATATTCAATAGTGTTTTTATTTTAAAGCAAATACTGATAAGAAACTGTCAGTTAAAATTGTCAATACCTTTAGCTAATTGTGATGTATTGAAGGAAACAATTAAAATTTTATTTGTTTTCCTATAAAAAAAATTTTAAAACTACTTGAAAATAACAATCATTAAAGTATTGACTAATAATCATTGATCATAACTAAAACCAAGTTTTTCAAAATTTTCATAAATATCTTTTTTATTAGAAAWTTTTTTTAAGTTAAAAAAATCTATAAGTTTGCTAATATTTAATAAAATATAAAATTTTAATTGTAAGCATTAACATATATATAAATAATAGTAAAAATAACTATCGGAAAAATATAAAAAATTRAATAATTGACTATTTACTAATTCATTGTTATATGTCATACTAATAATATACATTTTTATTTGAATTATTAAAAAAACTATTTAAGATTTAAAAATCAAGATAATAATTATGTTATATTATTTTTTTTATTACTAACTACTGTAATAATGAATATTATTATAATATACAACTAATATCTTGTGTACATTATTACACAGTATTATTTTATATCATATAAGTTATTATAAAATACTGTATTTAGATATGCTGTACAATATTTAGTTTTTATGCAAATAAACATATATTATAATATATTTTTATAAAAACAATTATAATAATAGATTATGAATATTACCAAGATAAAATCAATATTTAAATATTCATTATAACTTAATKTTATACAACAAAAATCATCAAAAGCTAAATAATGTACGAAAAATAGTATACAAGTATGCTTTGAAACATACAGTATATAAAATATATCGTAGATATAAATTTATATAAGAAAAACTCATAACAATTATTTACGCAAATAGTTTGTTGAAAAACTATATTTATATTTTCAACGCTATCCTAAAAACAAGTAATAAGTGTCTCTCATATATCAAATAAAGCATAATTCATAACCCTTTACTATAACTTATAACAATAACTTAAAAACGTACTTGAATTTAGTTAAAAACTAATAAAAAATATACTGCAAGTATTTTTTTCAGTTAATACAATATTATTGAATATACTGATACTGTAAATGTATGCTTAGTTAAAGTTATAAATATCGTAGAGTATTATAGAAACAGTGTTACAATTTATTAAAAAATATAATTTAAAATATACTGTAATTAACAGCTAAAWTAATATTGTTAATTTATCATGATCAATGAATAAAAATAGAAATATATTTTATTAAATTGCATAATATTTATTAGAAAATTAAATAAATATGTAATGATTAATTACAATAAATTATATTAATTTTAAGCTTAATAATATCCTTTTTGGAAATATCCAATTATATAATAATAATAATACTAATAATTATAAATAATAATAATAACATTATCAATCATTATGTTGATAATTTTTACTCATCATTATTTGTTGTAAATTATAAATATTAATACAATTAATATCTTAAAAACAATTAATACAACTAAAATACTGAAAAAATTATGCCTTTTTATTAAAATTTTTTTGTTATGAATTAATATAATAAAATTTTGATTATTCAATCGTTATTTTTCAATTATATTTCTATTATAATTTAATAATATAAAAATTTTGTATTGTAGATAATATTTATTATTGTTATTTACAAAAACAATATCAACTACTACTACTACATTCAATATAATAATAACAACAACAGTTATAATAATACAATATTTATAAAATAATATTATTGAAATAAATGACATTAAAGTAAAAATAAAACTTTATTTTTGGTAAATACTAAATCTATATATATTACAAAAAATCACGAAAATAACTTAATATAAGAATACAACATAAATTATTTTGATTTTTTCAAAAATAATTATATAAAAAATATGTTTTTGTTTCATATTTAATTTATGTTTAATTATAAAGTATATAAAATGAAAACTAAAATTCATTTCTATTTACGCGTTTACAACAAGTAATACCGTATATCCTTTTACAACAATATTAAGTGATATAAGCGTATATATCGCGGGGCGGGTATTAAAAAGGTATGGTTTGAATAGATAGTGAAATTTGTGATGAATTTATTCTTTAGGCTATAATTCTTTGAACACGTTTTGCATTGTCTTAAATCACGTATTCATTTGCTTTCAACTATCAATACAATAGTTTGTATATATATATATATATATATACTATACACACATTCAAACCTATACATATACATGACTTTTATAATGCAATTAATTCATTTATATAAAAAATATATAAGTTTGTTTTGTATTTTTTTATTGTACGACTTTGTGGTTTCTAATTTTTTTATTATTATTTAGCAAAACATATGTTATATAAATTGTTATCAAAAATATATAGTTTAGTTTAAAAATTACTTTTTATATTTTGCTTTACAAACAAAAATCTTTATATAAAAGACAAGTCGTGATTGAAAACAATAAGAACTTATGACAAGAAAGGAAAAAACACACAAATATTAAATGTTTATTATTATTAATAATAGATTATTCAAGAAAAATATGTGCTTTTAATTATCATTATAATATACAAACTATTAAAAACTTGATATTGATTTTTTAAAATTTTATATGATTAATGTAATAATATTTGTTAAAATAATACATAATATTATTAATTTAATGAATGTATGAGTAGTATTTACCGTATTTTACCCCATGCGCCACAACAACAACAATGCAAATAATTATAATTATATAATAAAAGTTTATTTAATAATAATTATTATGTTATAGATAATATCTTAATTTAATTTTTGTATATTATATATATATATAAATAAACTAACAGGTGGTCTTAAACATGAAAATTGTTAGCATAAATATTATATAAACACCGGAATAAGCAATTTATAAATGAGAATATCTAAAATTATATCGTTATTTAAATATACTATTAAAAATAAATGTTTTATTTTATTTAAATTTCATAACAATAATTCTATCAAATCAGGTTAAATTAACAATTAAAACATATTGTTAGAAATAAATGATAATTTATTTATTTAAATGATTCAAGTTTTCAAAGATTTTTCCAAACAAATAGATAAATCATTAATTTTTTTAAATTCCCATAATATATATACAATTATCAATTATTTGTTAAACACTTATTTATCAAAGAGTATTTGTTTTGTTATAGTATGACTATTGTATAAAAATATTGTAAAAATTAATTAATTGAAAATTGAAAACAAAGCAACTGATTAATGATGAAACTAATAAAAAGATATATTGAAAAATAGATAGTTAGAGAAAGAGAGGTTGTGTTTATTGAAAGTTATAAAACTATTAAATTAAAAAATAAATAAAATTTATTAGGAATTTACGAAAATTGAAGGCTTTGAATGAAAAAATTATTGTTTTTTGTAAGTTTTAGTAGAATTGACCCAAAAATAATAAAATATTTTCTGAAAATTGCAAAACTCTTACTTTTTTTGCATTATAGTTGTGTTAAAATATATTATTGTTAATAATCCTTAAAAATAATTAGTAATAAGGAAATAAATAGCAAAAAATATTTGTAAAAATAGCTATTTCTATACAAATAGAAATGTCAAAATCAATATTGTTTTGTTAATTTATTGAATTTTTTATTTTTTATTTAAATAATTAAATAAAATACTAAATCAATACATTATTTTCTAATCTGAAAAAATACAATTAAATTAAAAAATAATTTCTATTATTTATTAAAAATCACATTTAAAAACTTAAATATTTATAATTAGTAAAACATTGAGATTAAATTATATTATCATTAATTTTTAACTATATTTTCTAATGTTTTTAAATATATAATGTAATAATTTAATTATAATTTATAATAAAATTTAATTGGTAAATTCTATTATTATATTTATTATCTTGATAAAACTTATTACACATTAATTATTTTTAATATTTAATTATTTATGATATTAATATTTATTATTTAAATTACATAACAGTTTTTTTATAATTTGCTTATTGTTAATATACAGTATTAACTTAATGCTGTACATGAAATATATTGTTTATTATTTTGCTAATAATAGTGTGCCATCTACTTATTGAGTAAGTAAATTTTGCTTGGTAAAATATTATTAAAAATATGTATCAAATTATGTAAAGCTAAAATAACAATTAAAAATTGTAAAATTAAACATAATAATAAATATAATAAATAACATTTAAATAGGTAATACTAATTATTATGTTATACTAAAAGTTTATTAGCCTTATAATTATAAAGTTTTAATAATTCAAATAAATATCTTATTCATTAAAATTTGTTTATTAATTAATATTAATGAGACAATAAATGTATTTACTATTTATATATATAAATAGGTTTGTATAACTGTTTAAAATTTATTTTAATATTTAGGTCTTGATTAATTTTCAGTGATAATCAATAAATTTATTTAAAATAATAATTACAAATAAATACATTAAAATTAATTTTTGATATAATTTTTGTCATTTACAGAATCATATAATAAATATAAAAATTAAATAAATTTATGTAAACTTTATATATTTATATAATATTCATATAAATTCAGTTTGAATTATTTATATAATGTTTAATGATACTATTTATTTATTTATTAGATTTTAGCAATAAATTAATTTATTAAGCAACAAAATAATTAAAATAAATGAATTTTAAATTTTGATGTTTAAATTTTTATATCATATGATTTTATTAAAAACAGTTAAAACAGTTGCCCGAGAAATGGACTTAAAAAACTAATTGCATAATAATAAGCACAGGTATGTCGCGCGAGCTCATGTACTCTAAAGGGTCACCTTTTTGTTATATATATTTTAATTATTAATAAATACAAGAGTCACCCAATGAACTACAACATTAGGATCATTCACATCACATAAATATCACTTATTATGATAACCTGACCAAACAACCGGTGCGCCGGACTGTATAAACGTCTATTAATATATCGACATTTCCCCAAAATTTAATCTCTCTCTTTCTCTCATAAAATCTATTAATATATTACTAACAAATATTTAAGGCTGTGGTAATCAATGAGTAATATCTGACAAATCAATCATTTAGTCAAACAATTAATTGCTGACAGAAAAAATAATTATTTTATTCTCAAAGTTGTTTTCATTTAACCGTTTTATGTGTGAATGTTAATTATTTTAATTTGTTGGCTAACTGTGTGTGGATATAATTTGTTAAATTGTGTAATGACTTGTTAGCAATTAAATGAAAAATTTATTAACATTGATATCATAGGATGGGGGGATGACAGGGACAAACCCTCTGGAAATATTACATTTATATATTATATGTAATATATATTAAAGTATATGATGTTTAAAATAGAAGTTTTTACAAAATTATTGAGAAAAAAATTATTCATATAAATTTTAAAAATTTAAAAAGAGATGATTAGAGACAACTTAAAAATTTATTGAAAATATATTGAAGTACAGGGTCTGGTTGGTTGGTTGGGTCACCTTTATTTTCTTAGGTGACCTCAACTATTAATAGGTGACACATCTCATGGGTGACCCTTTCAAGTGCAGCCAATATTTTGTATATTTATTGAACATATATCATAGATAACATGTTTGTGGATTAATAAAACTATTTTTTTAAATATATAATATATTTTTTTAATTAATTAAGTATTTGTAATTTCTGTATACGTGATCGTCTACGTGACGGTTATATTATGTTTTAAACTAATATACTGTATATCAATATATATACAATATTTTTGGAAGAAATGACACAATTTTTTGAAGGCTTTGATATTAATTAATACTTAATTAATGGAAGAAAAAAATGATTTTATACCATAAAATTTATTATCCAGTATATAATTGCATAATTTTTATAAAATTGATACATTTTAATATTCTATTTATATTGACAAGTACATTTTGCATAAATTACTTTTAGTATACATATAAGTAAAAAAATAATATTTAAAATTAAACTTAATATTACAAATTATAATTCACAATGTAATACAGTATAATATAATAATATGTTAAAATTAATTATTATTATGTACTACAAATACAATCAGAGTAATTTCAAGTTAATCTAACACTAACTATAGTTAATATGACATTTTTAAAATTAATTTTTAATATATTAATTAAATGTTATAACATTTTTGTTTTATGATTAATCGCACAACAAATGATTAAACTAATACTATAAATTTAGAACTATTATTAATATAATTATCAAACTGTCTATCATAGTGTCTATAGTTAAACATTTTTGCAAATATTTGAGAAAAGTATTTTAGCAGAAAGTTTTTAAAAGCAATGAATTAAATATTTAAAATGCAAAAAAATGAGATTATTTTGTTAGATATTGAGACTAAAAGTTTCAAAGAGAGATAAGAGAGGGTTTTATATGTGAAACGCGTGATATGTATTAACAAACACAACACACATATACACCACAAACCCCTTAATAAAAATCTAATCAACAATAAAAATCAGGTATTATTACTTACCACTATTTTATTATACAGATTCAGTGATGGTTTATGAAGGCCACTGTTATTATCACCATCATTGGACACTATACTTGTTGTCATAAATCCGATATTAGCTGATCAGAGACATACTGTCGACAAATATTATGTGATAGTAAATATACTGTATATATATATATATATATATATATACTGATAAATTATATTTAATATAATATAAATGGTATATCATATTTATGGATGTCTTGATGTCACACAATTATCTCTCAATTTTTTTCAATACACAGATATTTACTTTACTTTTGCATTAAGACATTAAATGTTTAGTCAAATCTAGTAAATACTAATTTATAGCAAATTTTCTGATGATTTTTTTTGTCGGATGCATCTAATATACGTCAACACTATATTAGATTTATTGAATTTATTATATAAATAAATAGAATTTATTAATTAATATTTAATATATTTTAATAGTCTATAATTTAATGTATTACTAATAAGTCTCTTATTTGAATATTCGATAACTTATTATTATTTATAAGTTTTTATAATTTTGATATTCAAATTGAGTTTTAAAATATGATAATAATTTGTTGATTAGCCTTGTTTTTGCTAATGATTAATAAATTATTACTAAAAAAAATTTTCGCTGTCAATGTTTTCAATTTTTAATATATTTGACAAAAAAAAAGTGTTAAATAAATAAATAAATAATGAGTTTTATGATAAATAAGTGCAAAATCGGTGACATTAATGCTATCATTCACCGATATTTTGCTGTCCGTCACTGTATTGGTGGACATATGAGTCAACAGCGCCGATCGTATCGTAACTATAAGGCAAATGAGTTTATCGCCCGACACATCGGACCGCGAGATGAGGACAAAACATCTATGTTAAAGACCGTCGGTTATAAGGTATTACCCGTATATACAAGTATTTATAGACCTGTAGTCTACTATGTAAACTGATGCTACCGGTGCCAGACAATGGAAGACCTGATATCAGCGACAGTACCGAACAATATTCGACTCAAACGGGATCTCAAGCTCACGGAACCGGAATCCGAGACAGAGATACTCAAGAGATTGCAGTCCATCGCTGAACTCAACTCAACTCAGTGGCGGACATACATAGGAATGGGATATTATAACTGTGTAACGCCTACACCTATATTGCGCAATATATTTGAAAATCCAGGTTAAGTTGTTATTTTTTTTGGTAAACTATTTAGTAATGTAAACAATTTGTTAATTAATTAATAAACCATATGAATGGTTATGTGTTAGCAACAGATGCAAAGCTAATGTGTAATACATTGAATGTCATATCAATGTTATTGATATATAAAAATGATAACATTTATTATTTCTGTTTATGTGATATTTTTATTAATTACTAATTCATTGAATTATAACTTTGATAACAAATTAATTAATGGGACAAACGATAATTTAAAAAATAATTAAAAAATAATAATAAATTAACTAAATTATATAACAATAAATATATTGAATAACAATAGGATGGACAACACCTTACACACCATATCAGGCAGAGATAGCTCAGGGAAGACTAGAATCGTTACTTAATTACCAGACTATGATCTGTGAATTGACAGCATTAGACATAACCAATGCTAGTCTTTTAGATGAGGGAACAGCTGCTGCCGAGGCTATGCAGATGTGTTATAGGTTGGAAACACATCTAAAAAATTATCTAATTTTATATTTATCGGTAAATATTACTTATGTTTATCACTAAACCGGTCAGACATCACAAAGAAAAGCGCAATAAGTTTTTGGTCTCTGAGAACTCACACCCGCAGACTATGGCCATTGTTAAGACCAGAGCCGAAGCTTTGGGTATACATATTGATGTTTTTGATGGCATTAAAGAAGTGTTTGACGGAGTCGTTAAATTAGGCGATATGTTTGACTTATCTCAGTATTGTGGAGTATTAGTCAACTTTCCCGATACTAATGGCAATGTTGATAACCTGACCTCAATTGTTGAACAGTCCAAAGCCAAAGATTGCATTGTTGTTGTGGCCACCGATTTGTTGGCATTAACTATGATTAAACCTCCCGGCGATTACGGGTTAGGTTGCGATATTGCTATCGGAACTGCCCAGAGATTTGGTATACCACTTAATTATGGCGGTCCACACGCAGCTTTCTTGGCCTGTCGTGAATATCTGACCAGAATATTACCGGGAAGAGTGGTGGGACTGACCAAAGATGCACAGGGAAATCAAGCACTCAGACTGGCACTACAGACTCGGGAACAACATATCCGACGAGATAAGGCCACTTCAAACATATGTACAGCACAGGCATTATTGGCTAATATGAGTGCTATGTTTGCCATATATCACGGACCCAAAGGACTTAAAGATATTGCAGAAGATATCCACAAAAAGACTCTTTATTTGTCCCAAAAGATATCAGAAAACGAAGACAATAAAGTTGTTACTTATATGCCATTTGATACGCTTAAAGTCAAAGTCAAACTCCAGAAGTTTATCCGATCCAAAGCTGAGGCCAAACGAATTAATTTGCGGTATTATCCCGACGGCCAACACGTCAGCGTCTCGTTAGATGAGACGGTCACCGATCAAGACTTAAAAGACTTGATTTGGATTTTTGGCTCTCATGAAGAGGTTTTTATTTTTTTAAAAACCTATTTATTGATTAGTATTTAAAGAGTTTGTTATTATTTGTTTTATTAGTACGAAGAGACGGGAGATATTAAAATATCGGAAAATTTACTCAAAACAGGAGTTGAGTCGACACCAATTGGCCGGAAGTCACCATTCCTTACACATCCATTATTTAATACATATCATAGTGAGATGAAAATAGTCAGATATATGAAACGGTTAGAAAATAAGGACATCTCATTAGTACATTCAATGATACCATTGGTATGAAATTGAAATTTTACAAAATTATTGATTAAATATGTTTATAATTTATTGTTGTTATCGTAATTGTTTGTAAATTCAGGGCTCCTGTACTATGAAACTGAACGCCACGACCGAAATGATTCCCGTGTCGTGGCCTCACTTCGCATCCCTTCATCCATATCAACCGACATCGCAGACTAAAGGCTATCAATTGATGATCAATGAGTTGGAAAATGATTTGTGTCAGCTCACTGGTTATGATAACGTCTCTTTTCARCCAAATTCCGGTGCACAGGGAGAATATGCCGGACTTCGTGTCATAAAATCATATTTAGAGTCTAAAAATGAGGGGCACCGGGATGTAAGTGATGATTATGTTCTCATTTTTTAAATATGTTTTTCAAAAAATTTTGCATTTATTAATATATAATAACTAAGTTTTTAGGAAATTACATAAATAAAATTAATATGTATTTTTGGTGTATTAATGTATATTAATTAATTCAATAACTTATTTTTTAAAATTCATTACAAAATCAGTGCATAAATATATGATTTTAAATTCAAATGATAATTGATTTCAATTATTCAATGATTCAATTATACTCTTTTATATAGATATGTCTGATCCCTGTGTCAGCTCATGGCACAAACCCAGCCAGTGCTCACATGGCTGGCATGAAAGTTGAGGCAATACTGGTCCTTAAAGATGGCAGAATTGATATGGATTACCTCAAAGAAAAAGTAGGGGGAAAATCAACTGTATTTTATTATGACTGTCCTTATGTAATAAATATATAGAACTAATATAAACTTACATTTATATGTTACTAACTGTTGCTAACTGTCCTCCTGAGTCAAGTCATTGAACTCTCATTATAATTGATAACTAACTTATTTTAGTGTCTATTCTATAGGAAAAAAATTCAATCATTAATTTTATAGCAAATATGTTGATAAGCAAATAATTAATTATATTTTTCTTTTTAAAATTGTTTAATCAATATAAAGCTCGACAGGTTTCACRACCGCATCGCATGCCTTATGGTTACCTATCCGTCCACTTTTGGTGTCTTTGAGGAATCTATTGTCGAAATCTGTGATCTCATACATCAGTGCGGTTCGGCTCAGGTCTACTTAGACGGCGCTAACATGAATGCACAGGTGGGCCTCTGTAGGCCTGGTTAGTAGAGTTTTTTTTTGRCTCATAAAATATAAAATAACTATAAATAATGGCATATCATTAAAAAAAATGTATTGTATTTWWAAAAAATATTTTTATAGGTGATTACGGCAGTGATGTTTCTCATTTAAATTTACACAAAACATTTTGCATCCCTCACGGCGGTGGTGGACCGGGAATGGGACCCATTGCCGTCAAAATGCACTGTAATATACATAAATAAACTTAAAATTTATATAAATATATTTTAAATTTACAATTTAATTACTTTTGAATTAATTTTGAAACATAAATATCATAAGAATATTTCAAAAAATAGACAACAAATTTATTTTTTTAGAAACTTATTTATTTATATRTTTTCTTTTAACTAAAAGTAACACCATTTTTACCGTCACATCCGGTCGTTGTCGATGAGATGATAGATACTCAGCACAGGTATAATTTATAGCAAATACCTCTATATAACTAATTAATTGCAACTCATTACAAGTCAACTATTTATATGTTTCCGATTATTTTAAATAGCTTTGGTACGGTATCGGCCGCGCCCTGGGGTTCAGCAGCTATACTACCAATTAGCTGGACATACATAAAACTGATGGGTGAACAAGGCTTAAGACATGCCTCCGAAGTGGCAATACTTAACGCTAATTATATGGCCGCCAGACTTAAARATGCTTATAAAGTGCTTTATAGAGGTACTAACGGAACGGTAGCTCATGAGTTCATATTAGATGTAAGAGATTTTAAAAAGACAGCCGGTGTTGAAGCCATGGATATTGCTAAGAGACTACAAGATTATGGATTTCACGCACCGACCGTTTCGTTTCCTGTGGCCAACACACTGATGATTGAACCGACAGAATCGGAAGACAAACCAGAATTAGACAGATTCTGTGAGGCTATGTTAAGCATCAGGTCCGAGATCAGGGATATTGAGACAGGACTTATGGACAAAAAAATCAATCCATTAAAAGTATATAAATTTTATTAAAAACATATTTGTTTTAATTAACTAACAATAACTCTTACAGTGCGCACCCCATACTCAGAGGGTTATCTGTGCAACAAATTGGGACCGACCCTACACTCGGGAAGTGGCCGCTTTCCCAGCTGTAAGTTTTATACAGTTGTTTATGAATCTTTTTAATCAAATTAAATTATTTATAAAATGGCATTTAAAAAAATAATAATTATCAATTTATTTATTTATTTTCATAGAGCTTTGTCAAACCTGAAACAAAAATGTGGCCAACAGTTGGACGCATTGATGACATCTATGGCGATACTCATTTGTTTTGTACCTGTCCTCCTGTCTCTGAACAATATTAAGTCAAACTAATTGTTTAGTCCTCTTTGATAAATAAAAATATTTGTAAGCTTTTTATGTATAATACTGTAGACAGTGTATAGTATATACAGTATTACAGTACTAAACTATACTAAAGTTAAGTTAAATATAATGTTTAAAAATATATTTACCTAATTAAATAAAAAACGTGTATTTAAATATCAAAACAAATATTAAATTATTTGGTATCATAATCATAAATATGACTAATTTCCTATTAAATTCATATAATGTAAAATTGATCAAATAATTATTTAATAATATTACCGTARAGTGAAAGTTTTCATAATTTTTACAAATTTTTTTATTAAATTTAGTTTTAACAAATATAAAAATATACTAATATTATTAATTAATTAAAAYAAATACCGGTATTTAGATTCAATATAAAAATAAGTATAACATATTTTTTTTAAATGTAAAAATATATAAATAATATTGTGTTTAATAGTTACCAATATTTATAGAAATCATTTATAGGAAGGAATCTGTTTTTATGGCCCATTCTTTTTGGGACTCTTTGGTATTGAGCTCTTCTTAGGACTGGTAGGTATATTGAGTTTAGCCGGTAGGTTGACATCGGACTCAAACGATCCGACTTGCATTTCCCAACGGAGRTTTGGGTCCAGTTTGCCCACCAGTTCATCATTTATGCTCTAATTCACAGTTAATTATATAATAAAATTTTATTATAATTTTTTTTAGTCAAACATTTTTTTCAATCATTTGTTTCAACCTTTTCATGCACTTTATGTTTTGACGCCGATTTTTTAGCGATAGTCAACCAATAAACCAAACCCAATGCACAGACTAATAGTATAACTAATATGAAGACCATTGCTAGTGTCACATAACTGATCCCCAAAATGCCACCACTTTCTTCATGCGATGACTTACTGGTCGTTGAATTCAATGCTACACTCCTTTGATTTCGGATCGATATTAATGTAAAACCATTTGTGTCATTCAATTGATCCATTAATGACAGCATATTTGGTATTTGATAAGATTTGTAAACCAATTGACAAATAAAAATTGAATTGATTTCACTTCAACCGAAATTTTACTCTTTATATACACTATATATTATTGACAACAATTTATAACTTTATTTCAATATATTTGATATATAATTAACTATAGGTATAGCGCGTAATAATCATTATTAACATAACACGTGTTAGTTTTTTTAAATAAATTATATGACAATCAATAAAAACTATGTTAATTAATTAATTRACAGCAATTTATTTTGAATGGATCAAAAAGTTTGTCCCTATTGTTGTGCACCGGTATGTTTTGATTGCAAAAAAATGTTGCCTATAGTTCATCTGTAAAAACTTCAAGTTCTACCAAAACTTTTTGAACTATTGTTTTAACTAATAGAACTGATATTCATATTAAGTGTTTTGTTTTATTTATTYATAATTCTAAATATTATTATAATAACAACATTTGTAAATAAAAAGATTAAAACATAATTATTACTAATTAATGACAAACTATAGTACAGTAAAAATATTAATATTTATAAACTGTTTTGTCTTTTATTTTATTTTTTCTCAAACATTCATTTCAATAACAAAAAAATATTTGTTTCTCTCATTTCTTATATCAATCAGACATATAATATAATATATTAGTTATTCAAATGAAAAGTTTTTTGTCGGATCAGTTGAGGTGATGACTGCACACACTTATAGCATATGATTGGTTAAGTGACAGATGTCAGCACTGATGGTTTGGTCGACCACTTGTTGGCATTAATTCAAATGATTTGAATAACGATTATGTAATCAATTGATTGATTGATTGACTGACGTATTGATTCACACTATTATAATACATATCTTTTTACAATTAGTATCCATCGATGGCATTGATGACCAGTTTATTGTCAAATAGTGGCAAATATTTGCCACAAGTATTGCGTGTCTTTTGCCGACAGACTACCAGATGTTTGTCAGCGACGGCAACGCAAAACAAGACAAATGAAACGATTAACATAAGTGATGTCGGCATTGAAGACATCGGCGATTTGGTCAACGGTCTCACTAATGAACAGATGGATTTGAGGTCAACAGTGCGAAAGTTTACCGAAAAAGAGTTGACTGAAAATGTTGTGCAACAGATGGACAAAGATAGTCATTGGGATCAGTTTAGACAGTTCTGGACCAAACTCGGCTCAATGGGTCTGTTAGGAGTGACCGCTGAGGCTAAGTATGGCGGACTTGAGTTGGGCTACTTTGAGCACTGCCTCGTCATGGAAGAGATCAGTAGATGCGGTGCTGCCATTGGTCTGTCATACGGAGCGCACAGTAATCTCTGCGTCAATCAGTTGACACTCAACGGCAATGAAGAACAGAAACAGAAATATTTGCCGAAACTAATTGACGGCTCTTATGTGGGCTCACTGGCCATGTCTGAAGTGTCGAGTGGTTCCGATGTTGTCTCCATGAGAACTATTGCTGAGAAACATAAAGACTATTATATACTCAACGGTTCCAAGTTTTGGATAACCAATGCATCGGAAGCCGATGTGCTGTTTGTTTATGCAAAGACCAGTGAGCGAGGAATCACACCATTTATTATAGAGAAAGGTATGGAAGGCTTCAGTATTGGCCAGAAGATTGACAAACTCGGTATGAGAGGCTCTCCGACGGCCGAAATATTGTTTGACAATTGCAAAGTACCCTTTGATAATATGGTCGGACAGGTGAACAAAGGTGTCTATGTATTGATGAGTGGTCTGGACTACGAACGACTTATCCTATCTGGCGGTTCACTCGGTATAATGCAAAGTGCCTGCGAATTGGCTTTCCGTTATGCTCACCAACGCTCACAATTTGGACAACCTATTGGCCATTTTCAGATAATTCAGGCAAAAATGGCCGATATGTATACAAATCTGTCTGCTTGTCGTTCATATCTCTACAACACCGCCCGTGCCGTTGATGAATACAAGCGTAGGACTGGCGGGAAAATACCGTTAGGTTCGTCGAGTCCTTTCACTAAAGAGTGCGCCGGAGCTATACTGAAGTTGTCTGAAACGGCAACACAGGTAGCGCTCGACACCATTCAGATTATGGGAGGCAATGGCTATTCCAATGAGTACAGCGCCGGACGTTATCTACGGGACGCCAAACTGTATGAAATTGGCGCCGGAACTCAAGAGATAAGACGATGGCTTATTGGCAGACAATTGAATAAATTATATGAATAATTGCAATCATTTGCAATCATTAGTCTGGATCTGTTAAATTGAATACTCTGTTTTTTATAACTTTTTATATATATTTTTTTATTGATTACCGTTTTATAGTATTTACAATTTTTAAAGTTTAAATCATTATTTTTCAAATAAATAAAAATCAATTTTTATTAAAATGATCATTAAGTGTAAATGTAAAATGTTTTATAAGATTATTCTATACTTTTAAAAACTAATCATTGATTGATTTATTGATTATATAATAACAACACTTTATAACAAACTAATGCAACAAATAATTACAAAAAACATCTCTCAAAGTCATTCAAATGTAATACTAGTGTAATCATTATCTGATAGCAAATCAGTTTTAATGTTCTTCATTTGTGTCTTGTTTTGGACATCAGATGTCTTGAGAAGACCGCGAAACTGTTTCTCATGTATTTTCTTATGTTTTCTAATGTTACCGGAATCGACACATCGGTATTGACAACCCGGCCAATTGCAGGCATACCTCTTGTCTTCGTTATGAATACGCAAATGATTTTTAAGACTCAAACTGGACTTAAATCCTTTGTCACATCCGACCCACGGACACAAATAGTCGCGTTCTGTCTTATGGACCAACTTATGTCTGGCCAAACACTTTTTATTGCTCATATAACTACATCCTGGCCACGCACAGGCCACAAGTTCGGGCTGTTGTACTCCCAGCTGAACACCGCGACTGGTCTTTGGTCGGCCCGGTATACGTTTGTCGAGTACTGAACCTATTATATAATGAAAACATACAATATATCTATCTATTAAATCATCAATCAGATGGTGGAAAGTACCGGTTGTCTCAAACTTTCTGACCAATCGAGTAATGCCCGAACTGGTGGGCATATGAGGACAGTCAGGATGTCTTTCGGCGAACACCCGAACCGTTTGTTTGAGACTTTTTCCGCTGTAAAAGATTTTGATTAATTCAATCCTCTCCTGAAGTGTAAACTTATGATTGACTCTCTTGTCTTCTATTATTTCTTCTTCATTCATCACCGCAATTGATCCTCAAAAAACAATTTCCAAAATCAAAAGTGATGTCTAAAACAAATAACTAAAATGTTTTGATGATAATATATGGGACCAAATGAATGGTGACAATCAATGGGTTACCACAGGAAGTGTTGTCGACAAACAATAACTAATAAATCAATAAAACTAATGAATTGACAGTCAATTCAAATGTCAAATATTTTTGTCAATTATTTATTTATTTATATTTATTTGTTTATTATTTGAATACAAAAAATACAAACAAATAATTAGCAAAACTATACATTGAATTGCATTTTGAATGCAATGGTTATATAACCTATATTTTGGCACTTTTTATGTTATAGTATTATTGTATGCTTTGAATATAGTTTTGTTAATATTAAATGGTATGATATTGTGGTCTAGTATTTAGTGTGGACTATCAGTGAGCGCAGGCGTCACTCGTTTGCCGCCATTTGTGTCATCAAAATATCAGATGAAGAGTCAGTTGTTAACTAATATATAGAGACCAACGATATTACCATTAAATCAATTGATGGCAGTCTTGATGTAGTTATCGATTTGTATTGTCATTTGATTCACATGTTGTTTAGTCATTGGATGCATTCATCTTATAGTGTTATCGTTGACTGTTATCACTGATCGACGGGTGTCTCACAAACACATACATCAGTCATCCACTCGTTTTGGTTCATCAGTTGATATCATTGTAAGACATCCGAAGCAATGCCCGGTTTTTGCGAATTCATTGAAGTCGAGAACTTCAAGTCTTATTCTGGATATCAACGGATTGGACCACTAAAACAGTTTACGGCTGTCATCGGTCCCAATGGTAGCGGCAAATCAAACTTCATGGACGCCATCAGCTTTGTGTTGGGAGAGAAGACCAACAATTTGCGAGTAAAGAAACTATCGGAGCTAATCCACGGCGCGTCTATTGGACGACCGGTTGGCAATCAGGCGTTTGTTTGTCTCGTTTACAAAGATCAGGATACCGGTCGTCACACACGCTTCCAGAGACTAGTGTTGGGCAGCAGTTCTGAGTATCGCATTGATGACAACCCGGTGTCTAAACAGGATTATGCGGCCCGACTCGAGACGCTCGGTATCAACGTTAAGGCCAGAAATTTTCTCGTATATCAGGGAGCAGTTGAATCGATTGCTATGAAAAATCCCAGAGAAATAACTGGACTTTTTGAAGAAATTGCAAGAAGTAATGAATATAAGGATGAATACGTTAACAGAAAAATACGAATGGATCGATCGGAAGAAGAATTACATCATATGTACGTCAAGAAGAAAGGTATTGCGGCCGAGAAAAAGGAGGCACAGGGAGAGATCAATGAGGCGAAGAAATACCAGAACTTAAGGGAAGAGCTCAACAAAGTACAAATCGATCTACAATTGTTCAAATTGTATCACATCCAGGAAGATATCGAGGATCTTCAGGGAGATATGGACCGCAAACGCAAAGATATGGAAAAACACGTCAAACAAAAAGAGAAAATTGAAACAGAAATCAGAAATAAAAAACAAAATTTAACCAAAATTAGTAAAGACTTGTCTTCTATTGATCGCAAAATACGAGACGTCGAGTTGAATCTGAATAAAAAGAGACCCACTTATATCAAAGCAAAGGAAAACGCGTCACACATCGAGAAGAAGTTGGAAACGGCTAAGAAATCTAAGGCATCGGCCATTAAAGCGCACGACAATCACCAGAAAGTGATCGACGAACTCGAAAAAGAACACAACAGAGTTGTCAAAGACTATGAAAAGTGGGAGAAAGAGATGGAAAAGGAAAAGGAATCGCATAAGACTGATGTCGTTATGAAAGAGTCGCAAAAAAAGGAATACAACAGTCTTAAAGAAGAGGCCGCACGACTGTCAGCCAAATATTTAAAAGATTTGGATTCACTTGAAAGGGAACAGAAGGCCGATCAGGACAGGAATGAGAATGAAATGCGCAAAAAGAGTGACATCGAGTCCAGGATTAGAGTTCTTCAAAACAATTTGGAGGAAAATCAAAAGCGAATCGACAAACTTAAGGACAACATTGAGGTCAGTGAAAGCAACCTCCAGGAGCTTAACAAGAAAAAGACTGAAATAGAAGAGATTGTTAACTCAAGTAAAGAGAAAGTTGAGAGTATTACCATTAAACTCGAGTCCATTAACCGAGAATTGGGTGACGCAAAAGTGGACAGACATGAAGATGAACGACGAAAGAAAAAGGCAGAAGTGGTGGAGAATCTCAAGAAATTATATCCCGGAGTCTTTGACCGATTACTTAATATGTGTAAACCTATCCATAAGCGCTACAATATGGCCATTACTAAAGTGATGGGCAAGAATATGAATGCCATTATAGTGGACAGCGAAAGAACGGGTCGACAATGTATTCAATATCTGAAGGAACAGATGCTCGAACCCGAAACCTTTCTTCCGCTCGACTATATTGAGGTGAAACAAGTGAAAGAACGGTTGCGAAACATTCAACACCCAAAAGGTGTTAAACTGTTATACGATGTGATAAAGTATGAGCCGCCGGCCATTAAACGTGCCGTACTTTACGCGACTAACAACGCATTGGTTTGCGAGACGGCCGAAGATGCCAATCACGTGGCCTTTGATTTGGGAGATGGCAAACGTTACGACGCGGTCGCACTCGACGGCACTTTCTATCAGAAATGTGGTTTCATTTCCGGCGGTAGCGCTGACCTTGAAAAGCGGGCCCGACGTTGGGATGAAAAAGAGTTACATAAACTTAAATACGAAAAAGAAAAGTTGGCCGACACTCTCAAAGAAGAACTGAAAAAGACACGCAAAGAGAGTGACTTAATGGTCATCAATAGTCAAATCAAAGGTTTGGACACACGTTTGAAATACTGTCGAAGCGATAAACAACAGACAGAGAAAAACACTGAAGACTTTAAACGTGAAATCAAAGAGTTAGAGAAAAAGGTTGTGTCATATGATCCACAAATCAAAGAAATTACTCAACGAATGAATGAAAGAGAAGTGAAAATCGATAAAATCAGAGATGCAATGAATTCAGTCGAAGACACTATATTTTCAGACTTTTGCGAACAGTTAGGCGTCGATAATATTCGTCAATACGAAGAACGACAGAACAAAGTCTCGCAAGAAAATGAAAAGAAGAGATTGCAGTTCGAGAACGAAAAGAATTCATTGCAAAGTCGTTTGGCGTACGAGAAGAGCAAAGACACGAATGAGAACGTCAAGAGATGGCAAAGGATTGTGTCCGAAGAAGAAGATAACTTACAAACAGCGAGAGAAACGGAAAAGAAAGAAATGAAAGCCATTGAAGAGGAGATGAGAAAAGTAGAAGAATTGAAAACAGAAAAGATTACCAGAAAAACGGAAAGCGATGGCGTCGAGGATGAGATTCAAGAGATAAAGCGCGGTATGTCTAGCATTCAGAAGGATTTAACGTCAGCGCAAAAGGCATTAATGCAAATCGAGTGTCGATTGGACTCTAAGAAGTCGGACAGACACGCAATACTACTACACTGTAAAATGGAATGCATTGAACTGCCACTTGTTTCCGGTGATCTCAACGACATTACAGCC